>NC_139764.1:16472028-17072028 GCF_965231275.1 Zosterops lateralis
CAGCGCTGCCCCCGCCGGGCATCCCCTCCGCCCCGCCGGGCACCCCGCCCGCCGCCACCGGCCGTGTCCCCAATTCCTCCTCCTCCCGCTCCTCCTCCTCCTCACCGCGGTGCCCGCTGCCGTCCCGCCGCCGGCCCGGCCCGGCCCAGCCCAGCCCAGCCCAGCCCAGCCGGGGCAGCGCCGCTCCTGCCGCCGCCGCTCCGCAGAAGTTGAGCGGAGCCGCCGCCGCCCGCGCCCCGCCCGCGCCGCCGTTCCCATGGCGACCACGGGAAGCCCGATGGGTCCAGGAGCTCCGCCTGGGCATCCCACCGGCACCGGCACCGCGTCAGACCCCGCGGGGACTCGCTGCTGCAGATTGAATTTGCACCGGCAAATAAATAACGGCGCGGAAACTGGATCTGTTCATTCATTTCTCGCCAAGTCCGCTGGGAAAGAACAGAACAGAACAGAGCAGAGCAGAGCAGAGCAGTGTTCAGGCACAGAAGACACAAGGGTTTAGCTGGGTTTGGAGGCTGAAGAAGGATGAGGGGTCGGCACGGGAGTGGGAAGGGCGTGGGGGAGAAGAAGAGGAAGGTTTTTACAATTAGGGCAGTGAAACACTGGCCTAGGGTGCCCGGAAAGGAGGTGGATGTCCCATCCCTGACTCAAGGGCAGGTTGGACAGTGCTCTGAACAGCCTGATCTGCCTGAGGATGTCCCTCCTCGTTGCAGGGGGCTGAACTAGATGGTCCCAGTCACACACAGCCAGAGTGTCCTCCGTGAGCCCACAGTTCCTCACCCAGCCTCTTCCCACGGTGCAAAAACGCACAAAACCATCCCCAGTATAACTGGGCAAAGCCCCACCAAATCAAGGAGAGGCAGGCTGTGTCAGAGCTACAGCCTTGGGACAGCACAGGGACAAGTGACACCACTCAATGACACGTGCAACCTGAGCATGGGTGTAAAGTCAATCATGTTCCCACTGAAAACCTTTCATAAATTATGGCCCAAGTTCTGACATCTTGGTATTTATGCAGCACTCACACAGGCAGAGGACAGAGGTGTTTCAGGCCATGCACGTGTGTGCAGCACACACATAAACCAAAACAGCCCAGCTAAAAAAATTACAGATTACAAGATGCCCAGTGCAGTCTAAATTAAAATGTATGAGGATGGGGTGTTTAAAAGTTCAGTTTATTATTAGATCAAAAAACACAACTGGACTAACAAAGAGATTAGAAGCATTTTTCTCTGCTAATTATCTGTGGAGGATTACTTGCCTGTCCTGAGCTTCAATGCCAGCCCAGTTTGTAGAGGTTTTTAGCATTCTGGGTATGCTCTGCTATAAATGGGATTGTTGAGTTTAAGTAAAAGTCATTTTACATGAATACACACCATAATATTTTTATACATTAAAACCTGTTTCAAAAGTCACCGACTCTGACTAATGCATAACAAAACCCCCTTGAAAATGCTTAGTTTTCAGGTATATTTTCCATGTTATATTTTCAATGCAGCTAATTCCTGGAAGTTCTTGTCGTGAATCAGAGACACTGATAACTGGGGAATATCTTTGGGAACATTTCTTTGCATGCATATAAGCCTCACAACTGAAAAATCATTCATTTCTCTCATACCTTATTTAGCAATTGAAACCATGGATTCTTTTACTGTTGTACTGACAGGACTTACCAGATCAGTCAGCACTCAGATCATCAGTTGCTTGGTAGCAACGCTCTGGTAACAGAGATGGAGGGAAGACTTATTCAGTGGTACATTTTCCAGGACACTCCATGACAATCAGGTTTCTCCATATTGCAATTTGTAGTGCATTTGAACAGTGTGTAGGGTAGTGCACTTGGGCCTGCTATTTCTAACCATTTGTCAGATGCTGCCCTGACTCACCTGAGCACACTGCTAACACTGCAGATGTTGCCTGCAGAGCCTTCAGATTTTGGTGTCAAAGTCTGACAATGAGGACCTCTGAGGAGGAACTTCTCCAACCAGTTACAATCATATTGCTGCTGTCTTCTGCTTGGGTCCAACCACAAGCAAATAATCTCACTCATTTACTGACAAAAAGCAGATTTAATATGGTAGGGTTATATTTGGCCTGCTGGTTTTTGGCTGAGTTGCTGAAGCATATTAGTTAATATAATGGGGCTCACAGAGGGAACATTGCTTTTTCATAGACTTACAATCTTGCTTAGAAAAGTGCCACTTTCATAGCTATATACCATTTTTTCCAGTGTTTGTTTTCCCTCAGCAAAACATTTTTTCATTTACTGAAAAGATCTTCATGCTATTTACTTCAAATCCAGCTAGCCCACCCACACAGATGTGTACCATGAGCAAAACAAGAGAAAGTTCATTCAGTCTCCAGCAGCAGTCCCCAGGCTTTGCAAGGCTGAGGCCCATTTGAGAATAACTGGTAATGTTGCCATGTCTTTCCTAGCACACATTTCTTTCTCTCCCCTCTCTCTGTCCCCTTTCTCTCTCAACATGTTATGGCTGGGTGGGTGGGTTGTTGTCTGTGCCCAAAAGGCTGAAACACTTGGGTTTGATTTCTCTGCTGCTGGAGGTGCACTGTCAGGGACCACTGGGCCAGGAGGTTAAAAAAATCAGCTCAGAAAGGAGTGTCCTGGGTCAGTAAAGGACAGAGACTTAGATATGTTGTTCCAGAGCATGGCTGGATGATGGGCATGGTCTTTCTCAGGGAAAGTTAGAACTATTCAGAGTGGGTTGTACATTCTTCAGGACTCTTGGATAAATTTACCATACAATTATTGCAGGGAGAGCTGTCACTAAAGTGAACAGCCTTTCTACTGTCACCTTCTACAAGCTCCTGAGTGACAGGCCCCTTGCTGTAGCTGAGTATACTCTGATGCTGGTTTTTTGCTCTCCTTCCCTTTTTTAGGAGAAGATGATAGCTATGGTTTATTAAAACCTAGAATTCTAAAAACATAGAAAAGAGAATCACAGGGTGTTACAATACCAGGAGTGGGAAAGGATTGCTTAAAATTAATATTAACTAGAGCAAAGGAAGAAATTTAAGGACAGAAAATCAGGCATAAGCAGTGACTTCAGAGAAAAGATCTGTATCATGGCCAAATATTTCTTGTGGATGAGCCCCTGAGGTAAACTCTAGGAAAGCAATAGAAAGTGTTTGCATCACTGTAGGAAGATGGAATGAGTTGCCTATGAGGAGTAGCACTATACCTCTAACCTCAGTGGCACTGGGAAATAAAAACCTAGAAATGTTTCTTCTCTGCTGCTTGCACTGCCCACTCAGGGCAGTCAGCTATCACTGCTGATCCTTCTGACAGACTGCAGTCAGCGTGGGGAGGCTGGGTCTGCACTGCTCCTTGTGTGCTGCTGAGCATCCCTCACCCCTATGCAGTGAGTGGAGCTAGATGGATACCCCAAAACCAGTTACACTCATGGAGAACACCCAGAGCATAACCACCAAACATCCTTCCTGCCATGACACGTCCCCTTCTCTCTGAGGTGTCCTCTAAGCCAGGGATCCAGAGTGAGCACCGGAGAACCCCTGATGCTTTTAACTCTGTGCAGCACCAGAAAACCTGAGCTGCAGTTTTAAAACTGCTGTTGCTTCCTTCTTGCCTTTCTGTTCACCACTTAAGAGTCATTTAACTAGTCATTACACTAGTCTGTTTAATTGCTGATTATCTGAACCAAGCAACTTAACTGAATAAATGCAAATTCTGTATTTTTAGCTCTGAGTGAAAATGATGAAGTGTCATGAAATACTCAGCCAAAAAACAGATGTAGTAAGGCAAGCTGAGCAGCAAAAAATACAACACAGATGGTCATGATAAATTAATTGAAGACACAAGGAGGGGGAGATGCAAAAAAATGCCATGGAGCCTATAAGCAGACAGATGTCAAAAATATCTGTGATTATGCACTTAATTGCACTCTCTGTGATTGCTTGATTCCCAATGTACACTGTTGACAAACAATAATCTCCAAAGGGCATTGCCAAGGTTGTTGGCTTTTAAAATGACCACATCTCAAACGCTGACACAGTGCATGATGTCACCTTTGCAGAGGTAATCATTTTTTAAACATTAATTTTCATTATGTGATGAAAAATTCTCTAGTACTAGACCTGTAACTACATTTGCACCATATTTGAAGGGATTTTGTCTCTGTCTTATCAAAATATCTGTTATTTTATATTTTATCTTACACTGATGCAAATCCGGCTGATAGCAATTCACAGATTTTATTAGCCCCAAGAGGCCTCAAATTATTTGTCCTCTCTCATTCAAAAGGAAGTTTTTCACCTTTCAAAATTCAGTACAACAGGAGTTTTGCCATTAAATTCAACAGGACCAAGATTTTGTCCATGCTCTGTTTGAGTTTGTTCCAGAGTCTATTGAAACCAATGCAGAGGGAGGAAGAATTTAAGCTGATTTGGAAAGGAATTAAAAAAAAAAAAAAAAAAAAAAAAAAAAAAAAAAAAAAAAAAAAAAGGGGGGGGGAGTGTAATGATAATGCTGTCATTTCTCTGAATACAATTATGGGGGGAATTTAATTATTGCTGCATTCAGCATGTAACCTCATTGTATCACTGAAACTTCATGTGTTGTGCAAGGAACACTAACACATACCTCCCCTTCAGGAAAGAGAAGTAGGAAGAAAAAAAGATAAGGACACCTAAGTAACTGCTTTGGGAATTTGAAACTGAAGGACAAAACAGTAGTAAGATTCTCTGGAGGCAAGAACTGAGAACGAAACAAGCTCCAGTGGGATCACACTGTTTGTGCACAGGCTCCCAAAGAAAGCCAACCCCTCCCACTCCGAGACAGACAGAGCTCTGGAGTGTGCCTGTATTCCTCCTTGGGTCTAACAGATGCTTCTTTTAAACACCTAGGAAAAGATGCAGGGTACAAAATCTCCCTGTCATTACACCCTGAAACCTTAGAGCCTACATTCCACAGTTAGGGATGTAGGATCAGCCCTTCCTCGTTGCCAAAAATGGCTTAAGAAGGAAAGTTTCTGAGATGGTGGTATTTCAGAGAGAGGGACCCTGTTGGCATTTGAATTATTTTCTGAGGTATCATTTATATCCATGGACTCATTCCAGGGTCACCCACACAGCACATGGGAAGCACTTGTAACTAAGTACGTTTCAACCCAGCATTTGGGGTTCCCTTTGCACTGCTCCACTGACCTGCTGAGCACTCCAACACTGCCCATAAGCCTCAAATACCTCTTGGCACAGCTGGGATCAAAAGCTGGCATACTGCAACCCTCACACTGGCTTGGCCCAGGAGAGGATTTTCCCTTTGGTGAGGCTGTTTCCTGCTTTCCATCTCCTTTCACCTCTGAGCCTGAACGGAGGGATCTGCTGCTGCAGAAAGCTGCAAAAGACTCTGGCTCAGATGGTCTGGGAAAGCAGAGGGCAGGCACAACAATTCTCCCTTCCCTGCACACAGTGTTTTGGAAAGGCTGAGTGAGTGTGTTGCCTCTGCTGCCTCCTGACTTCATGTCTAAAGCCTGGAGAGCCTAAGTGCTGCAGGGACAAGGGGGCACCTCAGCTGCTCCTTGTGGGTCACAAACAAGCCTTTAAAAGAGCATCACAAAGGGAAGGTGGGGAAACCCCAGCGTGAGTTTGTTTTCCCAGATTTTATCAAACTGGCTCTCTTTAAAATGTGAATTCTTAAGGTAAATCTTAAATGCCTTGAACATAATTCCTTCAGTTAAACGCCCATTTTCCAAAAGATATGTAGCATTACCCACGCACAGACAAGTATTTCTTTCAGTGTGGGAGGTCAACATTTGAAACTCTAATCCCAAAAATACTGAGACTTATCCTAACTCTAGAGCATTTTTATCTATTTAGTTAAATTATTTAGATTTCATTTAAATCCAACCAAACACTGCCCTTTCCTGAAGGCAGACCCCATGCCAGAGAACTCATTCATTCCCTGGCATTACACCGGGACTATCAGCAATTGAGGGCAGGGGAGCTTCGCTGGGGAAGGTGTTAAATGCAGAAATTTAGCAGGAGCACGGTTCAGTCTCTTGAGCAGAAGGTGATCTACAGAAGCAGATGCATCTAGTAGGTTGTATTCACAACACGTAGAGAGTCTGTTCAACCAGTCCTGAGCCTCTGTGCCCACCAGTGAGTTGTAGAACCTCGCTGAAGCAGGGTCCTGCACACTACTGGAAGGTAAAATTCCATACCTGTAGCATGAGGCAGCAGATGCAGGAGATCATGCAGAGGCATCAAGAGAGATCATTCATCAAGAGATTATTCTCTGCATCAAGAGAGCTATCCAGACTGACATAACTCAGGCTCAGCCTAGATGAGATGTTCTGATACGATGCTTACCTGACACCCCACCCTTCTGTATGACAGGAATTGTTTTGGGCCTGCCAGTGGAATGTTCTGCAACTTAACCCAAAGTATTAATTACTTGACAGGCTAGTGCTCATTTTCCTATCCTTGCAGCTGTCTGTTTTCTGTTGTGATTCTAAATGGTTAAGCAAGCTGTATACTGGGAGGCATAATCTGCTGTAATACGCTGTGGTCTGATGCATGCACCTAGATTGGAGTGTTACTTAAGCTTTAATCCCCAAGAAATCAGTGATTACCCACAGGAGACAAATGGAGGGCTGTTTATAGTATAGTTGCTAGACAACAGTGCACCGTTGAAAGTATATTTGTCCAAAGATTAACTCCCTCTCAGAGGCTGACAACTTTTCCAACCTGTTTCTGAAAAGTGAAGTTTAAAACACCTAGATTTTTAAAAGAAAGGAGAACAACCTGATAATTGCTTGGCATTTTCAGGGACACAGGGAAATGATGAGTGCAGTGCAGAATGTAGAGGAAGGGGCTTCTAAGGCTTAGTCTGCTGAGAAATGAAGGAGCAGCTTGGTGAATACTCTGCACAGGTCCTTGTCACCCCTCTGCACACACAAGGTATGCATTTCCCCAGCTTTTATACACCAGTGCCAGGCAGCCGCTTTAAAGCCTTTCATTCCCTGCCTCCCTCAGAGAGTAAAACCAAAAATAGTAAAGAAATTACAGAAAGCGTACGTAGCATCAAATCCATCTGGTTTTCTCCCATTTCCTCTCCTGAGTGTTACAGCAACTACCTTTGTTCCTTTTGGAGAAGGGGGATATGCAAATGGAGCAGAGCTGAGCTGCACTTACCAAGATCTATTTGGCAATGCTCAAATGCAAACTGTATGGATAATATCCAATTTAAATGGTGTTTCCTAACTTACTGCAGTGCTGTCACAGTTAGTTTTGCCTCTTCTGATAGCTTTGCCTCTTCTTGTAGGTTTTGGTTTTTTGGATATTTTTTCTGTCTCTTTGACCACACTGTTTTTGTCTTCTTTCCAATACAGCAAATGAAGCAAGGAAGGAATATGTGGACGGGGAGGAGGTCCTTTGTGTGGAAACAGAGGGATAAGAAATCCAACAGAGACTCAGAAAAGCAAGATTTTCCTGACCTGTCATTTCAAATACTGTTTTATTTTTTTAGGAATCAAGTACCTGGATTATATAGACTTTACAATATATGGTCTCTGTGTTACTTGACAACTTCTTAAACTAATCTGGGGTTTTTTTTGCAGGGAGAGATCTGTTCAAAATGTATATGAATTCTTAAAAATCTAATCCTCTTAAATTATTTTCTCAAAGCAGCAGTGTGAGCAGTGCCACCACATCAGTGCTCCCCCTCCACAGTTTGGACCACTGGCTGGCCCAAACACAGGGAAAGGACTTTGCTGCAGAAGCTGCAAGGCAGATGTGGCTGATGCTGCAGGGGCTGGGAGGTCGCCCCAGCCATCATGGGAGTTGGGACAGCATGAGGCACCTGGTGGCTTTCCCTGAAAGTTCTTCATCTAATCTCTTCCTTGAACACACAGTGGCAGGGATCCTGTGGCCTCCCTGGGCTACTAGCTACAAGTTTCATGGTAACATTTTTCTTCCCATCTAATGTAAGTTCTCCTTCACATAGATTGACTCGATTTGCCCTCACCTGGTACCAAGCAGATGGGGAGAACAACTGCCACAGTAGATTACCTGTGACTTGTATTTATCCCATGAGCTGCTGTGAACTCCTTGCTCTTATTTTGCAGTACCTGTGCCACTCGTGTAGTTGTACATTCCTAAATGTATCATTTCACCTTCCTCATCACTGAATTTCATTCTGGACCATTTTCCCTGTTAGTCCCAATCATCTTTAACTCAGGCCCTCACTCCAGGTGAGTCCTTCAGTCCTTTCACGCAAGGAGGTCATAGCAAAATTATATAAATACATTCTCCAGTTAGCACCACTGGACATAATGGTAAAAATATCCAGTAGAGACAGGCTCACAGCACATCCCTGTGAGACCTTATTTGAAATTACCTCTTACTGAGATAAAGGAACCAGAGAGAGCTCAGAGAGTGGTTTTTCAACAAACATTTCTTTGTTATGGTGCTTCATCTACACCACAGGGTCCCTAGTGCACCATCAACTTCTAAATTGTTGCACAGAAATCTGTGCAGCTGAGAGCAGGATCTGGCCTGCACATTAGTAAGATTTGCTGTTCTGGTCTGTTTCAAAGTCATCAAGATGAAGTCTCTCTATTCTTAGCTTGAGTAGTGGCATTAATGCACAGCACTGCAAGAAAAACAGAGAAATATGTTCCCCTAAGCACTACCTTTTTGTGGGACAAAGGCAGTCAGGGCCAACCACAGCTCCCAGGACACCCATTCTAGACACATATACACAGAGCCTCCAAAGTACATGACACACATCCTCCCAGCCTGAAGCTAGAACTTGTTTGTAAATTCAGAGGAAGATTTAAACCTGCGTTATCTGCATGAATGTGAAGGGACAAAATGATATGGACTTCATTAAAGATGCCCTCCTAGTAGATATGCCAGGAAAATTGCATCCTTTGGACCAGAGCATTTTGTTTCTTTTCTACGAATAGTGTCACAACATGAAAATTCAGAATGTGCAGGCTCAGTTTTGTGAGGGATTTTGCTCCTTTTTTGCCTTACCTAGCAGAAAACCCCAGAATGTGACAGATTTCGGTACCTTATACCCAGTGTGGAAAACATCAATTTAATAAATGGGATTATTTGTCCAAATAAAAGAACTGAAGCTGCTGGAAAAGTGAGGACTGGGTGATCAGGCAGCTCTGTGAACAAGAGCAGAAGCAGTGTAGAGAGAAAAATGTAGAAGCAAGTTATTTTCTCACGCGAAAGCTGTCCACCCCCTTATATCAAGAAACGACAAGCCATTCCCTCATGGAAGTGAGCAAAAAATACTGAACATCTCTGTTCAACATTGCTTTGCAGATTAATTCTCTGTAAAAAGACAGTTTTTGTCCCATCACACTCACTTGGTGTCTCCATGGACTCAGAGAGGAAAAAGACTCAAAATGCACCAAGTGAATACTGTTGCTGCTCCAGTCTCTGAGAGGATTACTCTGATCATCCCCCACTGCCAGTGCTTGTAGTTTAGAGAGAAAAGCCACACATAGAGATGGACAAGTGACTAGACCATATTCCAGGGCTGGAACTCAGTCCATCTGAGGGAATGGAGGTCCTTTGTGACAGTGGGCACAGCCTCTCCCTTGGCTTTGCCTGTTTGAAGTGGATGCTGCAGCTCTGCTGACCAAGGACTGACAGCCTGCAAGTGGTGCTGGTGCTAAAACACACCAGTTACTTTCTCAGCCCATGTCTGGAAGTGAACATGGAAAGGAATAGGTTAAAAATGGAACTCCTTCCTTTCCTGAGCACTGCTATTACTGTGAAATGGTCTCTGCTCAAAGCTTGCCTACAGGGAGGAAGAGACTGTCATTTGAGAGCACCTACTGCAAGGATATTCTTATTCTGCTCTGAGACTGCTTTTTCCCAACTATCTCAAATAACATATTCCATAAGATTCGAGGCTATCTTATTTCTTTCATGCAGTCAAGTCTCAATTGCCAGCAGAAGGCAAAACAGAAACCTGATGGACAAGGCTGCTCTCCTGAAGAGGGAAGGCCACAGGCACTGCCCTCTCTGAGGACCCATTTTAGCAGCAGGTATCAGAACTATAGATTCCCCTGGAAAAATTACTGACAGAAAGTCAAATGCAAAACAAATGACCTGTTCTACTTTCATCTGCTTATTGCTAAAACAAAATCACTTGTCAGCAAGGGGGACATAAGCACACAGTGTGTTGTCATGGACTGGTAGCTTGTACCATCTTCATCTTGCAAGGACAATCCAGCACAGACTCCTGCAGGCAATGACCAGCTTTCTCTGACAGTCTGAGTGCCTCTGACAGGGAAGTGCTCACACAACCCTAATTCTGGTGGGGAATGTAACTTCTGGAGTGAGATACTAGCAGAAGAGGACCTATGACATTCAAAGCAGAGAGTCTGATTGCCATCTTATCTTTCCCTCCAGCCTTTGCATGTCTCTGGTTCCTCCTCAAAGCCCAGCCCTACACCCTCGTATGAAATGTGGTGTAGGGAGGGTCTGGGACTGGACCCTGGTGCCCACCAGGAGTGTGCTGAAGCTGCACAACTGTGAAGCTGCTCCATTTCACAGAGGGCTGTACTGCCCTGTACAGAAGTAGCAGCTGGAGAAAAAGCCCTCTTCACATCTTGTTGTTGGTCTGGTGACTGTGGAGGAGCAGACAGACTAAAGCAAACAGTGCAGCAGCAGTTAGTGCTCTGTTGAGAAAGAGAGCACATGTGTGTGCAAGGTAGATTGAATCCCACTCTAGAAGGCCAAACAGCAGATCTGGTGACTTAATGTTTCAGATATTTTCCTTTTGATTAAGTAAATTTCTGGTGGCTGCAGGTCAGTAACTATTACCCTGACGGACTGGATATTCAGTGTAAGGTACACCACCAAACTGTGCTGACCTCACTCTGTTCACACCAGCATGCAACCTCACCCACGCATCCACCAGAGCAGAACTTGGCTTGGGATGCCTTCACCCTCTCTTTACTCTTGTGTCAGCCCTGCTCTGAGCAAATCATCTGTGCCTGTCACACACTCAAACTTTAGACTGGAGAAGAGCTCAAAACAGAAGGTCAAATTTTAACCCAGTGCAGCCACAGAGAGTAGAAGTCCCTTTTCTGCTGCAAATATTTATCTAGCACATTACTGGTGCTTTGGGACATAATGATAGATTAGATGATCATGATCTCTGCAAAAAGTGGCTTGTCATGATCTGTGAAACACAGCTCAGCCAGAATGAACCTGGTCCTGGACCAGCAGCTGAAATGCAAGGAAGCTGAAGGGAAGAAACACTAATGTGTTTTCAGTGATAGGGCTACAAGAGGATTAGTTCTGTGATGTCTGAGTCCAGCGTTCCAGAAACTGAACTGGCTTCTGCAGAATAATTCATTATCTCTACTGAAAGGCTTTGCTGAGGATTTGAAAAAGGACACAGAGAGTGGCCAAAAAAATCACACTGGCTCCAGGGGCCTGATCTTTGGCATTGAACTAATGTTCATTGTATGCTAGCAAAAGAAGGCTGGAAGGTGGAGATAGACACCCATGAGCACTATGACACTATAAAAAGTAGCAGGGCCAGCTCAAAAATGGCTGAGGCAATAGTATAAGGGAAAGAAGAAAGAAAGATTGAGTTGTAGGAAATGTTCACTGAGCTTACACAACAGATTTTTTTTTTTTTTTCTCTCTCCATAACATACTGGTGCTTAACAAAGACAGATAAATACAGTTTTGAGTTATGATACCAACTGTAACAAAGTCATCACACCATCAAGGATTGCTGTCTTCAGCAGAAACATATTGGTCAACTCTCACATGGGTTTCAGAATCCTGATTCAGATGGCTTTGTGACAGGACTTACCTGCACATTTATTCTTTAAGGTATTTCATAGCTATTAGAGCTTTTATTCAGCTCACTGGGTGGTTTATTTATTCTTTATGGAAGCTGTAAGTGTCCTGAGAAATGGTCTTCTTTCCAGTGACCGAACAGGTACCATATGGAGAGCTCCTCGCCTCCCATCTGCTCCAGCCTGGTGGGAAGGACCAGCTGCAGAGGCAGCAATCACTCAATTTCCTCTGACATTTAGTCCTTGAGGTCTCTGCTGATTGCCCAGAACAGTCCAGTAAGTCTTACTTGTGATATGCACAGCTATCCAATAAGAAATGGATTATGACCATCTGTCCTGCTAACAGCCCAGATTCCTCAATGGTAATTGTGCCCCGTAAACGCAGGCAGCGCCTCTGAGGTTAGCACAGCCCTAACAATTCCTGGCAGCCAAGGACCTGGCCACTTCTCCGAGCCTGCACTTACCACAGGCAATGCTACAGTGTCCTGCTTGGCTGAGGGCTCTGGCACCCTTCACACAGCCAAATGTGTCGTGGCTGCTGGGGCAACTTTTTGGCAGAGGTCAAGCAGTGCGCAGCAAGTGACGCGTGGCGTGAGTGATGACAGCCGGGGCACAGCTGGTGCTCAGCGTGTTGCTCACCTCGTGCCAGTGACACATCGAGTCCTGGAATCTGTAATGAGGGATTCTTCTGTAACAGGGTGAACATATGTGTGTGTGTGTGCACTCCTAGCATGTTTGGGGATCATTTAATGATGGATGTGTCCAGGGAAGGTGGAAGATGCACAAATATTCAACACACAACTGTTTTGGGAGCTGAGTACAGACACTGAGCTGTCCTCTCAGGTTTTGGGCTGAAGAATATGACCTCGTGTCACTGGTTAAACTGTATTTCAGGGGCAACAGGACTCAGGAGCTGTGCTGCAGGAACTCACTGACAGCAAGGCACAGAAAAGGGATTAGTCCTTCAGGTCAGCAAAAGAGGAAAGAAATTGAAATGACAAAAATAGAATGCAGTCTCAGAGGTGCAGATTGCACTGCATGGCCGTGGAGCACCTTGTTTTAGAGGTTTCTGAAAGTGACGGGAAGAGCAGGAAATAGAGATCTCCTGCCAATCCCTATTACCAGCTCTCACTCCACTTGCCCTGCCACACACAAACCTGCAGACACATACCTGGGTTTTTAAAGACATACTTAGCAGCCAGCTTGAAGACAACAAAATGTAAGAGTCACAGAAGTCTGTTCTTAATAACTGTGCAATGAGAAAACATAAAAGGAGGAACCTACTGACTCTGAAGTAAAAGGTGCTCAACTTACTATAAGATGATTCAATTTCTTTAAAGTTGAAAATACTGGCGCTCCTGTAGTTCTACCATCAGGTTTCAGATTAGGCATCTGCTCAGGCATTACCTCAAGTGGCTGTGGAGGTCACTTCAGGAAAATGGTGGTGGAAAATCAAGCCCTCCTTCCATTCTGCATGCTGGCTGCAAGGAAACCACTGGTGCCACTCACCAAGAGCAGGACCAGTCAGAGCCTTTTGAGGCACCGGTAATGTTGTATTCACTGAATAACAACCTGTTACTCTCCCTGGAGTGCCAAGCCAAGCACATGGACACATGTGGAGATGCAAACAGCAGAATGGGGGGACAAGTCACTACTCCCCCAAAGGCTTGTGATGGGCAAGTGCCAGGCACAACAGCTCTGAGCACAGATAAGCTGATGGAAGTGGCATGTTTCATTTCATTCATTCTTTCATTCATTCATTCCTAACACCATTGCTTTTGCTCCCTGAGACCCTAGCAAAAGTTTTAAGGCTTTCTGAGAAAGTTAAAAATTCTCTTTTCAGGGAAGGGTGTTATTTTCTAAACCCATGCCTTTCAACTGCAGTCGCTGCAGCCTTTGAAAGGAAAGCAGGCTATCAAAGCAAAGAAGAGGGACTTTGGGGCCAAGTGTGGGCTCATCTCTGCAAGTACAGGTGAACTGCCAGGAGTGCTGAGATTTCTTCCTATGCAGCCACCAGGCAGGGCCCAGGAGTGAGCAAACTTTCCTGATGCAGCTCGGGTTAGAGGTGACAACAACCAAACCTGTCATAAATTTGATGATCTCTGCCTACCAGTAGCATATGCCCTCCACATTTCTTAACATGATTGACAGTTTCTGCTGAAAAAAAGGCCCACCAAATATTACAGGTCAAAACTGAGCCCGTGTAGAGCTGGAGGAAGGGTTTGGTGGCCCTGTCTCAGCAGTACCAAGCACACAACAGCTTTTATAGGAACAGGAATAGACTGAATAGCTGGAAGCAAGGCAGTTTTACAGCAAGGTCATGTGTCTCCTCAGCCATAGGAAGGCTTTTAGCTATTTGAAAATTATTACTGCTCAATCTGAATGTGGCACCTTTAAGGACCAAGATGTCCCTTTTTCTCATAGCCTGCTTCCCTCCCTGGCAAAACCCCTGGTTCAGTTACCTTCGAGCCTGTAACTAGATATTTAACTGCTAGAAACAACTCAGATTTCATCACCAGGCCCCACCTGTGCCTGAACAAGTTCATACCAGGTTATATTGTCATGTCCTTGAGCACTGCTCTGGCAGGTGCTGGTGTGGTGTAGTGACAAAAACTGATAGCTTTGCCTTAGGTCTGTCCTTAGGAATGGTCACTGCTGTTAGTACTGGATTATGCCTGCTCCAACTAGGCATGGAAATTTGCATACAAGGCCTGCATAGAGGCTGCACTATGGCTTAAGCTGGTTTCAGTTGGCACGAGTTTCTTGGCACTAGTGATGTGATGCAGACATTTGAACCTCTGGAGGAAAAGCAAGGAAAGGCCAAGCTTTGTTACAACTTTAGGCAAAATCCTAAAATTAGCATTAAGTAGAGTGACTGCCTGAAAAATCTGAATGACAGCTTGTGGATTGAAGGCAAAAAACTGAAAGCTTAAGAGCTTCTATGGGGCAAAGTGCTTCAGGTGGCTTTGGGCATGGCTGTGTGCCAGCTGACACACACACAGGGTGTTCCAGCTAAAACTAGAAAAAATTCACCTATAGAATCTCCTCAGGCTTCTAAAAAATTCTCTGTTTGATCTCAACAGCTCAAAGATAAAAGTTAGAAGTTCTCAGGACTGAAGGAGCTCTCAGAGGGAGTTTTAGCCAGCTTGCCTGGCCGATTGATCAAAGACATTTTGTGTTCAAACAGATGGGAGCAGAACAGGTCTCTTCATGATCCAGCAGAGAAAAAATTTCCTCCAGCACAAAAATAGCCTAAACAAACCTGAATGTGTATTACAACCTAAATAGCACTGCCTCCCATCTGTTAGATAAGGCATAATCAAAACCTACGATGTCCTGCAAAAATTGACAGAGACTCTTTGCCTGAGACAGAAATCCCAGTATTGTGTGTCTGGAGGGACTCTTACTGGCATGGAAGGGGTGGTCGTGTCCTAGATCTGACATGCACTTCTTGCTTTTCACAGAGTAAGCTGCCTCCTTACAGCACATGCTGAGAACACTGGCCCGTGCCTCTCTCACTCTGGCCTTCTCATGCACATGCCTGGGCTCCTGCCAGAGCTGCTCTTTGTGCCATTTGAGCCAAGCTCAGCTGAATTCCAGCACCATAGACTCACTGTGAAGGAGAGGAGATTGCTCTTGGTCACATCTGTACTCTTCCCTGGCTCACTCCTTTGGCAGGTTCCCAGTGGCCTCACAAAGCTCCCAGCAAAACCTTCCTGGGAGCTCCCTGTTTCCCAGCACCAGCAGAAAATGGGCAGCCCCACAGCCATCCCAGTGCACAATGCTGGGGGCTGTGCTGGGCAGGCAGGCAGCCCTGCTAATCCATGCCAGGGCCATGGAGTAACCATGAGCACCCCTGGCATAGCCAGGAAGGGCTGGACATCCCATGGGACACAGTTTGGGCATGCAGGCAGGAGAGCATGACTGTGCTCTTGACAGGATTTGCTATAAGAGGGTCTTTTCAGGGAGGATTAGCAAAACTTGCCTCTGAGTGAGAAGTGAGCCAGGCAGGGTGTGCTTGCAGGAGATGAGCACTGGGCCACTTTGAGGTTGATCACTGCTGCTGCTGCTGCTGCTAAAGCTCCAGGCATTTGAAGCAAGGTATTTTAATGGAAACTAAAAGCTTTGCAGAAGGACAGCTTGAATCCCAAATGAGCGACAGAAAATTGACAGGCTAATTCTATGTTTCATTTTTAGCAGCATTATTCTGAAGTGTAGGATGGTGGTTAACTGATTTAACCAAGTTCTTACTTCACATAAGAGAGGCAGAACAAAGAAAACTACTTTTTTTTTCTTTTTGCAATTTTTCATTATAATCAAGCAGCAACATGCATATCTTTAGCTAGACTTCCACCTATAAACTGTTAATTGCTAATGAACGTGATTATAAGAATAGTTCTGCTTCAAAACTATACATAGAGCAGTAACTTTCCACTTAGGTTTGTGAAGAAACAAATAGTTTTACTTTTAAATTCCATGTGATTTCCTTCACACTCAGACTGGCTGAACACACAGGAGTGCAGTCCTTGGAGATGCCCAAAAATGTACCAAAAGACGAGCCAAGGAGAGAGCAGCTCTCCCCGGCCAGACAGCCTCAAGGACAATGCCCAAGGATGGATTCCCAAATCAGGCAGGCTGCCCTAGGGAGGGGGTGCAGGCTGTGTTCATCAGCCAGGATGAGTGCAAGAAGGGGGGTCCTCCCCAGATCCCAAGTCCATCCCCTCCACAGAGGGTGGCTGAGCTACTTCATCTCAATCTCAGCAGGCTCCAGCTTGAGGGACAGAGGTGTGCTCCCAGCTTCTTTGGAATCATGCCCAGAAGGATCAGGTGCCAGCATCAGTTCCAAGTGGTACATGAACTTGTGATTAAATGCATAAACAGAACTGCTGATAGGGGTGTGCTTACATTAGGCTGAGGTGTAGGCTTAGGTTAATACTCAGCTTTATACAGTGGGGTATCACAGTGTGATTTACACTGGGAACAGGAGTCTTCCAGGTTAGCTGGTGATTCTTTGTCCTTAACCCAAATTATAGCAAAGATGTAGTGTTTGCCAGATGCTGGCAGGATGAAAATTCCCTCTTTCCTCTCCAGCTGCCTCTTGGCGGGGAGAGGGTAGGGGTGGATGCAGAAGACAAACCTCCACAGCCCTTTCAGCTGCTACTTTCCTGGGAAAGCCTGAGAGCCCAAGTGGTTCTAGGGTGATCCTCTCCCATTTATGGTTTTGTTCGATCCCATTAGGGTCCCTCTGCAGAAATGCACTCGTGGCACATCTTCTCTGTTGTAATTTCCTCTTGCAGGGCTCGCAGCTTGGCTCCCGCTGTGCCCCTGCTTTGGCAGAAGGGACCAGCGTGTCACAGGGCCTCATGCTCCACCCCGACCCCAGCTGCGTGCCCAGCAGTGCTTCTCTGACTGCAGCTGGCACTGGTGGCTTTCCATGCCCGCAGCCCGCACACACTGAGTGCTCACGGCTGCCAGATTCCCACCAAGGGGTCTCAGATCAGCAGGAGAACAGACTGTGATGCCCCCAACCCTGCTGGGAGCTGTCTCCCTGCCTTCCCTCAGCCACCTGAGATATGGTAACAGCTTTTCCAATAACATTTCAGAGCTCTGATAATCAATAATGTTTAGGGGGTTCACCAGTTCCGCTTTGTTTTCCCCTCCTCCAAAGGTTTGATCGCCCTCCTTACAGAGAATGTAATTTTAGGGTGTTGTTCAACAACACATCCTTTCACAGCAGAAAAATTCTTGTTAGTGAGCCTATGAGCAATGATCTTTACCCTGACTACCAAAGGGCTTTGTGTTTGCACTTCTTTTCCTTGCTGATCACCCAGTCCTGTGTGCCAATCCAAACAAGACCTTCACTAGCAACAAGAGCGAACCAATGTTGTGTAGGCTAAGCTGGGCAGGAACATCATCTGCTTAATTACATGAGGTGGGAAGGGTTAGACTCTGACCTGAGCTATGATAGGTATAAGCTGTCTACAATCTAAATTCCCTCAGAGCTCATGAGAATCCAGAGTCTGACTCACATCTCCAGTGGTAAGTTTTATGGAATAGACAGGAGATGGGGTAACGTGTCCTGGCCAGCCCTCTCTAGCTGCTGTCCTTCCTTTATCTTCTTTTCTGTTTGGTCTGAGATACCTCCTCAGTGGCAAACACTCTTTTGTGCACCATTTCTGCCCCAAAAGAGCACTACTACTATTTCTAAGCCACCGGAGCATAAGCAGTAATAGCACTCAAGCCAGGGAGAAGAAACCATCAGGATATCTCTACTTCTCAACCAACCTCCAAGAAGTTCCTTCCTTCTTTTCCTGAGTTTTGCCTTCAAAGTTTTCCCTCAAGTCTGCAGAGCAGCTTCTCCTGATGCTGTGAGGTCCATATATCCTCCCCAAGCTGTAGTCATCAGCTGCTGTGGTGCCTTGTTAGCTCTGGGGTTTGGTCCAGTCTCACAAGGCAAAACTGACACAGAAATCCACACAGACAAAAAGTGATCTTACAACAGTGGCAGATTTTTTAAGTTGTTTTTTTCAATAAGCTGAGCCTGCATTTGATCACCAAAAGCAGGTCATTTTGGGTAAAGGCCACTGACAGAGAAGAGGCATTGACTGAGCTCCCTTATGGCAACAGACTAAAAACCCTCTCCCACTGCTGCTTTGCCTCGAAGGGTGAGGCAAATAGGAACAGGAAAGAAACCCAGCCCTCCTGGATCCTCTGATCTCCAGTAATCCGGCCCGATGGCCTCCTGCAGCAATTTTCTCCATAACCCACCGTGCAGTGTGCCCTCATTGCCCTGGGCCTGCTTGACCCAGCTCTACCTTCATCTGCACTAGCAGCAGCATTACATAAATGACTTACTCACTAATGATGCCCCTCTTAAGTAAGCAAATAGGATGACATCACCCACCAGCGACACACCAGCTGCTCAGGGAGGGAGAGAAGGGCCGAGCCCTGTCTGCGTGGGTGTGCACACAGACCGCTTGAGCCATGGCTGCGTGGCAGAACCCAATCCTCCCAGGAATGGAGACAGCATCAACAATAATTCAGGCCTGGAAGACACCTCAGGGGATCTCAGCCCACCCTCCTGCTCACATTAGGGTCAGCAATGAGGCCAGACCAGGTTGCTCAGTGCCTTATTCATCTGAGTCTTTCAAACTTCTGAGGATGCAGCAAATAGCTTCTCTGGGCCACCTGCTCCAGGGTTCAGCTGTCCTCACAGGGAAACACTGCTTCCTTGTATCCAGTCTGACTTCTTTTTACAACTTAAGGCCACTTTGCCAGTTGTAAAGGTGGTTTTAAATACCCCTATATACAAAAATATCATGTAGATGCATTCAAATCAATCCACATCTCTGCCCACATCTTTGTTCATAGCAGCCCAAGCCTTCTCCAGCCTTTAATAAACTTGTTATACAATATTTATTGTACATGGCATCATTTAATTTGTCTGTGGGAGTGCAGAAATTGGTTCATCTCCTAAATACCTCAAGCAAGCAGGACTATAGGCACTAAGGCAGCTAAAATGACTACATAGCTTTATGCTTTTCCATAGCTTTATGCTTTATGCTGCATTATTCCTTCATACTACAGAAAGCTACTGTTCACTTATTTCTCACAGTCTCCCTCCAGGCAGAAGGATCCCTGCCAGGTGCTCATCTCCAGAAAGTGTCTTCTTGCCCAGCTCAACCTTCTCCATGACATCAGATGGTCCCATGCTTGGGACAGCCCTTCTCCAGCCCAGGCTGGCTGGTGACAGAGACCACACAAAGTCTCCTGTGTGCTGGGGCTCTGGCACTGGCATCAGGCTGTACTTTGTGAGGAAGATCTTCAAACCCCCAAAACTATTGCCACTCCACAGGACTCTACCCAGCACCACCTAATTTTGCTCCACCCAGAAGAGTGGTCAGTAGGACCTGGTGTGAGTTGCTGCAATGGTCACGAAAGGAAATCACTTCCAAGTGCCACATCCAGCAGCCACCTAGCAAACTGACAGCTGGTGAAGAGGAGGGAGTGAAATGAGGCATTGGAAAGCACCAAAAGAAGTGGTGTTTGTTAATACCCACCTTTGGGAAGGGAATTTTGCTTGAGATGGTTTGGTGGCATAATGCACAACCAGGACAGTGCCAACTTGCACCTCTGGGCCCAGAAGTCTCTAAAACTGAATCAGATTAGGAAGATCCTAACAATTCTCATCTCTCAGCATTATGCACAGACAAGTCCTGCATTAGACACATGGTGGAAATCAATATTTCCACCTGCACTGAGACAGTTATTTCCAACATCAAAATCAACAGATATATCAAAATCCACTAACTCCCTCTCCTTGCACCTAAAATGCGCTTTCAAAATTGCCAGCTTTAATATAAAATCAAGTTCAGGATATTTTAATTTCTCTTCTGATTTTGAGCCTCTTGGGTGTGCTCCAGTTCTGTTGTGAGGCTTCTTTCTAGAAAGATGAGTGCCAGAACTGATTTTTTTTTTAATCCAAAAGTAAGACTGTAATAGAATTCTATGATTCTGTGAAGGCACTCAGGGAGAACAAAAAACTATGAGACCTTGCACAGAAGCAGTGACAGCAGACTATACCACTGCAGCTCATATCTCCCACACTGAGACACCTGTATCTGGGGGGGGAACCCTGCAAACTGAAGAATACTCCTAAAAGGCAAAAAAAAACCCAAAAAACAACCCCAAACAAACAAACAAACAAACAACACCAAAAAAACCCCACCACCACCAGTGAAGAGTGTAGGAAACTTAAGGAAGGGAAGAGGTTGGCTCCTCATGTGCTTTACTCCCTGGCCTGCCCCAGGGACTGTTGTTGGCCACACCAGCACCCAACACAAACACCAGGAGCAGGTTGACTGCCCACCACCCCCAGCCCCACTGGGTGTTAGTGCTTACAAAGTGCTTTGAACACATGCCAGAACAATCGTGCACAGACATACAAACAGCACAGGGGTGCTGGAGATTAAGTATGCCTAGAGAATAAGGGGCTTTTCCTTCCAAAACTACCCTGAGTGAGTTGTCTTGGAGTGCCTGCAGAGATGCTGTTGTTTGGTGTATAACCCACTGTGCAAAATTCTTGCCTGTCATCTCATATTAGATCTGGCAGCTGGTTCAAACTGGAGGAGAAAATGGATTTCTGTAGTAAATTTCAGGCATCATAAAGAAACATATGAATTTTAGGTTCTTTAATTATCAAAGCAAAATTGGAAGCCAGAGGAAGCAGAGAAAGCTATTAAAATCTGCTCAAAACGATAATTAAGTTAAGATTGCTTGAAAATGTAACATGGTTAAATGCTGCCCTTTGTGCATTGTGAGAGCAAGGTTAGTGGCTTGGATATGTCTGTTTGTTAGGAAGAAGGACTCATCTGCAGCAACCCTGCTCTACAGGCTTCTGGCAAGAAGGAGAAATTGGCTCTCTTCAGTGAGTGGGTTAATACCACACTCACAGAGATTGCTGGGGGATTGAGAGACCCCCCCCTTCTCCCCATGGCTGGATTCCTGAACAAAGCTCGCCAAATATTCAGCCTGCAGAACACTTCTTCCAAGTAAAATGGAGGTAAGAGTGTGTTCAGCCTGGGGGGTTGCAGAAATCAGCCTCTCCCTACCCAAAGAAGAGGATCCAGCATGTGCCAAAAATAGCCCTAAGTGCCCTGGAGACCTTCCTAGCAGTGCAGAAGTCCCATCTGTAACCAGAAAGTCGTGATGTCCGGTGTCAATAATCACCAGCAGGCAACCCGAGGAACGCCAGATGTGTCTTCCCCGGGAGCAGAGCGAGGCCTGAGCTTTCCATCGCCTCCCGCTCTGGGAAGGTGCAGCGGGCTGGCGAGGCGGCAGCGTGTGGAGGGAGGGCAGCCAGCTGGGAGCCGCTCCAACGCCGGCGCCCAGAGAGAGGTGAAAATCAATAACGCTGCTAATAAATCACAGCGCGACCGCTGGCGCACGGCCCGGCTTTGCCCCGGCCTCGGGTCAGTCACTCCCGGCTGCTCCCTCCAGGGGCCGGGGCTCGCTGCCTCCTGCTGCTGCTGCTGCTCCTCCGGGCGCCCCTTCCCGGGAGCTCTCTCGGGTCACCCGCGGTGTTTGCGGGGCTGCGGGGCGGGGGAGGGGAGGGGAGGGGAGGGGAGGGGAGGGAAGGGAAGGGAAGGGAAGGGAAGGGAAGGGAAGGGAAGGGAAGGGAAGGGAAGGGAAGGGAAGGGAAGGGAAGGGAAGGGAAGGGAAGGGAAGGGAAGGGAAGGGAAGGGAAGGGAAGGGAGCCAGCGGGCTCACCCCGGCAGGGAAGGGAAGGGAAGGGAAGGGAAGGGGGTCAGCGGGCTCACCCCGGCGGGGAGGGGGTCAGGCTGTCCCCGGGGCTCAGCCCGCAGCCCCCATTGCGCGGCCGCCGCGCCGGCAGTGACACCGCGCGGCCGGCACCGGCACCGGCCCGGGCACCGCACGGCGGGGACACGCCGGGGACACGCCGGGGACACGGACAGCGACTGCTCCGCCGGGGGCCGCGCTCTCGGATGTTGGCACAGAGCTCTGCGTGTCCCCATCCTACATCGAGGGATGAGCCTTCTCCTCCGTCTCCTCCTGGATATATGCGCACACACGCACATACATATATATAAATGTACATATATAGCTGCAGCCCACCTCCCTCCTCCTCGACTCAAAGTTATAACGCTGTCATGTCTTGCCTCCGCGCCCCGCATGCCCATTCCCACTGAGGGCTCGGCAGAGGTGCCAGCAAACACCCTCCAGGAAGCTGCAGCCTTATCTGTAATCAAACTCACCCCGCTTTTTCCCAACCTTAGTCTCTTACACCATATCCCCATTTGGCTCCCCCTCCCGGGATGTTTTAAATGAGATTCTGATTTGTTCAGGCCAGGGATGATCTTTTATCATGTCTGGTGCTACCCTTCCCGCACTGGGGTGCAGGCAGCATGGGACCTGCAGGCATAATTACAGTCCCGATAATAAGCAGCAGTCACGTTGTTTGTCTCCCCGCTCAGGCTGCCACGCTGCGCTGTAATCAAACTTGCTGATTGTTTTTAAAAGGCAGGTGTGTACTTTGTGCCTGATGCAAGGCTGTCCTACATTACATTCTGCTCTGGGTCACGTCGGGATCTTTGGATTCAGTACTGAAGGGCTGTGGTAATCCCTCCAGGCTGGTGTGCTGCAGGGCTCTGGCTCCCTGCCTTCCCTAAAAGACATGAGACCCCTGCACTCAACACAGCATGTGGGCATGATGCTCACTCAGCCTGGGGACACACCTGCTTGTCTGTCTGCTGCTAAGGAGAGGTGAGCTGATGCTGTCCTCTCATTCCACTTTGTGAACCACAGCACTCCCTGAAGGCTGCCAGGCCCATGATGCCCAGCACAATGGATGTGCCAGGTACATTTCTCCTCATTTTCTCATTAATAAGCATGTGGTGAGTGCTGGTGCTGGACACTGTGCTGCCAGCACCACAGACTCCCATGAGACATGGCTGGACAGGAAGGCTCCTCGCTGCCTCTCAGATTAGCATATGTCAAGTCAAGCTGGTCGCTCCAGCTGTGCAGATCAGTACAGAAGAGACATCAGCACATTCTGAGATGCCAATTTGCAGCTGCAGCTCCCTCTGTGTGGCCAGCCTGCCCTGTGGGAGTCACATACCAAGACTGCCAGTGTCTCTGAGGAGCACACCGGTGCTTGCAGGCACTACTGGCACACGATGCTGCCAGGGAGCGGCACCACAAACTTCTGCAGAGATCATGTCCCTGGTTTTCTCCAAAGTGACCTGGTTAAAGGGTAAGACTTTGGCTTTGAGGAGACAGCCAGAATTGTCACTGCCAGATCTGTGATGTGGCAGATCACCTGGGGAAGGGTTGAGAATGCACTGAGACCCTGGAGAATGGTCTTCCTTCCAGATGCTACTGTGCTGAGGCTGACAGTGCTGTGTATCTCTGTGTCCAAGACCCCTTGGCATGTGTTGCCCAGGACCCACGGGCATGTGTTACCCCAGCCCTGGAGGTGACTCATTTCTACACGTCCAGAATGAAAACTCTTCATGTCTCTTCTTTCTGCTCACCCTGTCCACCAAATGCTAGCAGTTTCTTCAGTGTCTTCAGGGGCCTCAGATATTAATTTTCAAGCCCTCTCAAAAACATGGCTTGGAAAAACACAAAGCACATCCACACCTGGCATCGGGCAGATGCCCATCTGGATCTGAAGAATGCTACAGAGTCATCTGTTCTCTGAATATCACTGAGATCAGAGAGAACTGGGCCTCTCATCTGCTGAGCAAACAGTTGCATAAATGAAACTGCCTCAGGCTCGCTGGAGTAAACTCTCACACCCAATGTGTCCTGGAGTTCAAGCATTTTAGAGAAGAAAAGTATGGAAATATCACTGTCTGCTAGGGACAGTTCACTGCTCCACCTTTTTCAGCTCTCTTCTGGCAGGTTGTCATCACACCTTGCCTATCACACCGCTCTCCTCTGCCATGCACTCTGGGCAGGTTTCCAGGCTCCAGCTGGGGAATACCGACTTGATTAGATTTGATTCACAAAGGCATTTCACAACATTTGTTCACCTAAACAAAATAAAAGTCTTAGATCTAAGGATATTAATTAAGGGCAGGATAGATCCTTTTGAAGCAAACTACTGGTAACTCACCAGATTTTAAATAGTACACTTTCCTGCCAAAATCCCCTGCTGAGGGAAAGTTCATATAAGTTCAGCTGCTCAACCCATGACTTCCTGAAATAGGAGGTGACATGTTTCTGACTTTTGGGCCCCTTAAACATAAAGACGCCTGTTCCAATTTTGTCAATTAACCACTCATCAGGTATGCAGGAGGTTTTAGCTATTTTTTCAGGCCTCAGACAAACAGGATGCCACCAAGGATGAGGAGGATCTTGTGTCTCTTACTCCTTCAACTGGTTCTTTTTGCTTGGACTCCTAATTGATGCGTCCAACATGCACACTAGAAACAAGAAAAAAAAAAAAAAAAGCCATCACACCTGCAGCAATGTCCAGTTCACAATAATTTCTGCTCAGGCTGATCTGGGAAGGAAGAATCCCCGGCCCAGTTCCATGCAGTGGTGTTCTTCATACTCAAAATTCACTTCTTGTCCCCTAGCTGATTTCTCAGTAGCTACATATAGATAGGAATGAGCTGGTTCCTTTTTGAAAACTAGCAGGCTTTGATGACTACTGCTGAGTTTATAATGTGGTTTGCCACCCCATGCTCTCAGTCTGTCACCATGTTCAGTTCCACAGCACAGTGCTCACCTTGCCCATCCATGAGGCTGTAGCTGGAACTGCTTAAAAAACAAAGCACACTGCACAAGGAGGAAACCAATGGTGACATACCAACAGCCTTCCTGGGTGCTCAGGGAGAAGAACAAAGCTGACCTCTTTAGAACCAGGACAGGGGAGCATCATTTGCAAACCACTGTCTCTCCTGGGGAAGAGGTCTGCCTCTGTCAGCTCAGCCATCAGCTCCTCCTGAAGCACTCACAGGTGCAGGGGGCAGGCTGGCTTTGGCTCTCACCCTTCTGGCAGTTTCATCCTGAAAGAAAACCACTATGGGAATGCATTCAGTTTCCTCTCCATTAAGCCATTCCAGAAAAATAATCTCGACCAAGTGTACTTTCTTCAGAAGCAGCACAAAGCCTGCTCTGTGAATCCCAACAACAACGTGCTCATTAAAACTTGCTGTTATGCAGCAATGAAACTGCTCTTGGGAAACGGGTCTAAAAAAGAGGGTACAGTCAGGAGCAGAACAAGTAATCGACAGAGAAAGGAATTTACAGTCAGACACTCCTTCACTAGGTTGGAGTTACTTCAGTCTTACTGCAAAATGCTCCAAGGCAAAGCAAGAGCTCTTCCTGAGCAGAGGAAAACAGGCAGGCACATGTTACATTGGCCTATGGACACTGCTCACATGATGGAAAGGGCATCTGAGGGCCACATGACATCTCTCAGGAGAAGGCCATGGTTGAGGTGGACCTCTGACAAGAGCAGGAGACTGGCCTGAAGCTCAGCACTGTTCCCATCAGCTCCCAGCCTTGCTGAAGGTAGAGGGGTTTCACATGGCATCAAGTACAATACAGGATTGTGACACCGCCCATGCTCAGGCGTCATCCTGCACTTCCTCTGGGGAAGCACAGCCTCCAGCTTGCCAGGCAGGTCTGGTGCACCACACTGCAACAAGAGACAAGAGAAAACACTCTTGGCCATATCAAAATGAGTCATTGTTTTAGCTGGAAATTTAAGCAAAGTGAACACCATTATGCAGAACGTTTCCGTGTCGATGAATCAGCTTCTTCCAGGGGGAAAAGCTGAGCCATTTGCAGAACACTGACCCGTTACACAGCACAAGCCCTCCCCCAGAGACCTTGCAATTAAGGCCTGAGACAAGCTGGAGCAAGCAGGCAAAATAAACCCTGAGTTCACAGGTACCAATTAAGCAAGGAGAGCAGAAATCTGAGTTTACCACTGGTCTGACCAATGCCAGAGGGGAAGAGTGTGTTGGCCAATTTCAAAATTAGATTTAAAAGAAGAAGAGCTGGTTAATATGAACCAATAAACCTTGCTAGGTTGAAAAATGATGAAATGCTCTTCTGTGTGCTTCTGTCTTCCACTTTTATGCATATGTCATGAATAATTAACTGGCTCTTTGTCTTCAGCCCGTGATGAATTCTGGGGTGTAGTAACAGGAGTAGCTGATGGTATCTTGACTGTCCTCCCTTTAGACAATACTACACTTCTGCATGTAATCCTATGATGGCACAAAGCAGGTTCTCCTTATCCTCCCAATCAGGTTTCTATCCTGTCTTCTTCCTGTGCATGTAATCATCTTCTGGAGTCACGTTCATAGAAGCAATAAGCACACACACCACACAGCAGCACAGTCCAGACTGGTAGAGATGCTAAGGCTGGGCTGTAATTACACAGTAGAAATCCTTCAGCAGCAGTCAGCAGCCCTGGACAATAACAGCAAACAACTAACACCTTGTAGGCTAGCTTACCCATTAGTTTTTTATTATTTTTGTGGTCATGAGTCATGTGGGAGTACCTAGCAGGTAACATGTCACATACAAGTGTTGGGCCTGGAGACCAACGGAGCAGAAAATATTTTTTCTTTGGCTGTAATTCTGAGCCACCCTCAAGAGACAAGCTGGGTAATCACTGTCCTGGCAGTCATGCAGGTAGCTGGGCACACAGTGGTGTCCCACCATGACCAGGAGTTAGGCAGTTGCCAAAGCAAATGAAACACAAGACAGGAAATACATGAATAAATCTGATCCAGCAGCACTGCAGGCAAACACAATCCGTGCTGGGAACAAGCAACAGAGAATGTGATCCCATCCCACCCAAGGGCAGGATTGTCATATTCCACTTTCTAGCAAACCATTCAACAGTCCAAAGCTTGGGAGGCCCTGCAGGACATGTTGCACACATTCATGCACCTCCTGGGAGCACCATGAAAGCCACAGTAATCCTGGAAGCGTGACAATATTGGAGGCTGAACTAAATCACACCACTATGGTGTGTGCAGGTGCCCACATTTCATTCAGTGTGGTTGAAGTGGGGAAAGGCAGCCTGATGGAATCAGTGTGCACTTCTGGTGTGGACAGCCATCACAGGCTGGCAGAGGGAAGGGAGCTTTCTGGGGAAGGAGACAGTGCGTGGCTGGCACAGAGGGCATAGATGGGAGAACTGGGTGAGACAAACAAGTTTACTTGAGATCTTGGGGGATGATTAAAAAATGAAACACAAAGGTAGGTCTGAAGAGTTGCACGAGCAGTCACAGTGAAGTAGCAGAAACAGGTACCACCAGTCTGCATCTCCCTCCCTCTCACCCACACCCCACATCCTGCCCCAGCTTCTGGCTCCACAGGGTCTGAGTCTCCACAGCTCCCTTCTAGAAAAGGACAGCTCCTACCCTTTCTCTCTGTCTCCTGCCAGGCTGTTAGGGCTCTGCCTTTCTTACAAACATCCTCCTATGGGCCTCAGGAGTCCCGTGGACTGTCCTTGGCTGGCACTACAAAGGTACAAGGGGCACCCACACCTCTTGTGGCCCCTTCCTGCAGGAAGCATGAACAAAAGTGCAGTGGAGATTTTCCCCTCTTTCCATCACATATTACAAGCCTTTTATGAAAGCAAATAATTAAAAAACAAATTAATAAAATAAAATTAACTGAGACATGACCTCAGCCTGGCCACTTGGAGTGAGAGGTGGTGTCTGGACCTGGTCAACTGTTGCTACAACTATGCCACAGCATTTTATTGAGTAGTCAGAGAAAAGGCAGGGTCCATGCTGCATGTAATTAATGTTTTTGATGAAAGAACAACACTATTTCCCTGATTTTCCAGCTCTTTCTTATGGGAAATTATTGGAAAGTGTTTACCTAGCTACTGGAGCTGAGAGTGAAATGAGTACATTGCAACAAATAACCCTCCCATTTTTTCCCTTCAAAACAAATATAAACCCAGTGGGATCAAAATCTGCTCTTTTCTTTTTGCAGATGCAGTGCCTGACTTGTCCCAGCTAAACAAAACACATTTCCCTCCAGCTTTGCCCTTCACTTTTCAGTGATGGTCCCAGCTAACTTGGGATCCCAGGGCAGCATGTAGACAACGGGAGGATCTATCTGGGACAAACGCTCCTGTGCAGAGTGACAACAAGCACAAGGCAGGGGATTACTGCAGGCTAGGGAGTGTATCCACCTCAAAAATGCTGTTGACTGCAAATGTATGAGGAAACATGTCACCATTGTAGACAGACTGTACACAGCGATGTCTGATTCAGATCACTACTAATTACTCTGGCAGGGTGCTTGAGGTGCCTTAGAAAGCCAACACCCGCTGATGAGGCTTGATCCTTCCTGCAGTGGTGTTCTGCCACTGATTGCAGCTTGGGTGTTTCAGCTTGTGCTGGTCTTTCCTCCTGGGAATGGGCTTGCAACTCCTTCTGATGCTGAGCTCCCACAAGGAATGTGTTCACTGCTCTGTCATGGACTTCTGAATGACAGCCCCGAAAGCAAGTAAATTAGTGACAGATTGATACTCAGCTATACATAACAGGTCTTACGGTGTGGGTTTTCACCCACTATTACTTGGCAGTAAATTCACTCAGGAACTGAAGGAAAAGTATGATGCAATCCATGCCCTAGGTGAGGAAGGGAGAAGATGCTAGCTCTGCCCCTCTGTCTATGCAGAGAGGCTCCAAACAAGACTAAAAGCAAAAAAAGAAAAAGGCAAGAAGAAATGATGGATGTGAAATGCAAGAGAGAAATATAACTAAATATCAGAGGGGTAAAAAAACACCCAGGAAGAGATTTGTACTAGAAGCACCGTGTCTCCATGGCCAGAGCTTCCATTCCTAACTGTGCCATCTCCAGCCCCACCATGGCCTCTAACCCACTGCAGGGGACCTGAGATAAGTGAAGGCTGCTGAGCCAAGGCTCACTCATTTGTTCCCAGGGCACACTTCATCCTGCCCAGCCACCTCTGGATCCCAGACACAGTGAATGAAGAGGTAAATGCCAGCTCTCCTGGACACTCCCATGGTGACACTAAACCCATGCAGCACAAACACTGGTTCTTGCAGGAAAGGTAGTCTTCAAAATAGTCAGGGCCCTGGGGAGTAAGTATTTATACATACTTGTAATTTGATTTTAAAGGTTGGAGAATCCTAGGCAAAGAGCTGGGGAAAGTGGTGTGAAAAGACCACATTGGTTCTCTAATTGGCATGTTCTTGGCATTGTAGCAACATGCATTAGCAATGGCAAAAGATCAAAGACAAGACATTCAACAAAAACGAGGTCAGTGGAACAAAACACATTATTACGGAAACCACCTTGCCTCTCGACATTAACTGTGCCATGAGAGAGACTGATTCAATCCTGATAAGAGTTGGAATATTAGAGGTTGCAGCACACATTTCTCAAGAGCTCCTCCATTGATCCTGCTGCCCAGTTGATGATCAGCCTCTTTGATGACTTTCAGTTGCACCAGGGGGTCATTTCATTTTCCCCCGTGCTGATGTGAAACTCTCACATGGCAGCATGTGCCATCCAGTGTTCACAGCAGTGCTGACTGCTCTGGCTTCTTCTGCATACTACACACCCATAGCAGAGGTCTATCCCACACAGAGAGGCTGTGCTATTCCATCACATTGCTCACTCACTTGTTTTATATGTTTGGGGTTTTTTCCCCAGAAAGGAAAGTGGAATTATTTTTTCAGGTTTTCTTTCTGTTTTGTTTTGGCTTGGTTTTGTTTTAAATTATCTTAATATTACTTGTAGAAAAAGGACTTTCACCCATGGTCTCTTGCATCAGTCCAAAGTGCAAGGATACTCTCATTCAAATATTGTACTGAGGTCACACAGAGCAAGGAAGTCAAATAAAATATTTTTATCACTGTTATGGGAAAGAATCTGGAAAAAAACCCCAGTAATTTGCAACCTTGCATTTTCTGACACATGAAGATGAATTCAAGTCTTAGCACTGGGAGTGAAGACTTTTGTTTATTTGATTATATTGAAAAACTGGGAAAGGACTTCAAAAGTGCACTACTGCTTGTTTTGGTGCCCTCTGGGAAAATGGAGGGAAGGTGCTCCAACAAAAACAATTGAGCAGAGGCCTGCAGGTGGACTTCGGAGCCATGACAAAGTTAGGAAACCCACTGATTTGGGTCAGAAAGAAAGGAAAAGCCTTTGGTTGCAGCTGAAAAAGTGATCTTGATGTTTAACAAAATTGACCCTCAAAGTTCCCAAAAAAATCTGAGGTAGACTCTGGCTGTTTCTCTAGAGAAAATAATGCCAGAGCTATACTGAAAACTGGAAAATTAAGTTTAGGGTGGTTCACTAATGATAAATCATCATGACACTCTTCTTTGCCAAGAAAGCAGGAAGTTTCTCTTCTCAGGTGTACCAAGGTCTTCAGGAGGAAATGATTGCATACACAATTGCTGAATCTGTTCCCGATAATTATAATGTTTCTCCACTGAAGTAAACTCCCTCATTCTTCTGCAGTTCAGCTCAGGTGATAGTTTTCAACACTTCCATCATCATCATCATAAAAAAGGAGTGTCCAAAGTCCTGCAGGGATTGGGAGGGGCAAGCAGCGGACATCGGCTCTGCCTCCTGCAGGAGCATCAACAGCACCTGGCAGGTGGTAAGCAGCATTCAGCCATTCAGCACTGGGGCAATATCCGAGCAGGCAAAATCAATAGATCCTGAAGCAAAATAAATCTGCTGAGTTTTGAAATAGATTTCTACTTGAAAGATAAAAGCTAGCATGGAGGAGAAGCTGGGAGAATCAAAAGGGCTCCCTTGCAGACTAAAGAGGGAAACATTGTTCCATCCCATGCCATCCCATCATTACTGCCATTTGGGGGAACCCAGGGACACTTATCCCTGGAGCAGATGCCAAGGAGGGGAGTGAGTGGCCCAGGCACCATAAGGATTGAGGGATCCTCAGCAAGGAAGCGTGGAGAGCTCACCCTGTTCCCTGCACCCTCACACACAGCCTTCTGGGTCAGATCAGTACAAGTATTTAGCTGCCTACAAATGCAAATCAGGCGCAACGTGGTGTTTCCCAAAGCATTTGCATCTCAGACACCCACATATTCCTAAAACTCTCCCGTTCCGCCTATGCACTCTGCGTTAGTTTCTTCATTTCTAAAATGGATATGGTAATTACCCGCCTCTCTGGCAGCGGCAGCAGCAGCAGGAGAGGAGATACGTGCTCTGCTGCCGTTATCTCAGTGGTGGCAGCACCACACCCCCTTCCCATTCCCCCTCTGCGCCATGTGCCAGGCAATGCCGGCTACTCCATCAGCATCTGCAATTGCTTCTGGAGACTTTGGGAGAGGAGAGAAATGCCAGCTCTGCCTCTAGCCCTGTTTAAGATGGCTTTTTGGGATGATGCTTCCTAACCATTACCTCAATATCTTCAGGCTTCTGCCTCAGGAAACCTTCAGGCCCCCCAGACTGGCAGCACATCTGATGGTTGTGTTTCACACACGCAGCTGCTGGCAGGCACATGATGGGCACTTGCCAGAAATACCACGGGGTCATGAGCGTGCACTGCAGGGAAATGAAATCTCTGTGGGTGCCTTTTAAGGAAACCACAAATCCTTGGGCGCCTCAGCAGTCACACAACTGAGGAGAATCTGTCCTCTGTGTGAATTTTTTGCAGTGTATTTTTCCTGGATTGCCAGCCTTTTGTACATCCCCTTCATAGCTAAGCCATGTCTTCATCTCCTCTTGGCAGTGCTCATTTCTCACAGTAAGAGAATATCATCAAAACCTAAGAATAACAAACAGAAGTGTATCCTTGTCAATCAGCATAAAGCAATCTCACATTAAATTGACCTTCTGGAAGGCGCTTTATGTTCTACTTACTCAAACAAAAAAATCCTATTTTCCTTTATATAGGAGAGAGGGAAGTGTACAGACAAAGGGGTTTTGCTTCAGGAACAGAGAATACCAAAGAGAGGTCACCAATTCAGTTTGCAGGCTGAACTCAGCAATTAAAATATCACAACACAAGTAGAAATCTCTATGCTCAAACAAACACTTCAGCTGATCATCCACCTACTTCAGGCAGGCAATCCATCAGGTCTGGCCACTCTGACACTTTTGAAAACTTGTGCAAATAAAAGCAGTAGGCAGTGCTGAGATTTAGACCTTGAGAGGCAGGTGCACCAGCTGCGGGCAGAGCAACATACCTGACCTAAAAGCTCCTAGACCAAAGAGGGAGCCATCAAGATTGAGCTCAGAGTAGCACATATGGTGGGATCACAGTGTTAAATTCCAGGTGTGCAGGTGCTTCTAAAACTCTCAGACACAGAAGGTACCACCAAAGCAGCAATGTAGCAAGCAAGAGGATGCAGCTCCCCTTGGCTGCAGTAAATGCGGCTCATTCCATACAGGCTCTCGGGGAGGTGCTGAGTGTAGTACACTAAATTAGCAGGAATGCTGCAGCACACTTATTAACACATCCTGTGAGCTGCTGGACTCACAGAAACTCTACAGAGTGTGGTGGAAACTGTCCTCAGCTGCAGACCTGTTTGCTCAGCCATTTCAGCTTTTATTTTTCATCCATGCCAGGCCCATCCTGACATAGGGAGCACCATATGGTAATGGTGCAGAGGTCCTGAGTTTTTCACCATAAGTGTAACAAAGAACAGCCCTGGAGTTTTAACTCAGCCCAGGGTGCTGCCTCCTGGGTGGTTTTTTCTCATCTGAGCACTCAAAAATTGTTTGGTTATCTAATTATGCCAAGATACACAAAACTATGGGAAGATACTAACAGTGGAGAGCTGAGCTGTAGTGACTAATGAAGACACCAGATCCTCCAGACTTTCATTAGGAAATACAGCAGAGACCTGAGTCACTGGCTGCTCACAGTGTTTGCTGCAGCTGTGGCACTCAGCAACACCTTGCAACACCTCTGCTGGCTCAGCCACCTCGCCTGCCTGGGAGTTTCACTACAGCCCATGAGAGTTATGCTCCAAATTGTACTGGAGGATTGAAAAATTGCCCAAACCACTGTTTCTTGACTAGACTGCCTTGTGGAGTATGTGCTTCAAATCTCAGGCCATGTGGAGGAATGTCAGGGTATCCAGAACCAGGAGGCACAAGAAGAAAGCCACAAGAGCCCTGGTCATTAAAAGGTCTCAGGGCTGAGCTGCTAGGCAGGATCTTTCTTCTATGTGCATGGTGTCTAAAGCATCCCATGCTCATAAGCTCTTAAAATCACTTCAATGTATTTTTGTCATAGGGACTGCCATCCTGGGTTTGATAGGTCTTTCCTTCTGTAGCCTGCCCCCAAAAGGACTCAGCAGTGGGTGCTGATGGAAAGAGTGAGAAGAAAGATATGCACTGCCCAGCCCAGCCCCTCTCTTGGCACGTCCTCCTTTTCAGAAATTCTTCTTTTTCCTAAAAGGTGTGCAAGGCTAGACAGGCAGTTGTGTTCACAGATAGCTTATCTCTCCAGCTCAGTGCTCAGTCCTGGGCTCCCAGCTGCACTCACTGCCTGCTGGTCAGCAGCAAACCTATAGGCTCCCTTGGGCAAAACACAAGGGGAAAAATAAAGCACATCAGCCCTTAGGACTTCAGGAGGACTCAGATCAAAAGGGTTTCCCAGCAGGCAGCCTGCTCACTACTTGGCAACTCCCACAGCAGAACCCGTTTTTCCTTAGCCAGCCACAGGAGCAGAGTTGAGCCAGAGAAGCAAGTGACAAAATTCCTGCTGATTTCAGTGAGAAGCAGCAGGCCAAGCTCCAATGCTCCAGATATTCCCACCATACTCCAGTGCAGATTTTTTTCAGGGCTGGTTCCTGTTGTAGCAGAAGACACAAAGCATTTATCTGGCTTCTTCTGGCATCCAGAGGACTCTCCTTAGAGAGAAAGGACAAGTGAAGACTTTGGTAGTTATTTGTGCAGCCTGGTGTTATGCTGCTCTCTCCTCTCACAAATGACAACCACAAGCATGGTGGAGGTGGACTAGGACAGAGGCAGAGCCCTGAGATGGGTCTGGCTCAGCAAATGCTGCCTAAGACTTACCATGGGCCAGGACTCAAACTTCTGCAACACTCACCCCTCCACAATGTGAGCTCCTGTTTTGCTGACAGTTGCAGCTGTGGAGAGCCTTTTGCTGATTCACAGGTTTTGCAAGGGTTATTATTAGCTTATTGAGATGAAATGGCTGTTGATTTGAAGAGATTTGGTACAAAACCAGGGCAGGGTGACCTGAAACTGGGAGGATTTCATTTTCTTGATGGCAAATGTCAAGCCCATCATGCTTTGCCTGTATGCACATACAAGCTGATGAGGATTAATGCACAAGTAACGAACTCTTGCCATTATTAAAACAGCAGCACACTCCCCCTGAAGCAAAAAGGAGGAAAGAGAGAAATCCTTTTATATGGATTCCCATCCCCCTGATAAACAGGGAGCTAGGACCTGGAGGTGACAGTTTTGGGGGATAAGGGAGTGGGGCTGATGGTCACTGACATAAAATATCCACCTGCTCTGGCTGGCTGTGTTTTAATTATGCAGTATTGTCTCCTAGCAAAAATGCCCAGTGTCTTTGCCCTCCATCTTCCACAGTCATCTTAATCCTTCAGAGCAAGAGCTCTTAAAGCAGTGGGTGGGAAATGGAGTTAGATGTTTCCTGAACTGTCCTATAAAGTTTCTCTGCTGAAGGGTCCAGGCAGCTCTATGCCATGGGAGAAACACAGCAAGGAGAGGTTACACGATCTCTCCACCACCTTAGCAAAACAGTGTAGGAAGCCAAAGAGACTAATATGTCCTGTAACAATTTATTTGCACAAATCATCCAACTCCAGAAGCAAATCAGATCACTTCCTTGGTGCCTAATTAAGCTGACTTGCTCTCTCTCAGACTCATGGGAATAGGGTTGATTGCTGTCACAGCCTTGACAGACTTTTCAGGACTCCAAACAGGTTTCCACCTGGCTCCCTGTGTGTGTATCAGAAGGGAAGGATTGCTTTTAGTACCAGGTCCTTGAGGAATGCTCCTTGACCAGCCACTTCACCAAGAGGTCAGAGCTGAAGTCCCTGCTGGTGTGGCACCCCAGCAACAGCATTTGGGCCAGTGCTGTTCAGCTTGGGCTGTGCTTGACACACCAATCCAGCTCTGCCCTCCTGCCGAGGGAAACAAGGGCGCTGCAGTGCTCCAGGCAGGCTCATGCTCAGCTGCATGCATCTGCCTGATGGATTCAGCCTGCGGAGCCACTCACACAGCTCTCCTGGATTTCTGCTCATCTCAGTGAAAGAAGAGAGATCAGCAACAGAGCTGACAGCTGAAGCCAGACCTGTTCATCTCTGCTGCCACCAGCAAGCCTGGTTCAGGATCTCTCTCTGAATTTCCATTTGGACCCACAGAATTAGTTCGAGTACAAGAGGGCAGCAATAACACACCAAATTTGTTTCACCCTGGCATATATCATCATTTTAAAGCCTGGAATATTTATCGTTGGCAAAGAGATATTGATTGCTTAGCCACAAGCAGAGTAAAAATCATTGAGGGGAAAAAAAAATAAAAAAATAAAACAAAAAAAAAAAAAAGAACAAGCAACAAGCAACAAAACAAACCAGAAAAATTGCTCTGGTGGCTTCCTGCCACGCTGGCCTCAGTTTTCACTGCCTTCCAGCATCCCTCAGCCCTCACAAGCTTCCCAGGCACAAAAAAATATATGTGCCTTTCCCTTTGAATTTATTGGAGAATGGTTTCCAGCAGCTCCCGGGCACTTTATCACCTTCCTGCAGGGGAACATAAAACAGGGCCCTTGTCTCTGGCTGTGCCGTAGGAACAAATAAATAAGGGCAGCTCCCCGTGGCTGATCCCGGCAGGAGGAGCGGGATTGCACCGGCGGCTCCAGCTGCGAGCTCAGAGCCAGCTCGGCCCCCAGCTCCCACCGCCCTGGGATGTTTGGAGCCACTTGTTTCCTTCTTAGGGTTTGCCCAACAGGAAGGCTGTTCCCCACCCCTAAAACCTGGTTAAAAGCTGATGGTCCGTTGTGGCTCTTGTAAAAGATGGATTTCCCGGCTAATGGGGGAAAAGCTGCCTGATTCCTTGTGGTGGCGGCGATTCAGGCCTTGCCTGGACACTGCAGTTGGGTGCCTGTGGCCGGAGCGGTTTCCTTTCAGCAAATTGGATTTTAATAGCGTGAGGGCAATGGCTCTCCTCACCGGGGTGCCCTGTGGCGAGCCTTGCTGTCGCTCCATTTGCCACAAAAATCCTGGCCCTGGCCTGTGCTCGGACACAGCGACACCGGCACCTTCCGGAGCAGCTGTGGGGCAGCTCCAGGCAGGGCAGTGAGAAAGTGAGGCTGGTCCTGTGGCCATTCACTGGCACGGGGGCTGGGATAAAACCTCCTGGGCGAGTGGAGGGCTCAGGGAATGGCAGGCAGGGCTGCAGGGCCCGCTCCAGGCCCGGCACAGGGATGGCTGCGCTGCCTCAGGCCCCGGGCAGGGCAGGGTGTGCCGGGCCGCAGGGCGAGATAAGTGTGGGGTGTCCCCTGCACCGCTGGACAGGCCTCGGCAATCTGTCCCCCTGTCCATGGCATGGCTGGGCACAAGGATTGCAGCCGGGCAAGGTGGCTGGGGCCGAGCCCAAGGATTGCAGCCACGCAAGGTGACTGGGGCCGAGCACAAAAACTGGGGCTGAGCACAAGGATTGCAGCCCCTCCAGAGGCTCTGGCACGGCAGAGACTAAAATGCCAACAAGGCTGTGCTGGCATCAAAGGGACAGCAACATCCTGGCACAGACACCCAGCTGGCTCTGCCCTTCCCAGCACCCTCTTTGCTGCAGTAATAAAGGACGTAAATTGGCGCCTCCGTGGGTTTTTGCCGCCTGCCCCTCTGGAGATGGGGTAGGCGTTCCTCGAGGTTTTGATTATTCTAATTTTTGCTCGGTTTTAAAGGGAAAAAAATTAACGAAAGGTGCCATCCATATCTCAAAAACAAGAAATGTGGACTAACCTGTCAGTTCATTCACAGGGAACAATTTATTTGTTCCATACTACTATTTTTTTTTTTAAAGGTACAGTCTACTCAGTCTAACCTTATTGATTATTCCTTCCCAAAAGCTTCAGATAATTATTTGGTTCAACATTTATTATCACTTTAAGAGTAATTCATGTGCTAATATGCATAATCCAACAGCACAGTTTAATTGCAGGATCTTAGCACTACGGTTGAACTGCATTGTTTGGTTTAATTTCTCTTATTCTTTTACGAGCTCTAATTAGCCCCATGCAAATAACAGACTTTCTAGATGTTAGCAGCTCTGAAAGCCTTTAGCTACTGGGGTCCAAATGTTTTGTTCTACTAAAAACATTGAGAGAACTTGAACATGTAATTACTTACACAAGTATTTCAAAATGCAAAGTGGTTTGGAGTCAGGTTTTTTTAAACAACTATTTCGGGAAGTTAAAGTGTTTTACGAAACAAAAAGTCATCATCCCTCAAGTCCCTCTCTACAGTGAAACCACCACCAGCTACTGAAATGTTTGTGCTGGTATTTTCAAAATCTGGGGGGGAGGGTATGGATTTCTCTTCTTGCCTAACCATCACTAAAAGGAATAGAAATTGAAAGTACACAAAGTAAACCATCTGTTTATTAAAGACCTGAGCAAGGGCTTTGGGTGCCCCAGGTCGTGTCAGAGCTTTCCAGATATGCCACGAGAGAGGGAATCTCTGCTGTAGACATAAGATTTTGTTCCCCAAACAGAATAGTAGCATTGTCAGAACAATCTCAGTCCTGTCTAAAGCAAACAAACCTGCTTTAAGGACCCTGAATTCTATGCAAGATCACTTATCTAAAGTACACAGGGGCTTGGAAGCACTTGGGAGTGCTACTGGTGCCCCTGGGCTTTTTAGAAACACATAAGCAGTAAGCAGCGTAAGCAGCGTGAGAACATGGTGGTTTGTCCTTACATCCTGTGAGACAATGAGATCTACAATACTTTTGTGATACTTCTGTAGGCTGACAGCAATCCTGGGGGTGGCTGTGACTTGGATGTGGTGCTTCCTTGCCCTGAGAGAGAACAATGAGGGAGGACAACTGAGCGATCTGGGACAAGATGGATTTACTCTCCTCTGAACTCCACAGCTCTTGCTTGCACCTAACATGCTACAGACTCCTCATGAGCACCAAGACAACTTCTCTCTTTCAGCCCCTCAGCCCCTGTGTACCAGGGAAGCACAGGCTGCATGCAGATCGTGGAGGGCTCTCATTTCACCACCTGACACATAAAAGCAAAAAATAAAGAAGTCAGAAACATTATCACCATGGAACTGTTCTGGATGAACTTTGTCCGAGATTAAAACCAAACTAGGAGCATTTTCAGCGTGGCAGGCGTTTTCTTTAGCTTCCAGAAAAGAAAAAACATGAGTCAACAGGCTAAAGAAATCTCAGAAACAGGTGGTGAGAGACACTGTATGGAGTTCAGTTTTTGTGCAGTTGCTCTGGTTCCTACATAGGCCTGTTTTAAATGAACCAAAATACCACTCTGTTTGTGGTTGACTTATATATATTGCCTTATATATACAAGCAATGGGCATCTACCATAGCTTTGCTCCAGTGATGTTTATTCATTTAATAAGACAGTATCTTAAATCTCCTCTCTATAACCATAAAGAAAATCAAAGTGTAACCAAATTTATCTTCTCTCTACAACTTCTAAGAAAATCGAAGTGGGACCAAGTTAAGAATAAATCACAGAAACCTACCACATACTTTTGGGCTTGGTTGGGGTTTTCTTTCTGGTTCTTCTGGACATCAAAGAGAACAAAATTAGGAAAATCCTTGAGTCCAACTGCTTCTGTATCCCTCCTAATTGACCTGCACAGGAGTCTGTCTCTATATCACTTTCAAGCTGCTTTAGCTAAATTGCTTCAGGATACAAGAGGTTAAAGCACCCTGCTGGGCAGAAATCTTTTACTTTAAAGGTCTAACAGCCTGTCCCTTAATCTGCAGAGTGGAGCTGTGATCATACAACAAAGTCATGAGCTTGTTAATGCTAAAATGACAGATGTTACAACAACAGGATATTTATTAAGTTTCCCATTACCCTGCTGGGTTGTCAGACCTCAATTTCTTTCTAAGACTGCTTTTTGGTTTTTAATAACCAAAAGTTAACAGAAGTCTGTTTCCAGCTTTCTAACAAGAATTCACACCAAAGGAAAAAAAAAGAAAACATTTATAAACTTTCTATCTCTGGCTCAGCTTGACTCTTGTTAAAGGAGGAAGCAGTACTACTAATTCTGTCTGTCTTTCTGCCTCCATGTTGTAGTATAGATTTGTTTTAGAATAGGTACAGTTTTAAACTTTTACCTAAACACTATACAGCATTGCATGAAAAGTCAGAGTCCATGTGATTCTGAAGTCCTGGAGACTTCAGTATCTATTATTTAGTGAAGTGCTGCAAACTCTCTCATGGTGGGTGTTTTTCCTCACAGCCAGATTAGAAAGCATCCAGCAGCCCTGCCTGGAGGATACCTACCCCTATGATCACTGCTATGCTGGGAGGCAACAACCCCTGCCCAAGCAGGGCTTGGAAGTTACTGTGGAAAAAGCAGACAGCCTAGAAAAGCCACATGCACAAAGGAAACAAGAAATAACCAGGCTTAAGCAGTTATTTCTTCATAAATTGAGTTTCAAGATTCATTCATCAGTTCTAAACTCAGTAACAGTATTAATCCCAGAACAGCTGGAGTAGCAGCCCAGTATCAGAGTTGTTACACACACACTGGTGGTGCCATTTCCACCAGCCCATTGCTCCCTTTACACCCATGCCACACATGCTCTGGATGTGGAGGCCTTTCCTATAGAGCCAGAGGAAGTTTCAAACATTGAGGGGCAGTGCTGTGCATGCATTTGTTGGTAGATGGGTGTTCTGTGACAGGAGTTGCTCAGAGCACAGATTACCTGGCCTGCACATCCCAGCCCATGGCAGTCATGCCCTCACTTCTCCCATGTGCTGTGGCCCTAAAATCGGTGCAGCACAGCCAGGATCAGCCAGGAGCAATACAGACCTCTTCAAGGAAGACTGCTGGTTTTCCATCCTCAGGTTGGGTCAGTTTGCAGTCCAGTCCAAGAGAGGATGGCTTCTTTCCTTAGCACAGCTGTAGTCCTCCTGGATGCTTCTTGAGATTTCTACAAGCGATCCCCCACCTCTATTTCCGAGGTCATCCTTAAAATGAAATTTTAGCTTTTGGGAGAAACTGAAGTCCACATGGAGATAAATGAGACCCCCTCAGAGAACCACAGCTTCTACCGTGGTTACCTTTTCAAGTCTTAGCAAGTACTTTGTATTTCTTTAAGCACTATCTAGCAGAGTTTGAGGGATGAAAAGCATGACAGAGGTCAGAGCCCTGCATGTGCTAAGAACAGAGAACACTTTTCACCTGCCAGAGTTCCCAATACAAGGCAAGCTCTTATGTTAATAATCTACTTATCAGAGATGAAAAGTAAGATGGAAAACATACTCTAAGGGATCCTGTAATAATCATTACCATCCTATTCAATTTACTTAGTAAACACCTTGGGCTTACCAAAAAGCATTTCAGTGAAATTCCAATTAATATTAACTTTTCCTCCTCTATATATGAGTGGCTCTGTTTGGGGTTAGTCACAGATGCAGAAAGTAAAAAAAAAATCCAACCAATCAACCAAAAAACCACCAAAACCCAAGAGCCCAACTTTTCTTAACAAAGGCTTAAAATGTTGCGAATTAATCTAGCCTTATCTTCAGCACATTCTTCCATATTTCCAGGTCTTTAATATCCTCGATCCAGCTCAGCTTGGTTCAGAGTCCTGCACTCCTACTGAGCACAGGAAAACACAGTGTCACTGGCTCAGCCAGCCAGCATGTGGCCCCTAAAGGCACTGTCACAGGAAGGTGACCTGAAGCCAATTCAGTTAAGATATCCCCCTTGAAAACCAACCTGTCAGAACAAAGTTCCTGTCAGAACCAAGTTGATTGAAAAGTAGGATGGTCATATTTGGGTAAACCCCCCAAGAAACTCTCACATTATTTAAAAAAAGGATCACATGTACCAGAAGGAGTAGCTGAATGATGTACAGTCCAGAACTGCATATCATGCTCTGCACTCCACCCCTACCATACTTTAACTGGCTGGGTAAATCAGTGCATAGGACAGGATCTCATCTGGTATTTATGGAATAAAGTCACCATCACATCATCAGTATCTTGAAGGATTAGTTTTTCAGAATGCTATGTATAGTACAAGTCAAGATGCAACTTAGGAACAGATACATTTTCTTATTCATCACTAAAGCAGTTTTTCCCTCATGTAGTTCAACCAAACATATTTCCACCCTAATTTATTGCTGTGGTCCCTGTTTCCACAGCACATTCTACAGCTATTCAGAGCTCTGAAAAGTGCTGAAGTACTTGTTAGTGGGGAGTGACCTGGTACCAAAATTGCGTGGTTAGCTCCACTTTTTATGAACTGACATTTCCTCTCTTTTTAGCTGATATTAGAAAAAAAAAATGTTAGCAAAAATTGGACAGATTTTTGAAAATAAACTTTATTTCTCTGTTCTGTGGATTAGAAACAAGACTAAATAAATAATTCATTAAACGCTTTATCAGGAGAATTAGTTATTTAATTTGAAAACATTTTTAGTAATATTAAAAAATACTTGCATTTGAACTTTAAAGCATAGAAATATTTCTGTTACCTAGAGGAACTCTCAAACCTTCATCATCATCAAAACAAGTAAGATCTATTAAAATATAGCTGCTTTTGTTTGCAGACACCCTGCACTGCATTAACCTCAAATTTGCAGTTTAAGGTTAAGGTTTAGAGATAAAAGGGAAGGGGAAGATGGCAGCAGTCCATCCTTGTTTATCTTGTTTAATTTTTGTCCTAGCCCAGACCAATGACTTTTTCTCTCCAAACCACTGTTTCGAAAGGGGAACTCTCATGTTGCATAAGAACCCTCCATATCTGACTTTACCTTAAGTCATTTGGAGAAATACTGCTCTATCAGGATTTTCACCACTGCCAGCAACAAACTCCCATGCAAAGACATTATTTTTGCCAAGCTGCCATCTCTTGCAGAGAGAGGCTACTTCTCATATGCTCGGGTGTGAAACTACACTGCTGTTACCTGATTTTCTACACCATTTCTCTAGCAGTGAGTTAAGCTTGGCACTTCACACTAACCTTTCCTGATGGAACAGCTGAGGCTGTGCTGGCTACCTTCTGTCTCAGAAAGATTAAGGTCTCAGCTTCAGCTGTGATTTGTTTAAACATGTTTTTCCATATCTTTCACTAACTTGGATCTCCATGGGCTCCAAGTGTAGGTCCCTCAGTAACAAGCTGTTAAGCACTGCAGAGCTATAGACAAAAACCAAAGAAAACCATTACCCTCATTAAAGCAGCTGCAAGAGGGGGAAAATCTAACCACTCCAAAATCAGAACCCATACACACTCCATTGCTCATCTTTCTCCGCTGATGCCATAATTTCATTTGCTTCCTACTAACCAGAGTGACCCCCAGGGGAGAAGTGACCTGCCTTTTTGATACTATCACAGATGAAAGAAGTTTTGGCAAAAATCTTTTAGATCAGATTTTCTATTCTTAAAGAATAAATCTAAAGAACCACAGTGTCTGCCCTACTGTTTTTCCATGCCACATTAATTATTGCACACACATGCAGTATAGTAATTCAGATAACTCTCTGGGAAGAGGATAGCAAATAAAAGCATCACAGAAAGCTACTGCAGAAGCTGTAGACTTGAGTTTCTCACCAGCTTTCAGCAGAGAAACACTGTTTTGACATTACCTTGCTTTTGTAGACACTTTTAGAAAGGGCACACCAAATGCGGTGGCCTTCAAACTCTGGGTTCAAAGGCACCTTTTTTTTCAGAGCAGCACACAGTGTTGCAAGGCAGTTGAGCTACACACTCTCCCCTTAGCTGTGTGGCTAAACTTCTCAGCATTAAGGGAATGGGAAAAGGGGAAAAAACCCACCCTATGCAAGTTTTCAATAAATGTTACTGAGGTTTCAATAACACATAGAGCTTGGGGGCTGCTCTGGGCTTTTCACATACGGCCTGTGATGTCACGCTGCGGCTGTGACATCAGCACAGCTCTGACACAGGAGCTCTGCCCACGCAGCTTGACTCAATATTTAGTTCTGCAGTTTTCCTACTCCTTCAGAAAAAGATAACTGGGACATTATGGTGCCAAGTGTCATTCTACTTCCAAGCTCAAGCATATGTACCAAACACCTCCTTTTTAGCAATAACTTGCCGACTAACTTGTCAGTGTCTCTGCTGTGCTGCTGCAGCATGCAGGGAGGTTTTCAACGAACTGGAAACACACCTACCAAGGCTGGGCAATGATTCTTGTGGTAATTAAACACAGTTCTTTCTTTTTTTCGTTTTGAGCGGCAATGTGAAGAGAAAATCACTTCAAACTAGCATGACACAGAAGTCTAAGCCTCTGCCAGTATGGTTTAGGAATTACTTGAGCCTAGATTTTACCTGGTACTTAAGTCCAACCCCTCCTAATGCTCAGCTGGAAGCATGCAGAATCAACCCTATCCATTTGGGTCAGAACCTTCCCACATGCCCACAAAAATACAAGTGAAAATTATCACCCAAATTTTGCTAATTCCCATAATCCCTTTCTCAAGGAAAACGTGCTTGTCTGCAACTGACTCAGGGAGAGCCCAAGGCAGCACAGGATAAAACAGTGGATTGAGTCTCCAGTCAGTGCTGCCTAATGAAAAATATTGAGGGTATAGCAATATGTGCAGCATTTATCTGTGGGAGTGTTGTTCACTCCTGAACGAGGGTATGAGCACCCAGCTCAGGTAAGCAGCAGTGACCCAGTTACCTGCAGACTCCCTGTGCTGTACTCGCTGCACCCTCGGCTACAGGGATCACACGGTAACATCAAACCAGGCAGTGAAGCTTGAATCCAGGTCTGCAGCAGGCCAGCAGCATCCACTTACACTCAGCAGACACACTCTGAAGCACAGAAGACTGGCAGCAAATAAATATCTCCCTCGGCTGAGGTCTTGCCTATACTGCAGAATGCCTATAGCATAGAATGCAACTGGAGCAAGTGTGGGCCAGCCCACAGTAAACCTAATCCAAGAAATTAAATTTAACAAATTCACCCAGTGAGTCCAGGGGAAGATGAGGACAGGCTTCAGCCCAGGCCAGCAACACAAGCACAAATGCAGGAAGCCCAGCAGGTTGCACATCCTGTTCCACAGCATCACCAGGGCTATTCTTAGCTGCAGGAGCTGGTGCAGGAGGGAAACACTGGGAAGCCGACCAATGCTGTAACTAGAAACAGAGCTTGGGTGATGGGGGCTGGGGATTGCCATTTGGTCTCAGCAACACTTTAAGGTTTGTGTTGATTGTCACAAACAAACAAACAAAACAAACACACAAACAAAACAAACAGGTGATAAACCAAACCACCACCACATATAAATGCTAGCCAAAGTTTCAGTGGCAAGGCTTTCATGCCAGGTTTGGGATGCTAGCACAGACCAGCCTGAGAAGGTGCCTGCTGAAAAGTGCTTGTCTGCCTGAAGTCAGACACTCTCATCCCACTCTTCTTCTGTGGCATTATCTCTCTCCTTCAGAGGAAAAGCAGCAAAGAGTTGTTCTGGGAGTTGGATCTGGTCTTTGTGGTCAGGCAACTATCTGGGGTAGGAGGTCTGGGAATGACACAGAGGAAGTACATATAGCAAAAGTAAGCTACATAGACCTGAAGCTTCTCTTCCTGCTAATTTAAAATTCCCACACCAGCATATCTCAAAAACGATGTTCATAGTAAGCTCAAATCACATCTTTTCATGAAGAGGTAGAAGCAGCTTTGGAAAATGGCAGAACTCAAGCTCACATGCAGTGCTTACAGCATGACCAAACATACCCTCCTGCACATATAATTAATAATGTGGAATCACTTTTCCCTCTTGAAGCAGAAAAAGGAGCTGCTGAAGGGCTGAACTCATCACTGCAAGTTTAACAGCTCAAGGCAGGCATTGGTCACCATCCTGCCCTCCTCAGTACTAGTGCTGGCAGCTGCAGTCAGTCCTTTTCTCCCAAAAAACTCTGCAAACTGCAGTGTTTCTGAATCGAAACAAATGAAGCTGAAAAGCATCAAAGCATCTTCTGCCCTAAAGCAGCTTTCTTCCAAAGACATTGAAAGAACAGTATAGAGTCCTGTTAGGAAGCCTACCTTATTGACCTTATGTCAGATTTAACCAGGCCCAATTAACAGGTCAAGAAGATTTTACTCTTTTCAAAAGCTGTTTTCCTTTGAGATAAAAAAAATGCTTTTTGCATAATTAACTCTTCATGATACTAGAACTGAGCAACTATTCTTTAAATTGCACCTGGAACCCAGACAGTTGGAGGCCAGGACTTTAAAACCCATTTACTAACCTCCACCTCCTCTATTTGTGCTCTTTTCATCTCTTTTTCATGTTCTGGGAGATGGTGAATGTACATTTCTACTAGTTAGATTCCTTCCTGGGAGTTGATCTGAGAAAGAAATCCCAACTAAATGTATTTGATAGTCAAGAGCTCCATTTATTTTCTTAGCACTTTAATACTTAAAAACAAAACAAAAACAAAAAGAAAAAAACCCCATTATTCTTTATTTTAGAAGAAGGCAAAAAGAAATATCATCAATGAACAAGCTATGCCAATTATATTTTAACATTGTTCAGAAACAGGATCCAGGACATGAAAAAAATAAAAGCCAAATTAATCCCATGTGCTTTTTGGAGACATACAGATGAAAGATATTTTTCGGCTTTGTGGTTTTGCTTTTCAACTAGTTAGACAACATGGTGAGTGCAAAATATAAACGTGAGCCTGCTAAAACATGGTGCTGTACCTCACACGCAGCTAACCACACAAAGCAAAGGTCACAAGGAATAATCAGACCTTCTGTTATCAGCAAAGCTACGTTTGATTTGGAAAATTGTCAACTCTGGCTTCAGCTCAGGCAAATGGAGCATCCACCTCGTTCTGTCTAGCAGAGAAAGGGAAAGCCTAAGATACTGTGGACCTGAACCACTTAAATGCATACCTAAAAAGGGTGTAACTGATGCTATGGAACTAAAATAGTCAGAGCATATTTATATGCTTTTAAATATAGTTAGCAGTATTTCCCATTCCCTCCACATGGAACTTGGAACATCTAGTTACAAAATTCACCTCCTTCATCCCCCCTGGTCTCTCCATAGCTGATGAGATTAGAAAGTGCAGTCAAAGCAGGGGGCAGGGGAAGGAAAATGGCAAGAATCTTTATTCCTCCCCCCCAAACTTCATCGGGCAGTGTTTAATTCAGATGGCCTGACTTCAGGAGCTAACAGCAACGTCAGTTTAGCTATACTTGTTAACAAATCTTAGGACACTCAGTGGGCTTTTTTCCCTTTCTTTTTAGAGAATGGGGAAAAGGAATAAATCCTGGAATTATACCAAACTGACAGTATTTCTGCAGCAAATTTAGATACACCATAGCAGTCCTGATTTTAATGCATCCATAAAATCTAGGTACTTTTTTCTTTAAAAGCCAGGCTAACACTGGCAGAAGCTTTGGACTCACTCCCACGAGTAATTCCTGGCGTGCAAGTAAGTACTCGTCAGCCCGATGAAACTATTTAAGAATACAGAAATTTTCAGGCCTGAGCCCTTGCCATGACTTTTGGGGAGTCACAAGTTGGGGCTGGTTCTTTTACATAACTCTGTGTATGTCCGTACCACACCACTGCGATGTGGCAACTACAGATATTACCAAAGCCCACACTGGGTGCTGAAAGCAATTGAGCTACAATTATTAGGGATTCCACAGAAGCAATTTACTCTGCTAAAAAGAGTGATGATACTGTGGCTAGCTCACTGAGTGTCTGAATTAGTTCTGCACTGCACCTTAGGTGCAGATATAATCTAGGAAGTGATTCTAAAATAGCATGTTCCTGGATAAGACACGTAGCAAGGGTAAAAAAATTCATCCAGTGATGTTTGGTACATCTCTGACACATTTAATCAGAAACCTAAACAATCTAGACACTGAAGTACAAACTTATTTTTCCTTAAAATCAGTGTTCCATAATTGTTTTTATTTCAAAAATTCAGGAATGTGATACACAATACAATTAGCTCCCCACCACTGCAGTGTTCACTTACATGAGATTCACTGGTTTCATGCTTTGTGGAAAAAACAAAAATAAAATAGAGACTGTGCAGTGCTCTTGAATGTGCTCAGTATTCTTAAACTGTGATCTTCAGAACAAATCAAGTCTGTATAACTCCAGACAGATCAAGTTTTTTTTAAAAATCGAGCTATTTCACAAGCTAGCAGGCTACAGTCGGGTCTCCTACAGTCAGAACAGAGAAATTGTGCTCCTGCTGCTGCACAGCCACCACCTTGACCTCACTCTGTGCTTTCAGGGAGTTTACCACCAAGGGCTAAGGAGGCTAGAGGGCCCTGATAACTCCAGCTGGTGCTGCATGGGCAACAGGGTACATGACAGAGAGGCCACACAACTCCCCCTCCTGCCCCCCTCATCACTGTCACCTCTGCATTCTGTCCTGATACTTAAAATAACAAGGGGGAGAGCTTTTTGTCATTTTAGCTAGCCATTGCCTGCAATGGACACAGAAATAGAAAAATATGACTTCTGGCACAGGAAAAAAAATTAAATAGTTTAGAATGGAATTAGTGACTACAACTCCCTCTATTCAGATGCATTTACTGAGACTATTAACCATTGATGGTAAGTGTTATGACTTACTAGTTGCCCTCTTTTTATAGGAGCAACAGGAGAGAAGGGAATCAGACTTCTCACTGCTACCATGGTTTGATTTGTTGGTATTTTTAAAAACAAAGAACAGTAGTTCTATGATGCATTAGTGATATAGGGCAGAACCTCAACAATTCATACTAATGGCTGAGATGAATTTTAAACTAGTGATGAAAATAATTAGTGAAAGTTTATCATAGAAAGCAAGGATACACATTTAAAAAAAATAGTACTTTGTTCATTTCAAAATTTACTTGGTTAATACTCTGTAGTATAGTAGCAGTGGTAGCATACTCGGCAAACGTAGTCTCATACAAGATCTCATTTAACAGTCAACTCTAGATCATATACAGGTAACAGAAAAAAGAGTTAAGATAATTCAGAAAAAGCAAAAACATATATAAATACTATATTAACACATTTAAGTTAGTTTATGAGACTATACAACAAGCATAAACACAGAATAAGGTGAGCAATGCTGGTGGCTGCGAAGCACCAACATCCCAAGCCAGCACAAAGCCGAGCCCACCCATCCACAGCCCAGAGCTTCCTGTGGATGCATCTGAGCAGCCAAGGGGTAAACCCCAGGCAGTGCTGTGCTGCACCCCAGCAATGCAGCCTGTGATGGGGCTCCCTGGAAGCAGAGCCAGCACCTCCACCTTCCCCGTGCCTTGGCACATGGCGCTCAGCCAGAGCATGGTGGGAGACAGGGGACTGGTTCTGGCTCCGCAGAGCGCAGTTAATGCACAACGCTGGTAACCCACCCATGGACAATCAAGAGTTGACTGCAGTGCTCTGCTGAGAGCTTGGGTAAGACCACTGACAGGACTTGGGCCAATCCAGGTCCAGTGAGCAGCAGGACTATTTTTTTTACTATTTAGGAGCAATTATGATGCAAGACACAAATTAGAAAGGCAAACTAGGGAGGTGTTCTGTATCCGGAGGCACAGCTACATTCCCTTCACTAACAAAACATTCTTTAAAAAAAAAATCTATACTTAAATACTGTTAAAAACCTGAAAACCACAGCATCAAAGAATTTTGTAAGGCCAAAACTATCCTCAGTTCCCTCTGGTTGCGCCTCGGTACTGCAATACATTTATAGAAGTAGGAAATGCCAGGTAATCTAGTATCTCATCCTCTTTTCAGTGCCTTCCAGTAACAGATCTCAGAGCTCTTCACACAACAGTTTAGCCTCACAACACCCCTGTGAGGTAGGTATTATCCCCATTTGAAGACAGGGAAACTGAGGCAAAGTGTTTATCATGTCCAGAGTCATAGAGCAAAGAATGGAAGATCTGAGTTGTTTTCCAGTTTTGCACACAGTAGCAATCCATTAATCACAAGACATTAGTTCCCATACATAATGTGAGAGTGGATCAAAAGGGCCAGGGTTTTAGATCAGACTTCTTGTATGTTTTATCTTTCAACTCTCATCTTGTCTCTGCCAAATTCACAGAGTCCACAGAGCAGTTTCCTTTCCTAAGGTGTAAGTTGGCAGCGCACTGTAACAGCTTCTTTAGAGCCAGTTTTCAATTAACTGGTCAAGATTTTAAACCATAGATTCAGATACTGAGTAAGTGAAATTATGTGATACATAAACATCTCGAAGTGTGAAGCACAGTGAATGAAATCTTACTCCTTGCATCACTTCCTCAAAAGACAGTGGAGGGCTGCTGAGGACATGGTGGGGGGCCAGGACTGAAGTCACTGCCAGTGTTTACAGACACACTCGGCTAGAAGCAAAATGCACCATCAGTTACTTGTTGGGGAGCTGCTGTCTGTGCCTGGAAGCAGGAGTTACACTGTCAGTGCTTGGCAGACCTTCCCCAACAGAGCATTTATAGACAGAACTAATTATTTTGCCTTAATAAACTCAGCATCAGCTAAATATTTATTGATAGCACTGTTGAGTCAAGGGTTCTTTAAACCTCGAAGATTTTCATGACCAGACATAACTTGGAAGTAACGGAAAACAGCAGAAAATCCATAAAATGTAAAAGTCGGTGTTACTTTATCGACCACACTCAGGTCTTGATCACAGAGCAGTATACAGTAGCTTGAACTGCCATTCTGACAGAAAAAAACCTCTTTCACATCTGTTGTTTTCAATCACCTTGCTACCTTACCAGAAGAGGAGGGGAAAATTTCTGACAATCACATGATGTTGTCTTTAAATTATGCTGTGCAATAAATTCCTTAGAAAAGCCTTACATTTTTTATTATTATTACATAGCTTTAAGAAAAACATGTGAAATTGCAAAGTGGTTTCCAGTTTTTAGTAGTTATAGCTTTAAAAATGTTCTATGAACTTTGGTTTTCTTAGGGCTTCTAAATAAACAATATATTAAGATATCTACAAATCAAATATTAAAGGAAAAAGTAGGTCCAAGAAATCTGTAACACAAATTGAGTTCCTACATGCTTATTTTTCAAATACCTTTTCATTGGAAAAAAAGTATCTTAATTTGAAGCACAGCAAAAAGTGTCTGCTGAAATGCTGAAACTGGTTTTCTGAAGTGACAGCATGGGTGCACTTTCTGTCTGTCTCAGTCAAACAAAGTCAACACAAACACATTGTATCATGACAGTGACATTATATTCTTTAAAACAAGCATTCTATATTTAGCAATATGACAAGAACAAGGACTTCAGCAATTACACTATTTGGCAAAATTGCATCTCAAACGTCTGTCTCTTCCTCTTGCAACACAGCTGTTGACAAAGTCTCCACAACTCAGGTAGCACCCTTCAGGGAGTTACAAAGACGACTCAAACTGCTCGTTTTGATCGGTGTTTGCCTCCAGCTTCACTGAAGGGATGCTCTCTGACTTAGTCCTCCTCGTTTTCGGAAATTCAATGACAACTTCTGAACAAGAAATACTAAGTGACGAGGATTTTTCTGTCTTCTTTGTGGTACAATCTTCTCTTGTTCCACAACACTGCTTCAAAGCACACTGAGTCCTGCAAGGCAACTCGCATTTCCCTCTCCCTGACTCGGAGCCAACACTGGCAAACTCGGGCTGAATGGTCGTTGCATGAATCCCTTCGTCGTGAAAGATCTCTTTGATGCGCTTGGCCACCATCATGTATGTGGAAGGGTCAGGACACTTGATGTGAGCAGTGCCAATGATCCTACTGCCTGCTAGCTGCCAAATGTGTAATTCGTGGATCGCTTCGACTCCTTCCAGGGTACGTAACTTGGAGTTCAAAGAATGGACATCTATTTGTTTAGGAACAGTCTGCAGAAGGATGAGGGCTGACTCCCTAAGTAACGGGTAAGTTGTATAAAGGAGTATACAGACCATAATCAAACAGAGGACAGGATCTAAATACAACAACCAGCAAGGACCAGCCACCGTAATGCTCCCTTGCTCGGACTTGTTAGCTCTGCCAAGTGCTTGGGATAAAGTAGCGTTTTCCATGCAATGATTATTGACACATGGATTAATGCAAGGCCCATCTTCAGGGCACGGATTCCACAAGCCATAAAAGAGCAAGGCATTCACTACCACAATTACTGAACCTAAGGCATCTCCAAAAACATGCAGAAAAACTCCACGCATGTTAAGTTGTGCACTAGAGTCTTCTTCAACTTCCTCTTCATCCAGAGGATAATGGCCAGCATTCCCATTCACTTGTACGTCACTCATGTCATCTTTTGTATCACCTGAGAAGAAAACAATGAAACAATTAGGCATGAGCTATAATACAACATGTTACTATAATTTCTTATAAAATTATATCCAACAGTAAGCATGCCACTCTGAGTATGAAAGCAAAAAGCAACTCAACCCACACACTTAGCAACATCTTCTCTGGCTGAGGAAAATTCACTTTCCCCAATAACTGATCTAAATAATCTAGAAGACAACTGTTTCTACATGGAGATTAAAGATGAAGAGTGGCAAAGAATGAGATGACCATGTTTTAACTTACTCTGCTGGAAAACTACTTTTACCTTTTCCAGCTGTTTAACCATTTGCTTATTCACTGCTTGTTTCTTAAACAAAATGCAAAACTACAGAGGATATATAAAAAAGCTGGTTTAAGTAGTCCAGTTAGTTACATTTGTTCCTTCTCTTGAAACACCGATAGACTGATCACATTGTTAAAATCTCTCTTTGACCACAGGACTGCATTGCTATTTAGTATTAAAATTTGAAGCTAGAAGCTCAAAAGCTGTATGAATACAGCTGTCTAGTAGCTTCTTTTCAGGTTTACCAATGCCTTTTCAAGAGGCTTCTAAATTTAAGGAAAAGGAAGTTCTTCCAAGATGGTACATGGAGTAAGCAGGACAGTGAGATACAATCAGCTGAAATTTTAGGTCTAAAACACAGAATTTACTAGCAGAATTGACTATAGGGCAGTGTAAGTTATCATTGAAACTCTCTGAGGATATGAACTACTGTTATGTATATTTTGGAATAAATAAATAATAGTAAAATTACATTTTTTATGCAAGTGACATAGAGCTGTTGAGTGACATACAGCTTCTGATGTCCAAAGTCATATGTCATGGACTGTGCATAAGTTAACATTTTAGTGTGCTCTTCTGTCACAACTGTCTGCAATATTTACCACTCCAACACAGCTAACCAGCTACATGGGAATAAATACACACATCATTACAAAGAAGAATCTTTTTTGAAAGAAAATCATCTTCCAATGTTCAAACTGGAGAGAATTGTATATTGTTAACCTCCTGCTTTTCTTCAGAAGCTCTTCTTTGGATACTTCCAGTGCTAAAGAAACACAACAGGCACTGGCCCCTGGCCTGACAAAATGAAACAAGGAGCTCTTACTGCTTCTGAGGTTATTGAGTTCAGACCTTTGTAAACATTAACACGCTAATAAGACATGGAGCTTCTGCTGTTCTGCCCTCATGGCAGCAATTCTGCCATTGCAGAGTGTGCAGAGTCCTCTCCTCTCTGAGGAAGGAGTGGGCTCCTACCAAGGCTGAGTTCCAAGCTCCAGCTCATTACCTCATCCAGTACACTTCTGCCCTGAAGCTCCAGCTACATTTTCCACACTAACTCTAGGAGTTATGGAACATGAGACCTGTAACTTTCCAGAGAAGTACAAACATTAGACGGAAATATGTCAGGTTACAGAGTTCAGACCTCAAGGTCCATGATGACAGCAAGGAAAGAGGAACACTCACTCTGCTTTGTACCAAATACAAAGAATAATGGAGAACTAAAAAGTCAGTACATAAGAGTATCTATCCATAAGAGTGAGTAACAGAAAACGTAGTTTCCAGAAAGCCCTTGAACTTTTTTTTAATGGCAAATGGTAAAAACATGTCCATTTGAAATATGTTCATTGAAATGTACCAATAAACAGATTATTTTAGATAAAGTGCATGCACAGAAATGCCTGTGAAGGCCTAGCCTTTAAGGCTATGCCTACTTTTCACTTCCACCTTAGGAAATCAGGACTACCCTACTCTGTGATTTCTAATGAAGGAACAGGACCAGCTTTGTCTTCATCTCTACATCTTATATCTTCTCCCAAGCCTCCAATCACCTTTACTTGTAACTTTTCCACAGGCAAACTATGAATAGCTCCATCCATTACATAATCATGACAAGGCACAGAAGGAAATAAAAACTTATTTCAAAGTTTCACTGTGACCAAAATTATGCCCTATTACCACCTAAATACCCACAACAAATTATTTGTTGTTGCCAGAAGCACATCCATGAGACATTCCAGACGAGTTAGCTCACAACAATATACATTTTAATCCATGCTATAACCTTTTGGTCTAACTAGTGCAAAACTTGGCTAAAAGCCCAACTTTTCACCATTAAAGAATAATTCCCAAGTCAAAATATGTATGAGATCAAGGGTTAGGGGGATTTTACATTGTTTGAAACTAATTATTAGAATACCTTTGTTGGAATTAAACCAACATTAAGAGCTTATTACATGGTCAAGAAAGTGGTGTAGTGTATTCAGAGGAACTTTCCTATCCTCATGAAAAACCTATCAAAGCCAACATGGAGTACAAGAAGCAGAAACTAAGTTTCTCAAAAGTGTATTGGAACCTCTGACCACAGAAAACCTGAAACTGTAGCGAAGTTCACTCCTATCAATTAAAGCTCCCTCTAAGCTACAACAACGGGCTGATGATGTCACCCTGACACTGAAGAGTGAAATTGGTTCCAAAGCCTGAAGTCCATTCCTTCTGGTGACAAGAATGTCCCAGGAACAGTGAAGTGGCAATCACACACACCTTTCACTCCAATACTTGGACGCGGTACTTGGCTTCGACCAAGCAGCCTTAAAATGAACTATCCCGCCTTCTGGATCCATAAAAAAATAACCCAAAAATTCCTACCCATTAAACTGCTTAACTACAACCGGGAAGGGAAGATTTTAACGTATGTCTGTGTGCAGGTGAGTGAGAAAGCACATGTTTTATGAAGCTAAAGAAAAATTATTCCAAGATACCACACATGTGCCTTGACACCAGCATGGTGTCACATTCCGGCTTCCACAGTCCTAACCGGCAATTCCCAAGATTTCTTCCTATTAGCACCGACGCTATGAAGAAGCACAACGTTATTGCAGTGAAATAGAGATCAGTGTGTTTGGTTTAGATGAAGAGCAGCTTCCCAGGTAGCTGATAAGTGACCCAATGGAGCAATCCAGCTGCCGGGACCGCGCTCCATTTGACGTGCGGCCAGTTGGGGTGGCATTAGGAGAGCGTCTTGTGACAGCTCGTGTCGCTAGGCAAGGAACGCTTGTCATGCGCCTTCCCTTGCAGAACCAACTTTTTTTCCCAGGGCAAACCGCTTTATCCTAAGACTCTTTCTCACTCTGACTTGTCTGCAAGACAAACAAGCAGCTCAGAGCATCCGAAGGAAAGGCGCGAGGAAAAGGTGCGACAGCCATGTGCCCAAAGAGCTGCTAACAAAGTTTCTCGCCTCTTTCCCAGGAGTGGGGACAGCTGGTCCTCACAGAGCCCTGACAGACCCCGCTGACCACGGCCACGGATCCCTCCCGCTTTTCTGGGCGTGGATGGGGCTTACCCAGCTTCTCCTGGCCGAGCCCGTTGGAGCTGCTGCAGTTCTCCACCAAGGTGCTGGTCTCCTCGCGGTGCAGCGCTGCCTCCCCGTCCGCGGGCGGCTGCTCGGCCTTGGTGCCGCCGCGGGGGTGCTGCTGCCGGCCGCCGTGCGAGTGCCCGTGCCCGTGGGCGTGCCCGTGGCCCCCCACGCCGTGGTGGTTGAAGAGGCAGAGCCCCAGCAGGTTGATGATGAGCCCCGCCACCCCCACGGCGATGACCACCAGGGGCTGCTGGATCTCGTGGGGCTCGGTGAAGCGCTCGATGGCCTCCAGCAGGATGGTGAAGCAGAGCGCGGTGAGGAACACGGCGTTGACGAGGGCGCCCATCACCTCGGCCCGCACCCAGCCGAACGTGTTCTTCTTGGTGGCGCGGGTGCGCTGGGCGAAGCGCACGGCCACCAGCGCCACGACCAGCGCCATCACGTCGGAGAGCATGTGGAAGGAGTCGGAGAGCATGGCCAGCGACGACGTGACGCGGCTCACCGCCACCTCCACCACGAAGAAGAGGAAGGTGAGCGCCAGCATGCACAGCAGCCGCGCCCGCCGGTTCTGCCAGCACCGCGGCCCGCCCGGACCCCGCGTCGCCATCCCCCCGCACATGGCGGCTGCCCGGCGGGGGCGCGAGGAGTCCGGCGGGGGGTCGGAGCCCCGAGCTGAGGGCGGCCGCTCCGCTCCGCTCCGCTCCTCCCGCGCCGCCGCCGCCGCTCCCTCCGCAGGCGCCGGGCGAGCAAACTTTGCACCCGAGCCCCCTCACTCTTTTCACACGGAACCCGAGCGCCGCCTCGGCCACGCCCCCGCCGTCGCCCCATTGGCCGTCGCGCCCCGCCCGCCGGGCCGTGCCCTCCCGCCCCCGCGCCCGGCCCCGATCGCCATTGGCTCGCGCGCCCTCGCGACAGCGGCGCCCCGCCCCCGCCCGGTAACGCCCAGCCGGCCGCGCCCGCCCCGTTCCGCCCGCCCGCGCCCGAAACGGGGGAATGGGCGGGGCCGCCCGTGACGCGCCGAGGAACGACGGGCCGCCATTGGCTCGCCCCGCCGGCTTTCCCCTCCCGCCCCGCCCCCGCAGGCCCCGCCCGCGGCGAGCGGGACTCGTGCAAAAGGTGCGCTTCACACGGCCCCGGCCCGGCGCGCGCCCGGGGGCGGGGCTCCCCTGCGGGCCGCGGGGGCGGGGCCCGGCGTGAGGGGCGCTGTGACGTCACGCGCCCTGAGGGGGGAGTTCATTTGCATGGTGGGATTTGCGCCTTTTCTGTGGCTTTTCCCGGGGTTATTTCTCTTTAATTCTTTTCCTGTTCGTGACACTGAGGGCAGTAAGATCAATGGTAACTGATGAGCGGCTGAAAAAAAAAATTGGAAGAGAAGAAGGAAGAAGTTTTGCTTGGAGTTTTGAAAGACTGTATAATATAATAACACGTTAATAAAATAATTATATAATTGCTATAATACTAAATACTAAAAAATTACAATAATTGTTTTTATCATAATAAAGCTCAAAATATGTAAATGCTTAAAGATCAATCCCTGGACACTGTTTGGTTTGTTACACTTGTAGGTAGGAAAGGGAAAACAAGTGTTTTGAAACATCCAGAGAAATCACAGAAGCACAGCCACAAAATTTTAAAAAAATAATTGCTAAAGTGACAAAAAGGCAGAGCTGACCTCTTACTTTGCCCACTGTGTTCCAGGGAAGCAACAGACACGGCAGCAAGAGAAAGAGTTTGAAAGAATATTCCATCAGCAGAACACGGAGAGGAGACAGCAGCCCTTGGCAGCTGTAGAGGTGTAACTGGGTGTGGACCAGGAGAGGCAGGAACAGAACGGGTGCCCTGAGAATGAAGACCAAGCCAGAATGCAAAATGTTGTTCCTATACTTGGAGATTTCAAAGGGATTGTGATTCAGGGTCCATGCAAACGTTCCTGACTTCATTTTGGCAGCGTCCTCATGAGCCCAGACCTGGGTACCACACTGTTATCCATGGGTACCATCCCCTCACCTTTGCTTAACCTTCCTCACCTGGCAGAGCTGACCTGTGACCCTGCACCCTGTTTTCTGTAAGAGTATCCTTGTGTCAAAATCTAGGTGTGCTAGGTGCTGGACGTAGCGGTAGCAGCCCACACAGAATTCTTTAATGACCATTGTAAAGGGAGTCAGCAATTATATTGCTATAACGTTCTCCTCACCTGGTTTCCCGTATGCCTGACGTCACTGGCTGAGAAGTAAATAACCAGGAAGCTGAACAGCAATTACGTGGAGACAGAACATGCCCATTTTGTGCCATCCTCACTCCCACACAAGGCCATTAGTTAACAAGGAAGGATTGCCCGAATTTAGGATATATGGGTCAAAGAAACTGGTGCAGCTCAAACCTCTTTTAATTCCTGCAGGTGAAGTGGGTCATCATTTTACAGGGATTGCTATTAATCCGATGGAATTTAGCTAGGAAGGAAGGGAGGGAGGACAACAAGTTTGGTGTCTCTCACTGGCTCAGGTTCAGGAATTAGTGAAACTGGGTTTTAGTTGATTGCCACTGGGGTGTCATCATAGTTTTCTTGATTAAAAGTACTCAGTCCCCTCCTGGGAGAAATAAGCAGGATATCAATATCAGTAGAACCCTGATGAATAAAGCTTCATTATAAACTGTGTCAAGAGCTTTGTCTGATTTAAGGAGAGAAGTTGGGGGGTTTTGGGCTTCTTTCTTGGCATGCAAACGATGTCCAGATCAATTTATGATCCTTATAACATCTCTTCACCATAAGACCTCCTGATCTGCTCATGAATACCCACACCACTGATCAGTGTGCTGCAGCCTTCCCCTTACAGGATGGCATCTTGTTGATCCCTAGCTATATCCAGGGACAGCTTTTTGTCCTGCTATACCAGGCTGGGTGCTGAATTCTACTTGGGGCCAAAAGCCACAAGGCGTGGACTATATACCCCAGAAGAATGTGAGGGTATGGTTTCTTCCCAGGCAGGGAAGAAAAATGGCTCCTGAGGCCTTCCACTGCTCCCTGATGAATAGGACTGGGCATATAGTTTTGACTCAGCCACTGTTGTCTCCATGGGCTCCAAACACGGGGACTTTGATGAATGATCCCCTGTGGCAGCCCAGTCCCACTGCTGGATGTGCCAGGCACAGACCGGCAGCTGGACCACACAGGAATTCATAGTGCTACCTCTTCCCCACATCCTTTTCTGTAAACCAGTGGGCTGTATGCTACTGTTTCCAGGCATTTCTATTGTATTACCATACACCAGCAGCCAAGAGGAACAGGGATAGTTCCTAAACTTAGGGCTGTCCATCTGGCAACATCATCAATTTTAAGATTAATGGGAAAGTCACTGATACAGGTACCTAATGAAACCATAAATGGTGTGTTAGAGGAGACACAATGTTCCTGCTTATGCTTTTAGGGAGAATACTTTGTCTTCAGAAGAGAGAGGACTTTGAATTTTTTGTTGGGTTTTTGGGTTTTTGTTGGTGTTGTTGGGTTTGTTTTTTTTTTTTGGGAGCAGGGGGGGAGCTTCCAGGCATTGTTCATGGCTCAAAGAATTCCTTCTCAGCTCAGCTTCCGGTCCACAGATGTGGAAGGACCCATCTACAATCTGTTTACTTGCCATAAATGCTCTGTGTTCCGAGGGGAGCAGTAGCTGTGGATGTCTGGCACACAGCTCCTTCCCCCTCAGAACCAGGTGGCAGGTCTGAACAGAGAGCTGCTGCTTGTCAACTGTCCTGCAGTGAAACGTTTTGTACCAGGTCCTGCTGTGCTCTCCTGAGCCAGCCGAGCGCTGTCTGAAGAGCAGGACTTTGGCTGGGAGTTTTGCTATTACTCAGCATGTTTGCTGAGTAAATAAAGTCACGGCTTTTTCCCCTTTGAATTTCTGCGCAGATTTGTGAGTGGAGAGATCTCCACCATAGAGGGCTCTTCATCACTCTTTGCACTTGAAAAAGGTGAAACCCTGCCTATAAACTGCCGATGCAGCCACATAGTACAGAGCACCCTGCCTCCTTTTGAACACCTAAGTCTTCCCCTTTCTGTGCAGTCATCAGACCTGCCGGCTTTTAATGAGGGCTTGTGGGACTGTGGCAAACATGACTCCATCTGTCTGTTCCACTTCAAGGCTGTCAGTGTTCATTTTAGGCTGCGTTTCTCTCAGGCAGTGTCTCTCTCTCTGGTAGCTGTCCTTACAAGGTTTCTTCAAATCAGATGCAGTCGACAATGCCAAAGCCAACAGAAGCGCTCACTGTCCAGTTACCTGCATAAAAAAGGTTGTTCCTTGTAATGAAAAACGGCACAAATGAAAAGTAAATATTACTGTTCACGTAGCTCTAGGTTGGATTCACTGTTATGCACTGAATCAGGAAAGCAGCTTTATCAAGGAAAGGACTTAGACGTGTTTGCAGTTAATTAAAAGGCCTTCTTTGAACAGAGGCAAGTTCAGCATGTGCTTACAAGCTTTTGTTTGTGACACGTTAAGAAAGACTACAGCAGTATTTGGCACTGAGATAGGAAATTAAGGATACCTTGATATATATATTATGCTTATATATATGCTCTATAAAGAGATTTCTTCTGCTACCTGGTTACTCTGTTTGTGAAATCTGGGCTCTGGGAAGTCCATGGCAGAACTCCAGGCAAGTTGAGGGGATCAGTATATCATCCATTATACTTCTTCTGAACCTTGCAAAACAGATTAAACACCCATTTTTTTCCCTTCCAAAACTTTTTCTCCCTAATGAAGAAACAGCTGATTTTTTAAATATGCCTCTCTTATGTCCAGTTTTGATCTTTCCTTTATTTTGTGTTTTTACTTTCAATCTGTTCATTTGATTCAATGGCAATCAGTATCCAGTAACAGCTCCAGAACTTTCGGGCACAATTAACTGTATGGCCAATCTGTAATTGTTTCTAATGAACAGTCATGCCCTTTTTGGTGGATTAAAGAACATTTCCTGGCTGCTTTAATTACCAATTTATCTGCTTATGATACAAATAATATTTTTCTTAAAATCCACAAGTAGGCAGGCAAAATAGTTGCTCTAATCAGCTGTGAAATTAATACTGATAAGGTATTAGTTAGAGCTAATGCCTTATTCAGACAGTTCTTGAGTAGATCCAACTAGAAAAATCACCACCATATTAATCATTAAAGGAAAATGGCAGGAAAACTGGTGTTACTCACTTTTGCACACAGTGTGGCTCTCTGGTGGAAAGAGTAACAATGATTCAACAGGAATGGGAAAATTCTGTAAATATGGAATTCTGGAATGAAAAAATGTTTTTCCATCTGACCGGTTTGTAACATTTTTCATTATTACTGAAATAGATTATTATCCTTCATATGTCATTTTTAATAATCATATTGTTAAGCTCTGCCTTTTATTATCTTTAGAAAGAACATTAGAACAAGCCAATTATCTTGGAGCCATGGTAATGAGTATCAACAAATCAATGGGTAATTGCTGGGGACAGACATTGAGATATGTGCTAATCGCTGTGGTGTCTGCTACACCTGATATTTGCAGTATCAGCCCCTTTCAGAGAGCTCACAGTACTTTCTGGTGCCCAAGCTGGTTAACTGGGGGCAAGGATTTCTCTGTCACAGTAGGATCCTGGATTTTATTGGCGAAGGATCTCTAGATGGTCTCTTGTTGGAAGAAGATCACTCGGGTCCTTTGAGGTGAGTCCCTAGAGGAACAGTTAATACTGTAGGAACTCATAAACATGCATGTACTCGTATTGGAAAAGGCAGTTCAAAACTAGTTCAACAAGTGCAGCTCTGAGTTGTGGGAGGCTGCAGAGCACCTCCATGTAATGCTGCTCAGAAGCAATGCCCTTTGGTGGCACATTTTGCCCTGAGGAATGGAGCTCTGCTGGTTTATCTCCATGTCTCCTGGGAGCTCGGGGACATCAAGGACACACTGTGCAAAGACCTCAGTCCCAGCAACTGAACTAGGCTGTGTAAGAGCATGATGCCAGAAGAGGAAGATCCCCAGGCAGATTGGAAAGGAAGCTTTCCCCCTGGCTGCGTGTATGCAGAGTTTACAGGCTGCTTCCTGGAACAGCCATGAGCACAGGATGCGGCACATCCTATCATTTCAGCCGTGAGGACAGGCCTGCCTGCAGAATGGCAAATAGCCTGGTGGCACAGGATGTGCAGGGCATGCTCAGGCTCTGTGCAGCACACCTCAACAGGCTCCTGCTCTGACCTGGCGCCAGCAGGTCTGATCTGGAGGGCAGCCTCAGGCTCACCTTCCCTGGCCCAGGTACTCCTGGTGTTTCCAGCCAGCTCACCTACCCACACGCTGCTCCTGCTGCCACAACACACACCAGGCAAGAGCTGCAGCCTTCTGTCCTGGCACAAAGTATGTGAAGTCATTCAAGTTGCTGAAAAATAGCATAGTCAACATTTTACCATTTATGTATTGGATATTTACTGTGTCAGCTTGAGGTGGATGGATTTGCCTTTATTACACAATAAATACTGATGCTTTGACTTGGAATGTGCTGCAATCCCAACTCCAAGATCTGCTGAACACTCCTGCTTTACCCAGATACCACATGTGGCCTTCACATAAGGATGGAGTCATGAAGACCTCTTTTTAAGGATCAATTATATTTGATGTTTATTAAATCAAATTCCAAGGCAGTAAACATAGATAAACATAAACATGTTATGTTCTGTAGCTGAATCTATTAATTTTCAGAAACTGCCTTCTACAGAGGCCATTTTATTCTCAACTTAAACTGGTCCAACTAAAAGCTGGTGCCAAAAGGGGCCACTGCAAGACCCTTTCAGAAATTATATTCCTGCTCCCAACCAGGCCTCAGGTCTAGCAATTAGGGCATGTGATGCCATGAAAGGCATCAGCTTTGCCTACCAGTACAACCAAAAACCAACTCTTTTTGATCTTCATTGCTTTTCAGCCAGTTCAGCAAGCTAATCCTATTTACCTAGGGCAGCAGGATTGCTAGAGCTGACACACAGGACCATGTGATCGGGGCAGGGGAAAGTGTGTGACCATACACTGGTACCCACTGATGCTGGTCATGAAACCACAGCCTCAAGTGGACAATAAGAGAGGGATTCATGTCTGGGAATTGGTAGCTGATACACAAACATCTTGTGATCACGAGTCTCCCTTTAGAGTCAGCAGAGATCTAATCAGCTTTGTCACTGGAGTCTGCAACATGATTTATCTCCTCCCTACGGTGCTATGTACTTGATTAGATGAATTCCATCTTTAGAGTGCGCATTTCTGTCCTGGATTATAAAGAAAGCCTGGTGTAAATTGCTTGGAGATTAGGTCAATGAATGGGTAATTGAGTCCTGCCCCCACCGTTGGTTTTGCCCACTGTAAGACAAGGATTTTCCTTATTCTTACATTAAAGAGCATGAGCTAAGTGAGTACTTAAACATCACAAACTGAGTAATGCCAGCAGAAAGAGCAGAATCCAGTGGCCTGTCCTGACAAGACCAATGGTTTTACCAATATGCTAGAAATGTGACGTTCGAGGCTGTGTCTCCAAACTACAATTCACGGGCACAGCAGAGGTGCTGTGATTTAATCAGCCCTGGGCAGTTGACAGTTCCCTCAGAAGCAAATATAAGGGGTGGCTGCTTTTGGAAGGCAGGTCATTTATGTAGGTGATTAAGCACAGAGGAGCCTCACTTGGGGCATGAGTTTTCAAAACACCTTCATTCAAATCTTACGAGCTAATTCTATACAACCTATTATCAATGGTTATTAGCATAGCAAAATAGTTACTGTGAGCATTGCTTGTTTAAGCTTTATTTGTGTTAACCTGCTTTATATCTAGCCAGATGTTTCTGGCTTAATGTTTGGGGAAACAAGAGTTCAGATCGGCATGGGTGGATTAAATTATGTTCTACAATAGCTGCAGAGCCAATGGAGGGAACCCATTTCTATCTCTGCTAAGATGACAAAGCAGTTATTAAATCCAGCAGCTGTCCCAGGAAGAACTTGTCAGTCAAGTTTCCAAGTAATCTGTCTGTGAAATACGTGTTCTGTCTCCCTTATTGACTAACAATATATATTATCTGGTTAGTTAACTGTGGGGATAAAGGTCTTTTTGCCTGTCATTTGTCAAGCTCTTGTACAAAAAGCTGCAGTTAAACTGTTTATAACCTTAGGATCCTGAACAGTGCCAACTACAGTTCTAGGAATATGCTTATTTAGTTTTTTATTAGCCACATAAGATAAACAAACTTTGTGCCTTTGCCAATTAAATAAACCAGGACTTATCTCTTTCTTGGAAATTCCGCTATGGAAAGATATTGTCCTTGTAAAAAGGGAAATACATAAATAAACAAAATATGTATTTGAGGGCTCGTACCATAGCATGCCAGTGTTGTTGAAGTTCTAGTATATGCATTTTATAGCATTGTAGGGATATAAAACCACCACAGTTATTATCAAAACAGTTACAGACAATAATTGTTAAAAATCAGTCAGTTAGGAGATATTTTTCAAATTGGTCTTCAAAGCTTCTGTGTTGTTGATAATTATATACAACACCTTTGTATCTAATCCTAAGTAGGAAAGATGTTTCATGGAGAATGATTCATGGAGACTTGGTTACTGCCTATAAGCACACAGAAAGTCAGGCAATGGTGTTTGAGTGTTCACATATCCCCAAAGAGCTGTAACAGGCTGGGCAGACACAGTCCTACATGGGAGACAACCATTCCAGTGGATTGCCCTCTAGGACACTGTGTGGGTGAACAAGGATTTGGGTGTGCGTGTGTGGCCATTACTGAGATCTTCTGTATGGCAACAAGCAGGCTCTGTGTGGGCTGGGAAGTGTTACAGGAGGGACAGGAGGAGCTGCTTGTTCTCTGTCATTATAATTCATCCTACATGATGGATTCCTGGCATTGACTCTGGCTGATCCAGCAGTCAGGGCAGCAAGAGCCCAGCTCTTCCTACCAGGGCATGTAGCATGAGTGAGCCTTCTCTCTGCTGAGGTGATTAATCCTAGCCCCACATACCAACAGCATCCTCCTGACCTTCTCAGTCCTCCTGGCCTCCTAGTCTCTCTCTGACCTGCTGTAAGTGTGTCACACAGCCTGCTTGTGCTGGTCAGGATGGTGGCACAGATCCCAATGTATGGATCTCTGGCAGTCAAATCCCAGTGCTCAGCCTGCCCAAGGCAGGGAACAAGCAGTGACAGGAGCCCAGTGCTGAACCCTCTGACTGACAGGCCCCAGTGGAACCCCAGACTTGGAGGCAGCCCAGTTTCATGTTTCTGTCTTATCTGCTTCACACACCAAGGAACCCTCTGGGCCAGCAGGATAGCACAAGTGCCTGGGGACCCTCCCACCTGCAGCACAGCCACCAGTTCCCCTTCCTCACCCCTGCACAGCTGTTTATCTGGGACAGCTGGAGCCTTTCAAGGGCAATGGTCACCTCCAGCTCTTCCTTTCAAGACTGCTTGCACAGCCTCTGGGTGTGCCTGATTGCCATGACCTGCAAGGACTCCACACAGCCTTTTGAAGCCACCAAGGTGCAAACCAGCTAATGATTAAACCTGCTTTCTCAGTTTTACTGCTGGAGAAATGCATCTGTGGCAAAGCACCGAGGAGAGTACAATACTCCTTTCACATCAAAAGAATATGCAGACACCCAAGGTAAATACTGGCCTGCACTGAGCATGCTTATTTCTGTGCTGCTATCTATTGACCCTGATGGTTTCAGTGAACTCAGCTCCTCAGCTCCTCCTCTAAAGAGTTCTCTGCACAGTGGTCAAACAAACAATGTAATTTTCTGGGGTTTGTTTGTTTCAGTAAAAAAAAACCCAACAGTGTGACTAAAAAATACAAAGGAAACGGAGCAGACAGACAAGAGGGAACAAAGACAGCAAGAGGGAAAAGAAAATCAAAAGCAAGTAATTGGCAGAGTTAGAATTAGTTATTTCTATTCATTCCAAAGTTCTTGCTTCCTTCTGCCAGCCTCATTTGATTGCTGGGCAACAGGGACAGTTTCTACGGGTTTCCCTTTAGTTAAAATGATTTGTTTATAAGGCATATTATTTGTAATAAACATAAGGGTATCACTTTGTAAAAACATTCTTCTTCAGGAAGTAATAAAACACTTGCTCAGTTTAAAGTGTGTCCTCAAGTGTTTTTGCTGGATGGGTGTTATACTCATGTGGCTTTACTCCACTGAATCATCCCCAGAGAGAATAGAAATGAGGGATGGTGGGGAAAGAGATTTGGAAACAAATAAACACTCTAAATCAAAAGGACAGGACTTTGTGCACACCCCAGGCCACAGTAGCATCAATGGCTCCCACAGGACCAGAATTCCTCCTTCATTTACCATCCAAGGACAAAACCTAATAATCTTGCCCTCGCATTTCCTGCTGCAGCAACTTTCCTTGGTAGTTTGCAAACCTCAGTTCATCAGTGTCTGATGCATGGCAGATGTCTCCCAGAGCTGTGGAGCCCCCACACTGCCATTCTTCTGATGTCACTCATGCCTCAAACTTAAAGGACTTACCAGCAGGGGATGGGGGAAATGGAGAAATGCATTTGTCAACAGCTTTTACTACAATAGTTCTTAGTAGGATTTGTATTTTGTGAAAAAGGGCAGGTTTTCTTAGGAGTTCCCTGTTCTTTGCAGATGCTCTAAGTAAAGAAAAATTACAGAAAATCTCAAGGGCAGGTTCTGAAATTATTGCTCAAAGGCTGATCATTAGGAGCTGTGGCTTTGATATAACTTTAAACCCTGTCTCAGAGATTCCAACATCAGGGACTCCTGCCTAAATTGTGTACTGTCTTCTTGAAATCTATCCAGCAGTGATGGAAATGTTTCAGGTTGTGGGGAAGCCATCTCATTCCTCAGTATCTCAGGCCTGCAGTCTGGCTATCCCCTGCCTGCCAGTATCTTCTGGCAAGAGCAGCCCCAATCACTCAGGTCCACACACTGGAAATGTTTCAGAAGTAGATAAATAAAACATTAATGAGCATCAATATAAGAGAAAATCCAGAAATAATATACTGCAGAGAGATGACCCTAATGAACAGCTGAGGGTCAATGGACTTTTTATTATGATGTTAAGCCCAAATTTTTATAAAAAGTTTCTCCATAACTGACAGAGGAAGATGTAATCGTGAAATGGGTACTAAATTAGAATTTCCAATTATAACACATGCCTTGAAAAGGCAGTTACATGGAAATCCTTTGCTTCCAATGATGCTGAATTAGGGTTAATATTTCTACCACCGCAGGGAAATTACAGTGAAACCCCAAGTACCTGTAAAGAAACTACTGTTGTTTTAACAACCACTCTCCCTCCCATACCAAGGGACAATTAGCTTAGAAAAAAAAATTAAAATGGAAAGCATATCAAATATAGTCTTTTGATACCTACTCAGTAATCTATGTAAAATTACCTAAAATTATCCTTCCTCTTTCTTGAAGAAGTAACCACTTCATAAAACACATAAGCAAGAGTGACACTACTCTGAACGACCCAGATGAGGAAGCAGAGCACTGAGTGCACATACTGACAGGTTCACCCTGTTAATAATTCAGAGTGAACTTCCTCTTATCAGTTACTGGGCTTAATTTAAGTAATAAAATTAGAAGGTTGGATGTTGCCAGAGAGACATTTTCAGTTTACCTTGTGGCCTGTGTTGGTCTGTTGAGAGGGACCTGATAGCTGTGCAAGGACAACATAACAGCATGGGGTTGTTTCTTCTAGATACATGCTTAAAACAGACCAAAAACTCACTGCCAGGTAATGCAAGTATTAAATGGGAATTTCCTTGGAATAACTCCCAGGCTGAGAAATGTCTAGTACATGCATTTATTTAATTCTTTATTATAGTCTATATTTACATTACATACATGTATCTATTAGACATTATATTTTGTATTTTAATATTTGCATGCATGCTATATATTTATACAGAAAATATAATATTATGTATTATAGATTATGTCCATGCTTATTACATGCATTTATTACTTGTTCCTTGCCAAGGACAGGAAGGGACCTCACTACTAATTTTGGGTCTTAATGCAGCTTGGGGACATATGGTGTGAGGCTGGGTTCATGTCCCGTTCCCCAGCGCTGCTGGGGCTGGAGGAGGATTTACAGCACGGTAAGGAGTCCTCCTGGCATTAAAGCAGTGAGCAGCTCCTGTTCTTCCAGGCTGAGTCACTAGGGAGAATGAGGGGAATACGATCGGGAAGATGCTCACTGTTCTGTGTTTGGTTACTAACAAGGAGAGTAGGAGACAATTCTGTGTTTGCATATACTGAAAGCTGTCCTCACCACTGCAAAGGCTCGTTTTTATTCAGTGCTTTCCTTGCCAATGCTTCTGATTTTCTGGAAGAGAACAATTGGTGATTCTACTGTAACATCTCTTGAAACTATTCATTCACAGCCCGATATTGTGGGATACTGGATTAGGACTGCAGCTGGCAGTATATTTGGTAGTACATGTTTTTATAATAATAACAATAATAAATTCATGCAAAACATGCAGTTTTTCTCCAACTTTGTACCAATTGCTTACATACAGCATATCTTATCTACTCCTAACTAGGAAGAGTTAAATAGCATTATTCAACATCTATAGATTTCAAAGTACTTCACTACAGCACAGTAATTTATTCAATCCCACTTTCTAAAGCTGAGGGGTTTGAGGGGGGAGGGAAGTGGCTCTTTTCTGTTGAGTGGGGTTTTTTGTTTTGGGTTTGGGTACATTTTGTTTGGTTGGTTGGTTTGGGGGTTTTTTGTTGAGAGGTTTTGGGGTTTCTTTGAGAAAATTGCGAGTTTCCCCAAGCTGAAGATGTGGAGAAACAGCTCGGTAAGGGATGCAGGGGCAGGACCTGCAGAAAGGCTTTAGAATCCATTTCCGTTTCTGACAGTGAGCCTTGCACACGAGTGAGGCAATGCAAACACGGCTGGCCGCGTGCAAACGCCACAAATCACGGCAATGATGCTGAGTTTGGAACTGAACTCGGCAGCGAGTGCTACTGCCAGAAAGTGGCTCTGAAAATGGAATAGAAACTGAAAAAAAAAAAAAAAAAAAAAAAAAAAAAAAAAAAAAGAGAGAGAGAGAGAGAATTTTTTTAAAAAGAAAGTGCCCAATAGAGCATCTGCAGCACCAGCAGCAGGAGGAGCGGCTCTCCCGAGCGGTTTTCTGCCTGCTCTCCTCTCGCTGCCCCGCTCATCCCTCCCATGCCCCCTCCTTCTGTGGCTTCCGCGGCCGCCGTGAGGCCCCTGGGCTGGTTGGAAATCCCCAATGGCTTTGTGCTTGTGATGGAGCATCCAGGGTGAACTCGGGACTTCTGGGTTCTCCTGGGGGAGCAGCGATTCTGGTATTGTTTTCAGTCGCAGAAGGATTTGGGCTGTTCTACTCCCCTTTTCAGCTTTGGCCTATGATATTTTTCTTGGCCAATGCAGGTGTAGGGGGTAAGGGCATAAAGGCAGGGTTTTCCCTACTCAGCCGTCCTCTTCCAGCACCAGAGGCTTCCTTTCACAACCCAGTTTGTAAACAAGAGGCAGGTGCTGGTGAGAAGGCAGTGGGTGTGCCTTGTGCCACCAGTGCAGCCCTCACATCCCCAGGATGCCTGAATAAACGAGGGTCTGAGAGGGAGCAGCAGCTCTGCCTGTGTCCTGCAGGAATGCCAAAGTACAGCCTTCCAGAGTGGATCTGCTTTCCACTGCTACGGTGGCCATTTGGGGATGATCCAGTCCCTGGACATCCTGCTCTATGACACGGGCTGTGGAGACCTTCCAGTGGACAACAATGAGGACATCATCCAGGCTGGCTGCTCTTCACCCCACAGGAGTCTCGGGGTGGGTACCTGGCTTCATGGCACAGAGCAAATAACAGTGTTGGGAGGGTGCAAGGTGGCACACAAGCATCCCATTCTTGCACCTCTGGAGAAGGTGGCACCTATCCCTCCGTCCTGCTCTTCTCCAGAATGCAGAATCGGTTAGGACTCTTGGGTGCAGCTCTGAGCGCCCCAGTGTGGCCTGAGTGCTGGGGGCACTGGGGACACTGGGAGAGGGTGGACAGGAGTTTTCTCCCACTGACAGCAATTTCTGTCTTCTCTCCTCCTCAGAGTGCCAGCACCTCACCACGTGAAAATATTCTCACTTTTACTGTGAGTTTGAAGAAAGGGGGTTAGGAGAAAATGAGGAGAAATGTTTTTATGAGGACAAAACACTTTATTCATGGTCAAAAATAAACTTTAGTCTTTTGGTCCCCTTCCTCCAAGGCAATCATTTTGTGTCCTTGCTCACCAGCTTTATTGTAGTTAGGAGGGGGTTAGGCAACCCAAAGAATGAAACAACAGCCCCTGTTTCAAACTGCAGTAGCCACTTCAGTGGCCCTGAACTGCCACCCAGGCACACGTGTGAATGTGAAAAGCAAGTGTGTTGCAGGGGTACAAGTCTCACCCCCTGTGAAAGCTGGAAGGAAATCAGAAGTGACAAAATGCCATTTCAGGTCAACCCCTGCCAAAATCGTTCATCTTCCACCTGTAGGCTCCTACAAAATGGCCAGGCTGCACTGGACTTGAGCAGCTTTGGAGTGCTTTGTGCCCCCTAGCATGAAAGTGATTAAATAAACTATAGCCTGTATTGATTGGAAAATGGATACTGTAGGAAGAAGAGGATCGTGGGAGATAGGGAAGTATCTTCTTGCCTCTCTTTTCTGTCCCCAGGAGCTCCTCATGAAGAGACATTCCCACCCTGGGTTTAAAGCTGACACCTCCTCACCTATCCACCCCTCGCCTCACTTGTGTCTGATCCATTCTGTGGACTTCAATAGCTAAACTTAGAGAAGTCTCAGCATCAATCAACACCGACCACAGAGAGATGAACTCTGTACAGTGAAGAAAGAAGATTACAAATCTTACTTCAGGGGTAGAATTTGAGAATTGTATCTCTCAGGAGTTTATAATTTACTCTAGCAAACCACAAAACACTGAACAGCAGCTATGAATCATAAATGAAAAAAGCAGGAGGTGTGAGTGCACAGGGATCAATAAACCATAGGCCCTGGACCACAGGGATACCCTGTAAGCCGTACACTCCTGGCAATCACTGAAGGCTAAACCATATACCCTAAGCAATAACCACTAAAGCTGGGTGAAAACCTGGAAATGCTGCTTGCTGGTGTTTTACAACTTTCTTTGGAGATGGAGAACACAACACAGAACCCTGGGTTCTGGCTGTCAGATGGTGATTTTGGCAAGTTTTATGTACTATTATACCTAGACTCTATTAACATTCCCTGTGGCGAGGCCCTGGATCTCCGGCACAGCATCAGCTCCACTGATGGCATGATGGTCCTCCCACGTATTTTCCACATCTCTTTGTTGGAATGGGTGATGAGCAACAGCCAAAGGTCTGGCACAGCTGGAGAAATGCAGATTTACCACCGTGGAGAAGACCCTTCTGGGGTATGGGGGCCACACTTGCCACAGGGACCCAAAGAGATGGAAACTCAGAAGTGGCATCTCCCATTTTTGTGAAGAAGCTTGATGGTCCTCTATATTTATCTCTGATTTTCATTAAGTTTTTTATCTGCCCAGCTTTCACACTGTTTAAGTGCTGTTCAGATGGCTGCAGAGGGGACAGGGCATGACTGCTGAAAATCAGGAGACTGGTCTGTATTTTTCAAAGATGATGCAACTTCCCTAGGCTATCCTTCATGTTCTTATGCGTATAAAACTTTAGTGATTTCAGAGGTGCTCACAACTACTCCTATTATTAAAATTCCTGACATCTGTATTAAACATTAATTAATTTCTCTCACAACATTCCACAGTGTACACCATTATTATCATCCTGTAAGGCTTAAGCTGTACCATATCCATATGTATCCACTTCCCTTCTAAGACATTAGAATATCCATCAGCATGATGGTAATGTTTGGAAGCACTCCATAAGCAGTCACCATTCCCATAACTGTTCTATTTGTGAATGTTTTATTTCCTGAATATGTTTGAAAATTGCATCCTGAGTGTGATTCCCACGCTACACACATTCTAGTGGAAAAATAATTCCGCCCTTGCAGGAAAATGTGAATTTCAGGATTCCAAAGCAAAAATCCTGAGAGAGAATGAAGACCATCTCCAGGATGCCTTTCACTATGTTTGACACATACTGGTAGGAAGTTCTTATTTCAAAACCCTCAATAAATACTGCATTTATCATATTAGACTGATAATACTTCAAGAAGACACTGTAGTAATACAGTTAAACAGCTTAATGCTACAGTTGTAACCTAAGCTGTTCTCATTTATTACTGCCATTGTGATTGATACAGTTTCCACTCTCTGTAGCATTTCAGATTCATAACAGCATAGTTGTTAACCAAGACTTTGATTCAGCTATTTTTATAATGCATGCATAAAAGATGCAAAATGGCAAATCGGAGATAATTATAATTAATTGCACCAGCAAGTACTAAAGCATCCGTAGCCAAAGTAAGTCAGCATCTTGCAGCAACGTGCTTAGAACAAAACAGGTAAAAATAAATGTAAATAAGACATTAGATTCTGGATGAATGTATAATTGAAGAAGTTCTTATAAATGACAAGGCAACAGTGCCATCTTGAGGTTACTAGAGAATTAAAGGAAGAGGAAAGACACAGACCGTGCTCTCTCAAGGCATAGTACTTTAAAATGAAGAAATGTGTGTTTCACTCTTAAGCCATTTCCTTACCTTGGTTGTGCTAAAAACAGAGCATTTGTAAACGCCAGCTCTTTCACAAGATGATTGGAGAGATGGAGCACCTCCCCCATGAGGAAAGGTTAAGATAATTGGGATTGCTCAGCCTGGAGAGGAGAAAGTTTTGGGGTGCTCTAACTGTGGCCTTGCCATTGCTGGACAGAGCCTACAAGAAAGATGACAGTCTGTTTACAAAAGCACGTTGTGACAAGACAAGGGAGAATGGCTTTTAACAGAAAGAGAGTAGGTTTAGATTAGATTCTAAGAAAGAAGTTTTTTGCTGTGAGGGTGGTGAGGCACTGGAACAGATTGCCCAGAGAAGTTATGGATGTTTCCTGGATGGTCCCTGACAGCATTCAAGGCCAGGGTGGATGGAGCTCTGAGCAACCTGGTTTAGTGAAGTGTTCCTGTCCATGGCAGATCCATAAGGTTCCTTCCCACTCAAACCATTCCGTGACTCTATGAATATTGTCCTTTATGAATCAGTATCAATTTATTTTCTTGGCTGCTTGTTTTCCTCCTTTCACTGATACCTCCATTTTACAGACAAAACATTCTTGAATCTTTTGGGGTTTTTCTGACTGTACGAAGACCACTGTTTGTCTTATCCTTTAATGTTTTATGGGTTAAGGCATAAAGATCCCCATGAAGGCCAGAACTGCACTGCAGTGCAATACAGTGACTGAGGCACAGAACAGAAAAACCTAAGTGTGCAGACATGGTGACAAAACAGGGATTTACCCTCCATATATGTGAGAAGCTTCAAAAATATGAACGAATGCAAAAGAAAGCTGCATTGATCCACATGGCACATTCCCACCACACCCACTGCTGAGGAATGACCACCAAAATGTTGGTAGTTTTAGATTAGCAAACAAAATAGTCATCTCTAATTCTTTTAAGGAAAGGTTGTGGTGAAAACAGCAACCACTCTGGAAGCCAATGTTAAGGGGTTGTTAAGAATCTGCTAGAGCAGATCTGTTGTTGGGTTACACAAGTACTTCTTTATCTGCAAATCATAGAATGATTTGGGTTGGAAGAGACCCATAAGATGATCTAGTATGTCAAATTAAATAGATGTTTCAAAGAAGATTCTCTCTTAGGAAGTAAAAACCGTCTAGAATACCTCCTCAGATAACATTTATAGCCCAATAAGGAAACAGATGTCTTGAAAACAAGCTGTTTTCTAAGAATGTATGTTTTATGGCATTTCAATCCAGAGAAAAAAAAAATCTTTATATACACAACAGTTTCAAAGGACATGTTAAAATTCATGACTCTGAGTGCATAATACTTACACCACCCTAAGTGAGCAACTCCTACATTAGCAGAGAATTGTTAAGAGTAAGATGGAGATACCTCCTAAGCTTCAAGAAAATACAGATTTACTATTTAAAGGAAAACTGCCCCACCCCAAAACACCCATGCTAATACACTGGATGCTGTCCCATCATGAACAGCAGTCTCAGGGGATCAGTTTATAACACAGTTTCAAGGCAAGGCAAAGAAAGTGTTATTTGAAATGCCATGCCCTGGCACAGGCCTTGGAGGAGGATGGACAAGGCATTCAGCTGCTCAGGCAGAAAGGAGTATAAGCTCAGAAATTGTTATTCCAACCCATCCCACTCATTAGTCAAAACACAACATTAAAAGTAACCTGCTTCAATAAGGCACTTACTTAGTAGGAAGAGATGCATAAAATCTTTGTGTTCTTTTGTTAAAAAATATTTACAACTGCAGAAAAGAAGGCACTGTTTTCCCACATATACAGAATATCAACACTTCCTTTATCAACAACTGTGCATTACATACAGCATCATGTGAATCTCTGAACATTTTTCACCTGAAAAATTTTTCACATCAGATTTTAAACAAATGATTTTAAACAAATCATTTATATATATTCATTCTTTATATTTTTAGAAGAGTATAGTGTGGTAAACAGGAGGACCAAAATATTTTTCTTTAATAATACAATTAATTCAGTTTGTTTTATTTGGTATCAAAAGAACCTATTTTCATCATATAGCATCTTACGCATTTATCATAAACTACCTGTCATAAACTAAGAGTTTGTACAACTGTTAAATAATTTTTCAGTAGGTTCTAGCTTAAGAGAGGGAGGCACAAGTATCTGCCTATACATTTAATCTTCTTTTCAAAGATAAATATATGTTACAGTTTCAACGCATGCCCAAGATTTGTCTGCTCTTTGATTGATAGTTTTTTTCCAGTTCAGCCAGTGCTTGAGCCCGTAGATTCGCAGCATATAGACGCCTTTTGAGATCAGAGCTTTTCCCTTTGGAAAGGAGATAGTTTTCCATATTATGAGGAGGCACAGCTTTCTCTTCATTTCCATCTAAGAGTGAGTTCTTCTTGGTTGTAGAAAGGGGAAGCGGGAGTGCGTTATCTTAAGAAATCAAAAAGTACTGCATTAGTGTATCTTCCAGCATTTATTGCTTTTAACCCTGGTGCCCATTTTGTCATCTACCTATGGCTTTAAGTGATCTAATTAAATGTATCTCAGTTAATAGTAACAAGTCTTTTCTATATTTTGAGAAAAAATTGAAAACTATTTTTAAATGACAGTGGTAAAAGGATATATGCCATAGTAATTTTATACCTAAGGAAAGATTGAGTAAGAAGAAAAGACATGATGCTTCTTCTGAAGAACAAGAATTAAATAAAGAGTAACATAAACCAGCTCCAAAAGAAAATGAAAAATGAATTTTCAGCTTTTTAATTTTTTCAGCTACTGAAAAAAACTTGTCTTTGCTTCACGGCAGGGGCAGATTCAGCCTGTCCAGTGGTCTTTGTACTTTACCCACATTGTTCCAACTCTATCCTTGTATTAAGTCACTGGGGTACAAATTAGGCTGACTTGATGAGTAATGAGTTTAGGTGAATTAAAAATTAACAAGCTACTTTCACTGCAGCTTCCATAACAGGAATTTTCATAGTGTATCCTACAGCATGCCACTATCAACAGGCAGTTAATGACTCAAGAGTAGAAAAACTGCCATCAAAAGCTATATAACAGCAGAGTTGCCTCACATAAGAGCCAACTTCACAAGGCCCAACTTAAGGACCTATTTTTATTTAATCAAAGATCTAACTATTCTAATTTTAACACTGAAGCCTTATTGTCAAATTATGAGGCTACAGCAAGAATGCAATAAGCACAAAAGAGCAAGAAGGAATTAAAAAAGCCAGCAAATATTTCAGTATTTTTTAGCTTTATTAGTAAGTGAGATCTGTTTTAACATTAAATGGTTCACTAAGAATCAGAAAATCCCTGGAAAAATAGGCTAGTGTTTAGGACACTGCCTTAAAACCCAGGATTTTTGGTATTTCATTTTACTGTCAAGTGAACCAAACAATGGACTTCCAAGAGAAATTAGGGCTCTAAGAGATGTGTGAGATGCAATCCAGTTGTGAAAAATACAGCAATATTTGAGCAACTGAAAATACAAGCAAAGCTATCTTGGTACCACTACTGGAGAAGCACTTGATGCATTTGTATGAAATATATAGAAAGAGTTGTATAAGAGCACCGTGGAATGAAAGGGAAAAGCAGCAAAACAAATGCTCTGCAACTATTGCAAGATTTGGTCAGATTTTTAAAAACTGTGTTGATTTTGCTGCATTATCTAGCTTGAGGTATTAACCACCCAAACTCATTTTGCCTGTTCTCAAAAATAATATGCCTAGTAAGGTCAAAATATCATGTAAAGGGGTGGGAAATGCAGAAGAGAACAGAAGGAAGAGCTGAAGCTCATTCGCCTTCAGTCATCCAGTTTTAGGTGCAACATCAGAAAGCCAAAAGCAAGTTCGTTCTCAAATTCTTTAATGTGTCGATGTCAGACAAGATGTTGAGAGACGGGTGGAGCAATTTCTAGGGACATTTTTACTTTGTCGTTTTCTGCTCTGATAGGCACTTCTTGGGGAAAAAAAGAAAAAGCTACTTCAGTTTTATTTGCTTTGGAGGCATTGATATGCTTATCTTGCTTTATCAGACCAAAACTAAATGAAGAGAGTGTTACTGCATGTTAAAGAGTGTTCACATGTCTTTGTTCTAGATTACTACTTCTGACCCAGCTCTTCACTATTCCTACCACTATCTAAAAAGGCATTTAGCTACTTGAATATTATTTTCAATAACAAAAGATGGGAGCAATTAACAGCCTTTTGATAGCAAAGATTGAACAGTCAAGGGCAAAGTGAGTATAAAATATTACTGTAAAATAGACTGGACTAGAGGCAGTCAGGAAGCATTTTACTGTATTTTCAAATATGAGTTTTCCTTTCATTCTATAGTAGTGTGTATGCTTCATCATTTATATGGTGCACCCACCAGTCACAGCTGGGTCTCTTGCAACAAATATTTCCCATGTTGAGACTTTTGGAAGTTTAATGAAAGCTGAATTTATTAGACATGTGCAATTTTATTAAAATTAACTAAATCAAAGGTCTGTAAAAAAAGACATCCATACATAAAATAAGTGCAGCTCTGAGAAAGGTTTGGGTTACAAGGAGGCACGTCCCTTAGTTCACCACAAGAACCTAATTTCCCAGACAGCACAAGATTGCAGTGCAAACAGTGCTAACTCAGACTTATGGTTGAGCATCACTCCTTAAGTCCTTTTGCAAAGCAGAAAATCAGAAGTCTCTTCTCAACCATGCAGCCATAAATGGGCTTTGCCTTGCCCTAAGGGGACTGTGCCAAGCACATTGAGCACCAGGGGATCTCTTCTGGTCACACCTGCATACATTGACCTGTGCAAACGCCTTCTTGCATATGTGCATACCTGGACCTTCCACACACGTTACTTCCGGCTGTGGCTGTGGCTGCGGCTGTTGCTTTTGGAAACTGCACCTCTTCATCAGGTTTTCAGCTCTGGTTTGGAAAGAGAAGTTTAAGCTTTTTGTTGTAGGACTGTAGAGTTTCTAATATAGAGTATATTATAGGTTAGTAAGATACCTAGCAAGTTTGTCCTCTGCCAGTCTCTCCCGAACACAGAGTTCCCGTTCTCTCTCTGGAAGCAGAAATATGGTAGTATGCAGTGTGAACATGTAAATGTTAGAGTGACTGTGCATGGGGGGCTTCTCTCACAGGGAAAGACAGCAGTAATAGCCAGTCAGATGCACCCACACTTCTGATTCTATGGCTCTAAACAGAAGTAACTGCTGTGTAGATACACCTTTATCAATGCACTAATAAAGCACTGACAAGTACTCTGAACTGCCAGGCACACTTCTGTCCCAAACTCTGACATGTCTGCAACAGAGATAGCAACTTTCTGTTCTGCACATTAACTCATGGCACACATGACACCAGATATTATAATTCAGCTATGATTAAACACTCTGCTTACAACAGTAGCAGCTGTTATTGAGGCTCAGATAAAAAAATACATATGGTTTAAAAATGTATTGTAGAGCCCACTGCATGCACAGAGATATTTTATGTGGGCAGGAAGTGTCAACACCTGAGGACCAGGCATCTATATACTCACAGGTAAGCTACCTGCGGGGTGCAGCTTTTATAAAAGCAGTTGGCAGATTACTCAAAGTTTTTTTTTTTCCTCCAGCATGCGGCTCACCTTAATTTACATGTTAGTCTAGGCAATGTTTACTTACACAGTAGATGAAAAGCAACCTACCCTGCACAGTGCAGACCCTACAGTTCTGTGTACCTTCCTAACTGCCACTCATGTTTAATAACCTTCACAAACCACACTCCACATTTAAACCACCAATTCTATCTTAGTAACTTAAAACAGAAGTTAGTACAGCAGAGTAAGCCATGAGCAATTCTTGATTTGGTCTTTAGACACAACTCTGGTGGTGAATGCAGGACTACAGTACCCTAGTGCATTAGAATGATGGTTGTGAAAACTGTCTACTTTTTCTTCCTCCAACTGAATCAGAATCCCATTGCCACCCCCTTCCCAAAATGGAATAGCATACGCTCCAGACGGTGTTCTCTCTCTTTAATGGCTTGCTCTCGCTCCTGTAATTGTTGCTCCTTCCGTTTCAGCTCATGCACTGCAACATCTGAGAACTGCAGCCTTTCTGGAACCCATGGTCTCAAGCCTCTTCTTTCAAAATTTTGTTTTTGTTCTTCTGTCACCACATCTTCTATCACGGGGTGCTGCAGAATCTCTTCAACAGAAGGTCGGCAGTAATCCTAAAGGAAAGACATTACCAACAGGTTCCATCTGTAAGAAGAAACATTAAGGCCAGAGATTCCCAAGCAAGACCAGCTGAGGTGCTACAAAGTGAAGGAGAGATTGGAGAAACCTGGAGTTAGGAAGCAGTACCACAACCAGATAATAAAAGCTAAGGGAGGAGGCTGTTACCAGCCTTCAGATCCAGAGCTGCAAGTCTGTGTCTCCCAGCCCAGGGACCCTCTCCTTGCAGAGTCAGAAGGGGGTGGGTGAGTGTGCAAAGGCAGCTGCCAGCAGATTCCTCAGCTAACACTCTGCTGAACAATCCATGCCTGCTGGAGGCTTGGGTGCTTGTTACAGCTTTGTTGTCCCATGCCATGTTCTTCTCAACACCCCCACACCAGCCATAGGGGAACAAGCTATACATTAGCCATATAAAGCAAACCCTAAAATGAAGGCCCCTTCCAGCTTCCAAACACGCTGGAACCATTTTAACCCTGAAATCAGAAAACCTCAATAGGCATGCAGTCAGGAAATCCCATGTAAGCCAATATGGAGACAGCCTTTTGGCATCCTGTGACCCTGGCACGACACTTGAACTGCTGCCTTTGTTTGATGGACTCAGCATAACTCCTCCCTCCTTCCTCTACAAGGGACACTTCCAGTGACAAAGTGATAACAACCACTACTCCAGGTTGGTTTGTTTCATAACTAAGACAAAAAAAAATAGTATTTCAGTACGAGGTCAAATTTTAGGTGGAAAAATTAGTAATTGGTTCTTACCTTTACATTCAGCATCTCCTTGAGAAGGTTGTTCAGCTCATCTGAGTAACGATATGGTATTCTCCTGAACCTCCCTTCCCTTATCTTCTCTGCCAGCTCCTTTTGGTTGTAAGCTGTAAATGGAGGCCTGAAAAAGAAATTTTTTTCTTGGATTTTTTTACTAGTTTTACAGGACTTATTTTCAGGAAAAAAAAAAAATCAGACTATGAAAAAACCCTGCAGTCAAGGTTTGTTTTGACTACCTAATGTCAAGACCAATAGAGAAATAAAAATCTAGGACTAGTCACTGAAACCTTTAAGCTTTCATCTATACAAAATATAATCACACCTACATTAGCAGTTATGCTCCCACATTTGTTATGACATTACCATACTTACGAAAGAGCACATAACTCATACACGAGACATCCTAGCGACCAGATGTCGGATTTTTCATTGTATGACAGGTAGTTCATTTGTTCCTAAAGAAAGAGAGCAATCTTAGGTTTATTAACAAAGACATGGTTACACTATTACAGGATAATCAGCTACTATTCAAACCTGAAATAAGCCATTAAATACCGGAGAAACTTCTAATATTCCATCTTAATTAATTGCCATATCCACTCTTACTGGAAGGATTTTAACTATTTGTGGCACTACTACACTGTAGAAGACTGAAATGTTGCACCAATCTTTAGCTGATGCAACTCTATTTCAGTCAACATTAATCTTTCCCACACAAAGTGCCCCATATCAGGGAAATAAGCCATTCCTGCTCATTTCCACTACAAACAAAAATCCTACCGTTAGGAGGTAATTCAATAAGCTCTTTACCTTAACAGTATGAGGCATAAAAGCTCTCTAACTTCCTTGTTCATTTTCAGGAACAATATACTCCAACATCTCCAATGTCCCAAGAATATAAGAAAACTTAACACAGTGAAGAGCAACTATAATTAGAAGGAAGTTGATTGTGTGGAAGAAAAGAGATGAAAATAACCTTGTCTCCAGAACACACATACTCTATGAAAAAGTCACCTGTATTTTAAGGCTAATAAGTCTTCATTAAAATCTCCCAAACATTCATAGACTCTGAGACCAACACAGCACACCTTGGAGGGGCAAAGGGAAGATCATGTATGGAAGGGAGGTCTTACTGGAGACATGTAATATGGAGTGCCAACAAACGTTGTGGCAAAGCTGGTGTCATGGTGCAATATCCTAGCCAGTCCAAAATCTCCAAGTTTCACATTCTGCTTGCTGTCTAGAAAGACATTTGCTGGTTTCAGGTCACGGTGCACAGTGACTCCACCATCGCTCCGCCTGTGACACTCCTTCAAGGCCAACGTCAACTGAGTCAGCACTCTGAGAACGAAGCTTTCGTCCAAGAAATGCCTGGAAAACCAACACATTGTTTAATGGATTTTCTGAGCACACGTCAGTTTGATTAGTCAGTTTTAGTTCCATAACTTTTTAATGCTACTGTTATAAAGCACCACTGCAATAACCACTATCAGCAACAGGCATCTATGTATTCTAAAACTGATTTTTTTAAAAAGAAAAACATCACTGCAAACACATTAGAAGCCATTGAGGCTTTCATTGCAGAATCCCTGCAGTATTTCCTTCTTCCCCCAAACCGTAAAACACATAGCATTTTCACAACAAATATCAATTTGATGCTTTTGTGATGAGATCAGTCCCTTTGATCACTTAATAATATGTTGTCACCTGTTAATAATGAGCAACATACAATAACATCCAAAACAGGGCTGATTTTTTAATACAGACTTCCTTAAATGAAAACACTGATACTGGTGGGCAGCTACAGTCCTGTTTTAGACTATCCTCACCAAGTAAAAGAGGTGGTGCCATGTACCTGTTTGACCTAAGATTGTAAAAATTGACACTATACTTACATAGGATGCTAAGTCTAACATTATACCAAGGTGAAGCCTTATCAACTTATCTCCAAGCTCTATATATAGGCAGATAAAATAGTTTATCACATTGCTTTCAAAATCACTCCACCCCTCCATTTTAGTGCTCTCATAAAACACAGGGTCCCAGGAGTTTATACATGGGGAAGACCAGAGCCCACAGACTAAGCTACCTGTCAAAAACAGCTGTGACCTCCTGGTTTATGTTCTCAACCCCATTCATAGCCAGAAACCCCTCAACTGCCTCTGCCTCACAGGAGAGCTCTGGGTTTTTTACTGCTTCAGCACCAACATCCAATCCGGTGATGCACTCAATAGCAAGTTCCCACCACTGTTGTAACTTTGTACAAAACCTTTCACGTGTGAGAAGAGTCGTCGGATCCACAGGGTTAAATCCGAAACTACTCAGAAGTTACCAAATAAGTTTCTCTTCTCTCTGGGCTGCCCAATACTCGTGCCAAACATTCCACAAGCACACTCCACATGCCTTTCTTTGGCGCACTTGGCGATCAGGCTGGCCAGGTCTCCCCCATCGCAGTACTCCATGACGATGTACAGGGTGGTGCTGCTCCTGTCGATGATGCGATCGTAGTAGCGCACGATGTTGGGGTGCCGCAGCTCCCTCAGCAGGTTCACCTCCGACACGAGCATCTGCTTCTCCGACTCCGTCATCGCGCCGTAGTCCAGCTCCTTCCATACCAAGATCTGCGGGGGCAGAGACACCCTGGGGAGTGACCGGGGCAGCGGCGGGGCCGCGCCAGGGGCACAGGGCCTGCCGGAGCCGCCGGCTCGCGTGCGGCCGAGAGCACCGGGCAGGGACGCGCGGCAGCAGCAAAGCCGCGCTACCCCGCCGCCTCCTCCTTCTCCTCCTCACCTTGCCGTCGGCCTTGCGGCGCACCTTGCGGCACTTCCCGTAGGAGCCGGCGCCGATGGTGAGCAGCACCTCGTAGTCGTCAGGGCGGCCGGGCATGGCGGGCGGCGCACGGACCCCGCCGGGGCACGCAGGCCCCTGCGCTCGCGCCGCGCCGTTCAAACGCACCGCCCCGCCCGCCCATTGGCCGCGCCGCCCGCGCGCCGCGCCCGCCCATTGGCTGCGCCGCCGTAAACAGCGCCCGCGAAGGCCGGCGGGTACGGCCGTTACCGCCGGGGGGCGGGGCCCGCGCACGCCGCGAGATCGGGGGCGGGGCGAGGGGAGGCCCCGCCCCGCCCGGGGGCTGAGGGCGCCCCCCGCAGCTGTTCCTGTTTCGCTTTCTTTTTCCCGGCTCGTCTTTTTGTTTCCTTCCCTTCCCTTCTTCCTGATTAGAAGGGTCTGCACGGGGTATCAGTATTAGATTAGAAGGGTATATTATTAGATCTGCACGGGGTATCAATAATATATTAGAAGGGGCCTGCAGGTATAAATAAGGCACATACTCACAGCTCCTCAGGAAGGGGTGGGTTCTTCTGCATTAAAAAAACAGTAAATTTTGTCGCCTTTCCTGAAATGCTCACCTGTGTTGGATAGATAGTGACACAAAGTTGGAACGTCTTAGCAGAGCTTTTTGATCTTTCAGAAATGCTGAGAAGAACTTAAACTGTTTAAAATAATGTAAACCTAGTCTGGATTTATTGCAGTCTAGAGATTCCTGGTGAGGGGAAGGGGAAGGACAGGCAGCGATCTCTTCTCTGCGGGGCCCAGTGAGAGGAGCCGAGGGAAGGAATGCCCTCAGGCTGTGTCAGGGCAGGGGGAGGGCGGGTATCAGGGAAAGGTTCTCCACCCAGGGGGTGGCCGGGCCCCGGGGCGGTGTCACAGCACAGCCTGGCAGTGCAGGGAGCCTTTGGACAGCGCCCTCAGGGACAGGGAGTGACTCCTGGGGTGTCCTGTGCGGGGCCAGGGGTGGACTCGATGATCCTTGCAGGTCCCTTCCAGCTCAGCATGTGCTGTGAAAATCGTCCTTTAAAAGCAGTGTGGAAAAATTCTTACTCAAAAACTCGCTCATGAAAAACTGCCAAAATCATGGCTGCGCTCCTGTCCCACCACATATGAACACCTGTGCTACATCATACACAAGCCACCTGCTGGAAAGAAACCAAAAATTGTAATGGCTTTAACACCCATGCTACATCATACACAAGCCACCTGCTGGAAACAAACCAAAACTTAAAATGGCTTAAAACATAAAATTTGGAAACAGCAAACTGTGGGTCCACATCCAAACACTGAGGCAGCAGATTCTGTGCTTACATTAAGTGGCACTGAGTATCACCACAATATACTAAATGGCATTATATAAATTTTAAGAAGAATGTGTATTTTCTTGCATCATTTATGATAAGGAATGATGTCAAGGTGCAGTTCTGGATTCAATTTGATCTCTATCCGTGTGGCAGTAGCTGTGACTGGAACAGGAATTCCTTCAGCAAAGCTTTGCAAACTTCTTGTAATAGTATAGAATCATCATGGCCAGGGCTGGAAGGGACCCTGAAGATCATCTTGTTCCAACCTCCTGCCATGGGCAGGGACGCTTTCCTGAATCAAGTGTGAAAGGGAACAGTTGTATGTCCTGACCTAGAAATTCAGCAACGGGACAGAGTAGTTCCTCATTTTGCATCTCCACATGGTCTCAATTATTTCCCAATTTTGTTTCAGCTTTGAAATAAGTTTGAGTAGGTGTCATGCTATGACTGAATATTTATGAAATATTCTTCTATTAGCCTTTAGAAAAATTGAAACCTTTACTTCTATCATCAGGAGGCACAAAAACTCCTGCTACCCATTATAAAAATTGTATGGACTTCCATCTGTAGAGAATATATGGTCATTACAGGAAAAAATGAGCAAATGAATTCTACAGTGTAAAGACATTGTAGTTTTGTAATTAATGAGTAACTGGGTGATCTAAAGGGTTCGTGTTTATTACTTTCAATTACTTTTAATTTCAATTACTTTCAAAGAAACTCCTCACATGCACCATTAGCACAGTGAATAAATTATGGCATTGCACAATAAAAATGACGATCAGTACAGTATGTATTATTCAGACTGTAACTTTCATTACTGGTTTCAAATACCTCCATTTCAAACTTCTGTACTTTCAAATTAGCAAAAGGTCATCGTGCATTCCCACTGTTATCAATGGGAGCCTTTCTATTTATATTTCAAAAGAAATAGAGTAGGATTTCAATACTATGTTTTGTCTAGAGACTATCTTAAAAGTTTCTTTAGAAATGTTGGTTTGAATCAGAGAAATGTCAAAATGTCATGCTTCAAAAGCCAGCAGCAGAGTCATTTTACTTTTTATTATACTTATTAAGGGCTGGCTAATTTTGAATAAAATGCATTTCTAAAAGTGGTTATTAAAATTTTTAACAGGCACTCCATTTTCTTTCTTTCTGATTTTCACACTCATGAAAATGATAAGAATTTTTTTTCCTTTTGTATATAGACAAGTGAATCCAGACATGAATAATTCCAAAAATATGTATCAAGTTTGAAATGGGGGCCTCTTTTGTCATGTATTGTATTTTCAATTCTGGTCTCTAGTTCAGGAGCAACTCTCAGATTTCTAGTCCTGAAAATACATCTGCTGACTTCAGACTCTCAAAAGCCTCCAAATAGTTCTTAATAACATGCTTATAATATTGCTTCTAATGTTATATTCTCCTTATTTTCTTTTTAACATCAAATTTCAGAAATTATTTCCCAAACTTTAAACAAAATAAAAGTACTCTATGGTAGTTGCCCTTCAAAGTTTTTCAGTTTTGATGACATCTGCCCTTTGTGCTGTAAGGAGTACATTTTCTCTTATTCCAGGACTCAGTTATCTGAGAAAATATTAAGTGCTGAAGATAAATAGTATGGTAGCCAATTTGATATTTCTCTAAAGATACATTCTTTTTTGCACATTCTGTAATGTATCTAAAGATACATTCTTTTTCTTTTGTGGAAATAGGTAAAAATAAATGTGTAACACGTTGCTGTGAAAGTCCAATACAATACAATCATACAGATTGATAGCAAAAAAAGTGTGGTAAAGTACTAAAGGAAATTAAGTTATGTTCCTGGTAGCCTTTTTTTTCTTTTCCAATCAGAGAAGATTGGAAAACAATCCGCAGGTTCAGGAAGTGAAAGTAAGCTCAATAGCAAAAGTACTGAATATAAAACCATAAAAATTATTAATAATGAAAATAAATGTACTTTATAAAAATAATTTGAAAAACAGCTAACAAAAATATTGGGTTTTTTTCTTTTTAAAGAGGTGAAAGACATGTAAAGTCATAGTCCAGGATCTCAGAAATGTGCCAAAGTCTTCTAACAAAAAAAGGAGGAGTTGAGTATTCAGTGTCAGACAGGTAGAGATCTTAGAAATATTTTTACATGACAACAAGAGGACTTACAAATACTGGAGTGACTGAGACAATGGATGTTTTATTTGAGTTCATTTTCACCACAGAAGTAGTTTGGGGTTTTTAACAGTCAATTGCATTTGTCCTTACATGTCTTTATGTACATTGGTTTTCCCCCCTCACTTTCTCTCATTTGATCCATGTCCAGACATTTTACATTTACTGTTTTGCACAGGTGACATTATTTTTCGGTAATGTTATTGCTACTGATTTTAATGGCAAAAATCATACACAGGATCTACAAAAACATAAAAGACTGGGAAATTAGAGAGAAACACTCTAAAAAGTACCAGAGGATAAAATTTCCCACTGTTGCTTTGTGAAGGAAACAAAGAATGTGTCCATTGAAGAAATTCTGCACAACACAGCCGTGGACAGGACAGCAAAGGAACAAAATTTAGCAGGATTAATTACAGTGCTTGAGACCATGCTGTTTTTCATCTTCTCTAATGCTTGGATTCAAAGGTGAGTGAGACTCCAAGAGCAATGTGTGCAGCAGGGCAAGCTCCAGTGAGAGTGTTGGTTGCAGCAGCTGTACCTTGAAGGTTTTGCATTACAAATCATTCAGGTGAGGAAAACATAAACCCACATCAAATAAATTCAGCAGGTGGTCAAGTCTTTACACAAAGGACTGTAAAATCGACAGGCTAAGAGGATGGGAGTCAATGAGGAGGAGAATGAGGAGAAAAGACACATTTTTGCATTCAGAGAGGGGAGCATATGAATTCTACTAACTCCAGGGTTTTTTATTATCCATTCCTTATGTTCTGTAAAGTAATATTTAAATACAGTGCCCAGCTGGCCATTTTGAAAGTGTGTAATTACTTCTCTCTCTTTCTTATAATGAAACTAACAGCCCTATATGTTATTTATGTCTTCATATATATGCTAATTTTCAAGATAGTATTCATTAACCTTAAGAACAGAAAGTGCTTGAATTGATCTTTAAGGCCACTATTTAAACTGATTAAAAGACTGATTATTTGATGTGTATAGAACTTCAAAAGCGAAATTACGGAGTGTCCTTAAATCCTTAATAAGTTCAAATTTGAAGAATTGGGATTGTCTCTTAAGGAAGGGTTCTAGTATGATAATCCATGATTTCTCTTGGCTTGCTCACTGAGTCATTCTTAGGAAAGCAGACAAGTTTAGGATCTGTGCCTCAACTTATCCTCTTTTGAAAGGAAAACCTTCTAGATTAAAATTCATATCTAGGAGCTCTCAAAATGCTCAAAAAATGCTTCAAGTGATACAGTAAGTAAATATTTTGCTTGAGCTGCTTAATTTTTTTAAAAGCAATAATATTAGAGCTTCTTATTGTGGAACAGCCAATCTCAAATGTTTTTCCATGAATTTATTTGTACTTACAATCCCTTCAGATATATTGGGAGGAAGTTTTTCAAATATGGCCATCACCAGATTTCTGTGCACCATTATTGTCACAGATATTTTCATTTCAAGCTCAGTCATTACTTCTCTAACTCCCAATGTCTACAAACCCATGATACAATCCCAATAATAAAATTCCTCCCTGCCACGTTTCTCCTGTGGGAGAAAAATGCACAGAATTTGCATTAAAGCCGCATCATGAGCAATGATGGCAGAATCTCTTCCAGGTTCTCTCCCAGGTCATGGGATATTTTATGCACAGTATTTTGCCTTTTATATTTTTAACAAAAATGTGTACTTAGCAAAGGACTGTTGTCCTTGCTTCCACAAGTGGCAGAGCAGTGTCAGGGAGACTGTCACCAGGGTTTTATTTGTTTCCAGGAAACAAAGACTGATATTCATCCTTCTGTTACTCTCTTCTGCCTCTCAGAATCCTCTAGTTAAAGAGTCTTTTGCACTATGCTGTCTCTGTTATTAAGCTTCCAAATAAATTGTTGTATGCATCAGTGGAAGGCTTTATAAATAAAAGAGAGAATTGCAAGAGTAGGAGGAACAAAAAATGAAAGAAAGCTTTCTAGTACTTTTATGTTGACAACCTATGTTTTTAGGAAAGTATATAGTAAATGAAGCACTTACACTGCCTAAAATCCACAAAAACTCTGTGGGTTTCCGAAATCAAAATGTTGTTAAATCAAAATCTGTCATGTGCCTCAGTAGTGTGTGGAAAATTGTGCTGCGAAAAGCCAGTGTCCACAGAGGAGACAGAGGAGCCCTGCAAGAATCTGCTTTGCCTTGCCTTGCACTGGAAAAAGGGTGAGCCACAGTCATAACAATCAGACCTGAGACCACTTCAGATGGCAAAGCTTTATATCCATGGACTCAAAGTCACAGGGGAGTCTGGGCTGCTTATTTCTTAAATCCAAGATTCTGCTTTGCAGTCAGTGAGTTTTAAGGTGGGAGAAGAAAAAAGGATTTCTTACAGATTTTTGATTTTTTTTTTTTTTTTTTTTTTTTTTTTTTTTTTTTTTTGGTGTATAAATAACAACATTTTAATTTATGTGGATATAGTCAGTCTTTTTTCAGTTTTGTTGAGGACCTTGAGATCCATGACACAAGGGGTTCTCTCTTAAACTCAGGAACTGACAAAATATAGGGACAGGACAAGGGGAAGTGGCTTTAAACTGAAAGAGGGCAGCTTTAGATTAGCTATTGGGAAGAAATTCTTTCCTGTGGCAGTGGTGAGGCACTGGCACAGATTGCCCAGAGAAGCTGTGGGTGCCTCATCCCTGGAAGTGTTCAAGGCCAGGATGGATGGAGCTCTGAGAAACCTGGTCTAGTGAAAGGTGCCCCTCCTCATGTCAGGGGGTTGGAACTGGATGATCTTTAAGCCTCCTTCCAACTCAAACCATTCTGTGATTCTGTCAGGATTGTTTGGGTGAGTCACACCGAGCTCACGAGCCACAAGTTCAGCACCATCAGTACAAGGACGTCTGGCCAGAGCTCTCAGTTATGTTCCCTGCTCTCTCAGGTGAAATCCCCAAAGGGGCCTTGGCACCTCTGTGATGAACAGGGCAAAAAGTATATCCTCTGCACGATGGCAGTGGTACCAAGTGTGCATCCCTGAAGTGCTTTAGCAGTGCTGATACTCACAAGGCTTCTTTCTATTCACCTTCAAGAGGAGTGGGGCAGCTTGCCCCTCTCCGAGTCAACCTCAGTCTGTGAACTCAGGAAACCTTTCTACCACAGTGACACACCATAGTTCAGATTCTGTTTTGCTGGCCTCTTTGTCAAAACATATTTTGTTTGATTTTTTGTGCTTTCTGTAGGGATTGTTTGACAGTGACAGCTGGCCAGAAGTCTTGAAGTGGTGCATAGGATCTTAGAGAGCAAAGTTGGAGACTATGGCAAATGAGCCATGTCAGTACATCAGTCACTTCAGAGCCTTCACAGAAGAGCTGTGACTTACAAGAATCAAGAAGACTTTCTCTTCTGCAGCTGTATTTGCTGCTTTTTAAGCTGGCTTCACAGTTAACCAGGATTTCTCTATCTCAAAACCTTTTTCATGATCTTTTTCACACCTTTTTTTTTTTTTTTAATTTCAGTTTAATTGCAGTGTCTTTGGGTTTCTAAGACTTTCTAGTTTTTAAGATACTAAGAGACTTTCTGGGTCTCTTAGTAGACCAATCTCTGCTTTATCACCCCACAATGCTGGATGTGGTAAAAATCCCTAAAACCACAAGTGGAAAACAAAACAAAAAATTCCCACTCATCAGATAAATCAAAGGAAAACATATGATTTACAATCTGCTTCTGCAGAAGGCCTCATTCCTCCTATACGTGCAATTAATTATTGAAATAACTTGTTGAAATTTGATATATTTATTTCTAATTATTCTTGGTTAGAGTCGTAGAATTATGTGATTACATCGAGATGCATGCATCACAAATGCAGGAGGTACAGCCTAGATGAGGAGAAAATGTCATTTTATTTTTCAATTTATTAATTTTTACTACATAAAAGATTCAAAAAGTTTAATTTTCATGATCCTAAACAGAGGTTCACTTAACTTATCTTTATTACATTTCTTTTTGTAAGTTAAGTAGTAGAACCTCTGCAGTTAGGGAGGCAAAATTCACTGGGGTTTTTTTTTTATATTTATGAAAGTTAAAAACCTTAGAGTTGTGTGATTGACATGCAAGTAATGTGAGTGTGTGTCTTCCTTCTACAAAATCAAGCCTGTAGTGTTAAGATGAGTAGGTTATTCCTGGGAGAATATAACCGTTGGAGAAGCAGCAGTTAATTCAAAGTTAGTTTGTTTTTAATTCATCTCAGTCTTTGCCTTTCTCTCATGATACACATTGAATTTCACATTTCCTTCTACAGTAAATTCATCTCTGTTCTTATGTTTGTCTAGCACAGGTGCTTAGTAGGTTTCAATATGTATCAGATAAGCATCCAAACTTGATTTTTTTTTTTGTTACATGTTTATTAAAAGCCATGACAAAGCTACTGGGTCTGATTCTGCTACAGCAGAGAGTCATACAGGCTAGTATTGACCGCTGAAGTGAAATCACTCTGCAAGAAAAGTCCAAAATTGATTGTAAAGGTCTTAGTTAAGACCATGTTTATTAAAAATGTGCATTGAGTTTACTGGTGTTGTGTTTAAGAAGATTCTCTCTTATATGAGGGTATGCTACATCTAAACAAAACAGGTACTGTCCACCAGCAGCTTGCACAGTTGGGTAAATTCCTACTGAAGCAAGTAGAAACTCCCTGCCAGTTTAAATCCAGGTTGGAAGTATCTTTTTTGGACATGGATACCAGTCCTACATGTGCTCTGATGGCAGAGGATCATCAAATGAACAGTGAGGAAGATTTCAACATGCTGGAAAATAGGGGCATGACCTCTGGTGGCAGAGGAAAGTTCTCAGCAGACTTTAATGGTCAGAGCAATGAGACCTCAGCTGGAAAGCACGTTCTGCAATGAGGCTTCTCACTGACTCGGGCTAACCAAGAGGACGAGGCATCCATTTGTGAAATCTTTCATCCTCTTCAAGTTACTGAAGAACCTCAGGCAAAGATTTTAAAGCCTGATCTAGAGGTACCACATCAAGCCCAAATCACATCAATACCATTATCCTTCTTCCCATCTAAACTATAGCAACTACTATTAGACACAGCAAAAAGTGTCTCTGAAGTAGGGCAAGCCACAGAAACACAGTCTGGAATTTATGTATGGCCATGAAATAACAATGGAAGAGAGTTACAGCTCCTTTTGGCACAATTTTCCAAAATCTTTGCTACAAAGCAACCCAAACTTAACAAGACACTGTTCTGATCCCGATGTAACTGAAGATGAGAAATGTTCCCAAATAACCCCAGTGAACGAGGCTGCACAAGAGGAGCCAGACAGAAAGACAGCAAGATCCTCTCCTCTTATTGTAAAGTAATCTAACTGTTGTTTCAGAAATTTTGAAGTCACTCACTGATACCAAGAATAAGTCTGAAAGAATGTGTTAACATTTTTATCGCTTAGTCCTATTAGAGAGCAACTGGAAATTCCTGTCTTTAAGGAATTTAGATCATCACTGATGATCTATAATGGTCAAGTCCACCTTCTAATGAGGCATGAAGATTTGTCAGCAGAAATGGAAGTGCTACCACATGTTGCTTATGAAGACCATGGTTTGGTTCACCCCATGTAGTTCTGTCTATATTCTAACTTTCAAAGTTCCACATCCGCTGCTGTCAAGGGAGGATGCTGTGAAGCAGAACATAAAATGTCTCACAACCTGTGTTACCTGCACACACCAGAAGAAAGCATCAAATGAAACACATTTCTCTTCGTACAGGATGACTGCCATCTCTCAGCCCAAGAACTGATTGAATGTTTTTAAAAGAACAACTGCCAGCAGAAACACAGTGTGACCACTATTCCTATTCTATTTGGACAACAACAGAGTTTAGTCCTCATCAGTCCTACATTTTGCTTGCTTAGTAGCAAAAGAAGAGAAAATGGTGCTTATCTATTACAAGTGAAATACTTGTTCTGGATGTGGGTTTTGGTAGCAGATACTGAAGGAATGGGTTTTCATACCAGACTTACCTCAAATTGCAATGCCGCATGTAATTGGGCACTGGCCAAAATACATGGTCAGATTTTGCAATGTTAAAGGTGACCAATGTGTGACACAGATGGGTAGAGACAGTACTTTCCATGGAGCAAGATCCATAAACAGTTGTAGCAGTGTTTTAACAGGAGACACCCGTCACTGCTGGTACTCTTGACAATGCAAGTACGTGGTATCCTATGGCTTCTTGTAAAAACATACAAAAACCTCACAACAGTTCTTTGCTTTGAGGAATGAATAAACTCTTAAGCCAAGAATATCAGTTATATCTGATGCAACTGAACATTAGGGAAAAAAGGCCATGTGGTTGAGGAGACAGGAATGTTTTGCAGAAGGCAAATATTCTGGTACCATATAGTGCAGAAGTCTGTGTTGTTGCAAAGTTCAAATTAAAAGAAACTGGCTGCCTGATTTTCAACAGGGAAGATTTGTATTTTGGAGCTGCCGTACAAGTGTAACACCCATAAGCCTTAGTGAGGATCTTGGTATGTGGGTTTCCTGATGACAATAACAAAAAATGGTTTTGAAAACAAGACAGTTCAAATGGAAGCATGTGGAGTGCAAAGGTTTAAAAGCTGGCGTTTTGTTTGCATGAAATTATTCTCTTTTGTTTAGTTCCCTATGGAAATATACCTTAACTGATCATATCACCTATATACTTCTCTTAGTCTCTATGTCTCTTGCCTTCCTATAAATTCCAAGAAAATAACTCAGCAGAGAGGGAAGAAACATCCCAATGTGCTCAACTATATTATTATACCAAAGAGTTCACATGGATGATGATGATGGTGATGATGATGATGATGATGATGGTGGATGGGTTCACTGCTGGGAAGACCTTTGGTTATTGTGTGCTCTTGAGACACCAGAGAATTTAACTATGAGTTACAAGTCCTCGGGAATATGAACTTCATTAGCTCTACCACTTCCTGAACCACATGTTTTATCAATCTGTGGTGTTTTATTCTCAAACAAAACTGAAATCAGTTCTATTGATATTACAGTAAGGTGATTACAGTGAGTAAGTGCTCTCATGTGGAGAAAATGCCTGGTACTTACAGACTCTCCATTACTTTAGACAATTGGAGAAAGGTGCCACATGAACTGCTTTCTGGAAGATGAAGTCAGACAGATTAGAGGGAAAGACACAGATCTTTATTGAGCAAGTAAATTTAGGAGCAGACAATTAATGTGAGTGGACATTCTCTGATTTTTTGTTTACTAATCAGGACAGTGTTTCTTTTTGAAAGATAAACTTTAACCAAAGTTGTATCTATATTAGCAGGATGAAATCTTCTCATCAGAAAGTTAAGACAGATGGCAGCAATGTTTCTTTCTGGCTTAAATTTCATGAGCAAGAAAGAGGTAGGCAGCGAGGCTTGTAGGGACACTGTCATCAATGGAAATAGCAGAAGGGAAATAACCTGGCTGCATATAACTCTTTAAGAAACTCACTGTCTAATCACATCCCTTCTGTAAGGCAGGGCCCATCTATGCCTCTAGAACATTTACACTTAGCAAATTTTGCTTTCCTGCTCATATATGTTCAAATATTTTCAGCTGTCCTTATTTGAAACCACCAGCAAACACTGTGGTTAGACATATGTATTTGAAGAGCAAGGTGGCCACTCTTTTTTCTCACAGCTTTTAAGCTTTATTTCTGTAGGAGGCTTCCAAGAAAACACTTAATGACATCAATATGACCTCTTGCCTAGGCAGCACCAGCTTCTAAGTGGAACTCATTATGGAAAAGACTGGCACAATACATTCAGGTTAGTAGGAGAAAGCAGGGAGCCAGCAATTGCAGGACTGATACAGCCAATATGGTTATGAAAGCTTGTCCTTTGCTTCACATTTTGTTCATATAGAAATACCTTGAGAAAGGAATTTTAACCCCAAAAGTATACACACACACACACACACACACACACACACACACACACACACACATAATTTTTTTGTGCAAGCATAAATTTGTTTGCATTTAGTGGGAGTCATTTAGGCTGTTTCTTAATCTAGCACAGCCCTTTCCTGAAGGATTCTCCAATACTCATAGTGTATTTGCCTTTTCTATATTTCACCCATGATCCTGAATGCCATCCTGTAGCAACTGCCTGATTTACCCCCTCAGAGCCCACACTGATGTGCTGACTAGACACACATTACACTGCAGAGGAGAGGTGTGAGGCTGGGACTGGGAAACCAGGCTCAGAATGCTTCAGTGAGCAAGCTAAGGACACCTATGATCAGAGATGGGGGAACTTGTGCAGTTTCTGTGTAGCCACAGGCAGCAAGGAGGCTCAGCACTAAGGTCACAGCACTGTGGCTCATGGTGCCTATCACCATGTGCCAAACACTGAGACTCAGATGCTGGTGGCAGCACAGGAAGTTCAAGGCTAATCTTCCAAGTGGAAGAGAAGAAACAGATCATGATTTTCCAGGTCACTGAAGCTGTTCCTGTCATGTTCAAAGGGGAGTTATTCTGACACTCAGCAAATCCAGCAAAGAAAATGTCAAAAGCTACCTGGAAATATCTGGGAGCAGAGGGAGAACCTGCTGTATGGAAGATCTCCACTCAGGATTTTCCAGGGGAATTACCTGTCAGTTGGATTATTTGCCCTCAGTCCTCTGACAGCCCATAGGGGATAAAAACTTGACTGCAATAGAGGGTGGTTCTATATTTTTGTCTGGCTATCTTTTGTCACCCTTTCCTAGAAAAGCTGGACTACATTATCAGAAATTAGAGGCACCTCAGAGTGCTTAAGGAAAATGCCCACTAGGAACAGAACTCAGTTACAGGTTATGGCTGTGCTTCACTTGTCTGTGCACAGAGTGGACCCTCAAACAAAGCAGGGACACCTATAAAATGAGCAGGACTGCCTAAAGAAGCTAAATGCATCAGGAATGACTGAATTTAGAGTGAGGACAAGCTGCTTACACAGCAGCCTAAACCAACACTAGTCCTTGTTATTCAGGGCTTAATGTTTGAGAGAGAATTATGTCAGAATCATATCTGATTGTTACACGACATTCCAGACCCACTGCTAAGGGTGACTGGGAAACATGAAAAGCAGTTCTGGTCTGGCTGATCGTGCCTTGAGCCAGCACTCTGGGGTATGAACAGCCACTTGCTGATCATTTTGGTCTCATGGTGCTTGCCAAGGCTTTTCCTAAAGGACAACCCAGATCTCCTTCCTGTGCCAAACAAACTACACAGTAGGTCCTTTCTGCAGTTTGCAGTGATACATGACTGACATTCCATCAGAAGCTGACTTGATGGGATGGATCTGTGGTTATTATCACAACCCAAGCCCTTTCCTACAAGGCACCACAGCTTATTCAGAGTGGGGCACAGCAAAAAGCTTTTGCAAGACACTTGGGACATTTCTATTTCCAGGGCAAGAATTTCTGAAAGCCTCTGCAAAGCAGGAGAGGAAGGAAGGAAGGAAGGAAGGAAGGAAGGAAGGAAGGAAGGAAGGAAGGAAGGAAGGAAGGAAGGAAGGAAGGAAGGAAGGAAGGAAGGAATTGATAAGTATTTCTTTTATCAGGATTATTTCATGGCCTGGCAGAATCCCTTTAAATGCTGGCAGTAACATTGCCCTTGCTGTCTGCCACCTCCGAAATACTCATCAGCAACTGCAGCCACCTATCAGCTGTTACACAGCCATCTGTGCAGCTTTTGATTATTTTTTTTTTTTCTTCCAGATTTCTACCATCCTTTTAGAAAGAGAAAGGGACAAAATGTTACAGTGATGCTACACAGTGGGATGATACATTGTGAGTAGCTACAGTATACATGAAACAGTTTAGGGTAATGGCTGCTGACACCTCAGGCAGTCCACAGTCCCCAAGCCTGAAAAATTAGGGTGATAACAATTATTGTGGTATGTGACAAACAAATGCTTAAATCCATGGAGAACTGCTCTTTCTGAATGTGGAATGTAATATCTCATTCAGTTTTGGAGGGGCTGAAGCTCAGAATCTGAGACTGTTTTGCTTCCATCTTGGTGATTTCAGTATCATCTTGAATTTACTTTGAAGCCTGGATATCTGTAATTAAAATCCAAATTGGAATGAATTTTATGGATCACATTGATCTGTAATTGCCTGCTTTTTTCTACTTAAAAACAGAAAGAGAACATTACTTGTATTGTTGGGTAAAACTTGTTTCAAACACCCTGATTACTTCTGTCTATTTTTCTGTTAGAAGCTTATCTCACCATGAAGAAACATAACAGGCTCTGAGAATCAAAATTCAGGAGCAGTCACACAGATCACTGATGAATTAAAGCAGAAGAAATAGGGGAATTTTGTGGAAACTAGATGCAGAGTTTCAGTGAGAAAAAGATGCAGCCTTGATGTAGGTTTGCAATGCCAGCTAAAAATAACATAACATTTTTGTGGTCAAATGCATGTTTAGTTAATTGGATCATTTGATTCTCAGAATATTAGTTTGAATAAATACAAGGCTCCAGAGCTCTCTGGAGCACATTCCCTTTTGTCCTCAGGGAAGTACCCACATGGTGTAATCCTACTGAAGACAGCAGCTTTGCCTGGATCCCTGGGGCATGGTGCTCATCCCTCAGCACACATGAGTGCATGAAGTCCCTTACTGGCTGCCATCCTGAGAATCTGCTAATTCAATTTCTCAGCGACTTCCAGCATTCTCTCTGATGCTGTAACTCCTGAGAGTTCAGGGAGTTAATGTGTTCTCTGCAAGAGGTGATTATTGTATTAATTAGTCATGCTCCAAAGCTTTATATGGATAAGACTGAAGCATTTAAAAGTCAAAAGTTACAATGCCTCCTCTTAAAATTATGTCAAAGTGACCCCACAAATAAAATCGTCGTTGGGATTGCACAGGAAAAGCAATTCTCCCTCTGGCCACAGGGAGCCACACGGCCACCGCTGTGAGCCCAGAAAAGAAAGCAAGGGAGAGGGCAAAATCTGTCGAGTCTGCCAGAGGAGTTTGCAACAGGGGTTATTCTCTCCTTGAGATTACTCCACCAGTTACACCTGTTTTCTCATCAGCACCTGCCGGGATCTTGCTCTGTTGTTAGCCTGGCACATGGAGTGCATGGATAGCAAAATGCTTGTACACAAACAGAGTAATTAGTGCAGACTGTCATTGTAATTTCTAAGTTCCTTTTTGACTGCAATTTTAAGATCACTTTGCAAGATGGAGAACGATCATTAATCTGGGAAGCCCTAAGTGACAACAGCAGTTGCTTGACCCCAGAGAATAATCCTGATTTTGTGTGATCACCTCAAGTATATGGTTCTTAAACATTTAGTTTTCTCTGTGCCAGTAGCATTCTCATCAGTAACATTACAGATCAGAAGGTCTTGTGATTATCTCACACTCTGTACATCTAACACATACATTCTATACATCTGGTATTAAGGTACAGGTCTGGTAGCACTCAGATTTGTTGGGCCTTCCAGACAAGACCGTCACATTCAACTCCTTCAGCACCCTCAGCTTTTTCAAATCTCTACCTGGCTTAGAGAGACAGACTTGCACTGCACCTTCCCAGTGTCTCCTTCAATGTGTTTCCACAACATTTGAATTTGGTTAGCCTGGAGATTCAAGAAAAGCTTCTGTAGATCTTTTCTTATGAGGGAAGGAAAAAAAATTAAATGAACCAGAAGCTCAACAGAAGAGCATCGAGAGAATTATTCAGATCCACTGAGGTATAAATTTCCCTTGTTTTCCATTCATAGACACAGTACTGCAATACAAAGGGAGAAACAAACTTCTTTGGGAATTTAAATTCTAACTTTGTATCTAAATAGATAATCTTTCATTTATTCAGGTCCTTAACACTCGTTGTCATGCAGTCTCACTTACCAGAGTGTGTAAACATGTTGAGATATTGCCTAAGAGTTCAAATATTGAGATAGTTGGTTTGGACTAGAAGGTCTGCTGCACTGATTCTCACTGTGCCAGATTAAAGGAGGAGTGCTGATAATGCCATGGACCTGCCTGGTGTGACATGCCAAGTTAATTGTTGACCCAGAAACTGAGCCTGCTAATGCTGAATTTCAGTCTGGTGTTCCATCTACTGTTCTCTGTTGCTCTCAAGTCAGAAGTTTAGCTGCTTGGAGGTGTAGATTTGGCCTGTAAAATCAAATTACATTGTCTCGTTCCAAACGTAGCCTCAACTTCAAACATCCCCTGCTTTATCTGAAAGCTGATACTTCCTAAATGAAGAGCTCCCTCTGTTTCAAATATCTAGTGGAGATAAAGTGTACAGAACAAGGACTATTCCATGGAGGACTTTGAAAACACTCTCTGACCAAATGATATTTGACATTTCCTTTGCCAGTCTTCAAGGCTCCTCAGAGGGCTGAGCTACTCTCATTTCTGCCACGGAGGCAAAGCCACCATTTCACTTCCCTCAAGCTAAGCAGTGTATGATGGGCAACAATTCAGAATTAATTTGACATTAATGGAGTTGACAACTATTACTGTGAGGTATTTCTGCTATGAACATTGTCATCCTGTCCTCATTTCACACATCCCCACATCCCCCCTCCCAAATTTTGGTGTTACAAGGAATCTCTGAGCAGCAGATAACCCCATACACAATGCACACACACATACCTTGCTGTCCAGGCACAGCAGCAACTTTGGACTTGGCTTCTTTGGATACAGCAGCTGTAGCTTGGAGGTACAAAACAGCCCCATCAGCAAGGGGCTTCAAATTACATAACACACACAGGTCCATGGGACGGGGCAATTCCTTCTAAACAGGAGTCAGGCCAAGAATCATAAACTAATTTTGATTGGAATGCATTTTTGGAGCTCGTGTGGTCCAACACCTTACTAAAATTGTAGAATATCTTAGGCAAAAATGCTAATTATTTTCTTTCTGGCTCTCTTTCTAATTAAAATGCCCAAAAGAAGATGGCTGTGGAAGGCTGGAAAAACACGACAAGAAAAACATGACAAGAAAAATATGACAAGAAAAACATGACAAGAAAAAACAGTGCAGGTTAAATTTAAAATATATGCAGTTCCTTTCTTTCTAACACAGATATCTGTGCAGGATGAATAGTGCTGAGGCCAATATAATTATAAAAACAGACAAAATTGGCTGCAATCTCTACACAATATCAGAGTGGATCCTCTCCCTATCTGCAATGATTTGATGTATTAATTGTACATTGTAGTTTGGGTGTATGGAACCCTGAGAATGAGGGCAAAGTCCTGAAATAATGAATGGGATAGGGTGAAACAAACTGAGCAGCAGTCTCTTTATACTGCACTCAAAACCACTTCCCTTCCCTTGGACTTCTCTTCCCATTTCTCAAATTAAATGTGATTTCAACCTGCCTCGTGGGCCTGCCATGCCGGATATCCCTGCTCAGCAGAGAGCTGCATTCTCCCCAACCTGCAGCACTTACCCACAGGAAGCATGGCACAGAGCTGCTCCAGGCTCACTGCCAGGGACTCGGACATGGCCTCTCCTTGATCCCAACCTGCTGGACATAATGAGTTTGTGCCCTTCCTGTGGAGAGCCAGGCTAAAGACAGATGCTGGAGCTGGGCACTGAAGAAACCCAAACGTGGCAAAAATGCCAAGATGTGTGAGGACAGGCATTACAAGGACAGGTTCCTATCTAGCTGATGAAAGAAATTTCCTTAACTTTTAATGTCTCAGCAGCTGAATTTGTAAAATCAGAACTTAATGTTCTACTAAGGTATTAACACAAAATCTCAGCTCCATTCAAGTCAATAGGAGCCTCATCTCTGACTTCACTCTGAATAGCTGGTGTAGGTTTATTTTAGTAACTAGCCCTGTATCACAGCAACTTTCATAAAAAGATATCCTGTGTAACAATGTGTTTTATGATTTTTATCAGTATGATACTTTGAAAGCTTCAGGAAACAAGATGATTCCAGGAGAGATCTGCAAATGTAACTTCCACAAGAATAACACCACCGCCTACTTGGTCTAATCTAATAAACAATGTTTGCCAGTTCCAGGTAGCAAATACCTCAGTAGACTCAAACAGAACACAGTCAAGTCCTTCCTTTGCTTTAAACACAGACAAAAGGAACATTAGTTATCCCACATGCTGCTGATAAAAATTGGGTGGTTTGTTTTTTCTGAAACCCTCCCTGCTGGTTTCCTGTGTAGCCATGGGCAAGGCAGGCGCAGGGGCTGTGTGTCACTTCTGCTTCTCTGGAATGAAATGAGCTCTGCTATCAGCTTCTCAGGAAACAGGTAATGATCCAAATTTTGATCTTTTGATGAGCTGCAGCATAGAAGAGCAAGATGCTTTCATTATTAATATTCTCATACATTTGTCTTGTAGTAATTTATTGCACAAGCAAAGAATTATTCCTCAAAGAAGTGTAGAAGATAAATCCTCTCAAGCTGTTCTATGAGTGACAGAGCCAGGGAATGCTGGATTCCTACAGATTTGAGTTCTTTTCCACCTGAACTCTACTTCCTCCTCCCTTAGCAGCAGCTCTGCTGCATGTTCCCTGCAACTCCCACTGGGTGTGGAGAGCACACACTGCAGTCACCACAGCCATCACAGGCTGGCCAGCTAACCAGGTTAAATAAAATGCTTCTGATCACCCCACTTTTTTTTTTTCTCATATGGGGGTTGTTAAGCTGGGGAGTCTGCCCTCTGTGTAGCTATTATTTTTTTGAGTAAAATGCCCTCTTAGAATCACACTTGCAGGATTTAAATGAAGCCAAGGATGGCCAATAGGCCTGAAATCTGTAGGGCAGAGTAACAACAGCTGAATTGACCACAAAAATCTCCTTTTAGGAAACTGAGGATGTTTCTCCCACCCCTCATGTGTGGGTTGGAAATATCAAGACTCCCAGACAACCCTCTGTTTTATGGCAATAAAGAGCAATACAATTAGCTTAGGGCATTTTCATGTTTTAAAGATAGTTTCCCTATGTTGTCACGACAGGGTTAAATCCTTTTTCATATTCTAGATAAGCATTTAATAATCTTAATATATCTTAATTAATCATTATAGATTTTCAAACCTCTTGGTTTTGGGGATAATTCTTACAGCATATTTTATTGAAAATTCCTAATATGATGGAGTGAATAGAGACTGTAATTTTGTCTAAAATTTTGTGAGGGAAAATGTCACATATGGATAAACTGTATTTCTAATGCCTTGAAAGTATAAACTATTGAGCCTAATCTAAAGCTGTCCTTTTTACAATTGAATTTAGTTTTTTGGCCTTAAGATCAGTATTCCACTAAATTACAGGCTGATGAAAGATGTGTAGGTAGTTGGAGGAGCAGCAGCCTTTTCTTTGGCCTGGCTAACTGCAGACAGTCCAAGTAGTTATTTTAGCACATCTTGCTCTGTTAGGAGAATTACAGTGTCACCCATTTGTGCTTACAGCACCAGCACTAGCAAGGTCATAGGTAAGCTCTGTTTTTTATTTGAGTGTGGTTTTACCTAAGCTAACACAAGCACCCAGGAAAGCTGACAGCTGTAAGGACACCAACTATATTGCAACTACATGGATATGACAACCTGGATTGGATTAGATGAGGAGACTGTATCTGTTCTTATTCAGTCCAGAAAATACAGTTCTTTTCCCAAAAGGCCTTCCCTAATGTCTTAAAAACATGCTACAGAATTATGTGATTCTTGATTAACAAGACCTGGCTCTGAATCTTCTGTTTAAGATGTGCTGGCCTGCACAGCTCTAAACTGACAGCTTGAACTCAGTATCTTCAGTAAGGGTGTGACCGTGTGCTCTGTGCTTCTCAGTGGTTCAGATCACTGACTTTGCACAGTCCCTGTGATATCCATCAATCCTGTCTCCTGGTGGCTCACACAGACAGCTTAGTCAGCTCCATGAGAGGTTTCATTTTTTAAATGAAAAATTCAGATGAAGATTGCTGCTGTCTGTGATTCAACTGCCTGTGAAAAATAGCAATGTCCTTTAATATTCATTGTTTGAATAGTGCTGGTGTACTAAAGTGATAATCAAAGTAAAATCAATTGTAATTTTAACTCCAAATAAGGTCTCTGTGATTAGATGATCTGAGGACAACAGTTTGTGGTTGCATGGGACGCCCAGAAGAAAAGAGGAATCTTAGAAGATATACTACAAGGTGCAGGACCCCAATTTAAACCTAATTTGAAATGGAGTTGTTAATCCTGTGTTTCTGAGGTGAAAGTCGTGTTGGTCACATCCAGATGGAAATGCTGACCGATCACCTAACCTCTGTAGTTTCACTTTAGACAGAATCACAGAATCTGGTGTCTCTTTGATGCCACCACAAGCTAATTCAGCAGAAATTGTGCTGGCAGAAAATAGCTAGCTTTGGTTTGGGTGGGCAGAAGGTTTGTGTCAGTGCTATTCTGTGTGGAACACAAAAGCACAGGGAGGCAAAGTGACTTGGTAGGCCAGAGGGGAATGACTTCCAACACTTTTCCAGTGCCAGTCCAGTAAAGTGACTACAAGGCCTCATGTGTTGCTTAAAATATTGAAATGGCTTCCAACATTCCAGTGTCAAAATCAATAGCATTCTGATGAATTGGGACATTCATTTTCTTCTCCCTCCCCCCTTCCTACATTTTTAATCTCTTTCTCTCTGCTGGTGTACTAAATTTGTTTTGAGGCTTCAGACAAATTTGGAACATTTTAGCTTTTCATTTTAATTAGTAGACATGAGAGGACCTGACCCCTTTTATAAAAACTGGAAGGGTTGAATAATCAAAGTCTGAGTAGTCAAGGTCAAAATATGTTTCTTAATTTACATCTTACAGTTCTCTCATACCAACTCTATACCCCACAGATGTTAATCTACAAAATCTTTAGAAGCCAAATATTTGTTTTTTCTCTATGAACATATTAAACAAGACACAGTTTTTAAATTGAAAATGATTAATGTCACAGTTGTCTAACATTGCATGTAGTAGCAGTGCATCTGCTCGTGTTTGGGTCTGTTCACATCAGCAATAATACTTAGGATAAAGCTGCTTCTGTCTTTAATACAGGATCTGTAATGTCACGGGAGGTTCAATGTCTGCACCACAAGCACAATTACATAATGATGCATCACCCACAGCATCTATTGGTGTGCATTTGTCAACAAGGACAAGAGGCATATGCTTAGAGGGATCAATGTTCCTATTAACACATGGCATCAGAGGGGTGAGCCCACACCCCCATGGAAATGGATCCCAGGAGCAGGTAGCCTGGGCTTCTTAAGGCATTGTTCTCATTCTTCCTGAAAGTAAGAATGAAATCATCTCTGCTTATGCTAATCTGTTTTCAAAGCTTAATACAATTTGTCAGAACAGGCTATTTCACTGCTATAAAAACTCTGAACTCGGGGTGCTACTCCTGCAGCAATGGATTTAGGAGAGAAAAGGGAGAAATTGGCCTACACACTGAGCCACACAGCAGCCCCAGTTCATGGCAGTGCTGACAACACTACAGTTGGTGCACTTGGGGACCTAAGAGGAAGCTAAATAAGTGTGCTTGCACATGCTTGAGCCAATTAACTAAACCATGGCAAGCTAAATACATGGCAAGTATGTAAGTACACAAGATCTTTTCCAGCCTTAATGATTCTATGATAATTACTTTGACGAAGCTGCTTCCTATGTTTAGCATTCAAAATAACTGCTGCAGCCAAGTAATTCTTCAGCTTTCTGGAAAGAACAACCTAGAAGAAAGATGCTTATATCAGAAAAGAATAAAAGGCAGGAAGAGATAAATTGTAATAAAAATACTGAGTCCCCTAACTAGGAACGGTTCAAAAGAGGGAAGGGTGGGGCATTTAGTTGCTGGTGAATGTACCACCAACCCCCATCAGGGTGAATGTTGAGTACTGCTGAGTACTTGCTCCATAACTTCATCTTCAGTGGTGAACTCACCAGACCCTTGTCCTAAAGTCTGTTTCTTTCATTGAACTTTATTTCCCTGCCTCTCTGTTTGGAAACCTCCTGGAGCAGTGCCCTGAGATCTAAGGAGCACTATTAGTCAGCCGTGTGCTGCCTTGGTTCTTGGCCTGGTTGTTCACACAGACTGAAATCAGAGCCCGTTCAAACCAATAAGCCCCACTCTGGATGGAACATCTGAAGGCAGAACTACTGCCTACACTTTTTAATGTAGTGGTCACCAGTGGCAGAGAAACTGAGAGGTGTAGGAGGTAAGGTCTGCATCTGCCACAAATGAATCAGGAAATGACTGTGAATTAAGATGCTCCAGTGCTCCCATCCTTTGGGAAGCCTGGGAGAGCCAGTACTGCAGATAGGAGAGGCACTGCTATGAGCAGGCAGCTCCAGAGGCAGCTTTTCATGGACTGCATGCAGCACTAGGAACTGACTGCAGGTTGTGTTTTAAGCAATACCCAGCAATGAAGACGTGACTGGGTTTGAGAGATAGTGCTTGAGCAGTTCTCTCCCGCAGGGTTTCTCACTCCAGTGAGGGAATCATCTGGCCCAGCTGCAGCCTCAGGCATTTACTTTGTAATTCACTCCCTCCAATAAAAATATAAGAATTCATGTTTTATAGAGCTGGAAGAAAAGACTTTCTAGTACAGTGCAAAAATTTAGTGCATCCCTCTCATCATGTTTACTCATCATTATAATTGCCTCTTCTCTTTTTAATTTTGACATATGCACTTACTGTCTTTTCTTTCCACTTTTGTCTGAATGTTAAAGCAAATTTCAATCTCTGTGCATCTTAATTCTTTCTTGTAGGTCTTGTGACTCAGTTGAATAGAAGCACCTTCCAGCTTCTTTATTTTCTGTGTTTTAGGGTGCAGTCCTGAGATAAGTAAGTGAGCTTTCTCATCATTTGAGGATTAAGTGTGAGCCATTACTCAGCCAGAAGTCCAGATGGAATGTTGACAGCAGAGTTCTTACCCAGCTCTGGGACAACAGATAAGCAGGGAGAAAGTAGGGCTGGGAAGAGAGCAGCATCTCACTGGCTATTTATCTGAAACATTTATTGTAAATATTTCAGTCACTGCTTGAGCAGAAGTTCATGATTCCACAGATCTTGGCCTGAGAAATTCCTATTTTGGGCCAGCACAGCACAGCAAGTGGTACCAACACTAAGCCAATGCCACAGAAGCCCAGGCCTTCCTAGTAAATCTCTCTGATAGTCAGTTTATCAAACACCTGATACCTGCCAGGGATCAGGAGAATGCAACATGATTAGTAACCTGCTGCACCATCAGAGAAAACTGAGGACAGCAACCAGTCTGACAGATCTTATATAACAAACAAGTCGGGTCCAAAAATCTCAGCACAGATGTAATAATCCTCTTACTTAGATATCTTCTTTTGGAGGCGAGGAAGGACTGTTAACATTTCAGTACTGGAAACTTCCACTGGTGATGCAAGTTGGAAGAAAGATAGTGTACTGAAGAATGAGGTAGCTGAGCCTCTGCAGAACCACAGCAGGAGAGGTAACACTGTCAGGCTGCACTACCAGACTAAAAGGCACTGAGCAATCCGGGTGCAGCTGGTGCCTATGGGATGTTGAGGAATGTTCTCCTGCCTTCAAGTGGAAATTAGGTGGAAACAGCTGTGGAAGATAATTTCTGGAAGGATTTTGCATTTGGGATGAGTTCAGCAGAGATTTATCATCTTGAGAAAACTGGGCTTTGCCCAAGGTCAAGAGAGGATGGCCTGTGCAATTGTTTGTGACAAATCCTTAAACTGCAAAGAGCAAAAAAAGTGAGCAGCCCAAAGCCTTGTACAAGCAGAAACATTAATTTTATCCTTTAGGTTAAACTTTATTTTCTCCAGGTGCTCTTAAACTTGTTTTCAACCTAAAACAGGATCCTGGGCCTGAAACAGCAATCCAAAAGTTAAATCACTCAGTGATTTTTAGTACCATGGGAATTTACTTGACTAAGAGCAGCACAATTTAAATCTGACCCAAGTTAAGTTTTTCTGACATTAATGCCACATTCTGAAAATCCTGTTATATGTCCTATCTGAAAAGGTAATATCTTAAAATTTCTAAATTATCAACTGTTAATACAAATTCCCACAGGATACTGTGACTCACCCTACCTTCCCAAATAAGGTGAATCACCAGAAAATATTTTGTCCACAGTAATGTTTATATTGCAGATGTTTCAACCAGCTCATGTAGGATAGCAGGGTGCACTTCATTATCTTTTCAGCTTTCTGGAAAATGTGCTGGAATACAGAGACCTACCAGAATGTACCAGTTTGTTGAATTGCATATCTAAGGAGATGGTACACTCATGAGATCTGGTCATCCTAAAAATACATGTGGCTTTGCTCAGGTGGAGATAAAAGCAGTGGCAAAAAGTGTGAAAAGTTTTGTTGTGGTTTGTAAGGACAGGACAAAGAGTCACACTTTACTTTTCTGAACCCAATCCTGGACACTTCCAAGGGCAGGTGTAAAGCTGATAAAGTGCAAATGCTGTTCCTACCCACTGAGTGGGTCACAGGTTCCAGGCTAGGCTGCATTTAGAGAGAGCCCAGTGGGAGAAACAAGCTCTTCCCATCCTTTTCTGATTTAATAATCCTTTAAACACCATGTGTCCCCTTTCCCATCTCCCAAGATGTAGAAAGTTGTTTTGACTGTTGCACTGATTTGATTTTGTTTGCCTCCAGCTTTGCAGCAATGCAAATGTCTTCCTGGCAAGGAGACCCCACCTTTAATGTTTGATTTAACTACCAGCAGCCAGGGCACAAGGCAGGAAAGGGAGTAAGCAAATCCCAGTGCAGAGTCTTTGCATACACAGAACATATATTTTACATAAGCATAAATCAATTCCTACTCCTAATGAAAATCCCACCCCAACAGCTCCTTTTTGCTGGTTTTTTTTTCTTTTAACAGTTTTAGCCTTCTTAGCCTTCAATAGCAGATGATGCAGCAATTAGAAGTAAGTATGATTAACCACTAGCAAAATGTATTTTCTCTCCCTCCTGACTTGCAAACACTGATGTGTTAAAAAAAGAACTAATAAATTTTGTCATACTAATTTCTATGTATGGAGGTGGCACCCTCCTCTATGGAGCTGGGTGCCATGCTTGTAATTTACCTTGTCACTGTAACCCATACTTTTGATACCAAGTTAGGGTTATTGCCCTAACCTGGAGGCTTCCATGCAGTGCTCTAAGTAAGGAATGTTTTGTTCCTGCAGTTTTGATAATTTAGCTGCAGCTCTGGCCTGTCTTACTATGCAGCTTATTCCTGATTCATCTTCTGAGCTTACAAAATACCAGATAAAAATAGATTATTGTTCTATCTAAATTCCCATAATCCTTGTGCTCATTAAAAATAAAGTCATGTAACTGTTCTTAGTCAGGATTGCACTAATTAGTACAACTGGCACTTCTGACCTTGTGATTTCTACCCTTAATACACTCAGGTTGGCTGTGATGCCTGCATTAACATACCCAGCATATATAATACCTCCTTACACAACAAAGTGCTGCAGAGAGAAATGCAAACCAGAAAATAGAGGTCAGGAGCCTGTATGGAGTTTCTCCACATCCTTATCCTTTGCCTTCATTGAATATTCTGTATTCATTTCCATATAACAAATTAGAAATTCAGAAATAAAAATCAGGGGCCAATTTTCATAGATCCATCAGGAGACAGGGCAGCTCCCCAAAGTGCTCTCGATCAGCAGCTCTGGTGCAGGTTAGCAGTTTGTTGGTTTCTGTAACAGCTCCTAGGATCTCAAAATATTCAGGAAGATACCAGCACAAGCTTATTAAACTTGACCTCATTTGACTGGGTTTTTAAAAAATTATTTTTAAAAGACAGATTAATATGAAGGAAGCAACTACCCTGTTCTCACTTTACCTTAGGGAACAGCTTTATCATTTTAGTCTTCTTCACTATGCAATAAAATTTAACGTGGGTATTTTTGTGTAGAAAATTAAAACTGTTGGCAGCAAATTTTTGTTCTGTAGCTGCTAACTTATTTATTGTTTGATTTGTATGTGTCACTGGAGTCAGGAAATTACTAGTCCATTAATAAATCTAATCCTCTCACCATCAAGCTGTATGGATAAGTATTTAAATAAATTATACCAATAGGACAATCAATTCTCTGAATGTTGTAATAAAAAGCAGAAGGAACTTAACTATGCAGATGATGGATCTACCACAATGAGAACAGAAATTTAAATAGTTCAGAGAAATACTCAGTCGTGGTAGAGTGACAGAGGATATAAAAGCAGGAAAGGTGGAGGGGAAAAGCTACATCAGGATTTGGAGGTTTTTTAAATTCTCTCATAACACAAGAGGAGAGGAAGAACCAATGCAAACCCTGAAGATTTATGAAGAATGAAGCTTTTTCTGAAAAAAAGTTGACTTCTGTCAGTTTCCAAGTGGCCCTCAGGACTCATTAACCTTCCCAAGCTCAAAAATCATCAGGTCAACAAAATAAAACTAAAAACCGAACCAACAAACCCTGACAGTGAGAAGGTAAACTAAAAGTAAAACAAAACAGGGATGTAAATTTCAGTGGGCCAGGACATAAGCCAACTTCTAATGGAAGGGTTAGGAAGAAAATTCCTATTTATAGCAAGGTTATTTGATGCTTGTCCACTCCAGGGATCCTTACAATTTTCTCTGAGGCACTTGTCCTGGCTATTCTGGGTGTGAGGATAATGGCTCAGACATATCTGGGGCCTGATTCTCTATGCAGCTCCAATCATCTGTGCTTATATAAGAAAGAAAGACATTTTAGTAGTTACTCCACAGATGCAAATGATTAATCTGAAAAATTAGCATTGTATTTATTGCTACTTCTTGCAGAATTGGGGTTTGTAAGCCTGGAGCAGAAAACAGAAATGTTGCATTGTGTTGTGGTTTAAGTTTGCTTATTTGAGTCATGGCACCATTTATGTGGAGGTTTTACATTTGCCGAATTTGTTTGCTAACCGACAGATAGGATTTTGAGAGAAAAAGGCTAAAGCAGGCTCAACTAAGAGGAGAAAAATAAGAAAAGACAAAAAACCCCATCACAAATTAATTTCTAAAACCAACCCTCTCACTACAAACTGTTCTTTTTCTACAAACAATGTAAAGAGGCAAAACTCAGAACTCCAGGTCAGTACCACTTATAAAACAGTCTTTCATTCAGTCTTTGAGAGAGAGAAGTCACTCCTGTGGTTTGGTAACTTTCACACAAAAGCAGCCTCCCTCAGAGAATCTGCATCTGTGAACTTCCCATATCACGTGGATTTCACAAATTGGGCTGGTACCTTTTAAAAATGAGCTGTTTCAAAAACAAAAAAAGATCTTTTTCAACTCAGGGAACAGAGATGGTCTTCTCACTTCTTCACTGGCAGAGGGCTTCTTCTCATCTCTCTATATTCAACCTCTCATGGGGGCACAAAAATATTCACTCAGTTCTTCACAGATACCTTTGCTCAAATCAACAAATCATCTCCCCACTCTAAATTGTCCACAATTTAAAAGATTATCCTGTTACCAAAATTCATGGGAGATTTTCAGCCTAGAACCAAGGCAACTCGTCATCTCTGTCACTTACAAAAGTCACTCTTCCTTTACTGACTTTGAGATCTCCATATTGTCCCTTCACATGTCTCCAACTTGGCCTTTTCTCTCATCTCTGGGAAGGTTTAGGGTTTAAAGTCTCAATCTGTGTCAGGAAGGAGTTAAAGCTTGTCCAGGCCAGCAAACAAAAGGGTCCCTGTCCTTTCTATAGAATTCCAAGGTCCTAGCAGGGAGATACTGTTTCAAGCCATGCCACATTGAGAAGGTAAAAGCATAGAAGAAGAATTTGCCATCTAGCTGGTAATAAAATTCTAAGTTTCACAGACGTTTGGGCCAAAGCCCATGAATTATTTAGTCTTGTTACCTGCATAATGTAGGTCACAACCTCCCTCTGTAATTAGGCTAAACAGTACCTACTTCTATTTCAGCTCTGTAATAAAACATTTAAGGCAACAGTTCTGATTTCAGGACTTGAGGGATGGAGAACTGAACATATGCCCAAACTGGGGCTTTCCCTCCCTTCCTCATCCTGAGCTCAGCTCATTATATTCTGCATGGAATTGCTGCCTCTTCAGCCTTTTTTTTTCCAGACTGGAGTCCATGACTGACAGCATCTGCTGAGTACTTGTACATAACACAGTGGTATTTTACTTAACCCTTGGATAAGCTAAGCAGACAAGACTTCCTTCTTTATCTAAAATTTTCCAGAATGACTTTTTAGCTTTAATTGTCTCTGCCTGGGATCTTTCAGGGGTTGTGTTGGTACAACTTCAGTTTGTGTGTGTAAGGCTTATTCAATGATTAATGCTAAAAATCAATCTTGACCTAGATCCTTCTCTCAGCACAACGGAGAGACTTGGGTAAGGCCCTCACAGGGGCAGGTGTTAGAGGCAACCTTTGATGACTCTTCTCACCTACAGGTGCTTCAGCCCACTTAGCAAATCCTTAGCTGCCTGTTCTGAACTTTAGGGATCAGCTGTGGTACAAATATGGAACATCAAATTGCATCTTGTGAGTATTTCCCAGGGGAATGGCTGGAGTAAGAAAACCCATCAGCTACCACCTTAAGTGACAGTGGAATCAACACTTAATACTGGAATAAACAGAAGTGGGAGAAAAATTTTTTGACAGAAATTAATCCAGTGCTTACCTAAGCAACAGTGCTTCAGCAAATATTACTGCAGGCCCGTGGGCAATTAACAGAGCTTAGTTTTAATACTCTACTAAATATTAAGTATTATTCACATCTGTTTTTGCCATCAGTTTTGGATTAGGAATTTCCTGGAAAATCAACCCCACCCACCTTATAGGCTACAAGGCTCAGCTCTGAAGGCTCTTAAAATTGCTTGTCAGGCAAGGTCCTGTAAATTATTTGGCCATGGTGTAACAGAGCAGAGCACTGCACATAAAATGTTCCACTGGTTTTGCCAGCTGCAAGAGAGTATTTAGTCAGAGCCATGGCAAAAAAAAAAAAAAAAAAAAAAAAAAAAAAAAAAAAAAAAAAAAAATCAAACCCAAAAAGCAAACCAAACCATCAGTTCTATGCTAACAGACTCCAAGTTTGGCATTTTCAGTGCAGGAAAATTACCATATCATCCAGTGAAGGGAGTTTTCTCTTTCAGGATTCCTGACATCTTGTGCACTTCAAGGCAGAGGTGCAGGACAGCCCATAGCTAACAGCTCTGGGTTTCTCCCCTTGAAATCCTTACTGATGAAGAAGACCCAGTGTGTCTGCCTAAGACAAATGCAGAGAGAAGGGAACACAAAAACAGTATCAGAAGCATCTTCAGTGCTGCCAAAAGCACAGAGGGAGTAGAAAATCCAACAGCTTCACTTTGGGGGAAAACACTGTCAGGGTCTTCCCTTCCATCTTGCCTTGCCCCTTTGAGTCAATATTCAATATATGGTCTCACTGATCTTGCAGAGGGAAATTCTTCTGCCCTCTGCTCCTGCTTGAACCTCAAAGGGTCAAATCTGCCCTTTTATTTACTTCTATGTATTTATTTACAGCAGAAATGCTGATGCAGCCCTCATTTGCCAGACTCTCTCAACTCTTGTGTTTTCTGGAATAATTTCTCTTCCTGGGAGATATCTATTCCTTGTGGCTAGATGACCTTCCTTTTGCTCAATATCCAACATACACTGCACTGAGTGACTTGGACCATTCAGCAACTTGTCCTCATTAATAACAAATCAGTAATAAAAAAATTAGTAGCTTATTTCATGTAATTTATGAAAATATTGTACACAGCTGAACAGATTTGCAGAATTACCCTAGCTAACTGCAAATGAAAAATTTACTCTTCAAAAGTAATTCAGTATAAATTGACCTTTTAGTTTTTCTCCTTCAGGTTCTCAAGTGAGATTATAAAAAAACAAGTCTATTGTGGCATGTAATAATGAGCCATATTTGCCATCTGATTTAGTTTTGTTGAGCAAGACCAGTGTTGCTTTTTCCCAAAGCCACACAAAAGAGCTCTACTGAGGTTATCTTATTGTTTACTCTTTGTACAGACCCGGAGTTTGATCTTATTGATCCCTTTCACAGCGTGCACTTTTTTGGAACTTCGTTTCCCAAGGTAAACTTAAAAATCTGCATGTCACCATCCAGCGAGCTCCCTACCACCTTTAACCCACTATATCTGTTAAACTTATCAGCCTTTAATACTTACACAACCAACGCCATTTACAACAAACTTGATTTATTTTTAAGCAAAAATATTGGCAGCCTTTATTCAGCTGCACCAGATCCCAGCACCAGCTACTCTAAAATTCCTGATGTACCACTTCTCCAAGACCATGGTGTGAAGTCAGTCAAACCTGGTAAAAACCAGACTGGCATTAGAAAGGACAACTAACCCAAAAGACTTCTTCCTTATTCCAGAGAGCCCAAGAACATATGGCAAGTTTAAGTTAAGGTTAACAGATTCCAGTCATAGAAGGGTATTGACAAGAAAACCTTTTTTTTCTCCCCCAGGAGGTGCCTTTTCTTTGCCTTTGAGATCAAAGTAACTGCAGCACATAATACCCGACCGCCTCTGGTTTTTTATCTGTAGTCTTTCATTATTTTTCACAGGATGAGTTTTTGTTAAGAAAAAAATGGTTTTCTGTAAACCAGAGTAAGCATACATGACAGTCACACACCTTTTTTATTTGCTGTTTCAGCTGAAATTAGTAGTCTTTAAAAATGAAGAGCATCCTTTACGAAAAGCTGACCAGAACAGCAAAAATACAAGAGAGTCCTGAGAGATAAAAATTTATTTATCTGATCAGCATGTCATGATATGGTCACAACTCATACAGCTGACATTGTCATAGCCAAGAAGGATGTTTTTTTCTTTTTAAAAATACATTTTTTCTTTCCAGCAGGAAGGATTTTTTTAAAACAAACATTTCATACTAGGCAGGAATTAAAAACAATGGCTTTTTCAATATGACAACACGGCTGGTAAGCACTGGATTCCCCACCAGTGTCTTAATATTCAGATTTCAAGTTTTCCCTCCCACTCCCCGATTCCCCCCACCCCTGACAGAAAAACACCACACAGAAAAACAAGACAAAACCCAGAAGGGAAAGGAAGAGGTAGACGTCACTACAACCATGGATGGCGCTGTTCTGGAAATTGTGCGAGATGTCCCACGGTGCTCCAAGGAGTTCCTTTTCCCTTCATCAGACCTTGCAGAACTGGGCCCCAGCAGTGAACTCAAGAGGTGACAGGAGCCAAGAGCCATCACCAGCAAGAGGTGCCAGTGCCACAGAATGACTGGGGCTGTCCCACCTGGCATTGCTCTGCCCAGCTGGAGTTGCCTAAAAACAGATCCTTCTTTAAAACTATATGGATCTCACAATGACGACAGCCTTGCTCCCAACAAGGCTGGAGTCACGTCCTCCTAGGAGGCAATCCAGGGTCAAGGGGGCTCAGGTTCTGCTCTTGGCACGCCCTCAGCTCTCAGAAACTTTTAAGAAGACTCATTGCTACAGTGACTTGCAGAGGAACTCTGCAGCCTGGGCACTGGCAGAGCCTCTAGCAGGTGAGTGAGTGAGAGCTGCAGAAGCTGCTGTCCCCTCTCTCTCCTACTGCTGCGCTCCTCCTCTTGCCACTTCAGGGGCTGAAACATTGTCTGTGTCCTTCCTAATAAACAATGTTATCTATCACAAATTAACACTGCAGCTGTACAGTGAACCAAAGCGTTACTTTACTGTTTGTTGTGTTTATAGTAAGCACAGTAAAGGTTGTGTATCCATTAGTTATAAGCACAATAAATACAACCATCAAAGAAAATCTTCTCATCTATTAAGGATCAGAAGCATACAAAATAGTCTTGAAAAAAAAAAATTGAAAAAAATCAATTCTGTTTTTGCCACAGTGAAAAAACACCAAAACACACCCCCCCAAAAATACCCCAAAAACAAACAAACAAAAAAACAAAACAAAAAACTCGAGCAAAACCAAAACAGTCCAGGGCAAAAGAGAGAAATGGTGCTTCTGGTATCTGTCTACATTTCTGAAAGACATCTTGGCTGCTGAGAAGATTTTATTAAAAAAACCCCAATGAAATAAATTCAGAAAAATAATTCCAAACATGACCAGCCCTTTGCAAAACTACTGACAATCACTCCAGGCTTCCACATCCATTTTATCACACAAAACAAAAATGCAGGTAACAGAGAAGGGAAGGTGAAAACTGGAGGTGAAGATAACTGGTATTAAAAAAAACTCCTGTTCATCATACAATATGAACATCATGGTGGAGTAATTTTAAGGAACTAACTCATTTTAATAGGACAGTTGTTCAGTGAATAATTACTTCATTACCTAATGATAAAATAAAAAGGTCTAACTTTAAAATGCATAGAATCCTTCCAATGACTTCTTCTATCACAGCTGGGCAGTCTACAGCTCTTACAGAAAAAGCAGAGCTGCTCAGAAGCATTCCTAATGTATCCAGACATTTAAAACCAGAGTATGGTTTCCATTTTGCTCTTCCCATTGTTGCCTTGTATTTTTTAAAAGAAGTGTAAAAACTATCAAATATGCAATTTTGCAAAATAACCCTTTATTTTGTATGGCTCCATTATTTCCAAAAAATACAGAACCCCAGATGTATAATTATTTTGTGTGATTGTATCAGATCACCACAAAATCTCCAGCTGACTGTCAAGTGAATGCATCCAACCCTGGGCTCGTGATTTGGAAATCCCAGTTTTAGGTACCTTTGGTCCCAAAATTTATGTCAAGGCAAAGCGGAGCAGTTGAATCCTGTCACACACAGTGATCGGTATCTGTTATTCTCTTGTACAAACAGGTGAGAAAAGTTAACAGCACTTTATGGCAGTGTCACACAAAGAAAAGTTACATCATCTGCAAACCAAGTGAATAATGAACAGTACCACAGTGAACGCTTTATTTTTACTGCAAGAAGATGCACCTTATTTGTGATGCTGGGGGAGGGGGGAGAGAGAAGCTTTTAATTTTCCAGGAAAGCAAGGTAAACTGAAATCTCACTTTTCAACATCTGCTGACAGCAACTTAAAAAAAAAAAAAAAAAAAAAAAAAAAAAGAGACACCGTGGTTGCAAGACTCAAGAGAACCACAGGTGGAACACAAGTGAGACTGAAATGAGCACACGCACCGTGGGGCACTGAGCAAACTGCTTGGCATGGAAGGGCAGGTGCTCTTCACATCGTGGGATTCACAGAGCAGCAAAGCTAAACCGTGAGGACTGACACAACTTCAACTGTAACAACTTCTTTATGAACAGTTAAATATAGAAACGTGGAGATGTTTTGTGGGCAACCCTGGCAAAGAACCATCTTTATTCTTATTATTCGCAATGCACTCAAATTGCTCTGTTCTCACTTCTGTGTGCAACAGCTTTCAGTTATAATTTTTTCTGTGAATTTTTCAGTTTTGATCATTTTATACATTTGTCCACTATTTTTCCCCTAATATAAATTCAATGTGATATTAATCTGTGATCAACTGTATGGTTCACTAACATCACTTTCTATCAAAAAACATTTTGAACTCTCCAGAGGAGGCAAAATGCCCACCACGTCCAGAACTGTGGCCAACTGCCAGAAGGCAGAACCGAACTGCAGCCGACAGGAATTTGTGTTTTACAGACTCGCCTGCTAAGATCCACATAGTCTGGACCAGCATGGTATTGTTAGCACTGAGTTTCCTACATATTGTATCCATTTTATATTTTTCCCTTCAAAGCAAAACTTCTTTTATCCAATTTATTCTCTTTCATGAAGCAGCATCCAGGATCATGCTGGGAGGGGTCCTTTGGAGTTGCTTTCCAATGGTTTCATTTGATGTCACCCACATCAGCTCAGCCGTACGGAGCTGCAGTGCCAGGTGCTCTTCACATTCCCAGTGCGGGCAGGAGAGAAGCCTGGGACCTGACACTATTTCCTCACCCTACTGAAACAACAACCAGTGCTTGGAAACAAACTGCTGTGCTGTAAGAACTACAGAGGAACAAAGTGAAAATGAACAGGACCAGATCAATCAAACACTCGTCTGAAACATTACTGCGCAGTGCTAATTTCTCCAGGCAGCACGTGAACACTTGCAACCCACTAGGAAAAGAAAATAACAATACTGCATTTGACAAAACAAGATGCTCTTACATGGAATTCACAGGGTCTAGAAAGAACAGTCTCCTGATGTGAGTAACTGCTGTGCAATCTGCTTATAGAAACTTCCCTTTTTGCATCAGTCCAGTCTGTCCTAGCTCAAAATAAAATGAGCTGTACTCTGGGCATCTCTGTGGTTCTGATCAAAAACTACATGGGGGAGGACAGCAGTGAGTAGCTTGCCACCTGCCTTTTGCAGTTGTAAGAGTCAGTGCCATGGGCAGCAGAAATAACCAATTACACATAACAATGCTGGGCTACCCCAACACTCCCCTGTCCAATGGCAGATTAAATACATCCATTCCATCAGCTTAACTTCAGCAAGAGCAACGTGAAACAATGAATACTCCATGGACTCTCTCCCAATCATGGCACACCTACCTCTTTTTAATGGTTACACCAGAATACAGGTGCAGAGATGGTATTTATAAAGAACATTTTGCACAAACATGAAGCTATTGGCAACCACTGTACTTTGCCTCCAGCCACCTGTGGAGTCAGGGAGGGAGCACACACTTCAGGAGACCTTACTGTGGTGTGTCACTTTGCATCCATCCCCACTGGGCAACCACTGCTGCATGGGGAAGGGCAGGGATGGCACATTTGACAAGGTATTTTTCCACAAAGACTGGGAAATTGGCTCTGCCTCGTGTTTGGTACGCTCTTTGCTCCTCCCCCGCCCCAAAAGAGAACACTGGCAAGGTTTTGTATTCTGCACACCACCTCCTGTGATTCATGTAGCAGCAGAGGGAGACAGAAGGGGAATCAATATTGCTAGCTCAGAGCCAAAACTACTGAGGGCTTACTTTGTTCTCAACAAAATTACTCTGTAAAAGGCAGTATGCCAACATCTGAAGTTCTGGCTACCCTGCCTGTATTTAGAGAGATTAGTTTTATTTTAGGAACAGTTCTCGCAAATCTGTGCATAATCACATAAACACAATGCCAACCAGACCTGCCAGAAGTAAGGCTGTACATCACAGACATCCTTTCAAAAGAATCCTGCACTACACATCTGAAAGTGTCTTCTGTTCCCATCTGCCCTTCAGTTCAACCCATCCTTCTTCCAATAAGATTTTAGCAGTAAGATTTTAGTGGTGAGCTAATTAATACTGCCCTCCATGTAGTTATTCAGAATATTTACCATACTTATTTTTTCAGTAGTATCTTCCTACAGATTTATGATAGCAATTACACCTATTTTTTCTTTTTACGAAACTAGTTTTTCTTCTATTACTCCTTAGCAAAACATTAAGATGGTTGGCATTGAATTATTTAAACTCTCCCACAAGTATATTTAGCACTGTTGCAACTAGCAGGGAGAAAAAGGCCTCTATAAACCACTCCAAGGTCACCTTGGTTGGACTGCAGTATACAAAATACAAAGGTGGCTAAAAATCACCAGCAGCACCAGCAGACCTTCAGAAACAGCTGGAATTGCTCTGCCTTCCAATGCGTGACAAACAAAGCTTCCCTCTGTTCCCTAAGTTTTATGGTTTTCCTTCACTGACTTTTCACCTTTGAAAGTGCATTTTCAAAACTGATGATGAGGGTTGAGCTGCATTCTGAACGAGAATTTAACTGAGTGACTTTGTATTTCCCAAGTTTCCCTATAACACGAGACACTGGTAGCACATGGAACTTGGAGAGCTGATGGCAAGACCACAGTAGGTATGGGCTGATTCATCCCACGTGGACAGCTTTTAATCACACTGTGACGCTGCAACGCTTGTTTGAGGAGCAGCTCCTCACAGGACAGACCTGACACGGGATCTTATTTGGGTGTTGGGTTTAGATCAATGTGTCTGGTACAACAACTGCTGACTGTGTAGCCACAAAGACACCTCCACCAGCTCTGTCGAAGATCTGACTCCAGCACAATGAGCTGCAATAAAGTACACGTTGTGCAAATGAGGAATCTCTACCACACCAATGCTGTACACACTACTGAAGAGACAAGTTGCTGAATTTTCTGAGCTCTAACTACAATGCCAAGAAATACTTGTGGTGACAAAAGCTTTCTTGTCACAGACATTCTTCTACGGTGGTTGTACGATTGCACCTTTTGTCCAAATGCTGAATTTGCTTAAGTGTGGGTGAGAGTATACATTTTTAAAAATACAGACAATTCTTAAAATAATACATCATCAGGTCACTATGTTACTGATCTTCACTTTTAGTGGAGTTTAAAATTCCCCCAAAGAGAGGTAAAAGTCCATCCAGTATCTTCCTTTACTCTTGGAATATTCACATTTGCACATACAACATGATACTCATTTGCAAGAGCCTGGATTCCCATTGTGTCCTCAGGTCCCATTCCACTTTTAAAATAGGCAATGGTACAAATACTGAAAGAGGCAGTACCACATCCCTCCAGACAAAAATGCAAATGATTGTATGGCAACCAGCCACAGGTTACTGAGGGTCATCTCCCGAGAAATCGCTTTTGTCTGACCCTGGGGTGGTGGAAAAGCTCCTGCAAGAGAAAATAAAACACATTTAATGCTTTGCACAAGAATTACAGCCTTAATGCACAATTCTTTACTACCACTGCTTGTCCCAGCCATGGTGGCCACACACAATTAACTGGGTACTGCTCTGTGCTCTAATGCTGTCAAATTTATGAAAGATTCTCCAGAAGCCTTCAAGAAAATAAAAAACCCCAAACAAAACACAACCCCTTACCTTAATTAATAACTGATTTCCTTATAAACTTGAAGCATAAGCCTGAAAGCATTTCTTAGAAGCTGCTATCACTGTTACTCAACCTTTGCAGAGGGATCCAACTGTCAACTAAGTTTTGTGTTATTCCTGAGGTTTTATTAGTATCTCCATGATTAAATTGAATGGTTTCAATTCTAAGGAAATTACTAAGGAAACATTATAATTTGCCATGGAGTTTTCCAGAAATTCTTTACTGAAATCCTTCCTTAGATGGGGAAGACTGGAAGAGATTCATCTGACAATAAAATTTGGTTTTTCCATACTTTAACTTTTTCTGACTTGCAACACTAAATTAAATGGGCCTGAACACATCAGAGCTTTATCATCATAAGCAAATTATTTGCATATATTTACATCAGCATATTAAATCATCTGTGTTACATTGTACTGAGATGCACAAAGACTTGATGACACGAAGCACTTTTGTTGTTGTTAATCCTGAACAGGGGATATAAAACTCTGAATATACCAGAGAAGATGATATACTTGCTGCAGCATTATGGAGTCTCAGCTTCTCTCAGAAGAACATGAAATTAATGATTCAAAGAGTAAAGATGCAGCAATGTCAATTTTTAATCTTAGGAACCACATAATTTGGGCAATTAGATACCATCAGCAGCTTATCTCTGTGCTTCACATTTGCAATCACTGGAGGAACTGCAATCAAGCATTTGAGACAAAGCTTTTCTTCCTGCATGAATGCTCTTAATTAAAAAAAAAAAAAAAAAAAGAAAAAAAAAAAGAAAAAAAAGTCGAAAAACCCCCCAAACCCAAAGCAAACAAAGAAAAAGCCTAAAAACACCCTTGATGAGCCCCATCCACCTCTCCCTGATAGGTATTTCATACTTGGGCAGATTTGCAACATCATTATTCCCCAGTAACTCACAGCTAAGCTTCTATCTGCCCACTCTATGCTGGATTTGTTCTTCCATGGTCCATTTGTTTTTCTGTACCAACACTGACCTCTGGTTTGAATACCTTTCCTTTTTCCCTGGAAGGTACAGAGAGCTGTCTCCTCCCCCTCTTCCAAGCCATCTTTGACCCAACCCTTTCCCAGCTGAGGCAAGCCAAGTACTTTTAGTTGTCCTTCACAGAAACAACTCCACCTTCCCCTTAATCTTAGCTCCCATTATCTGTCCCTCTTCCCAGTTCAATCTGTATTCCTTGACAGGGATAATGGACCTCTATGCAGCTTTTCCAAATGAGGTTTCAGATCTGGTACAACAAAGAGTGTTTCCATAGCATTAAGGATGCCATTCCTTACTTTTTTGTCACCTCACAGCACTTGGCTTCCGAGCACAGGGAATGAGGAGCACGATGACTTCAGTACACCATCACTCATTTCCAACTGCTCCTAGTTTATGGTTTTTTCCTTAATTGGTCCCCAAGTGTTTTTGTCCTGCTATAAATGTAATCTCACTTGTGTTACTGTGGGCTCCAAGGTTATCTTGCTGCAGAGTTCAGAGAAATCAAGAACTTGCCAATACAAGTTTTCCACTTGCTGCCTAAAACAGGAGTCTGTTACCTACAGCTATTAACTTGAAAAGGTTTTAATTTTATAAATGAAATGTGCAAAATGCACCTGTAAAAAATTACGGGATAGTTTCATGTCAAATTTTAGGCATACTTGTCTTTTGGTTTGATTTCCAGAGGTCTAATATTACAGGTTTTCCCCAGGTGATTTAAGTTCCTGACACTTAAGAATACAGCAAAATGGAGAAAGGTGCTCTGAGCTTTCTTTCTCTTCCCAAATAAAAATAAGCCAAGAAAATGTATTCCAGTGATACTGTCAATGCAAACTTTTAAAGTTCCATAGAGCAGTTACTCCAGCTTTATGAAGTAAGCTTTATTAAGAGAGAGAAGTTCCTAAGCAGTGTGTATTGTAAAATAATATAATGATGACAATAATAATGATTAATAATAGTAAAAACAGCCCCAAGTCTTAAAACCACAGCCACTTGTGACCATGTACCAGGTGAGTACAAAGCTGGCTCTTGAGCAGCCTCAGGGATTCCCCTCACAGCCAACCTCAGGACCTTTCCAGGGGGTTTCCAAAAACTGTAGCAGCACATTTTCAGTAGGCCAACTAAAGCACTGCAAGCAAGTTCTCAAGAAGTATCAATGGCAGTAACTTTAAATTATGCTAATTTATGCTTAATAAGTTCCTATGTCACAGCATTTACATTTAAAACATGTCTTTATTAATTCATACTGATTGCACTGGAAAATTATTACCAATTATGCTATTTTGGAAGTGCATTCTAATGAATAAATCTGATTATATTAATTACACTCTCAGAAATTCTGGACTAGTTAGATTTTATGGGTATGACTTATTTCAATAGCATAAAATAATGTCACAAACCCAAGAATTCTTTACAATCTATTTGCTACACTTGTATTTTTAAATATATTCAGAAAGTTATTTGTCTAATAAAGTCCACTATATGCATTTGGATGTGATTTATATAGCAGTGTCTGAACTTTGCCATCAATGACTGCTGAGTGACAGTAACATTTCATTAAACAAAATACAACTCTGAGTTGTTAAAGAATTCTATTAATCTCTTTAAGCATTTGAATTGATAAATTAAGCACTCAAAACTGAATTAAAGCAGCCTTTGCAATAAATCATCTCACGGAAGAAGCATCTTCATTTAGCACAGTCACCCAGGAATACTGAACTCAGCTGATTTGTGACACTGAACAATTCCCATCAACAGCTGTGACACAGGGCTGCAGATCACAGCTCCAGAGACTGTGGGCCATGTAATTCTCACAGGCCCTTCCAACCATACCTTCAATCATGGATCTTTGCCATGAAATCCCACAGCAACATGTTTCACAGCTAAACTGTGTGTTACTGTTTTGACAGCTTCCAAACTCTACCCTAATTCTAATGTTGCCCAGGTAATTTATCTTTCCTAGATAATTCTTTAGTCATACTTTCTGCCACATAAAAAGCAGTAATAATGGCAATAACTGTATCTCCTGTACCCATGTGAAGAATGCTGACACATTCTTAAACCATTTTGAGATCCTTGTGAGGAAAGTCATTAGCAAAGCACAGTTCTCTTTGCCAGGAATCATCCTACCTGTTTCATAGAAATGTGTCAAGAGGTCCTCCTTTTCAATGAATCGTTGATACAGCCAGTTTGTGAGAGCTTCAGGCTCTGCAGGTACATCTTTCACTGGAAAAATCCTGTGAAAAGAAACAAGCACAAATTAAGCCTAGCAAATGTATTCTGCATGTGGAGAACAAAACTCTGCCCCAGCCTACCACAAAACAGAGAACAAGACTTTTGTATAAATCTAACTGCATGATCTGCATTCTCTCCAACTCACAGATCACAGAGGTATTAAGGATACTAGAGTGGGAAATGCCAGGCTGCCATCCAGAACCACACAGAAGACACTGGCATCAGCCTCCATCAAATGCTGCACTATAGGTTTTCATCAAAGCTACTAAGGCACTGGTTTGGTTGTTTTTTAACAGAATAACACCACAATATATTACTATCCCTAAAAAGAATACAAACCAAGGAGGAATGAAACAAATAAAAAAATGAGAAAGTTCATTCACAGCTATGAAGAAACAATTCAGCAGGCAGAAGCCACATAATGACATCACTAAGCACCAGTAGCTCTTCCACATCCCAGAAAACAAGCCCTCTGTGCTTTTCAAAGGATGCTGGCAGCTTTGTCTGAAATTTCCAAGGCATGTTTTACACTGAAAACTGACCCTGTACTCAAACATTCCTGCTCTATTTTAAAAACACCACTGGAAGAACTGTTAGTGTTTTGGTGCTTCTGTGCTGAATATTAGAAAAATAGACATTCAGGGCAGAACTCACTGTGGTACACACACCTGAAACTCCCAAATAACTCACCATACCTCACTGGATTATTTTCAAAATAGAATTTCAAATCTTACAGTAACTGTGAAACCTCCTCAGCAGACCCTCAGTGCCTTTTGATATATACCAGAACTTACACATCCACTGTGTTGTACTGGCAGGCCAATGCAGAAGAGATTTGTGTATCAGGCTAACCTGAAAAATTCACACTATGAAATGCAAAGCCTTTACTGTAGGTTTCTCTTTCCAGGTGGGCTCCCAGTTAGCCTCTCATTTACACCATGCTTCTATTTTCATTACTGGATTCTCATTTCATTTTCAACATATTCTTAACTGATCATACTGCAAAGAATTAGAAGTAACACCACAATCATCTGGGCAGTCTGGACAGACATGGGAATGTCAGAATAAGAAAATAAGGCACTTCTGAAAAATGCTTTTGTTGCTGTTACAGTTTTCAACATCTGCCAGCTTTGTTCATTTGTCATTTGTCCTTCCTCCTTTCAGTTTGATGCATGAAAAAATAAGCTGTAAGTGAGGGAGTCAAGCAGCAAAGCATTGCTCTTGAGTGAAAAGGAGTGAATTACAAATCACAATGCTTTGGCATACAGAGACAATATAAGAAGATGAACAACTTTATTTACACACTATGGTATCAACATGATCTCAGCTATCTCTGTAGCCTTTGGAATAATTCTACCTACATCTTCCTCGTACTGTGGAGTTCTCTGTGCTCCAGTAAAGCCAGTCCAGGTAACCAGAAATTAGCAACTGTTATCTCAGATAAAACAGAGTTTGAAGGAAAGTCTTTGGCCAAAGACAAATGTTATGAAATGATGCTTCAGTAAGCAGCTCAAGTTTTCAGTCAGCATATTAAGAACAAAGACAAAAACTAGAACTAAAGAACTATTTTATCTTGAAGCCCAGATGCTGTACAGCAGGTTAAAATTAAACCACGTAGCAGCAAGTAAAAAACACACCCACAGAGCAAGGACCATTTTGTTGAGGGCAGAACACTAAGAAAGACTTACTCTGTGTCCCCAGAAACAACCAAGCTGCCAAGCACTATTTTTACTCTCTTCTGCCTATCTGCTGTGAAGAGATAAAAGGCTCAGCAACTGAATATTGTGTTTCAGAGAGTATTTTTGAAGGACAGATGCTTGCTTATGCAGGTTTTAAGACAGTTCAGAACTACAAGAACGTGTGTTGCTTCAGGACAGAAGTGTAGGGTTACCTGGCTTCACATGCTGTCTCTGTTGTAGACTGCAAGATATTCTTCACCTCTGCCTTCACTTCTCCCTGACCTAATGGTTATTAACAGCTCTTTTTTGTCAAGAACATTCCTCCCACTCTGAAAACATCACAGGATCTTGCCAGATCCCTGTTAGAAACTATTTCTGAGCTGGCGCTTTAACGGAGCAGTGAAGTGAAGCACAGGTGATATCAACACTGTGAGAGACTAATGGAATGCTGCACACCACTTCCCTGCTTGAATCCATCCAGGCTCTCGTGTGGATCAATAACACTGCCAGAATGTTTGGATCTCTGTGTAAACTCTGCTGCTTAGAAGTCTGAGAAGCAGTCACTGCTACACCCAGTTTGAACAAATATTAACAGAGTGAAAAACAACTGGTTTGCCAATAATGCTGCACTGGCTGCCACAACTTAGCAATGGTAAGTGCTAGTGTATTTAGAAGCATTTTCAAATGTATTTTTAGATTATCCAGAGTTATTTTTACCAGCAGAACATTCTTACTAATGACTGATCTAAATTAGAGATTAAATATTAAAAAAAAATAAATCCTCAAACTCTGGAAAGAAGCCCTTTCTCTACTTGATAAGGCAAAGCTAAACCCTCCTATATTTAAACTAAACATACTGCTAATGCCATGGTTCTGTGCCCATCAGATGGCTCAGCTGGCATCTGTGTTTTACAAGAACACTCTCTTGAAGGAGACCGGGTTCAGGAAGGTGAGTGAGCCAGTCTGCTGTTACAAAACTCCCCACACAGGCAATCCAAAACAACAGCAGAGAGCCATTGCTCCAACAGGAGCAGGGTCATCCCCAGCCACGGGATGCTGACATCTGCCAGGTCTAGTGTTGAAAGATGCAGGAAATAGTTCCTTGTTTTCACTGAGATATGTAAACAGGTGTCTCTGTGGTCAGGCATGAGCATCACCTTGGCTCTATCCCACCTCGGACTATGCAGCACCAAGAATGCCATTAGAAACAGTTTGCTCATCTCCTCAGGAAAATAAAATATCACACAGAACTGCCAAGGCAAGGAATAAGGTCAACATGTAACCTCTGAAGCTCTTGGAGTCTCTGCAGCCCTTGGATCTTTCTAGCTTTTGGGCAAAACTAACCTCACATTGCATTAAAGTAAGAGCATCTTTATTCCTGGTGTGGCAAACAAGGAATTTAACAGGACTGGATAAGAACTTGACCAGAAAATTCAAGCAGAATGGAAATACCTTTTTTGCTTCATATCACAGGAACAGCTGATTTTCTGCCCCCAGGAAAAATGGGGAAGGGGCTAACAGCAGTGGCAGCACAGGCTGCACCCTGGGAAGTGAAGTGGTGGTAGAAATAGAGACACATTTCAGTGGGAATCCATGAAGAATCTTTTTCAGTAATGAAGCATTATCCTCCAGCTAGAGGTGCCTACTGGCAGCTGTGAGGTGACAACAGCTGCAGGACACTTTGGGTACCTGACTGAGGGACAGCGACTTCTTAAACTACTACACAGATTTGTGTCCATGTCCTAAACCACATTATATTGGAATAAATGACAGTCTGTGAAAGAGGAAAGGATTTTTAAAAACAGGAGTTGTAACTGCCAGAGACGTGCTGGCATCTGTGAGAAATAGTGGAGAAATAGCTACTGATAGGCTGTTTCTCAGAAGACACCAAAGAATTTTCAGTAATATGGCATATTTAGAAACATTTTTCTCTTTTAAGTGGTCCTTATTGAAGAAACAACCTCTGATTCTCTGTTTAAATTCTGAAGTTCATGGCTACCACTTTATGTACTATTTGTCTTTCATCACCTGCCCTACCCTGAATTGAAGTTCTGTATTACTTACTACTCCATAGAAGTCATGATATTATTTGCTGCTTCAATGGCTCTAAATAAATCCAGGACAGTGGAGGCTGCTGGTAGATGTCAGGCACGACCAAAAATAAGTTACTTGCGTAAAAAAGTGCACTAAAATACCCTGCCAAACGGGATGCCCTTCTGCAACATTCATTCAGCAACCACAATGCATTTCATCTTATTTATAGCTCGGAGCCTGGCTTATTTCAATAAATCTGTATCAATGCAGGCACAAAAATAGAACTTCCTCAGCAGCTGAGAGCTTGTTCCAGCAGCAGCACGGCACAAAAGCTGGTGCTGGGAATAAAGATGAGAGAGCTGGGAGCAGCCTGGGTGGCACTTCCATGCACGGCCAGCCTGCGTCAGAGCTGACTCGGGCTGGCTCTGACGTCAGGGCTGCTGCACCACAGTCACTGTCACACTGCCCAAAAGTGGGATGTGAGCATCCAAGGGCATCACCCTGCAAGGAAAAGCCAAGGCAAAAATCCCAGCCTCACACCATTCCTGATGGAGGGGATGCGAAACACTGAGCCAACTTCACAGTCGGGGTGTTTCATATTTGCAGGTCTTGGGTTTTGCCAACAGAACTGCAGCACTGGAGAAATTACTGCTGGAGAAATTTGGTGATCAGCTAAGAAACACAAAGCCAATCAGACTAAACAAGTACCTGGTGTAAAAAGAAAAGAAATAACCCCCAAACGCAACTCATAGAACAGAAATGGTGGGAGCTGAGAACAGCAGCCAGTACATGGCCTTGCTACACAGACACCAAATCCCTCAGCTTATTTCTGCTGAGTGGAATTGTAGTGAGCCTGGATTTACAGGCAACACACACCACACAATGGCCTAAGCATACACCTGAACCATTTGAGGAGAGCAAACAAACCTTTCCAACAGACTCATTATAAGGCAGGTCTTACAGTGGTGCCTCTAGCTTGACATGCCTTGCACCAAATGGATTGACATCTCCCACAAAAATCCCAGTGCCATTGGGCCTGGAGGAAGTTAGTTAGATATTAACCTTGAGTATTATATTTCAGGGGGCAAACTGAGTTTTGCAGCACTTTCCATTAAGTTCTGATATAAGTCAGTCAGGGTCAAAAAAGCCATTCAATAGATGGGTTAAGTTCACACACCTTGTGTTGGCAGATCCAAACTTTGTGATTGTTCTTTTTTCTAGGGAAGTTTCTTTTGACATTCTGAGGAAAATCAGGCCACAGTGTAGCCTAATTATGAACTTGTGAAAATTGTGTCATTTGTACTGAAAATTGAAGTTTGAAAAGCAAGGTTCAACTCATTATCAAAACTGAGCTTTCAAAAAAAAAAAAAAAAAAGATTACTGGATAAAACCAAGTCTTCTCTACCATTTCCACTAGCTAGAAAAGCACCTAAAAATGATAACATAAGGCTCCTTTCTGTGTTCTCTTCTGTTGCTCCCTGAGCAGGATGAAAAAGAAACAATCCTGCAGCAAAGGCCCAGGCTATGAGAAAAGGAAACCACCAGATTTGAAAGTCTGTAAGGCAGAAAGAGGCAGGTGGTGATAAAGGGGCACAGCAGAAGGGACTGACTGAGCCACCAGAACAAAAGCAGCTCTGCAGTCTCTTCTGCTCCAGTTTGAGTGGCACAGAAAATGTTCCTTTTTTCCTCACTGCTGTCATACATCAATACCTCACTCTGGACTACTCTAAAAGGGAATAAGCATGTTTAAATCCTGATTCTTCTTTCATACAGCACAGATGGCATCTGGACAAAACTATCTGCTTTTTCCAAAGGGGTGCTTTTTTTCACCCCTTTTTTTAACTCAGTTGAAAGAAATGACATGATAAACTGTTGTGCCCTCTTCCCAGTTATTTAAAAATTACCCTTACAATTTATTTCACATCTTATCTCCCAAGACATTCTAAATTACCAAAAAATGAGCCAGATTTCATTGCACTAAATGCAGGACAAGTGAGGTATAATAGCAATGCAGACAGACTTGATGTGCATTTAAATAAATTTGTTCAAAGGACATCCATGTGCCAACCTGCACAACTCACAGTGCAGAGGCCACGTGCCTCAAGAACTGCCAGGACTGGAAGTCAGGCAAACTCCAGCCAAACCCAAGACACTCTGGTCTCATAGAGGTTATTAAAACATACATAAAGTAGTCAAACAGAGAGGCTTGCCCCTGTCTAAACCTGTAACTTAGACCCTCTAGAAGAAAAAAATAAACTTATACTCCAAAATTAATTTCAAATATTTCTCTTAGAATTTCAGTACTACAAGAACTTAAACGTTCAAGTTCAATGCAAAAAAGGTTACATCATATTTATGCTTGTGATCAAAAACAGGTCAAAATACACATTTAGAAGCAGGAAATTAATTCAACTTACGGTAACCTACTGTTGTTTTTAAAGAAAGTATTTTTGGAAATATTTTTCAGAAGAATTCTAAATACATTCAACTTGCAATTATCCCAGAGATCTGAGAGAGCACTAAGGTGACCTGAATAAAGCACAATAGATATAATGCTATCTTATATAAATTAGGGTGTAAGGATGTTCACCTTCAGGGCAACTTGGAGGGCAGCTTTCTATAAAAAGTAAGGACAGATTTAAACAGGGCTGTGGAAAGGAGCTCCAGCGAGCAACCTGTACTCTGCATCAGACAACACTGACACTGCAGGGATGATGGAGAAGGTCATTCTCACTTAAACTGCCACCCAGGGGATCCACACAAGGATACTTGAAAGCTTTTTGTCAAAGTCTAAAAGCTCTCCAAATCATCAAGAGGGAGTAAGACAAAATGATGTGATTTTAGGATAAAATGCAACAGCTTACTTAGTATAGGAAAAGTGTTGAGATAGTCCTGGAGATTTCAGACATGCAATTCACTGTAAACTAAAAGCAAAATGCAACTTCTCTCTCAATCAGTTTAGGTCTTGAGACAAAGAACTGTTGAAGAGAAAAGTTCTAAAAGTCTCCCATCCCAGCTGTCAATGAGAGTTGCAACTTTTTCCAGCTGCTTTTTCCAGTTGCTTTCCTCAACTACTTGAAGTATTGTTTGAGTGAAAAAGCTGGTATTTCTTTGTCAGAAAGTTAAATATAGTATTTTATTAGGAAATCTGTTTATTTAACAACAGTGATCTTTAATCAGTTGTCATTACTAAAAAACAAAATTTAAAAAATTCAAGCTGGGTTTACCAGCACCTTAAAATTAAAGGCCATGGGAGATTAGTCCAAAACTTAAATGTCTGTCCTTAGATACAGAATAGTTCCTGAACTTTTTAAAAATAGATATATTGTGTTTAAATAATATGAGTTCCCCACCTGTGTGAGACAAAAAACCCCCTCTCACCACTGCTACTGATTTCCCCTATCCTGAAGTGCATGACTGATTTGTGAATAGTAGAGTTCAGTGCAGGAGGAGCAGCTTTATTTCCTACCTGTAATGTACATGTGTCACTGTTGGTTGTCGATAGCCAAGAATCCAGGTTTGGATGTCTATAGGTTCAGCTTTGGGATATGCAATGGTTGTATCTATCACCCACTGGAGACCTTTGGATTTGCTCTCTAGGAACAAAGAGAAAACTCCATGTCACTTATTTGAGAGTTATTCAATTTTGATATTACTTCATGAGTTGTGAAACACAAATAAGACCATCAAAAATCAAATCCAGATTTCATTACAGAGCACACAAATACTTTCACAGACTTCAGCCAGACCTAGATTTTATTTCATGGTTATTTCTGCTGTTCTTGGATACCGTGGTACACAGAATAGAACAAGTTCACTCACCAGGTTTGAGTACAGTCACAGGACATCTTGGCCACAAGGTCAGGTGCTTCCCCCCATTCACCAAAAGGAAAAATCCCAAAATAAACATCCAAGCTTCTTGGTCTGCACTTCAAGCACATTTACACCTGGGCCTTTCTAAAAGATCACTGATTGAGCAGCAGCCATGCAGATCCCTCAAAGGTTCTTTAAAATGTGAGTTGCAGGATGAAGAGGAAAAACAGCACTTTTCAGGGTATACTCAGGGTAAGAAAGCAAGGAACAGAAACTTGTCAGTTTTCACAGTGGGGAGGATACTGCACCCACAAGGTTCCAGGGTAGGCTGACACCAGTTCATGTTCACATGCTGTTCAGCTCACTTAGAAACTGAGAAAAGAATCAAAGCAGGTGAGAATATTTGCTATTAAGAGGAGTCAAGAGAATCAAATCTTGGAAGGTCCCTTCCAACTCAGAATATTTCATGACTACAGAATAACCTATAAAATCTGAATATAGGTTACAGCCAGCAACAGTCCAGGTCATCAATCAACCTAGCCATGATCCCTCTCTGGCATGTCTTCAATTCACAGGTCTGCTCAGAGGGAGAGCAGCAGCTCTGTAGAGCAAACCAAGAAGGAAGGGCACATTGCCAAGATGGCACTTTGAGTTTAGCCTGTCAGTTTCTCTCTGTTCTGGAGCTGTCTTGTTTGAGGTCACATTATGCCCAAGCCAGGGGAGTAATGCTCACTTAGTGCTTGAGACACCAGTACAACAATATGCTCAAGCTGACTATCAGAAACAGCCACCCATGGGCAAGAGCATGTAAGAAATGTTAGCTTTTAGTACAAAGTACAATACTCTTCAAGCCTGCAGCTGAGAAAGCTACAAAAGAAATGTAACAGAGGTTGACAAGAACACTGTCGGCACCACGAACATGTACAGGGATTGACTGTTCACCATCCTTCCCCATATAAGAACAGACACTCAAAATTCAGCCAAGAGGAAAAGTTTCCATAGCAAACAGAAAAATGATTCTTTGTGCAGAGGGAGAGAAAAAAAACCCCAATCTCTTGCTAAAGGATGTCCAAGATGTCAAGAGCTGGGAACAAGAGGAAACTGAGTAAGTACATGGAGGGTTAACTAACCAGGCAGGAACCCATCACTGACAGGAAACTGTCAGAAGCTTGGAGAGTATGTGGAGAAGTATAATGCTTGTTTGCTGTGTTCACACTCTTCTTCTGTAATCCACCTGGAGTCAGGGATGAGACTTTGGGCTAGACAGATGCCTGGCCTTGCCCAGAGTGGCCACTCTAATTTTACAGAATATCTACCACACACCTGAAGAAACCTGCAGCACTCAGCCTGAAAAGCACCCTGAAAGCCACAGTTACTGGCTCCAGCTAGAATGGACATGCAAGGACTGGCTTGAGAGTTTCTACCTGCATTTAATTTCATTTAGTTTGCATTTAATTTAATTAAGTGTGAAAAGACAATTACAGCAATGCTATCACATGTATCTATCAATTATTTTAACAAGCAGACAATGTTTTCTTGGTGTCTGCCCATCAGTGGAGTTGTGCTGCTTCATTACAAATCCACTACTCCAACAGGGCTAGACAGCATTTCCTAAAATTTAGATTATGAGTTCTCAGCAGCATGAAACATGTTATTCCAAAATGTGACCCAGGGCAAGCTGCATAAGTCAAGCTGAAACATTCAGTGTTACCTTCTGGAAGTTCAGTATTTTAAACCCCTGACAGACACGTGAAATGAAGACTGGAGGCTGCAGCTTGCCAGCATCATGACAGAGTGCTTGTCAAGTCACTCTTAAGAAAAGCACTAACTACAGAGTACTTCATTTTAAAAGTAGCAATGAATCAGAGAAGAGCCAATATGAAATTAATATTAAATCAACAGAAGTATTAATTTAGAAATAGATTTTGAAACAAAGTCATTCAAGTTATTATTTTCCCAGACGTGAAGCAAGAATGGACAAAAACAAGTAAATTGCCAAAGTTAAATTGCCTAAGTGAGTAAGCAACAAAGATCATTAATTGCAATTTAAAAGTGCCAAATGAAAATGGGCACATTTTCTTATTATTTACAGTAAAGTGTTTCAAAATAATTTATTCAATATTTAGCTGTATTTAAAGCTGCTCTTTCAGTGGATAATGGTTTGCACTTGATTAAGGGAAAACTCCTGCAGGTCTCTGCTGTGCTGATTTCCTACCTTCTGCTTTTGTGGAGAGAGCTGCTGCAGCACTGGATTGCTCAGTCCAGCTCCAAACTCACCTCCAACACTTTTCAGGGCAGGGTGGGGAAAATGATACAGACAGCCCACCAGAAACCCCAGGCCAGGAAAAAAAAAAAATCTGACAGTCACATCCTCCTCTACAAACCTCCTTCTAGAGCAAGCAGGTGTTAGTGCAGCTACCTCCACGTGCTCTCAAATCACAGTATTTGTGCATGCTCTGGTTTAAAATAAGCCTTACATAATCATCCAAGATATCTGACTGCCAAAAAAAACCTACATCACCAAGGATTTAGGAAAATTAATTTTGAAATACATCTTGCTATCTTTTTTTGGGAGGGGGTTGGGGGGGTTTTATATTGCGTTGCAACCTGCTCATAAGCAAATTTATCTTAAAGCCAGGGAGCTCTGACAGATCCTGAAACTGGAAAAGAAACTGACAACTCCACAAAACACAAAGGATGCTGCTTTCAGGTGTAAGCAGACCTTTGACCAAGAATAAACCTTCTATCCTTTAAATGGAGCATATGAACAGGAGCTCAAACCAAACAGTGATGCATTAGTCAGAACATGGTGTGAATTTCAGGCCTGGCATCTGTACCTGAAAAATCAGGGAGCTGAATATACCTGTGCTCAAGAACAGCTTGGCTTGGCCAACTCAGCCACACCTTTCTGACAGCCAAACTCTTCCAGCTCTCTACCTACCACTAAAAGACACTCTTATCTTTCATTTCTAGTACTTGCTGAAAGACTGAGCAGGCTGTCACAGATTCCAGCAGCAGAAGCTGCTGCAGAGGCTGTACTTAAGCTGATCTCTCCAAGCACTGGTTTTTCTTCTGTGGTGTCAGTCTGCTTGCCACATCCAGCACAGGTGGAAGATACAGATTTCTCAAACTGCATGAAAATGTTAACTGATTCTTTTTAAATAGCACATAAACCTTTTGAACATGCCCACAGGCACCTGCCCTACACAACAGGACCCAAACCACGCAGCAATGATGCACCTTAGTGTGAATGGTGCATACTTGCCTTATGAGTGCTATGACTAAACTGAACAATCACATGGAAAAGCAGCTTTCTGGCCTAGACAAAAAAAAAAAAAAAAAAAAAAAAAAAAAAAAAAAAAAAAAAAAAAAAAAAAAATTAAACAGCTTCTTAACTTGTTTGTTGTTTGGGGTTTTGGGTTCTTTCCCAAATCATCAGGCAGAGGCAAATCTTCACAACTATTTTCTTCACTGTGGATTAAGTAATATTAAGTTGCTCCCTATTTACTTAAGAAGCAATTCATCATCAGAGTCTTCAAGACACTTGAACTGTCATCCTCTGAACTCCTTTCACAGCAGATACTTGACAGTCCACAATCACAAACTGATGGGGGTTCAGACTTCCTCTTCATTCCCCCTCTTTGTCCCTCCTCCCTGTGGTTGCTGTTTCCTGGGGTCAACTCATGCTAAACACCAGGTCAGACAATGTACAGAACCCCTCAAACCCACCAGCAAACTGTCAGTGTTTGCCACTGAGAAAAAGAACAAACAGACGGATTTCAGCAGGAAAGCTTGCCTCCAACCAAGCTCTGGATGGTACCACACTGCCAGACTGGACTCAGTGTGGGAAAGAATGCACCAGACAGGTGTGGACCTGAGGGCTGCAGCTTGCACTTGAAAAAGAAAATATTTGCCAGCGTTGAGGAGTATTCAGGTGTGGTTTCCTGAGCACCTGCACCACTCTGAATGCAGCCAAAGAGGCTGCTGGCTCTCCCTGCACAGCAATCTGTTCTCATAACTTGTCCCTTGTTCTCTACTTGTCCTTGTGTGATCAACTGGATCGCTGACCCCAGAATTAACTTTTTTCTCCAAAGATTAACTCTCAGACTGAACATCTTACTCATCATTCCAAGATCTTGACACAACAAACCACCTGGAACGAAACAAGAAGCCTTTTTCCACTGGGAAGAAAAAATAACCATCAAAAGCTTTCTCACATGTTATTCAAGTATTATTCCTCATAACAGTGAATCAAAAAGTTTGATTTTTAAAAAAATCAATTATGAAGTTCAAAGTACAACCCTGCAGAAGTGAAAATTGAATTTCTCTGAGAAACAGCAGCAGAACTGAATGTACTCTGCTGCATTTGAAAACAGTAAGGTAAGATTTCAGTACAGCTCTAACTAAGCTATAGCAACCTCTTACCAGACAAAAAATTGCTGCATGGTAAAATAAAACAGAATTTTTTTAAAAACACACTTGAGCAAGTTTGATCAAAAATAAGCTCTAGAATGTGCATCTTTGAAGAACAATAGCTCTAAACTCCTTTGAATTGTCAGCTTTTGGCATTTAGAACATTTTGATAGCTCTGAAACTCATAAAATCAATTCTTATCAATTGAAGAAACAGTGTATTTGCATCCATGTCAAAGACTAAGTATTGTGCTAAAAAAAAATTTCAAAAAACTGTAAAATACCCCTGCAAACACACACCTGGGTCACTACAGGGTTGGGGTGATGATGGCTACTCATCAAGTATTTTTATACTGCCCATATTTCTTTCCTGCACCAAAACCTTCTTCTGGAATGTGGGTGCTGGCAGCAGTGCTGGCCCATCTGGAGCTTTCATCAGACACCAGAAGTACCTTAAACTCCCTTTTCAGGAACAGACAGCACTTAGCTACATTCACTGCATTATTTAGCTTCAACAGTGGTCATGCTGTCAAATGACTGTACTGCCTTTCCTATGTTTTCCCATCCTTCTATTAATTTAGGAATACATTTAGATAATTTTGTTAAATTAAGCAAAAGTTTCAAAAGGCAGCAAAAGCAATAAGCATTTCAGTAACTTAATTTAGTATTTACCCGCAAGAAGTTAAAATTCATTCTGATGATGAAGGGTGGTACTTGAGTTTTACATATGAAAAAAAAACTGTTAAGAGGAAAAAATTCAGACAAGAGAGGCTGCTTGTCCTGGAAAAGCCACTGATAAAGAACCGATCAGTTTAAGTACAAATATTATCAAACAGTATTAATCATCTAGCTCAGGGACATTTGTTCTTCCTGTCACTTTACAGAGGAAGAATCAGCTACTAAACTGTGGGAACTTAATTACTAGTATAAAAATAAATTGAAAGGGGGATTGGATATTAAGAATACTAGTATCACAATTAAGACTAATGAATTTTTGGGGAGGTTACTGAACCTTGTACTTCTCAACACAAACCCACCTCTACCAAAGGGATGTCATAAATCAGATTAGAGACCTTACAGCAGAACAGATGATGCAGCACTCAGCTACAATTAGCCCAATTCTTGAACTACAACTTGAAGGCCACAGCTTCAGTGACATGTGACAAACAAAAGCCAGCTGGGCTCATGAGCTGGGGCATGACACAATCAAACAACTGCATCTGACTTGGTTTGTGTCAAACTGATAACAGTAGATTAAGGACGAACCATCTTTTATTATAGTTGCCTTTGTCATCTTTTCTTCTTTCACCCAGTTTTACACATCACTCCAGCTGAGAAAATAGAATGGTATCAAATTTAAAATGATATAAAAGCTACAAGGATCATTTAAAATGAATTAAGTACTAATAAAATGACAGCAGTCAAGAACAGAACTGTGTACCATGACTCAACATTAAAATAGCTACCCAGGAAACTCAACAGGAAGGGACATAATTTTTGATGAGGAGAACTCTTTTAATCTATAAACCAATTTAACTAAAATCCTGTGGGAGAGGAAGGTGAATTCCCATGAGTATCAATAAAGCTTGGTGGAAACAAAAAGACAGGGACAATAATAAATAATGGAGTAGAAAGCTTATTAGAGTAAGCTGAATAATTTGGCAACCCAGGACTCCAGGAACACTGTTAAGACAGTCTAGAGCACAAGACGTGCTGCAGATGAAAAGTGTGTCCAGCAAACCGTGAAGTTCAAGTGTGATGCTTCTGATAAAGAAACCACTTTCCCAAGCAAAGGAGCAGAGTTATAATGTACAAAAGGTTTACAGGCAGTCTCTATGCAGGCCACTGGCAAAACCTTTACTCTATGCACCACACCTGGCTCTAGCACCCACAGCTCAACAGTGGTCACCTGAACAGGAGGGAGGGAAGCTTGGTTTCACTAACATGGGTTTTACATGTGATTAACAAAGGGGAAAAGATATTAAAAGTAAAGATATTCACTAATTTTTTTAGACTTCTAACTTTATAATATAACCATAGCAATTTATACAACTATATTTCATTCAACTGAACATTTTCTGACATGGCAAGAGACCAATAAAAGCATTCAGAAAGCAACATATTTGAGGAAGAATTTTTTATACAAGACACAAATGAAGAACTAATGTTTCATACATCTCTGAAAGGGAAGTTTTACAATGCTAGAAACATTTTTGTGATCTTAAAAGAAGAGAGGACACGAAATAACTCAATGTCACTATGTATCCAACACTACCTTTTCCTAGCACATAAAATTTACTTTCACTTTTCTTTTCCATCCTTTTTAGTACATTTTCAAGTCCATTACTATGAAAGAGTGACAGCTAAACCCACACATTCCATTCCTATTTTTGCCCAATTATCTTTCCTTGAGTAGGATGGACAATATGGTTCCATTTTATTTCTGAGAGAATTCCTTTATTTAGTACTCAGTTAGGTCAACTACTATCAAATGCTCATTTCTCTTGAGTCTGAATGATGCCATTCAAGGAGGAAAAAAAAAAAAAAAAAAAAAAAAAAAAAAAAAAAAAAAAAAAAAAAAAAAAAGCCAGGTTTGATGTGCAGCTAAGTTAATAGCAACCTAAGAATAGGAAAATATAAAACTGATATTTGACAAGCACTTTTGGTCTCCCTCCAGAACCAGACAACTTATAATTAATTTGAGGAACTTCTTATTCTCCATACCTTTTTGAGACAGCAAGAAACAGAGCAGAAACAGGCCAAACTTCCCAAAAAACCCCAAATTCTTTAACAAAGACCAAGGTATTCAGTTTCTCTCTTTTAAACCTAAAATGTTTTATGACAACAAGAGCTTTCTTCAGCCTTTCTTTTCTGAATGTAGCCTGACAGGAAACACTCTGATGCTTTCCACAGCTTGACTTTTCAGCTCATTTTAAATCCTACCTTCACTTATGCAAGAACATAATCTCAATTTATTTCCTATGTTGGTTGACAAGAATAACTTCAAAACTAAAAATCTGGAAACAATTTCTGTACAAGGGTTCTTGCTAACCCTGAGATTTGAACTTCAGACAGAAAATAATCCAAAGTCCTCTGCATATGTGGCTTCATTAGTAAGGATCTTTGTTTCAAGTTGCTAAATGATTATCAAAATTTGGCTATGGAAACACCAGCACCACCCATCAATAAGAAACTACCACAACCCCCCAGTGCATTGTTTCTATAATAAGTAATAGAAATCCACAAGGAAGTGAATAAAGATCTAACCCTGCTCTTGAACATGCCAAGAAGCTGATTTTAAAAGCTGAGACTAAAGCACCACATCCCGTATCTACAGGCATTATTTATATCCCAGCTATATCCTCCCCTATAGCCCAGGCATCCCAGAACAAAAATGCTGCAGGAATATTCTTGTTCTTTTGTAACTCTTCTGACAAGACAGCCAAAACAATCCCTCAAATCTAGTGATCAGTGACAGTTAACTCCAGCAACAAAGGGGACAGGCAACACAAAGAACAGAAGAACTTGAACTCAGTGGAAAATAGTTCAAGAAGAGGAATAAAGTATACAGCAGTGGATGCAAAAAAACCTTTTAAAGCCTGGAATAAAATATATGAACACAGCTAGCATATTCCAGAAATGCTTTTACTATAGTTCCATGCTGTCACAAACCAGTGCAAACCATGGATCTTGCCAAAAGGAGTAGATCACCTTCTGGCTCACTCTGGGTGCCTATTGGAGTATCTGTTTCACCCATCATGTGAGCCAAGCCAAACACTCATGCAGCCACACCACAGACTAAATCAAATTAAAACTAAGGTGGTTTTTTTCATCTTAACATCAAAAATAAAGTTAATAGAACTAAAACTAATTAGGAAAACATTTATAAAAAACACATTATAAATGTATTTGATATTTGAAGAGACCAATTCTACACAATGTTTTTCTTAACTCAAATCTTTGCTATTTAATTTGCTTTATACCCACAGAGTGAAGTGGTCTTTACCTTTTCTCACAGCATCTCCACCTGGTGGAGTTCCATTTTCTTGTGGCGCTACAAGCGTTTTCAGAATTACTTGTGTTGCCCCAAGTCTTGGCAGGGTGACATGTTTAAGAAAAGGCAAATTGTTTTTCTTGGCAAATGCCTGGCTTGTTTCTCTTCTTTTCCTAAGAAAGCCACCCTCTGGAAATAAAACAATCCATTTCCGATTGCGGCTCCAGTAATATTTTTCTAGATGATCTTTGAGTAACACAAGCTGCTGGTCACGGTGTGCTTTCCCCTGTAAGGATAAAACATAATCTAAATAAAATGATTGCTCAAAAGAGATAACATCAGACATAATTATTGTATTTCTATGGCTTCTCTCTTTTCAGAGATAAAAATAAGCCCCTGAAACAATAAAAAGCAATGTTCTCCTGGGAATGTCTACTGGAGGCCTACAGACCATGCCTCAGCTGGGTCACCACAGAGCTCACTCAGATCTGCACTGCCCCACTGACTCACTCACTTCTCCTCTTTGGTGCATTAGGACAACTTCCTCATTAGAATGGTAAGATACAGCCTTAATTACTGCAAAAATATCTTCAGGAACAATCTTTCCTCTTCCCATCTCTGCATGCACCAAAGCTACCGAAATTTTCAGAGGAATCTCTTTATATTAATTAGCGTGTTTGAGTGCTCCAAAGTGACTTTGTCAAATCACTCAATAGACACAGGAGGGCAAAATTAAAGCTCTCCTCAGCAGAGGGGATTTTAATCCTCTGAAATGTCAACAAAAAATGCCATAAACATTGCACTGTTTGCTGGTTAGTTGAGGTTTTTTGGTCACAGGAAGGAAGAGAGAAAGAGTGGGGTTGAATGAAAGACAGTATTTTAGTAAAGGTGAGCTTTGTGAAAGTGCTTCTCCTACGTTTAAGTCTCAGGATTGCAATTTACTTCCAACTTAGCACATCAGAGGGAAGGAAAAGGCTCTGCTTGCTCATATTAACACAATTATAATGCAATATTAAAGTCCTCAGTTGACCCTGTCCTTTCTTACCAGACCACAGGACTCCAGGATAGCACAGTAGTTAAAAGAGCAGTGAACAATAACCATCCAAATATTACTAGAGCCTTTCTGGAGGAGTTGGGCAAAGGACCATTACTCACTCACATGAAGTATTTTGCCACACCCAAAGGCTAACAGCCTAGAAACATTTTATTTTCCATTGGTGTATCTTTGCACTCACAATGAGGTCATTGTATCTGTGATGTTGTCTAGGTCAGCCACCTTACAAAAATGAGGAAAAGCCTTCGTTTTTGCAGCTCAGTGATGGCTTGGCTTTGTGACTGGAATTGCAACCCCACAGTCAGAAATCGTAACTTTCAAGGCAACGGCCCTCAAAATGTGCCTGTTGTAAATTCCACCTATTGGAACAGATTTAGATTTTACAAAGCATCCAACCCTGTTCCTTCCATCCATCCTCTCACAATACACAGTTGTGTGCCTCTAGAGACCTTTGTTTTATCTAATTTTGCCTCAGGTTTTCTAACTATGCCTCTCGTGTTAGTGAGAAATCTCACTTCAGCTGTGTACTGCTGTGATTAGGCATTTCTTTATTTAATTCTGAGTAAATTAACTTGTTCTCTGCAGTGTGAAAGTTCATTAATTCTCTCTGTCTCTCCACACATTTTATGTCCAGACAAAGGAAAAAGGAGAGGAAAGAAACATGTATGATGGATACTGCAGTTCACATAACTGGAAACAGGCTCAGGCTTTTCATCAGCCTCCTGAGTTTCTACTTTGAGAGCGCAGTTTGATCAACAGCCACCAAACAACAAAAAACTCTACCTACTATATGAAAAAATCTGAGGGTCTCACTCACTAATATTTGAGATGCTGAGCTCAACAGACATCCTTTCCTAATGCTCAAATAATAATTAACCTTCAAGAATCAATTAATTACTATTTACACAGGTCCAATGCCACCTCAAGTTGATCCACTACTATGTCACCCTCAGAAGGGACGGTCCTGCCTTTCCTCTTTTGAAAATCTGCAGCCAGAACAGTGACCTAACCAGAAAGACTCTCTGCATGGCTTCAAGGTCACTAGAGAAAGATGAGAGGTGTGCTAAGAAACAGAGATAAAAAGGACTGCCCATGTATTTTGCTTGTACACCCCTCTCATAATCAGCTCCCTTCACAACTGGATTCCATAATAATTTGTGCCTATGCCAATAATAAAAACAGCTTGGAAAATAAAGTAGCTTCAGAACAAAGACCTCCCCAAATATACACTTTACAGCACAGCTATTTCATCATGCAAACCAATCAGGAGGTGATAAGTAAGTCCCATAACATACAAGGATAAATCAAAGCACTATTATGTGTTCCCATTTACCTGTCTTATAAAGAAGTCTCCATGGATTAGAGACACAATGCCAAAGTTTGTGTACTTAAAAATATGATCCATCAGCCACATCATCTGACGGACAACCTGAAAAGTAGAAATAAATTTTAAAAGTGAGTAAATTATCAAGTGCAGAGAATTATGAATTATGCATACACTGGTCACATTTTTGCCACTCTTACAACAGCAATAAAACTAGCAAATAAATAGAATAAAGTCCTTTATGCCCCAAATATAAAGCAGCACAGGTGCTATGCTTCTCCCTGGAGAGTAGGATTAAGTAGCTTCCTTTTTGTTATGTAATATACAGTTCTACAATATTAGCCATGGCAGAGCAGCCACATGTATCTCTGGGAGTTTAATCAAATCCTGCTGCTTGGGAAGGCACAAACAGAGGTTGAGCCGATTCACTTGATCATCACTTCTTACAGGACAGTGAGGGCAGCAACTTTACCTGTTCACTCCTTTGAGATTTAAAATAAGAGAGTTACTCCCAACAAAGTAAACAACAGAAGGGAAAACCTTCTTTTCTCACAAGGTCTTTTTCCTCTACCTCTCCTACATGTAGTTTTTGAGAGGGGTAGGAAGTGGTTCTCCAAAACTGGAAAATCCAGTGTCTCTTACATGCTCCCAATGATAGGCTAGGCTGCCTTTTCCCTGTGTTATGAAGCCACATCACAACTGATGCAAGTTCAGTGAACCTGAAGTCATGTAAGACAGTACTCTTCCATTTACCACTATCAAAATAGAATATGCAGGACTGTGACATTTCTCTGGTGGTCAGATGATCATTCAAGCACCTTCTGCTTTGCACCTTTCTCACGCACTTTGAGGCAAACACAAAAGAAAGCAGCCTAAGAAATAAAGGTAACATGCCAGTATCCCTTCCTGTCTGCCAGTGGTGTTCCCTATTATCCCCACACATCCCGAGGACCAAAGGCACACAATGTATTTGTGAGTGATAAAAGAAAAATTAATTCCTAGATACAATTCCTTATTTGAGACTGATATTGGTGAAACCACTTATCCTACAGCCGTCTCCAGGCCTGTGTTAAATACAAGTGAGGACCTTAAAGCCAAATTCTTCTCTGCAGACATTAACATTCTTTCCATTTTAGTAAATTAAAAAGCTTTATGGTAAAAAACAAAGAAAAAGTGTGTCCTAAGGGCAAGAGCTAAAAAAAGCATCACTCAGGGGTATTACTGCTCTTCAAGGCACTACAGTGAGCTCATACCCATGCATCACCCAAAGGTGACAGGCTGGTGTAGGGAACCACATCCTTTGATAAAAACACCAACAAAAATTCACTAATGATGATTTAGCCTGCAGGAGTACTCAGCCCTGCCAGTGTTCATCTATTTTGGCATTTTGACAACTATTGTTGGATTGTATCAGGAAGTTGTTAAACCAACATAATCTATTTTACTGAAGGAGATAAGCAAGCTTAATACTTTGCTTTCCTGAAAAGAAAATATGTCTTTTGAGGAGTTAACACTGGTCCCATATGTTCTCTGGCAATCCTGGATGAGGAACTCTTGCCCAGCAGTTCTACTGCTTCTCCCCTACCACACCACTTGGTACTGTCTTTTTCTTTAGAAAATGCTAGATTTATCCTGCAAATTGATCACTGCTCTTCAGAATGTGAAGTCCATGTCACATTTTTTTAGGTGACACAGGGCTTCTAACATCCCTGAACTTCCCTTAGGCTTTCTGAGGAGTGACAAGATTTTGTCAAAGACAAGTATGACATGCAAATTATAACTAAGACACGAACAGTCTGCTGTGTGTGGGCTACAAAGAGACAAACTTCAGAGCCCAGTGATCGCAAATCTGCCTGTGAGCCTAGGCAATGGTGAGAAGTACAAAGATAAAGTATGTATATGTATGAATTAATACATATACATACTAACATACCAAATAAAAATAGCAGTTCAAAGAATAGGACACAGTTATCTTGTCTGCAATCAAAAGGCAAACAAGATTAATGGATATTCATTTTATTCTGCTACCAAGGGCAGAATAGAGGACACTGCAGAATTCTGTTGATAATTCGTCTATGTGGTGACTCCTCTACTTAGTATCCTCAGGAATGGAACAACACTTATGAGATGAGCCTCTTATCACTTGCATTTCAAGGACATTCAAAGACATTCAGAAGTGTTTTGAACACAAATTCATAGCTGTTGATGGCTTCAAAAAACTTTTGGATGCCACTTCAGGTCCTTTTTCCTTCATGCTCCCTGGTTAAGTATGATCAGAAGCTAGAAAAAACTTTTACCAACTATATTTTAAAAATCTAGGTGCCTCCTATTCACAGACCCACTTCCACTTCAGTCTCCACAGATTTCCTAACAAAGCAACCTGGACAGACTGACTTTCATCTTTCAAGCATCTCTAACTTAACAATGAAACCTGAGAAAGCACAACTTGAAATCTGCTCATAAACCACTTCCAGCTCCACCTTTGCCTCCACTGCACCCTTCCTGGCACTGCTTTCTGTTCCAAATCAGAAAAAAACCCCACATTTATCAGTCCTAATCCAGTCAGAAAGCAGTAATAGCAGCATTTAACCTACTTCTTTTTGTTAAACACATAACCTTCAATATTTATAAGACCACAACTTACTTACTGAATTTTTTTAACTCTTACTTTCACAAAGAAATTGGAACAATTTCTCAAACTTTAACAGAAGTATAATAAGGTCACTTCTGGTTCACCTGAAACTTTGCTGTTTGGCTTATATTATGGTATAATGTATTAATCAAACAATGCCAATCAAGTCCTTCAACTAAAATTCCAGTTTTGAGCTAAAGTTCCATTTCTCTAGTAAGAGATAATTTTTTTTTTCTTATTCATATAAGTGAATCTAAAAAACCAGAAATATCTCAGCACATGTATTTGATCTTACTGCTTTGTGAGATTAAATTTACTTAGAACAGACAGGCTACACTCTCACCGGTATATAAGTATTTATAAAATACTAGGAAAAAATTCCAGCACGGTTCCTGACACCATCTTGGGAAACACTGACAAGTTGCAAGACTGCCTCATGAGTTTGCCTCACTACACAGAAAATTCCAGATCTTTACACTGAATATTTCTGAAGACTTAAAGGAACATTTTTTTAAAAGCAGCATTAAACTCTATGTTCTTGCAGATTACAACTGGGTTTTGTCTGTACTGGCTGACAAAAGCAAGGAAAAGAAGTTCTGGACTGGCACAAGCTTAATCCTCCCAAACAAACAACAGAAAAAAAAATCTTGAAAATTACAATCTTGCTGACAGATGAGTATTAAGCTTGTGAAGGACTCCATGTTAAGTTTAAACTGGATTTAAGGGAAGCTGACTAATTTAAGCATTTGCATACAGCATAATGATTATTTCTGGACAGGTAGGTTTATTTTTTCCTTCAGTACTTTCACAGTCACACTTAGTAAAGACAATTCTCTTTAGAAATAGGGAGCATGCTATTTAAAAGTATCTGATCCAGCAAGTTCTAGCAAAGATAAACTATCCTGATCCTTCTTGTCATTTTCAGTCACTTGTACTACTTATGCTGTACTTTAGGCATGTATTGAAGCTCATATTGTTTTATTTCTTTATTAGCTAAAAACAGCAAAGCCATACTAAGCTCTGGACATGTACATTCCAAGGGCAATGACTGCAACTACTTAAGGGAAAAAAACAGTGATTTTAGGGATTTTCTGCTTTTCTGAAAACATGCAAACCTAATAATTTCCATAGTGAAGATGATTTGTGATCTCAATGCCTTACTCCATTTTTAGCATCTCCTACATTCATTACAACTTGCTCTGTCTTGACAAACATTTAAGCTATGGGGTCAAATGGGATAAACATGACTTAGATTTATATCTATAAACTAGTGGTCAAGATCATATGCCAAATGCTTCCACAGGACTACACGCTCACAGTCATATCTTTACCACAAGACTGTCCTATGTACAATTTTAGTGAAAGGAATTAAAGAATTTATTCTGTCATTCTACTCATTTGGGTACAGGACAGAATACCATATATACCCGATTCCCTCCATTCCAAAAGAAATGAAAGCAATCAAAAGTACTTTTAAAACAGCCTGCTCTAGGGTAGAGTAAAAAGAAAAGTCTCTGCTCCCACCTGAGTAGAATTTTCATACTTTGTGAGGATGGGTTGCTTAAAAGGTTTTGTTTTGCCTTTTTTTAAATCAGCTTTGCTGTCATAAGCAAGATCTTGAAAACTTCCTAATAATTGGTAAACCACTGATAAAGGCAAGGGTACCCATAACTATATTAATTTGGATTAAGGAAAACAATGCCAGTTACAAATTGTGCAGATGCAACTAAAAGCACTTCTTGTTTCCTTGTTTCTTCAGGGTATGATGCAGGAAACAACACTGAGACACTTGAAGAAAGAAGACAACACTAAGACAGATACAGCTGATGCATTTTTTCATCTTGACAAGTATGCCTCCCACCCTTTTGTAGCTTAATCATGCACACATACTCTTCTTCCTGATTTGTACATAAATTTGATCTCCTGTTTAGATCTTATACTCTGGTTTCCACACCTTAGATATTAATTTTCTGAACAGCAATGCATGAAACAATTAACATTAGTTACACTTCACATCAAGAAATGCTTAAGGGCTTGTGAAACAAGAGCTCAAGCAATTCTAACCTTAGGTAGGTAGTTTAACTTTGGCATGCCCTCACTCCTACCAAAATCCCATACACAGCTTGCTCTAACTTTGAGAAAAATTCCCTGCTGGAATAAAGTCATAATCAAGAAGCCAGACCTGTGTTGGTCTGAGCAAATTTGGCCTGAACAGCACAAGGGCACGAGGTGAGAGGAAGAAGTCGAGTACATGATGACCTGTGAGGAGCTCTGCTTCAACCTTGACTGGAGGCACAGGGACTCAGCTCACACCTGACCTTCTCCAGAGACAACAAGCAGGGTCTATACCTGCTCCAAGCTATGGCTGTCACATTGGACCAAACCCAACCCAAAAGCTCCCTGCTGAGCTGATCTGGTGGGTTAACAGCCCAGAGTGAGCATTAGGGCCACAGAGAGAGGAGAGCAGTCCCGAGGGAGCACAGCAGACACAGCAGCCACCCCCTGCCCCGGATGCAGCCTACCGTGCCTTTATCCTGAAGGCACATCATCAGAGTGCAGACGTCACCCGTCGCTTGGTGGTTCACCAGCACCATGGCTTCATCTTCTGACACTGCTTTAACATCATCACCCCATTCCACTACTATTAAAAATAAAACAAAAAATAAAAAAGGGTAAATTTAACAATGAGCACAAGAAAATTTTTCTGTCCACAAAAGAAAGCAAAACCACCCCACACCCAGACTATAATAACAAAGAAACCTACATGCTACATGTCAATTTAAATTTGGCACATAGCTAAGGCAGGAATATTAGCAAGACTGTTTTTCCAAGCAGGGAGTATCCAGCTTAGTTTGAAATTGCATGCGCAGAATAAGAACAAAACAAAAATACCAGAACATGTGCACAGAGATTGATCTTTTTGTGTCATCACACCATTCTATATTTAGGGTCTGAAAATTACATAAGCTTTTTGACCCAGCTTTCATACTCATCTATCTCACCTCATTAGATTAAAAAGAAAATTATATTGTCAACAGTGGGTTTTGCTGGCTGGCTTTGTTTGATTGTTTTAAACTTAGTAAGTTTATTCATTTCTACACTCACTATTATTATTCTACTCCAGTAAAACAAACAAACAAAAAATAATCTGTATTTGGATCACTAGGTTTAAAATGCTACATTAAACAAACTCATTCATTCAAATCTAAATGAGTTAGCTATAGGCAAGGAAGTGGGTTCAGAAAACGCTGCTCAGATGACAGAATCTATTAGTCAATATTTTGTAGACCAGAGACCAGATGCTCCAGTGGCAAGAATGATGTCAGAAGGAAGATGCAGTTGTTTATCATCCAACACTCACACTGACTATCAAGACCATGCTGAGATAAGGAAGAGGGGTAAAATTTGATAGTTCATCATCATGAAGTATCTAAGTGGAGAAAGACAAGACTGCCTCTCAAAGAACACAGGATGGGAAACTAGGAAATGTGTGCTGTAAACTAAAGACCAGAACATGTCTAATACTGCTACTGGGGCAAAGAGACAAGTGAGTAGAGTCTGTCTTTCCTCAGTGAGAGGGATGGACGCTGCAGTGCAGGGTGAAGGGAAAGGATGGACAGGCGGAGGGCCTCTAAGAAGTTCCAGAAGAAAAATAAGATGCATTGCCTGTGCATGTAAGATATAACTTCTTTGTTTGTTCCATACCTCAAGTGATTCCTACTGCTTTCCTTTCCAGTTCTGACAACAAAGGAAATATTTCGCCAGCACTACTGACTCTTGTACTGTTTGAAGTTCTTCAAGCAGTGAAAAACTTTCAGCACAGGCCAAATACTTTACTATCTGTCTTTTAATAGATGGTTTAACTGATGCAAAGGCAGGTGGCTACGCATTGAAGACAAGCAGCAATAATCCTTGCACAGCTTCCCTGTCCCTGAAGAAATCGAACCGCATCATACTTTTGAAAATAGGCACTTTGTTACTTTCTAACAGCTCCAAAATTAGTACTGAATTGAGACTTGAATACAAAATAAAAAAACCAGAATGCAGTATTTGGTCACAAGTAGATAAAACCAGACTAGAGATGTGACAGTGAAGAGGACTACTCATTCCATAATGTTCAATCTCCTTTCCTTTCCCTGGGAAAGCTAAGCCCAGATCTTTTCTGATTTTTCTCACCATAGACTTGGAAGATCCCCTTTATCCCTGCTCACTATGTGCAAATTCCCTGCAATGTTCTCTCTAACTCCATGAAAGTTGTAAAATGCTTGGCCATGGCAGTCATAGTTGGCTGCACACCTTCCTTATCAGGTATTTCACACATCTCACTATGGCAGTATCCCACAGAGCAAGAAACTGAGATGAAATGAGAATTGTTTTAAAGGGAACTGAATCAATCACATACTAACTTTGAAATCATTGCTTCAGTGTTTCTATTAGGCAGCCAATATACAATGGTCCTACTGAACTGTGGCTTTCTGAAAGTAATAGAAACTAAGTACTAAATACACCCAGTATCTACAAAATCACATTTGTCACAAGTAGCTAATTGTTTCCAAATAAAACTGTTTTATTTGTAGATCACTCAGAGAAAATAAATGCATTCCTTTACTACACATATTTCCCTGGAACATAGCAATTTAATACTAATAATTTAAACTGTAGAACAGTTTAAAATGAAGCTCTTCAAAAATTATTCAGAGATCTAACTTTACAATGGATTAAAATAAAGGCTGTGACTGAAAAACACAAACCATGAGAAGCAACATAAAATTGAAAACAACTCAAGAGAAGAACTAATGAAGCTTAAATTACTATAAAAAAGTACACTTTTAACATACTAGGTGAAGACTAATGTCTGATTTTGAAACTTTCAGATAGGCCCAGCCAAAGAAGTACAGGGAGAAAAAAACCTTCTCTTGTTACCCATTTTACCTACTGTTGTTAAATACAAGAGGGTATAAAACAAACAAGCAGCTCACCATGCAATAACAGGTTTCAGCTGAGAAATAAGGAAAAGTTGGGCTCTGTGATCCCATTCCAAATGCAAGGTGAAGAAGAATGAAGTTTGATTTAATTCTTCAACTGATTTACTATACTGATTTTACCTATCAACCAGCCAGGCTAACAGCTCAAGTTCTGCAATTCAGCTGACAGGTAGTGGGTTATTAAATCCCAGTGTATCAGCTGGCCTTCCTCCAGCTTCCTCCCCCCTGTCATCCCTCCTCAGGTAATCACGCTGTCTCTTGTGCTTAATAACGCTTTACGGCCAATTGATTGACCTGATTGTCAGGGAGAAAAGAATCACTTTGTGCAAGTCCTTCACAGAGCATTTCTGGACTGAAAAAAGAACAGCAAACCACGAAAGTGTGCAGAAAAACCATTGCCATTACTACAGTTTTTTAAAGAAGAAAAAAACAAACCCTCATGTCTCTAGAATTTTAAGTTCACAGAGTGAACTTTCAATTCAGTGGGAGGAATAAATGCTTACCTTCAATTTTCTCCCCACACAAAGGAGAACCTTTTGCTTTAAGAAACACTTGCACTATTACATTGCTCCACTGCAGCTGGAAATACTGAAATCAAAACCTCAGCTGCATGGCAGCAGAACCAACAACACTGCTTTGCTCCACAAGAAGACGACAAAAAACAGCTCTAAGACAAATATTTGTCACTCGGGGGCCTGAGATGCAGCAAACTTTCCTCCACAGCTTCTTTCTACTGCCAGAGCATATGTTTTAAAGATAGTTCTGAGTCTAAAGCCTGGCAACAGTTAGGTTTCTGCAAATGCAATTTAACATAGTAAAATAACATAAAGGGAGGAAAGAGCAGGAAATCATTTCAGTGTGGCAAGACAGAAGTGACTTTGCCATAAGAGAGATCTCACTTGTGACGTCAGGTTGTGAGCAAAAGACTTTACCAGAAAAGGATGAAAGCAAGTTTACTTGCAATTACATGAGCCCCAAGACAGAAATATTTATCCTTCTCTCATAAAAAGAAGTCCAAGATGTAGAACATCAAGAAAACATTTCATCTGATGAGCTGCCAACCGAGTCTTTTACGAGATCCTTATAATCTAATTTAATCCTTATAGAGCTTAAAGAAGAAAACAAAAGTAATAATTTTTTTTCATATTTTTACAGAACTATTACTAGCTATTGAGAGTTCTCAGACTACTTTATAGTCATGTCCTTAATGTAACTGTCTGCATGCAAGTGATGCTATGAATAAATACTCAAGCACTTCCATTACAGTATGTCACTAGGCTGAGCAAAGGACCCCTAACCTAACTGAAAATTCGGATTTATTTTATAGTTTTGGATACACCTGGAAGAATGGCAGTCTACTGATCTGCGCAACTGCCAGAAATCAAAATCAACAATTTCATTTTGCATATTGTATTTTAAAACTTAAAAAATGCTCTGAAATTTTCAGCATATCTTCTTTGTTACAGCAGTCAGTAGTTTCAGTTTCACTACAGTGTGTGCCATAAGAATTGGCATAGATCTCCTTGGCCTCATAACGACGTAAGTCCTAGTTTATTATTTCAAAAGGCACTGAGTTTTAAAAGACTGACATTTTATGGCAAGGTCAGGGAATTGACCTTGAGCATTCTAGCCACAACTATTGAAACACAAATCATCTAAAAGTTACAGTATATGTAAACATGTAACTGGTTTGGATATCCACTTTATTTGCTATTTAGACTTGAGTCCAGACAATATTCACAACTTTCTCTAGAAATTGGGAGAGGTTAAGAACTTCCACTCCAGAACTTTCCAGAAAACCACAGAATGGGTAAGGTTGGAAGGCACCACAGTGGCTGGTGCAGGCCAACCTCCCTGGTCAAGCAGGGTCATCCCATAGCACAGGATTGTGTCCGGACAGTTCTTGAATATTTCCAGCAAGGGAGACTCCACAACCTCTCTGGGCAACCTGTTCCAGTGCTTAGCCACTGTGCTGTAAGGAATTCTTCCTCATATTCAAGTGGAAAATCCTGTGCATCAGTTTCTGCACATTGTCCTTGTCCTACTGCCTGGCACCACTGAGCAGAGGCTGGTCCATCCTCCGACATCTCCCTTCAGAAACCTAAGCAGATTGATGAGGTCCCCTCTCAGCCACCTCTCTCATCCTTTCCTCCCAAGAGAGATGCTCCAGTCCCTGCATTATCTTTGCAGACCTCCAGTGGACCAGCTCCAGTGGCTCCATGTCTCTCTTGTACTGAAGAGCCCAGAACTGTACACGGCACCCCAGATGTGACCTCAGTAGAGCAGAGCTGCAGGGCAGGACCAGCACCCTCAACCTGCTGGCAGTGCTCTTCCTAATGCACCCCAGGACACTGCCTGCTTTCTTGGCACAAGGGCACTGCTGGCTCAAGGACAGCTTGTTGTCCACTAGGACCTCCAAGTCATTCTTGGCAGAGATGCTTTCCAGCAGGTCAGCTCCCAGACTGTGCTGCTGGTGCACAGGTTATTTCTCCCCAGGTACAGGACCCTGCCTTTTCAGACCCATCCTTAGTTTATTTTCCCTTCTGATCACTTGCATCCATGTCACAAGACTTCATGAAAACTTGCTCCAAGAAGCTGCAGACTGGAAAGTCTTAGAAATTAACAGAACCACTTTTAGTCGATCACTTGGAAACCTCCAGCAACAAACAAACAGCATTACTGAGAAACAGCCTTCCTCAAAAGCCACCCTGCTATCTAGCAGAAAGAATGTTATTGATAGGTATTCAGCAGTGACTAATGCCTGACAACCAGGTTTCTATGTTTTAAACATTTCCCCTCTTACTCAAGCATTTATGTCTGGCAAGTTGCAATCCTGCTTTACTGTTATTCACAAATGACTCGTCAAAGCGGGTTTCAACTGGAGTACAACCATGTACAGTTGTTCAACTCATTTGTCTCTCCTTACAGATGGGATTCTTCGATAGCTGGCCTTACAAAATCCCAGAAGTGATGCAAGAGGTTAAATACTACTTAGATGTTCTTTTACCCTTCACAAAAAGGTTAAGGTATTTATCTCTGGGAATTGTTTGTCTACAGTGAGAAAAAAGGAGAACAAACAATGGACTAAGCTAATTATTGTATAGCTAGTCTTTTACATTTACTAAGCATTTATTTTAGGGTCAGAAGGTATTTAAACTACCTACATAAAATCAGACATGTACTATGGGAAAGAGAAAAATAGCTCTTCCTATCCCACCCATTCCTTCCAAAATTCCTACTTCCAAGGAAGACTTCATATCTTATTTTTAATTATACACAAGAGGTACAGATGATGAATAAAAACACAGCACAGAAAAGGAGCAAAAGAAATACATACAATGTCATATCTCATTAAACATGGCTTCACTTAACATACTGTCCTTCTTCTATTAAAGAATGTACTCTTCCTAACAGAAGCATTGTTGATTTCAAGGCTATCACAATATCCATTTTTTTAGATTATAAACATGTAATTTCAAAGCAGATTTTGCTAACAAAAAGAGCATCCTTTACAGATAACTTGATTCAGAATTTGATGATGATAAACTGACTGCACTGACAATTTTTCCCTTTATTTCCATGAAGAAAAACACTTGAAATAGAAAATTCAGAGTAGGAGCAGCAGCTGGGGAAGGGAAGGCTGCAAATAAAGGGAGGTTATTCCTACAATATATGTTAATAAGCCAATGCTAATTTTAAGATGTCCCAGTCACTATCTTTGGTTTTTTGCCACCAACTATCTTGCACACCTCTACGATTCCTTGTACAAAACAACGCAAATTTCTTTCTGCTCTCAGTTCTCCTTAGCTTCCATTCCCTCCTACTGCAGTTTAAAGTCAGATCTGCTCTATAGACAAGAGCACTTTAGTAGTCACAGTATTTATCCTCTATGTCAACCCACCTTCTTACTTCAATTAACCAAGAGAAGTGTTAAAAACAGGAGACAATTACAACAGAGATGCCCTGGCCCCATCACCTTCCTAATCAACCCAAGAACCATGTTCTTCCTAAAACTCAGCAGTTCCTTTTGGAAGTAGGCTCCAGCAATGACTGCTTTTGAATACTGACTTAATTTTCCTGGAGTGCAATGTTCAAGACCTCATGGGTAGAGCTCGCTTGAGTTCTATAATTTGCTGGGACAAGAGATGATGCTTGTGGCTGAAGAGAGGGCTCCTTTTACCCATTTGTGAATGAGAATCAGTAAAACAAAAGCAAAACCTTAGATCACCCTCAAGGAAGCAAACTTCTTCCACTGACTTCAGTGATACCATTTTAAGAGCTTCAGCATTTCACAGATTTATTAGGCAAGCAGTTCATATGATGAGGAAACTTTTAAAATTAACAGATACTGTCAGCATACACATACTGTCAGCTATGATCACAGCAGATATTTAAGGAAGAGTTCAAATATATCTTAAGTATTACAAGAACACAAGAATACAAGTGTATTTCTTGCACTGGACACACCCTCCACATTTTCTGGAGGTTTCAGTTATTTTATGCTGCTCCCACAACTCTGCTTGAAATGTAGAGCCACCCAAGTCCCACAGCTCATAGTTTTGATCATCCAAATGGGAAGCCCAGCTGTAGATGGTGGTTTTCCTGCTCTCAAAGAATAGGACAAGTCACAGTGTTTGTAGCCACACAGGCAAATGGGAACTGAGGGATGTGAAGATTGCCACAGATGTCAGCTTTCCTGACTACAGTGGTAATGAACTGTAGCAGCTGAGAAGGAACTCCACTGTCTGTTTTGCTGCTTCTATTCTTAGAAAAGCAACTGCAAGACTGAAGAAGGAGATGGAGTGCTGAAATCCTTTTGAAGTACCTCACGCTCATGAGTCAGAGCACCCGCAGAAGGAGTGAGCTGAACAGCACATTCCTCCCCAGTGACAGATAAAATACATTAACTACTCAAAAGAACATCAATGCATTCATGAACTGATATCCTAATGCTCTAATACCTTACATGCTGCAGATGTTATAATGACCAGGAGAAAAAAAAATTGTTTGAAGTCTAGAAGGAGAAGCAAAACAATGAGATAGTCTGGCAAGTTTATCTCACCATTAAAGAGTATTTCAAAATAAAAAAAAAATCAGCACAAGTAAAGGTTACTAGGGGATACTGCAATCAAATGATCAGGCCTAAAAGTTGAAAATTATCCTGACAAGTTTTAAAGTACGCATACTAGTTAGAAGTATACACACTGTCACCAAGGCCCTAAAAAGGCAGGTGAACCTGAGCCAAGAGTAAATACACTTCAGATTAACTGCCACCACTTCAGTTTATGGGCAAAGCTGACATCCTGTACCATTTTGGCCATGCCCAGTCACAGTGTGGAAAGAAATAAGTCAACCTATGTTCAAAAACGTCTATTTCCGACATGAAATAAAGACTCAATTTACAGGACTGTCTTTAAGATTACCATAACCCAAAAAAAGGATGTAAGCTAAACAAGAATTTTTGCCTTTTCCTGGTCAAAAGCCTCTAAACAATGGGGATGACCAAAAAAGTTGTAACGCTGTAAGTGACAGAAGCAAAGAATTGTATTTCCACAAAACAAACATCAAAGAGATCCTGAATAGAAGGATCTCATCTAAGTTGTTACACAGTGCAAAGACAAGAGTTGCAGCTTGCTAAGACTGCACAATGGAAAAAAACCTCATTTGACAATCACTGACCACAAGACCAATCATATGAAAAAATCTCCCATGGTATTTTGGTCCAGAGATATCTTATTCCTCCTTAAAGAGAGAGTACGGATTTGAAAATTTCAAGAGACAACCAAGACACACTTTTTTTCTTCTTTTTACCACTTTGTGCTTTGTGATTTAAGTCCAAGGTCAGTGGCAATGATGGAAAGAAACATCACAGACTCTCATCACAGAGATCAGCACCTGCTTAACTAGACCTGTTCTCAGACAAGACACAGGGTCCTGTATTTCAGTCTTTTTGTCCACAGGAATAATGTTTACAAGTGAAAAAGGATTCTCACCAATTAAGTACATGACTTTAAATACTGAATCCACGTAATACTTTTCCATTGTTTTAAAGTTCAAAATTCAAATTTTCAGGGTTTCACCCGTAATACTGATGTCTACTTTTACCAAGAAGCAGATTTGATGTTGGACTACCCTAAGCCGGTATCTCAGAAGTCCTTTTCAGTGTACTGTACATTGAAACTACAGTAATTTAACTAAGGTTACGATGCAAAACATATCCTAATCTCAAAGAAAACTGTTATCTGTAAGGCTGCTTTATGAAAAACAGCCTGGCTTTTCTAGAAGTTACTTTGAAAGCAGCAATTCTGGAACACACCATCACTGCAACATTTCCAGCATGCTTGTCTGCAAAAGGTGAAGTACTATAGAGGAGCAAGAGAGGAGGGAAGAGTGCTGGTTTTCTCTGGAAAAAAAAACCATACCAGCGTTGCTGGGTGAGGAAAATATGCTACAAATACAAAGCTTCCCATTATATATTGTTACCCTTATCACCCTTTCAAGCAAATAACAGTTGGCTGAGGCTCTGTATTTTTACTAACTTGATGCCAGCAGTTTGCTCCAGTACTTTATCCATACTCATCTGCCCCATCACTAAGCAAGAAGGAACAGCAAGAGGAGCTGACAAACAGGTCTAATTCAGCAAACACTAACAGGCAGGAATAAAAGTGCTATGGTGCTTTTATTTTCCCTTTAAAAACTACTGTTATCTTATAAAAAATACCCATCTGCTGCATGAACTGGAGAACTTGTTCCTTCCTGGAATCAAGTCAGAAAATGCCATATGACTTCATGCTCAGTATATAAAATAGGGGGAAGAGGGAAGAAGCAGGATGTTTGGAGTGATGGTGTTTGTCTTCCCAGGCAAATACGGGGGTGATGAAGCCGTGCTTTCCCAGGGATGGCTGAACATCTGCCTGCCATGGGGAAGCAGAGAAAGACTTCCTTGTTATGCTTTGCTTGTGTGCACAGCTTTTGCTTTCCCTATTGAACTGCCTTTGCTTCAACTCATGGGTTTTCTTACTTTTACTTTCAATTCTCTGCTGGATCCTGCTGGCAGAGGAGCGACCCGGCAGCGGTGTGGGGCCTGGGTTAAACCACAACAAAGAGCCACTGAGATGATGAAGGGACCAGAGTATCTTTCATAGCAGGGACAGGCTGAGGGAGCTGGGACTATTCAGCCTGAAGAAAAAAGGCTTCAGAGGGAAAACTGTACCCATGTGTCAGTTCCTGATGGGGGCACAGAAAGAGGTGTAAAGATGACTTAGCCAGACTCCCTGCAGTGTCCAGTGACAGGTTGAGAGGTAATAGGGACAAATAAAAAAAATAAAGGATATCCCACTTCAACACAAGGCCAAAAAAAAAAAAAAAAAAAAAAAAAAAAAAAAAAAAAAAAAAATCAACACAGCAACCAAACCACCAAAACATTTTACTATTGTATGTTTCCAGGTTGCACAATGAGGTTGTGAAATGTCCATCCTTGGAACGGTTCAAACCCTGACAGGACATGAACCTGTGCAACCTGTTCTAAATGACCTTGCCTTGAGCCAGGGGTTCAGCTATATGATCCTCAGAAGTCCTTTCCAAGCTGAACAACTCAGCCTGACACCAGAAGGAACAACACAGTGTTAACAAAACTCTCTCTTAGTAGATATGTACAGCTACAACAAAACCTACAACTTCATCCTGCAGCATGAGAAGGAACAGCTTTTACAATCACGAAGCACACGCTGCAAATAAAATCTGACAACATTTTTCTGTCTTACTGCTGCAGAACTGAAGCAAAGACATAAATCTGAAAGATAGTTCAAATCTTAGTATGAAAGAAGCAGAGTATGACTCATCTGGGATCATCAAACTCAGGCAAAAAAGTGGGACCAACCCCAGAAGCCTGAGGCAACAATGCATTTAGTCAGAATAAGCCATTGTGTTCACTCGTAGGAAGTCCTGATGTCTTCATCTGGAGATCTTAATTTAGATATTTTTATCTCTAGCTATATTATGAAAAAGTGAATTTCTCTATTGAGACTGTTTTGTCTGCATGACAAACATAACACTTGTAAGCAGCGAGATTGAAACTGAGCTCCTTTAAGTTACTTGAACACCAAGATATTCAAATTACTACTTAACACTCAGATACAGCTAGTGACACCTACTCGAACACAAAACCTAAAGAGTAATAACAAGTAAACAAAAAACCTCATCATGTAAAGTGGGAAGGCCCCAATTATTTCCCTTATTATCTTTATTCAAGATATTTATCTAAAATAGTTACCTAAGTTGCTCTTATACTTGAGAAGCAGAGGAGAGTCACTCCAACATCATGGGACAATCTGTGCTGGTGAAGAAAAAAACAAACTAGAAGAGGCAAGCCAGCACAATCAGGGCTATCAGAAGATGGCATGATGGGGCAGCAAGCACCAGTTGAACCAGGATGAATCCTTACAGAATTGTGGTTTGCTACGCTGGAAGACCTGCTGGGCAAGTCTGGTTGGCCCAACAAGAAAAGCATAACCAGTACAAGTGTCCCAGGTTACCTTCAAAATTGCTGTGAATTTCTTTTTGAAACAAACTTGTTAGGCATGTTGTGGTCTCTAAAGCACAGCAGGTGTAGAGTTTTGTTCTTGCAAAGAACATGTTCTGAACATGCTAAAAACCTGCAACCTCCCCACTCTTTTTTTGTAAGTTTATGTACAAGAGAAAGTTAAACATCCTGGGTACGAAATTTTTGTAGCCGTGTCACAGAGACTACAGAATCACTATTTAGGCAGAGACAGGGTGACAGCTGCTTAATTTTTAGTGGGCTTTGGAATTGTTTGGGGAAAGTAAACCCAAGAAAATATTTTCCCCCTCAGAAAGCAGTCTGAAAGCACACCCTTTGTCACAGTTAAAGCACTGCATCCTAGCAATAACCTGAGCTGTCTTTGCAGAATCAACTGACTAGACAGCAGAAATTACCCGGAGGCAGTACCAAAAACTGCAATACCATTACTACAGTTTCCTTTTGAGTCACTAGCAATGGTATGCATTACTAATTTGATCCTGCTGCTTGTCCTTCCAGATGTAAAACTCCCTGTGATGCCAAAAAGACTCATTCATAAGGTACTTCACTTGCCTCAACTGTTAAGGTGGCTGCAAAAGTACAGCTAACACATCATCCAGCCTTAAAAAGCTAATAGATACAGGACTAAAGCAGTCAGATAAAACCCTGTCAGGTTCCAGGGGAGACAATGCCCAGAAAAGAGAGGTTTTCAGCCCAGAAGTAAAGGGATACATTTCAGATTGTGACGTCAATACCAAAAACCAGTATATCCAAACCAAATGGGTGAAAAATCCCATTAAGATAACAGTCTACGCAGAACAAATGATTTGTGAAATTGTAGGCCTGTTTCCTCCAGAGACAGGACTCTCTCTTTCAAAGGGGGGGAAAGGCTGAAACCTGCTTTGCAGCCCCAGCTGTTCACTCTGAGAATCCTGATGTAAAATGGTCAGCCTAGAACAAGCTGGCCAAAACTAATAATCAACGAGTCACCGTACAGGAACACGGCACTCCCACAGCTCCCATTCAACTGTTCAGCTCCTTCTGCAGAGGTGCACGCTGCAGGACTCTGTTTTCTTCTTTGTATGACAGAAATAGGGTCTGCACTGTGTAGTCCAGAATAATATAAATAATAGGTAAACTGGACAAAGACTCACTGGGAAAAAATGCACCAGCAAGGCAAAAGCAAGGCTTTAAATAAATAATTGGGAAAATCTGTAATGCTGTTTAAAGAAGAAAATGAAACATGAACAAAGTCTGATGGCTATAAAGAAATAAAGAATCATCTATTATCATAGATAGATAAATAGGTGTATGCAATCCACAATAGATTTTTCTGCTTTTGAAGTGGAGAGATTCAAGTCCTGGCTGCTTCTGGGAGCAATATGGGAGACTTGAAGGAATTTATTACAGAAATTTAAAGTATATTTGCTGGAAACTGATGAAGTGCTCAAAATCAAATCCTAGTAAAAGACTGCACAAAGTTTTCATTGTTACTTAAGAGGGAGCAAGCTCTACCACTACAAAATTCTGCAAAAATTGCTGGTTTACTCTTTAGAGAAAAAAAAAAAAAAAAAAAAAAAAAAAAAAGAGTTGAGGTATTTCAAAAGCCACAGTTCCAGCCATACAGAAAATTCTGCCCTCACTTCACCCAGATCCTCCAGTCAGCCCAGTTAAAAGTAGGGCTTTAAAGAACAAATTAACTGGTGGCAGATAGCAATGAACCTGCCCAGGAAGACATGGCCACTTCCTCTCCTTTTAAGATTTGGAGATTGCAAGCTTCCAATATAACAACAAGGAAACCAGGGCATCTTGAAGCTTTTCAGATGTTTTTCCCAAAGAACACAGCTGTAGAAATGACATGACATATGCAGCAATTTTCCAACAAATATCCCAAGGCCATGCTATACCAAGTCTTTCTGGGGACAGCAGCAGAACTCAGCCAAATTTAGTTATCATGTACTGCATGAGGGACTGGAGAGGGTGGCCAGCAACGAAAAGACACTTATTGCAAGTCTCATTCACATTTTTCACTAAAAGTTTTAAGTTACTAAATTATTTGGGACCACAAACTTTTCAGAGCACTACACAAGAGGCTCTTTGAGGTAAAAGGCATGCAGAATACAGAAAACTGTCTGTTGCAGGAAGAGAGAAAGCAATTTCTCATAGGCAACTGATAAAACACAGCTATTCTAGCGCACTTTTTTTACATAATAGTTAGAGAGGTAACTCATCAAGGGTTTTCGGAAACTCTGAAGTGCCATGAAAATCTCTGAAGTGCCTTGAGGTTTATGAAATATGGGAACCAGAAAACTGCAATCAGACTGAGCAAACATTGGTTTTTCTTTATAAAAGACATGGAACTTGCCTGAAACTCCAAGTGAGAATTTGCACTCATCTCTCCCTACATACAAACCCTAATTAATAGCAGGGTGAAAAGGCCTGATCAGCCCCCAAGCATTGAGCTGCTTAGCTCTGAATGGCACCACTGGGACCAGGTGCAGGCAAGGGTTGCAGCAAGAGGGTGCACATTAAGAAAAGCTGCCAGAGTGACAACAGTTAAGGACTAAGACTGTGCTTTTCAAAATAAAAGCTATGTTGAAAAAACCCTAATTACACTACTAAGCAAGGAAACCATTTTCTCAGTGTTCAACTGGGCTCAGAAAAACACGGTATTTCATCTATCCTTTAAATAAGCAATATTGATTAAATACAAACAAACAAAACCAGATCTTAATCTGCTTTTCCTCCTTAGGGAAGCAAACTGCATGACTAATCACTAGCTGAAGGTCCAGGTAAAGAAAACAACTATTACTGGAAGTCAAGGTTCTAACTGTGGTAAGACCACTCCTATATCCCGGCTCTGATCACTACCTTCTGTTTACCTAAACCAAACTGACACCTTGCAGTTTCCTCTTCATATTCTTCAGTTCTTGCCTAAGTTACCACAAGAAGACATGATGATGTCTTGTCATACAGCTGATGTTTTTCAGCCCAGCCCATTGTCCAGCACTAATAATCACCACACAAAAGCAGTGCCAGATGTATTTTGGAAAACCCTTTACTTTTAGATGACCTTAGTTAAATAGCCTACATGGGAAAGGCGGAAGGCCCTGCTGTGCCTTTATTTGTTGTCTCCTTACAGTGACCTCAGAACTGAGGCGCTTGTCTCCACTTGAGGGACATTGACCATTTAAATCTTTTCAACTTAGTCAGGTCTGGACAGACAGAACAGCTCCTGAGCGCCTGAATGATCACAAGAACACTGAGAATGCAGATGTAGCATAATCTGAAAATCAATATCCTCCAGCCATAAAACTGGCTACTAATCAACAGCTGCAGCATTACTCTCTTCTCCACCCACACACCTCTGTGCCATCCTCCACATCCAGTGGGATAGTGAGGCCATATACCACAGAACACACCCAGGCACTGGACATTCTCAAGCTGCAGTGTGGAGGGGGACACTTGAAAACGAAAGACCTGCAAAGAATCCAAAAAATAACTGGATATAGATGCAAGAAAGAAGGATAAACCCTTTAAGAGAAGCTTTAAATGTTTCCACCGTTATGTTTCAAGGACTTTAAAAAACTTCTCATCCATGCTAAAAATAATAGTCTTTACAACAAGGAAGTTATAACATGAACAAGAACTGTGAAAACACTGTCCCTTGGACTTGTTAGATACCAGGCTAAATTTTTTCCATATAATGGATTTTATAAAGGGGAAATGATGTTCAGTTACCACAATTACGATGAAATAATTTAGTCATAAACCAATTAGAAGCTTATGATGCAAATAAATATAATAGCAAATTCCTATATTTAGTTTAATGTTTCTGTTTATGCAAATTCTATTAGTAAAAGAAGAGGCCACAGTAAGTTTGAAAAGCATGCTGAAATGTCTATGACACCAGATCTAGCTGGGAACTTAAGTATTACTTTTGTTGGTATGACACAACAAATGATTCAATAGAACAAAACCTCTTATTACATTTGCCCCAGGTTATCCTATACCAGTTCAGCGACTTCTGAGAATTAAGTGTGTGGCCAGTTTCAGGTTGACAGTAAGCAGAAGCTCATCATAACATCAGAAGTAATACCTTTAAATGGCATAGTCAGGCTATCACAAATTAAGTAATTAGCAGGAAAAAACCAGTCAGCCTCTCTTATTATATGATTCTAGCTGATGTACCTCAAAGCAGCAGCAGAAAATTTACTGTTCCCAATTTTACAAAAAGTTTAGATCTCTAGCATCTGTTACAATTACAAACAAATAATCTTCTTACATCTGCTGACAACTGCAAGTAGTACCTTGGATTTGTGGCCAACAGACACTACTTGAAATTTCAGTAGTACTTCTTACTAACATAAAATGGTGACTCTCTAGAAACAAATTTATTCAAACATTCTGAGTGGATGATTACAATACCTATCCTTCATCCTCAGTGCACAGCCCAGTACTGAATGCATCTTTCAATGAAATATCCAGGCTCAAATTGTGAAATATGTTGCTGCAATGACAGTAATCGAGGATTCTCTTTCTCCTTCTCTTTTCACTCCTCACATTAAAAAAACAATTCCATAGCCCAAATAAAAAAAAGTTTCTATAGATTTGGAACAAATGGTGAAAATGACAGCAGAAAAATGCTGGGGAACAAAAAAAGAAAAATAACAGACTTCAGAGTACTTCAATTAAAAACTACTTCAGTGCAGAGCAGTTTCTCTGGAGAGCACCCATAAAGGGGTTGAACAAATGAGTTGTGAAAGAGACTGTGGAAATGGGCTTCTCCATTTCAAATATAGAAGGATGCCACAAATGAAAGAAGATATGATGACTCTCAAACTTCTACTTTACAATTAAATGATTAATTTGAATACTCATTAGTCTGTGGGTAGCAATGGGCACTGTAAACACTTTCAATACAACTTTGTTATGATCTGTGGCTACCAGTGCCTTGGCTTACTTTACTCCTGAAACTCTTGCCAAAAGTCTTAACAAATGACTTTTTCTTCAAACAAAAATAAAACAAGGAAAAAAACCGATTAGGCTACAGAAGTCTAGCACTCCCACAAAGGAAGGGCTTTTGTCAATACCATTCAAACATCAAATTTTACCTATCCAACCAAACCCTCCATACTTTGCTCAAAGAAGCTCAGATCAAATCCAGTGAGTGACCAGACAGACAGATTTACCACACAGTTCTTGCAAAGTATCAGGAAAGGGTGGTAATGGGACTGGAGAAGAAGGCAGAAGGCCACTTGCTAGGATTCCTTCCCACAGCAATCACCCAAAATAACCCTTTGCCTTCCTACACTGATGCAGTGACACCACTCATGGTTACATGAACTCAGCTCTGCATTTCAGGTTTTAAAGTTCATAGGATGTTAAAACAAATCACAGAATGTAAGCAATAAAGGGAAAAAGGAATATGTTTCAGTGTTTTCTCCCTACGAAAGAGAGGAGGAACAGAAGTGCTCCTTCAGCCTGCAGAAATCTCATCGAACTCCAGAAGCCCAACACAGGCATCAAATGATCTTGAGCGTTTCGAGACGTGTTGACCATGAGAACAGAATTACCTGGGCAAAGACCTGGCTGTTGTCCCATTCCCCTCCTCTGTTACTACACTGGAAGACCAAAGTATTAGGTTTGATAATACAAATGGAAGAGTTACATCTACAAAAAATATTCATCTGTTCAATTTCATGTCATTCACTCTAGGCAAAAGGTTTAACAGGCATTTATATAGACCATGCCTGCATCTGGAAACATTTTTACAAATGTAAACTGAACCTCAGAGGTCCTTCATTCTCTATTAATGTATACACAAGCTATGGTTCTATTTATTTCCAAGTAATGCTGTTGACAGGAGCAACAACTGAATTTCATGCCAGAGAAAACCACAGGAAATAAAAACGGGTAAGAAAGAATAATGCATTTGGAAAGCAAACTGGCAGCTATCAGGGTTGGACATTTGCCAGGCCATCTATATATATTTATGCATATCAAAATAGGACAGGTTCAGGTACAAAACTCAAGAGGCCAGACTTCTAATATGATGCCTTCAAGAGTGGTGCAAAACCCTTCTTGACAGACTCTCATGTTTACAACACACACACACACACCATTGCTCTCTCCCAGGTTTTCTCAAATATACTCAAATATACCTTGACCTTCACGTTTGTACATGTCCCTGGGTCAGATTCACAACTAGTTTTATCTTTGACTCTGAGCTGCCCACAGTACTGACCATCACTACTCTTTACTGAGAGTTTGATGTGGTTTTAGGAGGAAAATTAACAATATCCTAGACAAAATCAGGATGGAGTTTCAGATAGGTTGATGTCCTTCCAGTCATCTTTTCAGAAGGCAACACGAACTTCTGTTTAATATAGACCAGAAGGTATTAATTATACATTAAGTCAATATAATAAGTTATTTTACTAGTTAGCCTTTTTTCTAATATAAAGACTTTTCTGCATATGCCTTTTGGATCTAAAAGACTATGATAAGCAAGGTGTACTAAACCCCACAGGAGAGGATGCTGCTTCCAGCACCATCTGCCACTGCCAGGTGAGTGTGTTGCTCCAGAAGCAGAAGTAACAGATGCTGATTTCCCAAAAATCCACTGTCTAACCTCCTTCTCCCCAACAGGATGGACAAGATATGCTGACACAGTGGCAAACCCTGAATCATTGATGCATTGTTTGAACAAGCAGCACATGTCAAACAAGACATACAATGGCTGAGTGTGCTGGCACTGCTCTCAGCTGAGGCACAAACTCGGGTCTCTCTCCTCCTCAGCTGTCAAATTTCACAAACTCATGAGAACACAATTATGCCTGAAATCCAAACCATCTGGTCAATCACAGACAGATTTCCAAGGAAGCAAATCAAAAGTGTGGGAGAGGTGAGAGAAAGAATAGCTGTTAAACAAGTAGCTTAATCTCATCAAGAAACTCCACTTAAACATGGACGCATTTATCTACATGGGTAATAAATGCCCAAGTCATAAAATTACATTAAAATGGTGTTCGATGGCCCACCTTAAACACCACCCTCAAACATAACTGATGCTTAAATTATATGTCTGTTCTTAATATTGACAGAGGTTTTTCTCTCCCAGTTCCGGCAAGCAAACACAGACACTATGGGCTTTCACAGAAACTCCACGTGCTTGTAGCTACGGGATGCAAGAAAACGAATTAAACTAAATGTTAAGAGAAGTCAGACAAAGTTATATCTCTTACCACCAAAAAAAAACCCCAAATCCACAAGCACTCATGCCACTGTCCTGAAGAGTCAACTTTCCTGAACCCATGTCCTCTCAAACAGCAGCAGCTCTGCCCCTTGGTCTTAGAACACCATCTCTATTTTTAGTTCCACATAAGTGAGAAGCAGTAATAAAGCTATTAATCTTTCCTCTCCTCCTTTACTTAAATTACAAAACCAAGGTAAGTCTTTAAGCTATGAACTATTAAACTCCTTAAAAAGGAACAATTCCCTTATCCTTTAGAAGTGTAACATTTAAACAAGAAGTTTTATGGTTATGTTGTATGAATCAAAAGAAGTAACACCATAAGCATTATCTGGTAAAGCATTTGTGAAAAGGTATAATGGAAGTATTTAGAAAAAAAATTAAACATAACCTCCAGGTACTGCTGTCTTATTAAATCTCATAGACTTGCAATGTTCTACCTTTTAATGGGGACACTAAAAATTCCCTTCTCCTTTTCAGAGAGTCAAGGAGATTGAATGTTTTTTATTCTGCCCAGGAAACAGAATCACTGAGTTGTCCAATTTTGTTCTACTTTGAGTTCAGCTGTGAGTAAAATGGTTCTGGTTTGATTTCAGTCTGCATGAATGAGGCTGATGACCCTCTTAGAGAAGTCTTAATTCTTCAATAGCTTTAGAACAACTGAGATAAAACTACTGAACTGTGAAGGTGAAGTACTGGTATTTTTGAATATTATTCTCCATTCTGTTCTTTACATATTTGGCAACAGAAGGTACAGTTGTTCATTGGGACAAAACTTTCCCTAAGCTCTCCACCATAATACACATCTATTTCCTAAACTGCTACTTTACTTAAATGTTTATTTCTTTATATTGTTCAACACCAAACAACTTCTGCATTGTGTTAGCTATTCACGCAGCTTAAGTACTTCTGAAGGTTTCTACAATTGTCTCTGTAGCTGACAAATTCAAATAGTACACATACAAAACTTCAGAGAAACCCCATTGCCAAGCTTGCACCAGAACCACTGGTCTCCTCATTTCTTTATGAGCTAGTTTTCAGTTTATCCTAGTCTTTTGTTCTCACCTTAAGCTTAGTTTTCTTCTCTAAAAGAATTTGGCAGAAGGCACTTTTCCAGTCTAAACAACATCAACCAGTTAAGAAAATAGTAAGAGAAGATGAAGAAATCTACTTCAGTAACATTCACATACCAAAGCCCTATCCTGCATAGGACTGCTCTTTTGAATTGAGGCCAAAAGAAGTAGTCAAAAAAATACACTACAGCTGGTACTGGCACCAGAAGATATATTTCCTTCCTCTTTCTCTTTGCGGTTTGTACCTACCTTCTCTCACCACACCCACAAAAGGAACTGGGTTAGGGACTGTGTCTTCTACCCTACCCAGCAAAAAAAGGGGTGGATGGGTAGTTTTACATGCGCCAGAGCTGGCCGTGATCCAGATCACCTGAAATAATTAAATATTTGCCCAATAAAACTGAAGCAGTGGTAGGATGAGTCTGCAAGGCTGGGACTGGCTTTCTTCTGTGGCATTCCCTGTTTGAAATGCTTTGTAGGGGGAGAGGAAAAACACCAAACAGCCTCACACACAGAATCCCTCAGTGTCATGGAACACTTTTGGGAATGCAAACATGTTAGCTTTAATTATTTCAGTAAGTGCACACAAAGTGGCTGCACTATTACCTGAGCTGTGCTGGCTGCAAGAGCAGGGCAATTCCGTGCCCATGCAATCATGCACTTGACATGGCATCCTCAGCATCAGAGTTTACATCCCACTGCAACAAACACGAGCAGATTACGTATCTTGGAGCTGTACTTTGGCTCAGTTCACACTGGGGCGTTACACCACTAAGATTATATTCCAGAAAGGATTTACTAACCACCCTGTCTAATTAAGGTTGCACAACTCTTCCATTTTTCAGCACTTGCCAAACTAACCTTTGGCAAAACTTTTCTGTCCCTCTCACACACGACAGAAAAAGGGAAAGTGATGTATTCTGTTAATCTGATTGAGCCTCATTCTAAAAAAGTAATTTCCCAAAAATAACTTCAGAGAAAATAAGTTTTCTTCTCCACAGTAAACATTCAAATTTTTTTCTCCAGTTTTTTAAAAAAATCTCTAAAACTTCCAGGCTTTAGAACAGTTACATTAAATGAGCGTGAGAAATTTCATCTTTAACATAAAGGCTTAATCTCTGACACGTTCCACTACACATGATGACACTGTTCAACTGCAAAAAAAAAATTTCACTGCAAGAATTTCTGGACGAAGTATTTAACTCCCTAAGATTTTGCTTGTCCAAATCAGAGCTGGCCAAAGCTTTCCTGTAATTATTTCACATGGTTTCTAAAAGCCTACCATCAAGGAAAAGAACAGGAAAAGGTAAAGAGGACAGACACACATCTCTCAGGTATTCTTAGTCATATCCCTTCAGTAATGAAGGGAGAAGTAAGAAGACTAATGTGAATAGATATGCTAAAAACAAAGGCCCAGATGAACCAGGGAGGATAAAAACACATGCTAAAAATAGCAAACTCAGCCATAAGGAGGAACAGAACCCAGAATTCCTAAAACTTAGTTTTTCCTTTGGCTGTGAGCATATTAGCTAATTTAGAAGCATTCCACAGCCATTGCTGGACTTAAAATTATAGAATCACACCTTTCTGCATATGTACTCATCAATAATTTCATCTTTACTATGCTTTGGTAGGCTTGCAATAGTTCTTGTATTATACAGAGTAGGTGGAACAGAGACTAACCTGCTCTAAAACAGAAAAAAAAATAAAAAAGAAGAAAAACAAATGAAAATAAAAAAGTACTTAAATAGCAACAAACAACAAAAACAATAGTGTGTGCTTTTACTCTAAGCTTTGTGCCAGGAGGCAGCAGCCTTCTGAAAAAAAAAAAAAAATCACTCAGCGAATATTTCATTATCTAATCTTTTGGAATGATCCTTTACAGTGAAATGATACAATAGAAAAATGAATTATAAGCTTTACTGCTTTTGACACATTAGATTACATTTGCTGGCATTAGATGAACTACAAAGAAGTATTATAACTATAACCCACGCCCCCAAAAGGAGATATGGGGAATTTCCTCATGCCACTAGAAAAGGACAAGGGTCTTTGTACAGCACTCTTTACAGACAGATGACATGCACAAAGAAGTTGACACCAAGTTCACTGCACACCTTCCCTCCTGTTATGTAAAGCTGCAATGGGCCTTTGCTCGAGGCCACGGTGGAAACAGCCCCAAGGTCCCCAACTCATTCAACTCTGACCTTTTCTTATCAACAGCTCGAAAGGTAAACACAAACTTCCTCTCACAAGCAGCCAAACAAATCCAAAGATTCCTGCTTGATCTCAGCATAACCTACACATCAGGGAAAGCTTCACTTAAGTCAGAGATTGCCTAGAAACTCAATGCACACCCACCGCACAAACCAGGAGTTTATGTGCAGTATGTTGCTACCCAAATCCACTGAGTCACATGAGGTATTTTGGCACATTCTAAGAAAACGTTAACAAGAACAATTTTCCTTCTCCATTTCACACACTGTCTGGCCTCAAAAACAGAAGTTGTGCCTCTCCCTGCCCAGTCCCCAGAGTAGTGACCAGCCCCAAAAGCAAAACGCTGCCAGTGAAAAATCACACTGTAGGAACTGAGGAGAGTAGAACCAATGGCAGGGTTAGAGGCATAGATAGGTCTCCTGAAATAACACTGCCTGCCTTATATGGGACAAAAAAATTTACTCTATCTCATCTGCTGTCCTTCAGCTTCTGCTGCACTTCCTGCCGGAGGAGAGGGGCCAACCTGTCACGAGAAGCAGCACAGACAGCAAATGTTGTCTGCACCAAGGAAGTGTTGTCACAGCAACTCCACCTGTATCTTTTACAGGAAGGCTTGTCTGGAAGACAAAAATATTTGCATTCTTAGAAGACAAGAGGAATTAAGGCTGTTGACTGATAAAACGGAAAGATTTTGCATTAGGAGAAAAAAAAGGTAAGACTGCTGAAAAAATTACAGAGTGGTCACATCCTAATCACATGTATAAATCAGCCAATAAAAGCTAAATCACTTGGGAGGAGAGGAGATGAGGACAATTAAAAATCAAAAATCTCAGTCTCAGCTTTTCTTCACTTGGCTGAACAGATAAGGAAAGAGAAATTCTCCTCACTCGACAAAACCTGACAATTCTTACAGACACTCTTTAAAATTAGTCACCATCCTGGCTGACACAGAACAGTAACGCCACAGGATTGGTTCACTTTTAATTAAGCACTGCATCATTATACCAGCAAGCACAGTCACAGCACTAGGAGCTTTTAGTGTGTGGCAATAAATGTATTACTCTCTTCCACCTGCCCACAGCCCACTGATCTATCCAATACTACTGACACATCCTGTGTTGAAACACAAGGTTTTGTCAAGGTGTCCTCTTTGCTGCTGGAGTATGAAATACTCCAGGCAGAGTTCTGAAGAAGTCCCCTCCCCAGGTGCACACGAGCCTGCAGAGCCCACAGCCTCTCTCCCCTGGTGCTGACAGAGGAGCTGATGGCTGCTGCAGCCAAAGGACACTCACCCTCCGCCAGCCCCGGCAGAGCTGGACACAAGCACTGCTCCTCACGGTGGGAATGAGCTGCCTGGAGCACAGTGGAGCACAATATCAGCACCCTGAGTGTCAGGACTGCACTGCCAGCTGATTACTCTGCTGGCCTAGAGACTCCTAATTGCAATACTGCAACACCACCATCACAGGCTCCCACTGACTCCTCCATTCAGACAGCAGGAGAGGCAACAGAACAGTTTGTCTATGTGTTTTTAATTAAGGAAGCTTCTCTACAGCAGTCCTATTTTTGGTGATTTTATTAGGTACATGGGTATTACACTTAGTCTGCAATATCTGACCAAAGGAGATGAAATCTGTAAGACTGCTCTGAAACTAGTTTTGTAGGTGAGCAAAAGGTCATCAGAAATTCACCACCACAGACATGCTCCACCTCCCTCCCATCTACTGCACTATTTAGTGCTATCTGGTGTACTCATATATTAAATGACAAATTATAGTACAGGGGAAAAAGGTACTTGCCAACAAAGGATCAAGCACTCTTGAGTTTGCTTTTTTTAGACTGCATCTTCCAACAAACGCAGGAAAATATTCAGAAGTATTATTCAAAGGTGCCTTTCAAATCACACTAATATGCAGATTCCAAGTGCCCTGGCTGAACAGCTCCTACAAGAGCAATGAATTTATTTTAAAAAGCCTTAAAAAAAGGAGATTTAGAAGAGTTATAAGAAGGCCCTTCTGAAATAATATAAAAATAAAATAACAGTGCTAGACTGCCTGTACACTCTTCATAAAAAGATAATCAGTTTTCATTTTCGTCAGAAACCCTATGGAGCTCAAGAGAACAACTGAGACATTTATCATACTCTGCCCTTTAAAAATCAAAGTAAACCAATTATGCACAAGTTCTCTCTCATACTTGCATCTTAAGAAGAAAAAGATTAGGGAGAGGACAGTGACCTTTACAATTGCTCTTCCCAGTCCTTTATTTTGCTTGTCCAGTCATATGCTATCTCTTTACATAATAGCAAGTGCATCTGCAAACAGAAACACTCAAATTTATCAAAAAGCACACATTAGAGCTACTGATATAGACACAGATCAGGTAATTTCTGCAATAAACCCTCTACGATCCTAACAAAACACCCCAGGTTCAGACAGTGGTGAGGAAGAGAAGGGCAGACGTAGTTCAGGAGTTCTTCCTCAGTTCTTCCAGCTATATTCAATAAAATATACCAACAATTATGCAACAGCAGCAAAGCCCAGAAGGATAAGCTAGCACTCACCATATTCTCTTCATTTGGAGTCAAGCTTTCTCCTACACATTACACACAAATTACAGGAGCAAAAAAAGTCTGCCCTGAATCTATTCTGCAAGGCTGAGTTTAAGTCCCTCATTACAAATGATTTATGTAGCTTCTTACCCAAGAGATGACCCAAGCTTGCAAAGGGAAAAATAAACTAACTAAAGAACTAAAACATACTTACAACACAATGAAGCAGACCACTCCTTCCAATTAAAAGACAAGTAAACTTATTTATCCGGGTACCCTCTTAAAGACCAAAAAAGCAACACAAATCCCATCCCCAACTACCCTGCCACTCAAAAGAAAAAACTTTAATATTTTCAATGAACCCATGCATACCTACTGTCTTGCCTTTACTTTTGCAAAGCTAGAACACACTGAAGCCTACCTTTGACTTAGTTTTTTGGAATTTAAAACAGAAGAATTCCGGAGCAACGTCTCTTTCAGACACACCACTGCAAGTCTTGGACACCAACTCCAATAAAGCAACATTTCAGTTTTGAGTTAGTTATGTCATACTGTATGAAAAACAGGGGACCTAGTGGCAGTTTTTTATAAATCTAATAATCTGAAAAAAGACACACAGATTACCCTGTCTGCATATGTTGAAGCCAGAATGATACGCTTTCCAGGTTTGTTCTGCAAGCAGCAGTGAGCACTGATGAGGTTAAAGAAAGGACAAAGAAATAAGCTGCTCTTGCTAATTCACAGCTTTCAATATAAAACACGTTAACACCCTCATGTCAAATAAAATGCACTTAAACTAAACTTTCATACAAGCATTTGCTCAAAATCCTCCCCAAAAGCCATGCTTCATAGTGAAAAGCAAAAAGGGCCTCCTTACCCGTACACCACCCCATGAAACACTTCTGCACAGCAGTCTGTAAATACTTGAAACAAATATACTAAGACATTTCGAGACTGTAAAACAAATGATTTCAAGTTGTCAAGATACATCAGCAACACCAACCAACAGATGCTTCAGGAAGATTCTAGGATATGCAGATCATGCTAAGACCACCTTCCAAGCAATAGGCAAAAGAAACCACACAGTTCTGCAGTCAGCAGTAAAATTACCCTGAGGAAATGGCTTTCAAAAATTGTCATGGAACAATGAATTTTAACCAGCACGTTCAGTACACACAGTGAATCCTCGGGGTCATGAGCTGTATGACTTTAACATCATCATCATCATGTCCATAAACTTTCCCATTTCCAATTAATAATACACAAGACACCTCGAAAGTCAATCCTTCCTTCTGGAAGGCCTTTGTGCTTTACGACATAAAGCAGACTTTTACAAGTGTACCTGCCACTGCAAACACCATGTGGACTTCTTTTAATGAGCAAACATATAAAAAGGTTTTTAAACAGCATATCTGGATAAGCTTGAGCTGTACCAGGCAAGGCAGTTTTGAAGCAGTGCAACGTTGCGACAGTTCTCGCCCGACAGATCAGAGTCTAGCTTGCTGCTGCTGCTGCCACCATCTCCTTAGGAAGAACGGGAAGCTCACCTAGAGTATCCATAGAAACTTTGTGCATCTCGGAAAGGCACACGACAGGGTACCAAAAGCCACAGTGGCACAGAGGCGTCAGCTCTCGTTGCCTAACAAGACTCCGTCTGGGTCAACACTGACTTTCTGACTAATCAGGAGTCTGACCAGACTCCAGAGCTGTGTGCTGCCATTCCTTGTTTTTCTTGTTTACACAAGACCTGCAGATGCAGCCTGGGCAGAAGAGAAGGAAAGAATTTTAGAAGGGCCGCTCATAGTTCGCACTCAGTAGATTAATTTCTTCCCTTTCCAAAGCACATACAAAGAACTGATGGCTGTTTTTTTGCACAAAGTGCAGTAGCCAGGATGAAAATCAGTGCATTCGAGGACAAGACCAGAGCCTTCCTTAATAATTCAGTTCAGTCCATCACCTTGATGAGCCTATGAATACTAAACGAGCAAAAACAAGTTCAGTAATAACCACAAAGCAAGCATGCAGAGGGAAAAACCCTACAGATACTGTAATTAGCTCTGCTAACAGTAAATGAAGAGTCATACAGTTGAGAAATATTCCGTATCGCTACTTGAATGAGAAAGGTTCCCTCTGTTTCCCTCCGTTCTGAAAGGGCAGAAAAGACAGTCGCTGGTGCAAGGAATAGAAGACCTACTCTTCTGACAAGAGCTTTGTGTCCAACTTCTTAGCCTTGTCTCCTGATACTTCTAAGGGGAGATGATTTAGAGATGCACTCACTTAATATAAGAAAAGTTTAGTTCTACCAGCTACACGCACAGTACGAATCACCTCTCTTTTGAAGAGATGTATCTTTTTCATGTAACACTAAAACAACGTTATCAAGACACTAACGAGAAGTGGTATTTCCCATTTTACTAGGACAAAATACTGACTGCAAAACAGTTAAGCCATATAAAATTTCTAGCTATGATTTAAAAAATGTTTCAGTACACAGCATCTCAACCCAGAAACACATCTGTGTAAGACACCTGAAAGAACAACATCCTGCACATCTACTACATTCAGATATTCCCCTATGCATTCCCTTATAAAAACAGTACTTTAGCATATTGGTATGTTTTAAATTAATAAGACATTCTTACCTGTGTATCCTGCCCACCAGCCCCAGGAAGCCACCATAGCTAAAAGCCATTTAAACAACACTCCTTCGATATACCAGAAGCTTTTACTGTCCAATATTCGGAGAGGCTGCAGCACGATTAAATACAAGACGTAGGACGGAATAGCAACCAGGTTATTGGCGACCATAAAGGCGAACCTGAGGAGTGCTTTGAGGCAGGTATAGCCCACCCTCTGGGCCTGCTCCAGAGTCAGGGCCATGCTCCTCTTCACCACAGCGGAGGGCGCGGGACGGTCCTGCGGGCAGAGAGAACAGGGTGGCACAGGCAGCGCTGCCCGAGGGGGCGAGGCGAGGGTGTTCCCAGCCCCAGCCCGGCCCCGGCCGTGACTCACCGGGCGGGCAGCGACCCTGAGGGCACGAAGGCTCCGCCGCGACCCTCCGGCCGCCCTCACCCGCGGGCTCCGGGGCCCCCAGCCCGCCCCCCATCCCCATCTCCCCCTCCCCGGGAAGGCGGCGGGCGCTGTGGCGGCCTCTCTCTCCCCCGCGGCGGCTGTCAGAGCCGGCCCGGCGGCGGGGCTCACCTCCGGCGGGGCTGCGGGGCGGCGGCGGAAGCGGCGGGGCGGGGGGAGCTGGGCCCGGCGGCGGCGGTCTGGGCTGGCGGCGGCCGGCGGCGGCTCCTCATGGACGCGGAGGTGGCTGGCCCGGCCGCGGCAGCGCTGCTGGCCCTGCGGCTCCCTGCGGAGGGAGGGAGAGAGAGGGAGAGGGAGAGAGGGGGGCGGGCGGCGTGAGCGCGGGGGAGGCGGGAGCGCCGGGCCGGGCGGGCAGGCGCAGACCGCGGGTTCACCTCGGTTCTCCCGCGCCCGCGGCCAGGCCTGGCAGCTTTGCTCTCCCTTCCCCTCCCCTCTCCTACCCTTCCCCTCCCGGCCGGCTCGGCTCAGATCTCCGCGGGCGGAACCGCGCCGGGCCCCGGCCCCGCAAGGGCGGGCGGTGCCGCGGGCGGGGGGAGGACCCTGCACCTGCCGGGGGCGGGGGTTCGTACCTCGGCACCGCCGCCGCCTCCCAGGCCCCGCCGCGGGTTCATGCCGGGCGCTGGGGCCGCCCCCGCCGTGACCGCCCGGCAGCGGGGCTGGCCCTGCAGCGAGCGCCGCCCCCGCCGCCCGCGCACGGCCCCGGTCCCACAGACAGACACACAGACAGATAGAGTCCCTGGGATGGGTGGTGGAGCTTATTCACCGCAGCGCATCCCGGGCCGGACCGGGACACCCCGTGGAGGGGACACGGGCAGGGGCTGCCCCAGGCCCGGCGGGGCCACAGTGGGACGAGCTGTGGGGGGAATGGCCTCAGGTTGTGCCAGGGGAGGTGTAAGATGGGTATTGGAAAGGTTGTTCCCGCAGAGGGTGTTTGGGCTCCCCAGGGCAGGTCACAGCACAGCCGGGCCCAGCGCAGGGAGCTGTGGGCAGTGCTCTGGCACAGGGCCTGGACTCCTGGGGGTGTCCCGGGCAGGGCCTTGGACTCTTGGAGCCCTGTGCACCCCGTATAACCCTGGTTCTGTGACCAGGGAGCAGCACGGCTCGGCCCCACGGCTCCCCCTCGCCCTTGTTTTTTGGTTAAAGTCGGGCAATCGGAGGGTAGAAGAGGATGCTGCCACAGGTTCCCTCAGCACCACCAGAAAAGACCCTGTGGGCCCAGACAGCAACAGTGCATTTTGTCTTGTCCTTGTAGTCATAAGTCCCTTGTGTGTGCTTTTTATAGATCAACTTCTCAGGTTTTCTTCCTTCTCTCTCGTCCCTCTCCAGCAGCCACAAATATCGGCCACCAGCAACTGAGGGCAGAGACTTTACAGCCCCATCCAGAGAACCTTTACAAAACCACTCCAGGGTGAGGATTTTTTTGCTTTCTGTGTAACTGCACTATCCCTTGTGGCCATACAGGACTGCTGCCTCCTGTCTCTTCACTGTGCCTGTCAGACACAGGGCTGCTCCTGTCCTGTCTGTAACCCCCAAAGCGGCGATGGAGGAGCAGGGCCAGACCTCCTTCAGCCCCCTCTGGCCTGACCATGCTCTTCCTCAGCTTACCTGAACTGCTAAAACACTTACACTGGGCAGAGTGGCTTTGCAAGTGATTTTAACTCTGCCTGCATTCTTAAGGAACGGCAGCAGCTGAAACCACCTTAACAAGGAGACGTGCTAGGTCTTTCGAGCTGAAAAAAGAAAAGAACCCACTTCCAATTGTAATATGTGGACTGAAAACCATATCGGTTTCACGTACTAACCGTGCCATATGTAAAGCTAGTCTACCGTTTCCTAGACAATGAGGCTTCAGAGATGACTGTGCCATCAACAAAATTAAATCCAACCTCCATTCCAGGAAGCAAACAAAGTTGTTATTGCAGATAAATTTAATTTGAGAACTTAAAAATGCAAACAACCAAATAATACCGTCATGTTCTATTTGAGCACAACAAAACAACACTAAACTTCTGACCTTTTTGACAAAAAGGACACATCTTGCATAAGTGCTTCCAAGTTTGGGCTTTTTTTGCCTATGCTATTTTTATTCCTAGGTTAAACCTGACAGTTGTTTCAGTAATCATTATGCAGTCAGCTTGAGCTGTTCTGAAGTGCTACCAGCATCAGTAGAATTTGAGTTTTATGTTGGTTTTGTTTTTTTCCCCCCATATATCTCATGCAAACAACTCTGGGCATATGCTTGAAGTTATTCTCAGCAAAATTTTGCTCCAAAATTCTCAAGTAGCAAAAGGACAATTGTTGGGCCATAATTAAGGATACATTTTAATTTTTTACATCCAACAGCAAAATGAAGCTTAGTTTATGGATCATTCCAAGACTAAAAACTATTATTTATAATAAATTTTTAGAAATTTTTATGTATCTTAATTTTATTCACACTGCACAGTTTGGAACACTCTTCTGAAATCTGATGCAGCCAATGAGGGACTGCAGAAATGATGTTAGACAAGTAATGAATTAGGCAATTTATGCTGCAGAAAGGAATTGCACACAGGGAAGCAGCCGTACAAAGCATTCATTCTTTGTCAGTGACTGCCTCAGAGCTTTTAGGAAGCTGTGGTTTAGCATTCTGCTGAATGAGCTCGTAGCAAAGACCCACCCCTATTCCTCATTTCCTGGCCTTCCCATGGACAACCCAGGTCCTAGGAAGTGTGCAAAATGAAATAACCCTACTGCTCTTGACAAGCCAGCTGTGCCACCCAGTCTGAGCCTCTGAAGAATCCTTTCCGGTACAAAGTTACATCTGTGCCATTACTGCAAACAAAAAGAAGGCAACAACTAAAAGCGGCAAATTTTTATTAGGTCAATAACTCCAAAGCCCAGAAGTATCACAAGTGATTTTTGGTTTCGATTTTAAAAAAATAAATTCCAATTTCTGGAAGCCATTCTTCAATCTCTGAGCTTCATGAGCTTTCATTATATATAGTTTGTCTTTTTACTACTATAAATGCAAAAGAAGGGACAAAGCATTAATATAAGCAGTTCTCACTTTATGGCCTTCTTAATAATTTTTCTAAACTTTATATGTTTTTTGACTGAATACCTCCCCTATAACTTTCCAGCCTCACAGAAATACTTACAGGGATGTCACTATTGATCATCCTAAATATACATTTAAATGTGCTTATTAACAGGTAGCTACAGATATGAACATTGGTAAAATTAGGTGTTTAACCAATGTTAATGGTTGCTGGATAAATAAATATTGGAGTTGTGCCCCACTTACCTTCCTAAAAACCTACATACCAAAACCACAGAAGGAGGTTAGGCTTATTCCTGCCAGTAGGGAGGGAAAACATGTTAGAGGTGTGAATGTGACACAGTAATAAACAAACACCTGTTATGTTTGGTTACTTTAACAAGTTACCCTAGAGAGTGCACAGGTTACTGCATAGGCTGGATCTGAACTCTGGATCTGGTGGCAGGATTCCAGCCAGGTGTCAGTCATAAACTCCTCGAAAGCCTTTTGAAGAAGGTAACATTTCTCACACCTGAGTAAACTTCCAGAGGTGATTAAGCCACTATCATTGTCACACTCTGCCCTTCAATGGCACACCTTTGCATCCCAGCTTTGCTGTAGCATTAGAGCTGCCTGTGAGCGTGGCTGCGGGGAGGAAATGCAGCGCATTCATCCAGGCAGTCCACAAGGCACAGCCATAATGGAATCCGGGCTTGGAGCTGTAAACACCAGCTAGCTGAAGCATTGGTTTCTGGAGTTAGGAAACAGCAAGTCTTGGAATGCTTTTGAACCTCAGTCTGGGTCAAAGATTGGCAAATCAAAGCTGCCCATTTGTCACGACCAGATTCAATCAGCTCTCCCTGCTTGCCTTCCTTGTAGCAAATTGAAGCTGCAGGTGTCATATGGTTGGAGAAAAAAGGGTTAGGAGGATGCAGTCGTGTGCTGATGACAGTAAAAACAAAGTGGCCTTTACAAATCATTATCATACAGAGAGCAAGGACAAGAAAATTTTTCTGAAAAATCTCAGAAATTCTACAGAGCAGAAAACAACTACTGCTTCCAGTCTCTCAGAAAAAACAACGGGCTACTTAGGGAATTATATAAAATTTTATTTAAAAAAAAGAGCATGATAGAAAACATGAAAGTAGACTAAACTGCCATGAGGAACTACAGAGATGGGAATGTGCAGAGCAAAGGCTGCTGGAAGATACATAATATGAAATAGGGAATATACTCAGGGGAGCATAAATACAGAAAGCATCTCAAGTGAATTAAGTAGTTAGCATTGGATTTGGAAAAGTCACAGTTTAAAGAAGCATCAAGAACCTATGTTTTCTATAATCTGCAATAAAGAAAGGGGGAAAAAAGATAAACCCAAAACAAAACTGAGGAAGTTTTAGAATTGGAAAAAAATAAATTACATTTAACCTTCAATTCTGAGCTGCTTTACAGTGTCAAATACCCCAGTGTGAAGGATTTTTGCATTACTGTCTTCAGAACGTTTAACATTTTAGTTACAACAGTAAAACCTTCTAAAATACTCTGTAACAGTAGCTTCTACTGCAACCTCTGTAAAGAGGCAAAACCACTTCCATTCTCCAAGTAAATTCTCAAATTTAAAGGACAGTATCAGTTACTCCATCTCCACCAGCTGCACCGCAGGAGGAACTGTGCTTGTCAAAGTCCCTCAAACTTCAGTTGATCTCATGTTCTTTCCCGTAGTCACCCAACAGCACACGAGCTTTAAAAAGATCTATTTTCAGTAATCTTTCAGACACATGAGTTCCTTTTGAAGGCTCACTTTCATTTATCACACACAAAACATAAAACCCAGGCCACTTGCCTTTTGTAATTTCTTTCCAGGAAGTAAATCTTATCAGCCTATTTGACCGTTTGGTCAAAGATGCTTTTATTTGCACTTTAATTCTTTTAAGGACACTTCAGGGTAACGTGAAGCAGAAGTTAAAAAGGAAGTAAATTGTGGCATTGACTTTAACACTTGTCACATTCCTGAATTTATGTAAAAAGGCTTTAATTGAGTTGAATCTCAGCCCCCTGACAAGTTCCTTCCCTTTGCTTGCACCTCCAGATCCCTTCATCAAGACCAGCCAGCTGCAGCCTTGCCCGTTCCCTTGGCTCTGGCATACAGAATTGCCATTTTTGGTAGTTTTTTCTAATATTTAAACCCTTGAATTAAAAGCTAAGTTTTTCATGTTAAAAGAATTATAGGCCTCAGAGAAAACATCACAAGCATGACCAAAAATTTCAGGCTCATGATAAATGCACACTTGCCTTCTCCCTTCTACTAGCTTGAATTGACGTCAGATCTTAGACAGTGCTTGTTTAACAAGACTGCAGGATGCAAAGCTAAGGTCTTGAATTGTTTTAGGGCCTTTTTTTTATCACTAGTGTAAGAGAGACTAAACAAAATGTATTTTTTCCTGAGTGAATAAAGAGTAGCATTGAAGTAGCAGCATTCGACCTCAAATGAGATTTAGTTGTTATTGCTGCTTGGTTTGTTGTTTTGTTTGTTTTTTTAACAAAGGAATCATTAAATATGATGCAAGTTGGATTGTTACATTGCTCTTTAAGTTAATATTTCATTCTAAAATTTTTGTAAGCCTAAATGAGACCAAGTAAACGTTTTATAACCAGGCATTATTGCGTTTGTAATTTTGCCCAAGGGAATTTTATACAGTTAGACACAGACAGGAGAAGAAACTCTGGCTCCAGTGAGGCAACTCCAGTGCAATGCTTGAAGCTCTATTTAACATAAAGTAAAAAATGAAGTTTGGCACACAGCTTCTGGGGTGTTCTCAGAGCAAACCAAAGCACAGCCAAGGAGGCCGTGCAACATGGAAGACACAACTACACAAAATCAGGATATAAAAAATATCAGTGTAAAAAAATATTGAGGAAGAGAGAAGACAGCTTCTGTCTAATGCTGAGGCTGGCTGTTGTCCCATCACTCCATCTACAAAGTCCTGCATCAAACGTGGCCTTTATGCATTGAGATTGTCAAGAATGTGTACTCCATCCTTCCTGCTCTGCACTCAGATAGAGATCATCTGGTGGATTGCTGCTGTTCTATTTAATTGGCCAGCATAGTTGTGCTTTCTCTATAGGAAGGTATTTTTGTCCCATTTAATACCTAACTTTTATTTATCATGTGCTTTCCAATTGTTTACTGAGTCCAAGGTGGTGTCAAAATAGATTTACTGGGCATGGTCACATAAAAGGTGATAGTTCATAAACTTTTTCAGGTGGAGATTATGTTCTAATATTTAGATGTACTCTATTATTTAGGATTTGTCAAGGGTTTGTTTTTAGCTATTTATTTCCTTTGCGGCACAAGAGCAGCGTGATAACCAGCATCTGTACTACTGCCTCCACAAAGAACCTAAAGAGGCTCTATAAGCTACAGAGGGGGACAAAGCCATATGATGCTTCAGTAAAGGCCATTGTGATCTCCCAAAAGGATCTGGGTACATTAATATCTGAATGTACTTATTCTTTCTACAGCATAACAGAAACAAATCAAGGAATTTTGGAGCTGGTTAGGAACAGTACAGTCATCTTGTTTCTGACCTTCACCATTTGTAAGACAGGCAAAACCCAGAATATATTACATTTGAACAATTTCCCAGCTAATCAAGAGTAGCAGAAGGTGAGGCAGATGTAGCCATCACTCCCCTTCTTCTACCAGCTGTATGCAAATTTCATCATTTTCCACTTAGGCAGAGCTTGTGAACCTTCACACAAATCCACTAGAATTTTCCATTTCAATCTGTTTTGCATAAGATATATGCACCATATTTATCATTTTTTTGGTTACCCTTGAGCCAGCATATGAGGAATACAAGGCCTCTTATTGCAGCCTCGTGTTCTGTAACTCATATGCAGACCTGGTAAAGTTACTCATTATGTATTTCACAGTTGCCCAAATCAATATAATCCTAAAAACCAGAGAGGTTGTTCCTGCTATTACAATATCTTTTCATAATGTAATAAAGTCTCCATACCAACCCTTGTAATTGTGAGCTGAATAATTCAGGTGCTTTGAGGTGTCTGATTTCTCATTAAAGCTAAACTGAAGTCTTTGACAGAGGCCTCTTATTAAAGATGGGAAACAGATACAGCACAATGCAACCAGGTGGTCAGTGAGCAACACTTCCATTTGCTGCTGTATGGAACGTGTTTCTGCCGTGCTCCGTGTGTCAGTCAATGGGCAGCTGACAGAGCACAACAAAGCTGGGTTCTCATCTCAGTTACATGGGTGGTTTCTTCACCCCCTTGACTCTGCTGTCACCAAGGTAGTGTTTGAGCTGAAGGTTTGCTTTTGATTTTTGTGGCATCTTGTTTTGGGTTGGCTTGTTGACTTTTTTGAAAGAAAGGAATTCTAGAGTTACTCCAACTGATTAATCTTTAACCTCTTTGTTAGCTTGGTTATGAAATCTTTGATCCATAATATTGACTTAATTCAATCCCATCTACAGAATCTTATTATTTCAGGCAATGATAACATGCTGATTATATAAAAGCTTGCACTTTGCAAGATTTTTTGGTAAGCCCATCAAGTTTGCATAAGGAAGGATGGTACAAACACAGAGATGAAGCCAACCCATCTTTACACAGATGGGACTCCTAACATTTTCTAGATATCACACTGTTCTGTGATTAGCCATTAAAAAAAAAAAAAAAATATATATATATATATAAAACAGGAATTTGACTGCCCTAAATTAATCTCTAATATTTTTCTCCATCTGTACTGGCAAACTAGCACTACACTGTATGATCCTGATCATAAAGTTCATATGTTGCATAAAGATCAGATGAAGCTCTTATTTTCTTTCAAGTTCACTTCAAGTCAACGTTTACCAGACTGACCTACTTGGGTTTTAGTAAACTCTTAACACCAAGTCAGTGTTTGTAGATCAAACCATAAATACAAGAGAACTAAATAAATACTTATCACTGTTATTAAATGTGATTATCACTCTTAAATCCTTAGTGAACAGCTTCTTAGAAAACTAAAGAGTTATTCACACTACTTTATCCTTCTTATGTTTGTTGAATTCTATATTGTTACAATCTAAAATTAATATTGATGTTTCAGGAAAGTGGGGAGTTTTGAGTTGAAAAAGAAAGTAAAGAGTCCAATGTAACAACAACAGCTGCCTTTATGGGGGACTCTGTCCATGTGCTGAATTCCAGTGATTTCAAACAGCACTGGTCAAAGTGCAAAGATCCATCCCTATTTGAGCTGACTGAAGACCTGGGGACAAACTAATCAGGTCTGATCCAAGGTCCACTGTGCATTTCCAGGAAGCAAGTACTGTAAAATAAATACCATTGAAATCTGATCAGGACAGAGATCTATTAAAAAACTCCTCATCTTCTCTCCCTCAGTTTAGCACAGCATGCAACCTCCTTCTCTTATGATGCCATATGCAGCTTTGCAACTGTTTTGCTGAGCTTCCTCAAGACTATGTTTATCTTGGTTACCCAAAGAAGGTCATAAATACATCCATGTTGCAAGCTGCTTATACAATTTTTGCACAAGCTCAAGCTGACTGAAGAAATAATGCAACACTGGGAAATCCAAAAGGAGAAGTCACACTATAATTTGCATTCAAGGTACCCACGTCTTCTGCAGCTTCGCTACCAGGCTGAAAAACACTGTTGCTATCTCTTTGCTGAATGTAGAATACTGATGTCCACTGTTAACAATTAGCAATTAATCATTTCTTTGGAAAACTTCAGTTAAAGATACTGTTGGCACTGGTTAATGAGTAATCATTAATTAATGTAGACAACACTATCAGTTAGGCATTAAAAGGTAACCTGGTTGGTTGGGGTTTTTTTTTTGTCTAGGGAAAGATCATAGAATCACAGAATGGCTTTGATTGGAAGAGACCTTAAAGATCATTTAGTCCAACCCATCTGCTCTGTACCTTTCCCTAGATCACATTGCTCAAAGCCCCATCCCACCTGGCCTTGAACATTTCCAGGCATGGGGCATCCACAGCTTCTCTGGGCAGCCTGTGCCAGTCCCTCACAATTCTCACAGTAAATAATTTCCCCCCAGTATCTAATTTAAACCTACTCTCAGTTTGAATCCATTCCCTCTTGTCTTGTCACTACATGCCCTTGCAAAAAGTCCCTCTCCATCTTTCTCATAGGCTCCCTTCAGATACTGCAAGGCCACAATTAGGTCTTAACTGAAGCCTTTTTTTTTTTTTTTTTTTTTTTTTTCCATAGATGCAGGAGAAAGTTGAATTCCAGAAAATCCTTCTACATCTTACCTGTAGTTTCATATGAAGTTTATCATCCTAAGCCAGGGGCAGGCCCAATGTGCTGGGAAAGAGAGGAAGAGAGGAGGCACCACACCCTGTCCTATGACTGGCATCAACAATAAAGCCCCTTCCCACCCTCCCCACAGCAAATCCAAACCCTTTAACCTGATTTACACCAGCCAACAGCACAGACTTAGGCAACAGTCATCAGTCAAAGAGGAATTTTCATCTAGATGACAGTAATGCTGCCATATATTTTTTTACCACAGACATCCAAGACTTAAGTCTGTGCCACAGCACAAACATGTATATAAGGGACAATTACTCCTCTCATGTCACACAGTCAAGTGCTGCCCAAAAGTTCCATAGGTTGGCATGTGCAGTAAGAGCTGGAAATTGTTCTTCCTGAAATACCACAATTGTTTATCATTAGTGCTATTGATGCATTTCAACTTAATAAAATGTTGTAAAATCCATTACACCATTGTTAACTGTGGCTAAGAAAAGCAATCCTAATGGCATGGATGAATCCAGCCAGACCACAAGGGATTACATAGTTTGATTTCTTCAGCCTAAGTCTTATAACAAAAAGGCAGAAGAAAACTAAAGTAAGGTTTCAAAATTATACAGTTTCCTAATGATAGATATAACTGTAATACTATTTTTGTAATACTATGTATTTAGAAAAAAAAAAGTTGGAATAAAAACACAACAGAAACTCCCTTTGTCAAACAGAAGTGATGCAAGTGGAAGATAAAAACCCTTTCAACCATCTGCTCAACTCTTACCCTTTTTTCTCCAAATAGAAATAATAGTAGTCCCAGTTCCACTGAGCTCCTCTGGAGCCATACACGCCCTTGTTAATCCAATGTGGCCCAGGCTGAGGCTGATTGACCTACCAGTGTTTTATGCCTCATCTCACTCTGTCTGAAATGCAAGTTTCTCTAAGATTCCAGCTTTCACTTCTCTGCTCTACAGCCCTACAATAGTTTCCTATTGGAAACACAAGGTTTCCAGTAGGAGCTGGAGGCTCTGAGCAGGACACTCACCACGTTGTCCAGGTGGAGATCCATCCCCAGCTTTGGGGGTTGAAGAATTGCATTAAATGCAGTTTTGAGATTGATAAATGAAGTCTCATTATTGGTAGAACTCAAATCTTTCCACTTGCTTCCACTTAAAATTGTCAAGACTGACAGACATCAGTGGAACCCACTATAATTAGATTTGGGTAGAGGGGGAAGAAGGAGAAGATGGAACAGGCTGATGTGTTGAGGTTCTGAAAAATTATCAAACAAGATGTGCCTTGTGTTAATGCTGAAAGATACATCACAGCAAATTCAGTATCATAGAGCCAAAACTGCTTATCACACTCAGCTGTGAGAATGGTGTACTGACTTAATTGAGGTCAAGAATTAATTGCATGTCTTTCAGATAACATTTCTAAATGGCAGCTTCTGTCTAAAGAGAAGACATTAATTCAAACTTTTTAGGCTAAACATTTACAGAGAAGCAGAAAGTCCTAGTCAGAGCAAGAATGTGAAAAAATAAGTAAAATGTTATCTTGTCATAAAATGTGTCTTGATTGGCAAACTGTAAGTGTGGATCAAAGCAGCAATATGCTGGGGAAAGAGCTAGATACAGCAGAGCGTAGGCTTGAGTATTTAACCTACTATTTAATGTTCTCTTCTCTGTACTTGTGTACAAGGAACTTGTCTCCCAAACCCAGCCTTGCATCGTCTTTTCCATTGTTAATAATTAGTGATGACTGACTTAGCTTCTTACCAAGGCAAAGCTACCAAAGATGAACACAAAAATAAACAACAGCCGAAGAACAAATTATGTTGCATTTGTGACAGCTTGTTAGAAAGGGTTCTCAAGCTTGACTGGTGAAGAAACAGGACATACCACAGGGTGGTACTTGAATTCCAGACTATCTTGGTGCCTGAGATTACCAGCTGACAACCTAGCAGGGAGCAGCCCTGGCCAGGGCAATGTCTCAAGCATCTCCAGGAGTATCAACCATGCCCAGTGATAAAATCTTTCCTTTCCTGAAGGCAGGGAGGAATGGAAGCAGAGGTTTGACACCCTCTGGTTCCACAGCAGCTATTGCTGTCTCAAGCTGGGGTGGAGGCCAGTAATTTGGAATATGTAAATTATATTGCACATTCCACTCCCTACAACACACACTCTTATTGTGGTAACTTCTGTCTCCAAGTGGAGGTAGTATAGGAATTGTTACATTCCTTAAATATTGATCATCTCTCCCCTAAGGATGTGGTACACATGAAAAAAAACAAACAAACAACACCCCTAGCCAACCAACCCCAAACCTAAACCAACATCAGTCATTAGATGAGTGCACAAAAACATTCCCTGGGCCCCACTCTCCTAGGCAGCAGCAGCAGCATCCGGGACTGCGAGCAAACATAAATTACACTTGTCCAAATCTACAGCAGAAAGGCTCACATGCCAGGGGGTAATCTCTGCCATTCATTATGCAGCCAGACACCTTCACACTTGCTCCTGGCCACTAAGTTTTCCCTGTGAAAAGTGAGCAAGGAAGGGAGCAGCCCTGACACCTGGTCAGGGAGAGGCTGCCACTGACTGTAAAGCAGTCAGGGTGATCTGTACTGCTGCCCCACCACACACATGCACAGCATTGCCCAGCTCATTCTGCTCCTCCTCCTCTCTGACAGAAACTCACAAGCATCACAACTTTTGCAAAGATAACTTCAAGGGAGTTACAGAAAGCATCTCTAGGTACATTAGGAAGGACTGGGTGCAAGCACTGCAGTGCAGGATGACCTGTGAGAAGCTGTGGATTATGTCTTGAGGAGATGGATGAAAAAGTGCAAGCTAGCAGCTGAATGAAGACAGAACTGAGTAGAATCCACTTGTGAATTTGGAGAATCAAAGGAAAAAAAGTTGATCAAGATTGCTCAAATACACTGTGTAATACACTCTGAAGAAGCCTTGAGCATTGCAGAAAGTCAGGAAGATTTGCAAATCACTACTGTAACCAACACACCCAGGAGCAGTCATTCTTCACCAGAGGAATATTTGCCAGAGGCCTTAGAAAACACCACTACTTGACTTTATGATCAAAACAAAAAGATAAAAACATTGACTTGCAACTTTAGTCTTCCAATGCTGCAGCTCAGAGATCAGCAGCTGCCAAAACCCCACAGTCTCTGGACACCATCTTTAAAAACGGATGAAAAATAAAATATCCTTACAAAATAAATGGATTAACATTCTGTTCCAGTAGAAGAGCAATGGGTATCACAGAAGAACTCTCTGTACCCTTGTTCACAGAAGCTCTTCACCCTGTGAGCTGTGTTGCTGAGATCCTACCCAGCCTGTAACAGCTGATGGAGTTCACATCGAATTTCAGCTGAACTGTTATATAAAAAACCTGCAGTTTCCACAAAAGGTCATCACAATGTAGGCAAATGCATGATGAAAGGATATAAATGAACATACAAGGTAAACAATTTGAATTCCTGATTAAAAATAGTTCAGCTGAACCTAGGTATTATATAAACACCAGAGATGACTTTTTATAATCTGATCATGCTACTCAGTGACTTCATTATGCAGGGAAACATGAGCTGGAATACTCAGATTTTTCAGGGCATTCTACAGTTTCACATATAGAGCCATTTGCATGTGTTCAGTTCCAGGCAAAGTCCACTGCTAAGTACATCTGTTGTCTGCAAACAGAGCTCAACAGGGCTGCCGATACAAACACAAAAAAATTGAATTCTGAATCTGTGATACAATGCATGTAAAATCTAGCTACTGCTACCAGCTAGATTAAAAAGAATGCTCATGGATAGGGTTCTCCTTTTAGCAATTCAGAAGCACTAATTCTGTTACATTAGACCTAATCATCAAGAACATTTAAATTAGTCTTTAATCAGTAGAGTTTCATTACTTAACACATGCTATTTGAGTGCATTTATTAAATGCTCTGTTAGTAATTCCCCTTCCTCAAAACTCAAATACCTGAAGATCTTTTTAAGATTCTCTTTTAGAATTCATCTTTAATCTTTGCTGTTACTGAAGTGTAAGTTTGTCCAGTTTCTCTTATCTTCCACCCTCCTTCAGAGTAGCAGTTGCTTACACATGCACAAATACTTTAAAGGCTTATATTCCTGAAGATACAAAGCTTTCATGCATCTCCAAAATACTTTAGGAAGTGGAATTTCCATGCAACTGCAGCTCCTTCTACTCCTAGGTAGCAAACGATTAAAGCAACAAATTAAATAATTAATCACAAGTAGCATTCTTTGTAATGACTGGATTCTTTTGCCATCGCCTGGATAACAGATAAATATTTTACTGTATCAGGTTGTATGTCTTGCCAGGCTTGTAATTGAAGTGGCCTGGAAGTTTAATATTTTAGAGAGGCACAAATGAGTCATGGTCTCAACTGCCTGTACTGAGCATGAATTATGCACCTCATTTTAACAGCAGTCCAACACAGAACTATGGCAGAGATCCTGTGCCCTGTGTCAACCCTACTACAGCGTTACAGGGATTTGTTCTACATTAAAGGAAACTTTTGTCTACATTCTGTTTAGAAATTCAATTCCTGTGAATGGCATGTGAACCCATGTAGACTGTTGAGTAATCAAATCACTGCTGAACAAATTATATCTCAGGCAGCACAGCTGTAGATTGCTGCTCTCTTGCTGGACAAAGTCCTTTCCACCTCTGTCCTTCAGCTGTCAGCTTTTCATTATCAACAGCACAGCTAGAACTAGGAAAGGGTACAAATGAATCACTGCTCAAACAGCTGAGCTGCTGTGACTAACCCAGGCTCCACTGCTTTACAGCACCGGTCAAAGTCCTGCTAAAGGCAAGATAAAGGACAAAACGTGTTATGTTTTTATTTACATGTGATCTCAGCGTTTCTATACTCTACTGTACTAAGTAAGTAATGTTATTACTTGTAATCATTTTTGTGAGCACAGCCAGATTATGCTAGGGTTTTTTATCTCTTCCAAAGGGCGGAGGTGAGCAAATAAACCAGGTAATAATTACAGTGATAAATTTTTTAATTGCTAATTTGCCATCGACTTTTATCAACTGCCCATCACACAAGTCCTGCCCCAGTCCCACTCACAGGATGGAGTGGCAGCCACTTGGCTTGTAAAGCTGTTGTTAAGTTCCTGTGCTGATAATCCTTTACTCCTTGAATGGCAAAATGTCAGGCACAGGCCAGCAAGGGTGTGCATTTGAAGGTCAAACCAAAACGAATTGAATTGCCTAACAATACTGTTGGAAAGGACAGAATTTATTTTTTTTTTTCGGAAGGACAGATTTTACTGAGCATTTGGCTCTTTTTAAACTTATTTTTTTAAGCCACACTTCCTAGAGTCAAATACTAAAAATAAAAATGAGGAATGAGATTAGGCTAAACATGATTTATGGCTATCATGATTGTAGAGAAGCAGCTGGAAGTAAAAGCTCAAGAGATTAAAAGTGGCATTTTTCAAATTTATTCAGATTGCATAGCAGAGTATTTGAGGTGGTCAATGCCAAGTTCTCCCTGGGCTGCCTTGAAGTGGCTGGAAGTGGTCAAAGATTTACAGCAGGAAGAGGATGTCAAGCTCTCGGCAGTTTTTCATAGCAGAGAATATTTTCATCTCTGCCAGAAGCAGATTTTCATCTCTGCCAGAAGCAGGTAAGTGGTCACACAGAGGTGAGAACTCACAAATCAGAAAAACCACATCAGGGGTGAGCAGGGGCTGACTGGGCAGTGGATGTCTGAAACCAGCACAGCCTGTAAGTGCTGTTATTAGCCATGACTGGAAGGGCAGTGCCCAGAAAGCACAAAGGGCAGCGCAAAGGCACCTCTCAGGTGATTATACAGGCATCACAGAGGGCTCTCCCATCTGTCTTCTCACAGCAAGAGCTCACTGTATTTGTACTACAGAGCAGGCTTCACTGAAAACAAATTTTAAGTTCCATATCCCTCTGGGTAAGCTGTTTTCTGGTGAGGTAGTGTTGACACAAATATATTCAGTGAATCATCAACATTCCCATCTGCCATTTAGTACACTCACATCACTAAAGGGTAGACCTGATCTACAACAGTGGTTTTTGTTGAAAAAAGGTTCAATTAAAAAAAATAATAAAATTCATCAGCATGGCATTTAAAAATATTTTTTCTCAAAAGCATTAATTACCTTTTAAGTTCTGCACTGTTTTATCTTGCCAAATTGAACTGCCGGAGGCATTGCAACACAGTTAAGAGTCATAGGGGTTGTGTCCTCCTTTATCCTATACAAAATGAAAAAAATACCCCTCCACAAAAGAGAACAATATTTTGTACAACCATACTGAATTCCTAAAACTCTGAACAGCAAAACAAAAAATTAGGGGTTTGGGAGTTGTTATTGGGTTTTGTTTTTAATAGGAAACCCAACACGATTGGGTGCTTTTTTTAGGGTCAGGCTGAAACACCAGAAATACAACTAAACATAAAGCCTTCAAGCTGTTCTTCTGGTTCATCTTTATTGCCCCACTCCCCCCAAAATGAAAATCAGTCTATATTTTTTGTTCTTGACCTAATTTACACATGCTAACAGAAATACAAATCTCTCCAGTAGACCTATGATGTAGCTTGTACTACCCAGATGCAGCCAGGATTAATACTCTCAGAAATTCCCATCCAACTCACAAAGACTTGGTCCAGACTAAAACTTAAACCCTTACAACAGGAGAAACAAGGAAATCTCCTGTATCTCTCTCACCTGGCACAGAAGGCTGTCAGCAAACCTTTTCCTCTGCAAGGGTGAAAATGTACATCAATTCACTACTTGCAACAGACAGAGATGAAGGAAATAAACTATTAGAGTTTGTACATTGGGAGGATCAGCTCACTGCTTACATATATCAGCTTCACTGATAAGTAGCAATCATTAGTCTGACTAATTACAATTGCTTTTGCTCCTCCCTTGTGGAATGAGGGAAAGACCTTCTGAAGAGGTCAGACATCTTTTGTCAATTATTACAACTCCTGAAATTTCCTCTATGTCTGAAGTGGGTGACCAGCTCTGACAGGTCTTCATCCACTTCACTCAATGATCTGGTTTGGACACTGCCATTTGCACAGATCAATTTCTGCAAATATGTACCCACAAAACTAGTGGCTGTGAATTTTAGGCTAAGGGATAAAAGCTTAGCCTAAGCCAGAATTTGTAAGTGTTCATGTAGGAATATCACTGGTATAAAATGCAATAGTGAAATCAGGCTCCTGCACACCTTGGGACTTAGTGAACCAAGGCCAGACAGAAGCCATCATGTGAGCTGCTGCCCACAAGCACTGCTGGCAAATCAGGACATATTCAAGAATGCCTCACCTGCTGCAGAGCAGAGACTGCCACTCACACAGGCTTGGCCCCAGCCACTGCTCCAAAGGGCATTCCTTCTTTCCTTCCTTCCTTCCCTTCTGTCATCTCACTCACCCGTGGGCCGTGACTCAGAGCAGCCAGGAAGGCTGAGAGCTCCTGCAGTGCCCTCTCCAGCTGCCCATGCAGAAAAGGCACAGTTCAGATGCACATGAACACACTCCAGACTCCTGTTAAATACAGAAATACACTGCAGGTGCACAGTCAGCCAGTCCAACAGTTCACTGTTACTCCCAGGATACTCCACACATCTTCCCCAGCCCCCTTCTGGTACTGACTGCATTGACCAAGTCACTCTACAGTCAACTAGACAAACCAGCTGAAAAAGCACCCAAGCCAAATGGAACTGTTTTAAGTGGATAAACTCATGATCTGATCCAAAGAGCAAAGCTGGAGTCAGGAGTAAGCACAAGAGTCCCTTTTCAGCACTGCCACACACCCTAGACAGTGTCAAGTGAAGCATGAAACTGAACCCTGAAGATTCACCCATCATGTTTGGCAGAGTCCATCCATCCACACCACACTCAGTTTATATTTATCCCAGTCCCTTCCAGCTCAACTGCTACTCCTTGGGTTTTCTCCATAGTTAGCTGTGTGTTAAGCACGGACAGCTCTTAATTCCACATTAACTGCATTCCTAAATTTAGAGCTTCTAGGAAGCAAGGAAGGGCTCCATAAAATGGATTGCCAGCAAGACACATACTTAAACTGTTGAGCAAAGGTATTTTAAATCAGCCAACCCACACAAGTCTCTTATTTTATCCTGTCCTCCTTGGAGCTTTGTAGTCATCATCGATATCCATTTTAAAAAACCTTCCAAACAATTGCTTTTAGTAATCAAAGTTTTAAAAGACTTCTGGAGAACTCCACAATCATGTCTGAGGGAAGGTGAATATAAGGTTCCTTATCTATAGGGAAAAAGAGATGATTTTTAAGACTGTGAAGTGGCTATGGCCTAAATTTTTTATCTATACAATAAAATATTTTCAGTACCTCCTTGACTGCTCTACTGGGTCACTGGTTCAGCTCTGACAAAAAGAAAAATCAGCTTTTTACTACACTTAGATGTCCAGTAGACTGAAGTGTTTAAGGCATTGTTATAGGCTCTTTCTAAGCTCAGCAAGACTTTTCTCTCAAAATTCACAGAATGCTGCTCTTATCTTATCTAAGATCCTTGGATCAGGAGGCTGAAGCTAAGTGCAAACCTCATTAACATGCAACCAAGCTGTCCTTAATTTTGACAGCATCACTTGGAGGCGGGCAAGCAAGAGATAAAGACTTTATCCTAAAAGCAAGTAAGATCACCAAAGAAATGCTTCCTATTTCTCAGCTGACAACCAGCAGAGCAGAGCAGCTTTCTGAAGTGCAGACCTGGGATGACTGCTGACTGAAATGCAGCAATCTGTGATTTCAATAGTGAGTCTGAGCAGCTGCTGTTTGGCAGAGTTCCTTGGAGTACAAACAACTTGGGAACTATCAGGGGTCACTAAGATAGGCTTGTTTCCTGGTGACACAAAACAGCAACTGGCTTAAAGATTCACAGGGAGAGAGGGTAACTGCAACACTATATTATATGCCTTGCAAGTAAAGCACGTAACACTCAGTGTTCCTCTGATTTAAGAAGAGGTTTTGTCTCAGTCACTTTCTCTGCTCAGGAGGTGAAAACACCAAGGCTCTGGGCAAGTCTGCTTTTGCTTAGCATCTCAGCTTGTGTCCTTGGAGGCACCTGTGTGTGTGAAGCAAGAGCAGCTCCCATAGTGCTGGACACAGAACTACAGCAGTCAAGCAGAGAGAACTACCAGTTCTTAGGCTTTACTCAACTCAGAACTGCTTTGAGAGCTGGCAGGGCTCCTAAATTCCCCCCCTCTACCCTCTATTTCCCCCCCCTGCTGTCTTGGTTTGCACAGTGCAGACACCTGAGTACACCTGCACTGCCACAAAAGGAACAGACTGTTCAGAGAAGATGCTGTTAGGAACTAAAAGGACATGTGTGTAAATATGCTGACCAAGGACACAGCAAGCACTTTAGGCAAACAGAAAGACAACAAGCCAGAAAAGAAATGAAGCTAATCCGAAGGCAAGATGCCTCCATACTGTGTTGTATGAGATCTCTCCTTCTCTATATGCATACACACACACTGAATGTCACTCAAAAGATATTTTAGGAATGCAATAAAATTTCTTCAAATCCAATAAATTCTTTCAGTTAGTTGGTGGGGTTTTTAACTAAAGTTGTGGTATCAGTAAATAAAATAATTCCTAAAAGTTTATGCTTATGTTTAAAAAAACAATTGAATTTGCTTCTAGACCTGTGCAATTCCTGTACATTTTCACAGGATTTAAGTCAAAATATATCCCCTATCGAATACAAAAACTTCAGCTATATTAAGGCATATCAATCCTTGGGTAAAATGAGGGCATATCCAAGGAAACAAAAAAGTAGGAAAGGAAGTCTAAGATTCCATGAATACCCATGATGAGTGCAACTTTGGGAATCACTTCTGAAATACATCTGAATGACCTTAGCAGGAGATTACACTCCAAATTCCAGGGGAAGGTAGAATCTGACAGCGGACATTCCTTCCCTGCCCTGCACTCAGTTCCACATTGCCTGGAGCAAGGGATCAGCCAGGAATCCAGAAATGACACTTTCTGGTATGCCTGAGCACATGTTCACAGGAATGTCAGTAGCAAGAACTTCCGAGAGTAACCGGCTACACCATCAGTGGAGAAGTCAGGTCAAATTATAGAGCCTAAGCACCAAAAACTATTGTCTTAATGCTGAACTGCACATCTTATCAGCACCCTCAGTCATCTTCATTCAATCACCACCTCCTGCTCAGCCCAACAATTTATCCAAGCTAGATGAAAGCATATCTCAATGATTAGGAACAGATCATGACGTAGATCTGCACAAGCCCTTCTTGTTGTTTGAGTTCTTAGCAGCTGTCTCAGGACCACTATGTAGCCACTGAATATTTTCTTTCTTCTGCCAGTAAGTGAAACAGATCTGAATTGTCTCCCATTATCAGTGTGCAGCTATGCATAGTAATCAAGTTACTGCTTTGTTTACTGAGAAACACTAAGGAGATTTAAGTTGGGTCCTATCTTAGAAGTGCTTTCCAAATTCTTTGTTGTGCATCTTCAAGTACAGGCACCAGAAACTGAATTCAATGCAACTGAATTCAAACAAGAATAACCTCCCTGCTTCCACTAATAGTCAAGGATCACATTCACTGCTGATAGCTCCAATAGTAGCTGTCTTTAAACTTCTCCTCACTTCTCTTAAGTATTTTAAGACATTGTTTGCAATAAAATCCCTGGTTTCTGTTTGACAAGTGTATTTCCCAGTGTATTAGGAATAAAAATACACCATGTTAGAAAACAAAACACACAGAAAAAAAAACCTCACTACAAACCCATCAAAACATAACACTGCTTACATAAAAGGAGAATTTACTAATAGGTCCAGGGCCTTTCCTGATCAGCACACACATATAACTAACCTGCAAATGAGTCAGCATGAGAAACTCTTCAAAGTTTGTTAGAAATGCAGGTATTTGTACAGCAAGCCACCTTCCTATGCAAGCTAATTTCCAATAAGCAGCAATTGCAATTTTCCTCCCCCTGCAATCTCCCACACCTAACAGGCAGATTCTCAGGCTTCAATTATTATTTGCTTGGCTTTAAAACTGATACAAGTTCTTGGAGCTCTAGAGGCCTCTCAGATCAGGTGGGCAGATGTGCTTAAAGAAGGAAGACTTTTTTCATCTGTAGTAGGGTTAATCTCACCAGCTCACAGACAATTAAGCCTCAGGCCAGAGCAAAGCTTTCCCTGGATAAGGCTGGGTTTTTGCCTGCTAGGCTTCTCATAAGTTTAGCTACGCACTCTGAACATCACATTACATAAGAGAAAAGTTTGTTTCCCCAGAGTGGAAATATCTTGTGATTTCTGAGTTGTTTTGGAAAGGCACCATCAAAGGTTTCCACCAACATATTGGTCAATAACAGCATGAAACACACATTCATTATGCAGGAAAAAAAAAATTTGTTTGACCTCTTAGTCTCTTTTTTTTTTTTTTTTCTGCATTTAAATACAGAGTTTTTTGCGGTAAAGAGAGTGATCTATGGCTTTAATGAAAAAACGCAACTGACCACAAGGAGTTCAGATCCTCAGTCTGACAGAGAGCACACACAGCAGCAGGTCAATCACCTCTTTCTGGACCATTTAACTAGATGTACTACAGGTACATGTATGCACACACAGCTGCATGTACATACACACACCCCAAAGTACAGGCATGGAACCACAAAAGTGGGTCAGAAACCACCACTTTCCTCAGTCAGCTTGAAAGCACTGGCACTTTGTGTCTCCTTCTCAAAAGGAAAATCATTTAAGAAGGATGCTGCTAAACTTTTCACCAATTTTATGTCTTCTGTTTCAACCTTGCATTCCAATTATTTTTTCTAGTTAGGATTACAGCCTGATCAAGATATGACATTTAGCATCATCACTTCTCCTTTTTTCCTTTTTTTCATAGTCTCAAGCCAAGAGGAACTACTATGGGAAAACACAGCAAAAATTTCTTCACCCTGCTATGCAAAAGAAGCCTCAGCCTACAGCAATTCATTATCATATTTTCTGTACTTGAAGAAGCAAAATCTGTAAACTCCAGTCAGCTCTAGAATGAAACCAGATTCAAGAAATAACAGCATCATGGGAATTTGCTGAGGAAATAATAAAAACTTCTGCTTCAACGGGAGGGATGTAAGAAGTGCCATCCTTCTTCCTCCTCACTCAAGTGGGTCCTGCTTTCCTGCAGAGTGATATAAGCAGAGACTATTTATGAAGACCAGGTGAAGGTCATGTTATGTGATCTACTGCCTGTGAGTCTGGATACAGTTCAGCCTTTTATACCACAAAGGAAGTGTGAAAATTATGTATGAAGCAGTGTATTTCCAAAATTATTCTGGACTCATATCTAGAATAGGCAAAATTCTATTTAAAGTTATCTTGTAACATTAACAATTAAGCTTCACAAGTTGGTCAAAGAATACATAAGTGTACAAAGTTTTGGTATAAAGGACTCCTTTTAAAAAATAAAGCTGTTAATTTGCGAGTTGTCATTCATTTTAACTTCCCTCTTAAAAGAGCAAATAAAAAAAAAAACCCAACAAAATTAAAAGCTCCAGTAACACAGATGCGTGAAAATTTAAAAATAACACAGTAATATCTTCCATATCATCTGAGAGACAGTGATTATTCCCACCTGTAAAACTCTGCCTCTTGCAAGACTCCCCAGACAGAAACCCCTCAACCACTCTTCTCCCTCTGCAGTGACAGTGACAAGTGAACTGCAATTTTTTTTAATTTCAGCTGTATGCATTAGGTAGTGCTGATGAATTGTATTAACATATATACATCAGCCAGATACTGGAACTTGCTATTAAAATGTCAGGAAAAGAATCTCTGGATATTCCTGCCAATTCCTTCACATTAAAAGATAGACACTTGGTATTACATTCATTTCTGTATAACCAGTCAAAGTGAAGTGTTTCCCCAATGTCCTGTAAACATGACATTAGAACCTATGTGTGCTTCAAAAAACATGGAAAGTACCAGCCAACAAACTCTTAGTGTCCCCTGCTATTGTAGTTTGTGGAGCCTGCCTAAACAGGTTTGTAAACAGAAGTCAGAGATCTAGTAGAAGTTCTTATAGAAAGAGCACAACTCCAAATTTGAACAGCTGCCTCTGCTGAGTCAAGTTCAAATTTAACCTAGATGATTTCAAAAGCCACAAACTGGCATCTGAGATTTTTTTAGGAGAAGGTTATAATAAAAAGTCTTCAAAAAAATTTATAAAAAAAAAGTGTCCAAGAAAAACTGCAATACCAACTGAGCACTCCTGGGACTCAAAAGCGCGAGTAGGCAGTTCTCTGCTGCTGCTGCTGGGATGGAGCCTGTCCTTGCTGCTGCTGCAGACGGACCTGCTGAGAGTATGGATCCTCCAGAGACTTCACAAAAATCGTTGTTTTAGGCCCAGTTTTCCAGACAATACCATTTGAATCTATCACAGAGGACTCCACTGTGATGTTGTGGGTGCCAAGGATCACAAAGTTGAGCAGGAACTGAGTGCTGAAGTAGTCGTTGTGCGGTTCCACCCTCTGCTCCATTTCATTGGTCATGTTGTCAATAGGAATCTGAGAACACAGATGGAAGGTTATAACACCATTTTACATAAACCTTCCAAAAATAAGCTTTCAGCTCTCCATTTGAAGGAGAGAGGAGAAAAAAGGAAAAAATCTGTCCTCAATTCTCCTAAACCAATACATGTGCATGCTTGAGACAGCTTGACAAGCTAACAAGTCATTTTCTACCTGAGGTTCTGCTTTTAAACAAAGTAATGGGAGTCTAACGTCACACACTTCCTACTCCTGTTCTTTTACAAGCCACTGACTTTCTCCTATTCCTCTTAAAAACCCCAAACAACAAAACAAACAAAAACCTGACCCCGAAATCCACCAAAACAGGCCTTCCACTAAGCATCACGTTAGCAGAACCTAAACCTCAGGCATGCAATCTTTGATAAAAGGGTTGACTTGAATTTAATGTGTCTCCTCAGATGCTATTTGATTTGGACAGTCTGTCCTCACAATTTCCACAAACAAAATAAAAGAACCTTAAAATGACTATAAAAAATTTTCAGAGACTATGTGGTAGAGAATAATCTATTCCTCTTTTTTTTTTTTTTTTTTCCCTGTGGAGTTTTGTATGACATATAGCTAGGCTGAGTTTTCCTCATCTCAGGCAGACTCCTAATGACTTGTTCTGAACATCACAAAGCCTCTTTGTTTGGAAGAAGAGCTGTTAAAAAAAGGTATTGACATATTGCAGACTTTAAAATCCCAGATCCCCTCCACACATTATGCTTGGCTCTGGCCCCCAGTGCTTGAATGTCAACTGGCAGGAGTGAAGGGATTACAGAACCACCCATTCATCTCATCCTGGAAATTCTGCTACCCAGAGTCAAACAAAAGAACAGCAAAACACAGCAAAAAAGCTTAAGACTCCTCCTGACTCTATTCTATCCACACCTTATAATCTTGTCCAGATTTGCTCTGCAGCACTGAAGAGACATTCAGACAGACGGACTGGATTTTACGGAAAAGGCCGGGTTTAGATCCATGCTGAACCACTCCTTCCACCTTGAGGGCCAACTGCTGGTTGTTCTGTACTGCTATAGGCTCTGCTGGGTTCCTTGGAGATGGGGATAGAGCAAGCTGGAACACAAGCAAATAGATCAAAATGTAATTATGAGCTTCCAGAAAAGCAAACAAAATTCAAGGATGAAAAAGGACACCTTCTTATAGAAAATTTCCAAGGAGAGGTTGGGTAAGAAAATCAGCAAATGGAAACATAGGCATTATCAGAGACTCATTACTATATTAATTAATAAACACCATCAGCAATACCAGATATTATCTTTGTATCAGTTTCATTTACTTCACTTCTTCAAAAGATGTGGAAAAAAAAATCTTCCACAGCATAGTCACAAGTAGATGGAACTGAACAAACAAGCAAAATGCAGTAAGTATTAAAAAACTTAAGGCTTTCACTTTTCCCAGAAAAAAGGAGCACTTGAGTAAAACAAAAAACCCCACAACCACAGTCATACATAGTCATTCTTAGTCAGTGAGCGGATATATATGACAATTTTCTTCCAAGATACTGAGAACATTGCTTTTTAAAGGAAAAGGACAAAAAACCAATACAAATCTATAAAAGCTGCCCTCCCAGGACCAGAATAATTCAGCTTTGCAGACTCAGAATCCACAAAAATTCCAGCTACATTTTATCTTTAAGGCTTTGCAATCAAAGAACTGAATCCCACTTGCCTAAGTGACAGTCTAGTGGTTCAGAACAATTATATATACACATTATTCAAGTTATTCCTAACAGATTAACCTAAATGCTATTTGAGTTATGTATCTTCACTAAAAATGCTGAAGCTTTGCGCCTTCAGTAGGGCTTTTCTCATGAAAGGCTCTGTAAAGAAAAATTTGAGGTCCTATTTGAGCAGTACATACCTTAATGCTTGTAGACTGCAGCTTTTGGAAAAAGTACCTTTGAAATGAAAGGGGCACCTTCAACAAGGCAATGACAGCATTGCACAGACAAGCTGTATGCTGCAAGAAACAAGAGACAAAACAACTGAGAAAAAGTATAATTCATGACAGAGGAAAAAGACATGTACTTGAGGTACTGAAACAGCAGGAATTTCCATTTTAAATCCAAGAATATATTAATACAGACATAGAATTACAGCCACTAAGACGACAGTGACTACATTCAGCCTCTCTGTTTATGTTCTGCCCCTTATTGAAGGAGGTATTCTGCCCTGGAAAAAACAAGGAGGCCAAGCAAAAGAAAAATACAAATCTTTCCAGTCCTAGTGTTAGAGTTGGCAGAGCAGGAACTGCTTAAAACACTCAAAAAAAAAAAAAAAACAAAAAAAACAAAACAAAAAAAAAAAAAAACCAACCCCACACCAAAACCAAAAACAAAACAAAACAACAACAACAACAAAAAAAACAAAAAAACCAAAAAACTCTTAAAAAAAAATTCCCCTCCAAGCAAAAAGACTAGCATCTACCACAACTTAATGCAATAATTAAGTTTTAAGTCTCTTGTCTACTCTTTCTTTCCCTGCTGCACCATGCCTCTGGCTCAGATGCCTTGGTGTGGAGCCAGCCACAACTAAGTTTACAGGGTTTACCTTTGCTGTGGTTTACATGATTTACTTTTATCCTACTTGGAATTGGTAAGGACTGTTGGATTTAGAAACAGGGCAAACAGCTGCCAGCCATGACAAACAAACTACCTTGCTCCCACTACCGTGCACTTCAGCTTTATGATGCTCATGAGCAGTGAGAGACAAACCCAGCAGCCCTGTAAAGGAGGGCGTTATCAGCTCACTGTTTGCGCCCAGCACACTCCACACTGTGCTCTCTGATGACCTGCACTGATAAGAGAAATGCTACACTCACAAAGCACAGAGTTCACCACCACTAGCTAAGGGATCAAAGCCAGGCTCCTGTGTGGGAGCGGGAGAATTCCTTCACGGCAAGAACATGAACAAAAGGAATGCGCTCCAGTGTTTGAATGTGAGTGTGGTGAGGGGTCTGACAGAGACCTGACAGTTACCTTATCAGCATCTCCTGTGCTCTTCTAAAAAGAATTTTAAAAAGATTTTTAAAGGATTATTTTAAAAGACTTTTTTTTTTAAGATTATTTTTAATCAGACCAGTGGTGAGGTCACAGACGTCCTCGCAAAATGGTTCTTGAAGTATTTTTAAACAAGTGTGTCTTTGTAGAGACCATTTGTGTCAGGAATGTTAAGTAACTGAGAATGCTTCCCAATTTCTTGCCAGCCATAGATATATGGAGTTCTGGGGTTTTGGCCCCTTTCTCTATACAATATACATTTAAAACTGCTACTTGCCAAGTAAGACACAGGAGCATACTTCCTGTTGAGGGATTCCACTTCCTCTAGCACATGATTAAATACAGACATCATTCTTCTTTCATATTCACTTTCAACATGAGCTGTTCCATTTGAACTATATTCCTGGAAACTAAAAAAAAAGAGAAACTTTTCATTATGTCTAACTCACCTTCTTCATCATAACCTGGAAGGCACGCTACAAACAGATGTGATACGACATTACAACATAAAATCCATTAAGAAATGTCTTTCAAACTGTTTACTCTGGTTTTTAAATTATTTTTCCATTATAACACTTGCCCTTTACATTTAAATCTTTCTTAACTACCACTTATTCACCACTTCTTGTCTCCACTCTCTCAGCTGAAGTAGTGGCAGGTCTAACAGACTCAGCATACTTATTTCCCCTGACTTTTACTTAACCCTGCAGTGTTTGTAACAGTCATGAAAGTCTCGCAACACAAAGCAAGAAAGCCAGTCAGAATTAAAACTAAATCTCAAAGTTTATAATCTCCTCCTTTGAATAGAATTCTATCTCACAGACACCCAGCCTCATACAAATTTGACTTAATACATGTTCTAAGCAATGCTTAATTCATAATGAGTATTACTTAAGTCACTTAGGACGTTCACTTTTATTACCAGCTATAAGATCTCTGAGAGATTTCATCCTCAGTACTTTCCATTGAATTTCAGCCTTGGAGTTTTAAACAGTGATTCAATTCATCAGTACTTCAATACTGTTTTTTAGCGGATTTAAGTTTACTTAAGAAAAAGAGCCAGAGGTGATGGCTTTACTTTAAAAATTGAACTAATTTAGTGCAGGTCTTTTCACAACTTTGGGAATAGGATAGTTTGGAAGCTAAGGTGACTTTCAAGTGCAAGCAACAGGTATGGGATCTAACACACAACGACAAATTAAAATAAGTGGCTAAAGGAGAGATTAAAAGTTCAAGTCTTTATTTAAGGTAAGTCCAGTATAGTGCTCTCAAGAGCAGAATCAGTATGAAACGAAGAACCCAAAAGAGAGTCCCCAGTCTGCCAGGTACAGCACAACAACAACAGATCCTCAAGTCTGCCCAGAATATAATTAGAAAGGTCTACTGAGAAACTTTCTGAACATTCCTTGAATTCCTAGGTTTAAAGCTTCAAGGATTTATTAATAAGAAAAGGAGTATGCAGTGAACTATCAAACCTACCTTGCAGATTCTGGATCCAAGATCAGAGCTTCTATTGCATGGGAAATCAAGAGGCAGCTCTGCTGTTGTCTGATATTAATGCTAAGGAGTTAAAAGACTTTCAAAGTTGGCACCTAAAGCAAGAAATGCAGTGTATTTAGTGGCACTTTTCCTTACTTCTGTGAAGTAATCCTGCAGTCATTACTCATTTAGCGAGCAAAGAGCAAGAACTGTGAAAATACCAAGTTATAGGCTGCTTCAATTTTTGTGTCATAACTTGTTTATCAAGTAATTCCAAACAACAATATGGTAATGATTATTTTCATATAGGTTTTAAGCAATTGGAAGCTGATTTTTATGTTATTAACTTTCAAAATTACTTTGTGACAGTCTTCACAGAAAAGAGGATTCTTATGCTTTGTGCTGTCCATATGAGAAGGAAAGTAGACAAACTCTAGGATTTTTTAAAGGATACAGTTCTACATTCCTTAGAGTGGCTGAGTCTGCATCAAAAGATGACTGGTACAGATCCCCATACCGGGTAGCCAAGTTTCGGAATTCCTCCATCGAGTGTTTCATCTGCAGAGACAATGTTACTAGGCAAAAACACAGAGCAAAGCAAACCAAACAAAACCCCACGCTTCCAGAAAACCACTACACTGTAACATACAACACTGAAGGAACAAGGTGGCATATTGGAGAAAAATTTATAAAGTTCTTGCTTCTTCACTTGGATAAAGATTATCAAAGTGACAGACTGTTATCCATGCATTAAACTGGTATTTTTCCTGCACCAACAAAATATCCTTGGGTTAAAAACAAAGTGAAAGAAAAAAATCCCCATCAACAACCTCCTCCATCCCCTACTGGTCAATCAAACTGCTCTGTCTTTCAATGACCACCCACTGGTTCCTTCTTGCAGACTACATGGATTTAGAAGCAAACCTCCTTAGTGTACCAAGGCAGTTGCCAACTCTCAGCAAAAGGAATTGCAGAATCATCCTCAGGAATATATATTCTTCCTTTGAGTACTCACAGTGACTGAGCAAGGTGTGAAAAGCAAGGTGTGAAAAGGTTTCAAAGCAAGGTGTGAAAAGCCTTGCTGCAAGTTTGAGTGTACCAAGGGACTTGCTACATGCATATCCTTGGAAGCTGTGTGCATGACTGGAGGAGAACACACACGTGGCACACACAGCTTCAAAACACAGCCTGCTACAGGCAGGTGTTTTCAGAGCTACAGGCGAAAACCAAAGTCCACAATTCAAAAAAAAAACCCCACTTCACAACTACTTTTCATTTCTTTTGTTAAATACGTTTGCTGAGAAGCAAAATTCCTGCCAGAGTCACAAACATAACTGCACAAGAGTGGAAGGGGAGCACATGCCTGGTTGGAGATGCGTCCACACCTCTGGAGATCATTTCCTGATGTCATAGCAATCGTTGTGGCAATAGCTGGGGGTGGACTTGTTTTTAGGCTGTTGCAGGTACAAATAAGTTGAGAAAAAGCTTGCAGAAGGTCAATCCTGAGTTTCACAAAACCACACTGAAAGCTCAGAGGATTAAGTGGCGTACTAGCAGCCTGAAACACAGTAACAGGAATGTTGGCAAACTAGGTCAAAAGCAGAAATTATAAAATTACACTGTAGTGTCACTGAACAGTCTCATCAGAAAACTGAATCCTTAAGTTCAATTCTAAAAGCTGTGCTTTTAAAGACTACATTTAACAGGTTTGCTCAGTTTCAACCATACTATATATACATGGCAGAGTAGTTACACAATTACTAAGTTGTATTCCAAGCATGTCACTCTTGTAACAAATATGACTTAAGCTGTTAAAATACTGTTAGGGCACCTATTTCCTCTTTTTCCGAGGCCAAGCCACTAGGCTTCAAATGACATTAGGCCAGAGAGTCTTCACCATAAGAAAAAGTACACTGAATTGGATAGCAAACAAGAAACACAAGGACTGAAAAAGTGATGCTCTGCATCAGCCAGAAGAGAAAGAATTGGCAGAGAAAGAAAGAAGTTACCCACAGTGAGGGGAAGGGGTGATTTTTTTGGAACTGTGAAATGGATGGGAACATTATGGAGGCACTGAACCTTGCATTTGATAAGGGAAAAGACACGGTCTAGAGCTAAATAAGAACAGTAAAAAACTAATTCCAGGAAGGCAGACAAGCTGCTATTGTTCAGAAAATATAGTTCTATGAAGCTTTGCTCCCTAAGAGCTTATCTGACTTGTAGAAGCATCTGTGACAGCTTAGGACACCCAGGAGGGGGTAAACTGCACTACTCAACGTTTGATACTAATTAAGCCAAAAATCCACTACTTATTTTTCTTGAACTGTTGGATTTTTAGAAGAACAAGCCCCCTCCAGAAACAAAGCATTGAGACTTTCTCTTAGAATCATGCCTATCTTCCCCAGTACTTCTTATTCCTCACCAAATCACTTCTCAAAGCAAGAAGTTATAATCTACCCCAAAACCTTGCTAAGAACCATTTCTTTGCTGGCAGAAAACCAGCTAAGTGGTTTCTCACAAAGCATCACATCATCTGAGAACTGGACCACTGTTGACTAAAGTGAGCAAACATCAGCCCATTGTAACCAGTTTAAACGGCTGAATTAGATTTCAACTGAAAAAATAAGACTATTTCATATTTAAACCATTAAGTCTCTCTTATCTCTCTGCTTTTCCTCCTCCAAGGGCACAAAAAATCCCTTTTGAACTGGAATTGTTCAGTTTATTTTGCAAGGATGGTTTCAGAAAACCCTCTGTGGAAGAGAGTACACTCCACTGTAATTACTCTACAGAAAGTACATGCTTTTAAAGAGTAAAGTACTCATATCAGAAAATCCAGACATTTTTAGTAGTACAAATTGGACTTGATTCTTGTAATGGAAATACAAACTTGTCTCATTAATAATGCAATTTACCTTATCTGCCATGGGCAATAAATGAGTTACAATTCATTTTGAAAGCGACAGAAATATTTCTTTGGCACAGCCAAGTTCTTCACACACCACCACTTGCTATCAACGTATTTGGAATTGGTGCTACTTAATCAATGGCTGTGTAAGTGCTTTGCTCAAGTTTTGTATTTTTTTGTATTTTCTTTAGATCACCAGCAGTGAAAAAAAACCCCAATTCTTCCAATGAGACACATGATCTCTGCCAGAAAGAGCAGGACCCATTTAAAACCTTTGCTAACTCTACAACCAAGCACACAGCAAGACAGATGGGGACTGGGGTCAATATGACAAGCCCCTGTTCTCTCGGAGGGAGAACCTCTTGCCCAAAAAGCAGAGGGACTTCTTTCCTTCAAGTGCACTAACTCTCATGAAAGAACACTCTGCAGTGCAAGACAGAGTTTTATGTATATCAAGGAGGAATTGAGAAATTTTCCGACAAGGCACTGTCTGAATATTTCATCGTTGCTAAACTAGGCTGGCTGAACATCTGCAAGAGATTTACTGACACTGTGTTTTCCAGCTCGAGTGGAGCAGCTACACAAGACTCATCACATGCACCACTGGTCTGTGGTACCAGCAGTGCTGAGTCATGCTCTGCACTGAAACAGCAGCAACAGGAAAGCTCAAGTCAGAGGGAAGAGAGCAAAAGCCTTCAGCAGCAAGGCTGTCACATGCATTTTATGGCACTTTACTCCCTTTGGAGAAGCTGAGCTCTAGAGACTCTAGAGAGCAGTGAGTGGCTCCTTTTACAGCTGATACACTCAAGCATGGCTGGGAAATTGTCCAGAGTGATGCAACAAGTCAGCAACAACCAGCAGTAAAACCCAATTTCCTCCCCTCTAACCTACAAAACCTGTAGTTACTCCTCTGGACCACAATCATCCATAAGGAGGGCACTGCACCCAGAAAAGCACCTCATGCAACAGGAACTGAAGTCAGCAGAGGAGATGAAGACAGGAATCCTTCAACAGAGAAAGCACCCCAAACTCCAAGGAAGGGGCAGTTAAATTACTGGATCACAGTATGACGTATTTAAGCAAGTTATTTTCCTGCCTGTATTAAATATTAACATCTAATTAGATGAGGTCCTCCTCTCAATGTCTTCTCGATGTTAGAGAAATCTTGAAGTGTTGAATTAAAAGTCTTATTCACTCAGCCAACAATTAAAGACAAACACTTCAGCAATGATGGGTCTTTCAGAGGACAAAAGTAGAAATTTATGTCCTTTCAGCATATTCAGGGACATTTTATTAATAAATAGTAATATCTGAACTTTATGTCTGAATTGTCATGACCCTAACTGTCGAGGAACTAAAACAACAAAGCAGCTTCACTGAGAAGGCATACAGAAAACTGCATGTAAAGATTTCTTCATGGAAATTAAAATATGAAAGAGAGTATTGTGTGAAGCTGGATCATCTTTGCTTAAGAAGCGACTTTACAGTAGGAACTGAAGGTCCCTGATCTTTTTTTTTTTTTTTTTTTTTTTTTTTTTTTTTTTTTATGTTCACAGACATTACACAGCTTCTTGGTATTTTTACCACTTGAGAGAAGCAGAAGGTATTTGCATAAAAGCAGGTACCAGTTGGATTTAATGAAACAGAGTTGTCTTCCCTCTTCTTACTAGCTTGCTGTTAGGATTCCATGAGATCACATTGTCAAATAGAAAGCAACATGAACTCAGCAGGAGAGAGGAAGACAATTGAATCCTTCTCTATTTTTCAAGAAGACAGCAGCCAATTTAGGCCAATTCCCAGGCTTGACTATTACAATAGCTTTTATTCAGCCAAAGCAAGGAGTGGAAAATTATAAGTATTGTCACTTTAATTAAACAAGATCTGTCACATTTCATATGATCTGATCAAGGCAGGAAATGAGGGGTGGAGGGAGAAGAAAAAGCAAAGAGAAATCTATCTAATCACACTTGGCTGAGTTACAGGATCTTTTCTCTCGAGACTCAGCGTGTTACAACTGAGATGCCTGCAGAGGAGAACCAGAGTCTGGCAGATGCCAGGCATATTTAAGAACTTCTCAGAGAGTTAAGAACAGAACCCAGAGAGCCATGCTGCAGAAACATCCCCACTAGGGCAGTGTGCTGACCGTCAGTGATGCTATCCCTTTGTGGTAGGATTTCAAGGCTTCGGCGATGCAGGAGAGCGCGGAGCTGTAGTTGTCCTCCTGCAGCCCTGTCAGGCACTGCTCTGCATGGGAGAACTCCTTCAGGCTGTTCAGCCAGAAGTAGAAGTGCTCTGAAGCCACCTGAGTCAGCAGGCTTTGGTACAGTTCTCTGGCCATGTCATGGTTGCCCTGTAATGACAAGAATGTTTCTGAAAGAAGGCTGGGGATTTCTACAAAACTTACACAAATAAGAAAACAGGAACATCTCCAGAACTACTCCCAGCTTAAAAACAGAAATAGTGAAACTTTTTCGAATTATTTGATTGTGGCAATCCCAATAATAAATAAAAAGCACAAGTGCTTACTTTAAAGAAATACCAGCCTGTAAAAAAGTATATTATTTATTTACATACGATAATTCAATAAGATGAGAAAAAACTATGGAAATTTATCTCAGCATCTCATACTAGGGTTTCTGTGTAATTCTAACCCCAACTGTGAATTGACTGAAGGGAAAAGGGGAAGAGTATATTTTTCTTCCTTTTTTCACATTGAAGAAAGAGAACCATACATCACATTCTGAAGAGCAGTCAGACAATACAGATTAGGTATGTGCTCAAGAAAGTGCCAGGACATCACTTCCTTCCTTCTCAAATACTTCAAAAGGACAAGTGAAAAAAACATTTTGATGGGATGAGTGTCCCAAATGTTATATATCTGAATCTGCATTCCAGGGAATTAGGAGAGAATCGGGAGAGAAAGTGATTTTTATTTTTTCCCCCCATTCACTTCCTCCTCCCAAGTCCTACAACTTTCTTTATTCCCTTATCCAATTCAAAGAAATCCCTGGCATTCCTTCAATCACAGCAAACCATTTTTCTCCAGGTATTTTCACTTACCATCCTGGAAGCCTGCCTGGCTATCCTGTAGGCTGTCCATCCATTGGAGGCATTCTCAAGTTGCTGTTTGATAACAGTTTTGATTTCTGTGGACAAAGCTTTCTGACTGGAAACAAATATCACTGTGGCAAGAGAAACCTAGCAGAGAGTGGAGGAGTGATGAATAAAGTTATATTTCAGTAACTAAAGAAGAAAAAAAATTCTGTTTTATTTTGGGCTGAAAACTACATAGAAGATTACATATACATATTTTAACTGCAAAACTTCTCAGTCATCTCTTTCAAATAGTTACAGCAACCCAAGTATTTCTTGTAGATAAAAGTAACTTTCATTTAAAGCAGCTCTACTCTGCCTTTTAGCTAGGATATTTCAAATGCTCCAAATAAATTAACAGAAAGCTCGTAATTTCTTTTTTAAAATTCAAATTCTTTTCCAAGTAGATGTGATGAAAGCATTTTTCTCTCTTACAGTGTATTAAGTCATTTGCCTTAGAGCACCCTATATAAATGGAGCTAGCTGCCATTTGGCCTTTAACCACTATTTAGAGATACCCCAGTAATTTCAATAGCCAGGTCTGCCTAAGCAGTGCCATCTGCTGGAAAATCTCATGAAATACACTGCATAGTACAGCTCCATCTAGGAGGTATTTCTACACTGAACATACGGAGTCAGAAGTTAAAACAAAATTGAAAATAGTGGCTACAGACTGGCACATCAACCTGGACACATAACAAATGTCTTAGCTGCCATTTAAAATGCAATCCATCCACAGCTGTTTATACAGACTTTATCCATCAAGGGAGGTCTTACCAAGAGTTCCTGCTTTTTATCTGTGGCAGATTGTCCAATTAATTTATAGAGGTCCATCAGGTCTCCCAGCATCCCATCTGCCAGGACAGGCAGCTGCATGGCAATGGCTGCCAGGCAGTGGCACATGAGGATCCTGGCATTGTCCTGGGCACTGTGCAGCTGTGCCAGCAGGGACTCCACCACGGACTGGCTCAGGTGAGGGCGGCACTTCACCAGCTTCACCATGCAAGTCAGCGTGATCTGCAACGCACACAATCCACAGCTGCAATCAACACAGTGTCTCCAAAACCAAAAAAGCCAGGCACACTCACTTAGCTGCAAGCAGCACTGCAGGAATGCAGATCTGGTATTTTCAGAACTATGCACTCTATAAAAGATGAGATTTTTCTAAGAGCCCAAGCCTTTGTCCCTGAGCTACCAGCACAAAAACACAGCACAAATTCAAGAAACATTAGCAGTCTCTCACACCACCAGCCTTTAAGGTAAATAACTAGAAAAATTACTGATAGCTTCTGAAGTGGGAAAGTAAGAATAATAATTTATTAAAATGGCGTGAAAATGTACATTACATTTCCATCTCCAAAGAGCAAAGTCTCTCTGTCCTCCAGAGACACCTCCATCCAATGTTCGTGTTTTATTACAGCTGTTCCTCTGAGAGGAATGTTCCCTGCCACCTGCAACAATCCTCTTATCCTAGAGCAGAGAGGAGTTGTACTATAGCTATGCTCAGTTTCTCTGCTGCTCTGAACTCTGATTATGGGCAAACCAGAAAAATCTCATTTTCTCTCCAGTTTGTTCTGCTTCCACCAGAAAGGATCTGGTGCACACCAGCCTCTCTGTTATACAAGCTGTCATTACAATTTACAGCTGTGAAGGGGAAGACAACAGTAATGTCACCTTTAAGGTTGCCTGAGCTCCTGGGCTGTCATCTTGACTACAGAGAACAAGAAGAGCTTCTAAGCCAAAAACTGCATCTTGCTCCAAAGGCAAAAGATCTAGAAAAAGAAAGAGAGTTAGTTTGTCCTCTCTTCTGTTCTCTGACCATAGTTGGTGTAATGCTTGCACTGCTGTTGCAGTCATGACGATCAAAAATCTTCCTAACACTTCTGCTTTGCCTTACTTTACTTTGATGAGAAACAGTTCTGCCATTCCATGTCTTGGGTAACTATTCAGCAGCCACACTGACACTTGCACAGCATGCATAAATCTTGGGACTAAGACTTCTAAATGCCCTGTTATTATTTTGCAACAGACTTTGTGCAAAGGGCTTTCAAAGGTTGACCAACAACTCACTAGTCTTACAGCAAAGGTAAAACAAGCATTCATTTAGCACAAGTTCTACTGTGCACAGTAATTTTCTGTGAATGAGACAAAGACGGAACCTTCCCAACCATTCATAAAACCATACAGAGTATTCATTACTAGATTGTAGTCCCCATTCTCCCTGACCAGCATGAGGGATCAGACAGATTTACAGCCAGGTTCACAGACAGGACGAGTTAATACGTTTTAAGTGCATAAGCCTGACTGTAAACAGAGCCACATCCATGCCCTTGCCTTCCCTTACCTTTTTCCTGGCAGGAGGCTGATATGTTGGTCAGAATCCTCACCCCATGAGCTGCAATGCCACGGTTATTATGGTAACAGCACTCCTGGGCTAGTTTTACCAAATCAAATGACCTTGCAGTTGTAGCTGCTGCTCCTAAATAGAAGCAAGGCAAATGGAACATAAAACTGCACAGCCCATAAATATACCACAGATCTTTAAGTACATTTCTGCAAAACAATTATATCAATTTAGGGGTTTTTCTTATGTTTAAACAATAGGATGAAAATATTTCTCTCTCTTCAGACAAAACCAGAGAGTCTCTCATTTTTGAACATTACATAAGTTAGACACATGAGAAAGAACATTTGGACCTAAAGGTTGATATTTCAGGACTCAGAGAACTATTGCCTTAAGAAATATTATGTCTGATTAAAAAAAGCTGGTGAGTCTATTAATTATTAAGTCATGCCAGAATGACTGAAGAGGATGTACTTTTTTTTTTTTCTTAATTTCTGCAGACCATGTATTTGAGCTCATAACACTCATTAGGGCAGTCTGGCTTTCAAGAAGGAAAAAGAGTGTGATCATAATTTTGAGAACAAGATACCTTGACTCACTTTTAAATGTCTACTCTTTTTCTACAATTTCTCCAGAATATTGTCACAAAACAGAGAGGTTCACCTGGTACTGCTGCAGGTCAAGCCCACTTGTTACACTTCCATGGGTGGAAGAGTAACATGCCAGCCCACTCTTACACCATGAAGCCCCCTTGCTACTCAAAAATTATGCAAATCCATGGTTTCAAAGCACCTTAAGCAGAATGCAGGTCAGCGATTTGAGAGGCAATATATTTCTCCACAAAATGAAGAAAACTTGAAGACCCAAAGGAAAAAGCCTTTTTCATATACCACAGTACCCACAAAACAAAACAAAACCATCATTAGTCATGACTATACAGTGTCCCATTTCAAGTTTACATATGATGAACAGTCTGACTCTCAGTGCTCTGAAGTTCAAAAATAATTTTAGAAAATGCTACAAAGTGTTTAGATGAAACTGATCATCAGCAGAAAACCAAGGTATTAAAATGCCAAAGGTCTAATCCAGTTTTCTTACCTGGAGCACTGCTGAAGTACTGTTTAATGGCAATGGTCCCTGATAATGTGGAAAGAACAGATAACATGCCCATCTTCAAACTGTCATAAGGAGTGTTAAGAGCAGATTCACAGAGTGCCTAAAAATCAGCAGGAAAAAAAACACAGAGCTAAGTCCCATGAGCTATCAGTATGAAAAATTTAATTGCACTTCTCTGAGAAGTTTTAAGAATCAAGATTTTCCCACAGAAAACACTCTACTAAAATCACAAGTCAAGTCCTCAAGTATCTGGTTTAGAGGACTGAGGATGTGGCTTGCAGAAAAGTGACAGTGGGTCCTATATGCTAGAAAACCTCAATTATAAGTCATTCATTAATTAAAAATCACTGCCAAAAATATTATCTGGTCTCATTGATCCAGAACTATAAAAGAATTTAAGACAGTTACAGGCATATTGATTGTTACAATGCAAAATAATCTGCAAGGTTTAATATAAAAATATGCCTCTGAAGAGCAAAGTTTCAGGTGTCATTTCCTTTAGCAGTATTGGTGTCCAACAGGAGTTTAAGGTTCTTGATAAATAAATTAAAGTGTTTTAACTCATTTGTAGTAGAATTCCTGTCTTACTTTTGTGCCTTTTTCCACATCCTACCACAGGCCTTATCACATCTAGGTTTAAATAACTCTTAAAATGCACATTGTTCTCAATTCCTTATGCCAACACTTGCCACAATTTAGTCATTCACTGATTTTGGATTAGTCATTCACTGATTTTTTAGTCAACAGGAGGGACAGTAATATGAGACATAAATAGAAAATACACTCTGCTTTAGAGTGTGCCAGAACTGAATGACAAAGAGCCAGTAACAGAATAAGGAAAAACAACACAATTAGTTCCACAGAACAGAAAAAAACCCAGAGTGTTCTTATCAGGTATATGTATTGTGCAAGGGCTAAATTCTAAACATATCTGTGATTTGTACCAATTAGTATTTTGCTAATCCACTGAATAGAATGGCATCAACAGACAGAGGAAGATCTAATGATTGGGGTAGATAATGAGTCTCAATGTCTCCCAAGACACTGATGTTTTACTCCAGTGCTATTGGATCAGCTCTCAGGGCATTTCTGAGACTGTAACTGTGAAGACTGCCAGGAGCACAGAGGAATTAGCAGGATGGACTGCTCTATACAGCAAGAGCTTCTGAAGCTGATGTCTAGAAATCAGTAAAGCCTCCATAGTTCAAAGACCAAACTTCACAACTGACCTACAGAGGACAGACTTAAAAAGCTGAAGAAACTAACCCATGTCTGTTGGTAAAGAGGTACAAGAGGCAGGTCTTGCCATGGGAAAAGGAGGGTCCCTTCCAGTACCTTGTTGTATAAACGTAAGTAACTATGGAGAACAACTTCCCAACTCAAAATGTCAACTTTTTATTTCAGAAGTCAGACAAACTCTTATTATTTCTGTATGCCATTCAGCAAGCAGTAGCAAGCTTCAGACAATTCATTTTGTTTTAACCTAGTCACTGGCTTAGTTCTGACATCAGTGGAACTTTTCCCCTATGCATTTCAACCATCAGGACACCCACTTTACTTCAAAACACTACATGGCAATGCAAGTCACGTTATCAATGTCTCTCACTTGTACTGAGATAACTACTAATGAAATATAATGGGATAGAGTAGTGTTTTCTCTGCAAAAAAAAAAATTCCATAAATCCATAATTCCTTAAAATTCCTAAAAGGAAGTTAATTTCTGGAGTTAACCCATTATGAAGAATAAAGCAGTTCACTAAAGGAAAAAGCTCTGCACACTCCAAATCATCATCTCCAAGAACTGGGGACAAAGCAGAACATGCTTTATTTCTCACATGATTGTTAACAAAAACTTGCACAGTTTTTCCTCCCAGCTGCCTTATGCTCCAACAGCACAGATCTAAAGTAGCTTCCAAGAGTAACAAAAGCAAAGAAAAAATGACCCAGGAAAAAGTAGAGCTGTAACCCTGTGCCATTAAGTTCTTGAAATACTTCCTTTCCCATTAATGTAAACTGAAGTTATTTTCCAGTCGTTTCTACCAGAAAAAAGAGAAAGGAGAGAAAATTCACATGCAACTGCGACTGAAAGAAGGCAGCAGTAATATTTACAATATAACTCTAGTTTCCTCAAACAGCACAGGTGCACTATGAACACCTTCTCACTGATACAACGGGAGTCACAAGGCTACTATTGCAAAAAAACCCATTAATGCTAAGGAATGAAATCAAAATACTACTTGTCCCTTCAAGTACACCTTGCTGGATGACATGTTGTGACAAACCCCAGAGGCTCTGTTTTGCACCAGAGCATTGGTGTGTACTCAGTGTGGTAAGATCCGTGAAAACATTCAGCTCCCAGGTCAGATGGAAAAGCTACTTCCTCACTGTACAAAGGCTCCCTACATGGCACATGCCTTCACTCAGAAATAATGCTTAAACTTTAGTCCTTGGGTGTCAACTTACCCAGCTGAAGACATTCCATGAACTGCTCATTAATACTTGGCCAGTAACCTAACTTAATGCTTGGCAGAGTAACCTAACTTAAGGGTATGGAGATGCATGTCACTCCTTTCTTTACCTCCCAAGTTCCTCTGGAAAGAATTCTACAACTCCTTGGGAAGTTTCATAACAAACTTTAGCTTAAAAAACATACAGACCTGAATATTTTCTCTGCTCCATGTATGTGGTGTCTTGTTGGCCAACAACTTCAAATCCTGGATTGCAAGCCTCTTCACAGCCTTCCTGGGGTCATTTTTCAAGTACTGCAACAAAAGTTGAATCTGCAAGAAAAAAAAAATTCATTGTTTAGGAGTGATGCTACTAGAAGGAAGTACTTTCAAAAGCACTGAGGAAGAAATGCTCAGCACACTGAGCCAAAACTTGAAAAAAGTACGAACATGCCAGCCATGGTTTCAGTCTCCATCCTCACCCTGGCTACATCAGTTTTATGCAGTATTGGCTGTTGTGCTGCAGAAATACAGCCTAAATATCCATGTTTACTGCTATTAAAAAAATAAAAGCAGCACTTTAAGTGTTCTAATGTTGTTTCAGTAGACTTAGATTCAGTACCATCAGAAGCATCATCTGAAATACAGAAGTGAGCCACAGCAGAGAGTTTCAGACAGATCAATGCTATTATCTAACAGTCACAGACACCAGCCTTGCACAGCTGTACAGCTGAAAGAAGGCAAATAAATTTTTGTGACTCCTTTACATGGATTTGCTGGATGAGTCTCAAGTGTCACTGTGTTCAGACCTGCTCTATAAATCACATCCACAAAGCTCATTATCAGAGCATAAAAAGCATTGTAGTTTTCCATCACTGCTTTCCCATTACTTGCTTTATAGCCCTGAATTTAAGGAACTGATTGAAATTCCTCAGAGTTCTCCAAGAAATACACTTTAAATGCATCTTATGCTACTGAAATATTCATGTGCTTGCATGAAAGAAAGACAAAGAGCACACCCACAATCCAAGACAATATACAGAAGTGCAAAGTGAAGCCTGGCTTCCACAGGCAAGTTGAAGTCTTTTTAGAAGTCTGGGTGTTTATTTTCCTGCATGCTGATCTATCCTTGTTGATTTGAATCCCTGATTTAGAAAGAGACATGTTATGAACTGTAAAAAAGGTATAGTGTGTTTGGTACAGTCACCTGGAAATGGAACCAGAAAAGGTAAAAAATATGAAAGCAGCAGCCGTTTTCAGGGTATTCTTCCTCAACAGCACACAGGAGCAACCAACCCCAGCCCAGCCATCACTGTTTATTTTGATCAGCAGGCAGGATCTGAGTGGGTTTAAAATGTGCTTTGTACTTCAAGATGAAGGCATGCCTTAGGAAGAGTTACCTGCTTGGGAATGTCAACCAAAGAAGAAGCAGCAAGCAGAGTAAAGGTGTGCAGGGTGACAATGACCATCTTGGTGGAGGGGTAGGATGTCACCAGCTGCTGCAGCAGCTGCCGGGAGCTGGAGGCCAAGCTGGCATCGTGGTGCATGTGCTGCAGAATAGGGATCAACTTCAGCTTCAAGTCCACAGGTGTGGCCAAACCTGCAACAAGGAAAGAAACACAGCCACAGTTAGTCCTTAGGCTGGCTTTCTTTTTGGCAGTTGTGAGGCACAAAGTGTGTCTGGATTGCTACCACTGCTGAAAGGAGATTGTGCAAACACCTGCAGTGGCTTCAAGTAACTCGTGTTCTAACTAGGTGTGAAATGACAGCACTATCAAGCACTTTCATGGTTGTTTGAGAAAGCTGCTCCTTGCTTCACTGCAGGTAACACAGAAATTAAGTCCTCTGAAGCAACCTATGAGATTCTATGCAAGTTTATTCATCACACTATACATGGGGTTTTATTCTGTACAAAACAGGTGCTTCAAAAACTTAAATTTTAGAAGGATTTAAGATAACCAGACAGATCATTGGTCAGCTAATTTAAAAACTGGAATCATCTAAGGGCAACAGCATTCTGATATCTAATATGTAAATATGAATAATAAAGAATTTTCAGAGAAATTAAAGCTTTTCCCCTTTATCATTCAACATACAAATGTACCTTGAATCATCTCGCTGATTTTATTACATATTCCGACAGCAAAATCCCTGGGGAGAAAAGAAAGTTACAGGTGAAATGAAAAATGAAGAAGAACTAATTAAAAATTTTAAAAAACCCAAACAATTGACTGAACGATGAAACACTGTGCTTTAACAATTAAAAGTTACATAAAGAGAGTGCCTGCCAAAGTCTTTTCAGAATCCCTACACACAGCCATGACCAAATGAGAAAATGAAAGCTTTCAAAAACTGACAAGGAGCACTTCATTTTGCTAATATAATTTCTGTAAAATAATTCACGATTAAAGCTGCTATTCCAGTCCTCAATCTCATATTTGAGCTTTCCATTTTAGGAAAAAAAATGCTGAACTTGTACTCAGATTTCCTTACAACACTATTCCACATAATTGTTTTGCTATAAAGGACAGCACAACAGAACAAAGCAAGGTTTGTGAAAGTCAGTGTTAATGGAGGTTTCCATTCTCTGTAATATGAAAAAGTGAAAAAAAATAAATAGTTCTTACTTAGATTGTGCAGAAAAGTTGGCAGCAGCAAATATAGCAGCCTCAACTTCCACGTTATCATGGGAATCCAAACTCTGGCGAATACTGTGATGTGCATTCTTCCTTTCTGGAATGATAGATGCCATGCTGCCCAACATCCTACAGAAATAAATCACAGCAAAATCAGGAAAAACGTGAAGAAATAATGAAACCGAATAAAAATGTAAAAAGACTGGTTAAAAGGGTACATTTATATAAATATGTGCTCTTTCATGACTATTACAGAAGCAAATGCTAGAAGTAAGTACATAATTAAATGTAACAGATTTTGTTGTGTGGGTTGTGTCAGTGGTTTGATAAAAATTTAATTACATTTTGATATCTTTTAGTTTGAAATTGGAACAGTGAAAAACTTAGCAAAAACTCTTTTAAAATCAAGAGTTCACTATGGCATGATTCATTCCCAATACCTTTCACTGATGAAAGATAAGATTATTAGTGAAAAAAAGTGCAACACTTTTGGTTGCACTTTAAAATTCCACAAAGTTTTGTTTAAGCAGCTCTTTCTTTCAACATGTTCTTCATTATTGACACTATTCAAGGAGGACAACAAAAAAAGTCAACAGAAGATTTTAAACTGAAATTACTGAACCAACAGTTATTTTAACATTTTATTTGATGTATCCTGTGAATTTATTAGTAATTTAAGTATTTTTGCAAACAAACAGAGGGGATTTCTGGAAATTGTAGCAGTCTGTGAAGATAACCATCAATGCCAGTCAACAACTGCAATCTTGTATTAGAACACTGAGCAGGAACTACAAAAAACCATGCAGACATATTGTATTTACAGATTTCTGAGACACTGGGACATGAAAGCATAATCTCAAATGAAATATCAAAAGAAAAAAGAAATGGAGATATGACCTAATTAATCAAAGCCCTGTTAATGCTTCCCATCTCCCAGCAGTAAAATCAGTAACAGTTCTAGATGGAGGTACAGAAAGAATACAAAGAAAGACAAGTGCTCTCTTCACATTTGAATTCACCCGCACAGGGGCTGGAAGATGCAGTTAAAAGGATCATTGGATACCATTAGAGAGACAGATTCCAAACCAGCAGTGTGACAAGAAAGACAGATTAATTTTATTTATTTTCCCACTTGATTCCCAGACGTTCAAAGCAATCAGTAAAATAGCAGCATTTCCTTAGAAGTTATTGATCAGAGATCAACTAGCAGTTCTAACTAGGACAAGGCTGAATGAAAAACAGGTGCAAGCATAACAAAGTTCTTGTAAGTTTTGGTTACAAGTTAACAAAAACTATTTTGACACAAAAGGAAGCACTTTCACTTGGTCTAAATGTATCCTAGGCAAGACATGATATATTGCATACAGCTACTGTCTGGGTTATGCATACATCAGATTCAGTTTCTTCCTCTGGTGTACACAAAATTTCAACACTGCAAATTCTGTTTTGCCTGGGACCATTCACAAAATTCTCACCATCCTAAGTGCTTAATAATCTTGTTATTGTTATCACCAATCCTTATCATTCACACCTTTTAAAGACAGATGTCTTTGCTTTAAACTTCATGAGCAATGTATAAAAAGCCTCCTTTATTTCACTCATAGAATCACAGAACGGCCTGGGTTGGAAGGGACCTTAAAGACCATCCCTTGCCATGGGCAGGGACAACTTCCACTAGACCAGGTTGCTCAAAGTCCCATCCAACCTGGCCTTGAACACTTTCATGGATGAGGCATCCATAACTTCTCTGGGCAACCTATTCCAGTGCTTCACCACACTTATAACAAAGAATTTTTTTCCCAATATCTTATCTAAACCTACGCTCTTTCAGTTTGAAGCTGTTGCCCCTTCTCCTGTCACTGCAGGCTCTTGTAAAAAGTCACTCTACATCATTCCTGTAAGATCCTTTCAAGTACTGGAAGGCCACAGTTAGGTCACCCCAAAGCCTTCTCTTCTCCAGGCTGAGCAATCCCAATTCTCTCAGCCTTTCCTCATAGGAGAGGTGCTCGGTCCTTCTGCTCATTTTTGTGGACCTGTTTCAACAGGTCCGTGTCCTTCCTGTGCTGAGAGCCCCAGAGCTGGACACAGCACTGCAGGAGGGGTCTCACCAGAGGGGAGCAGAGAGGCAGAATCCCCTTCCTTGGCCTGCAGCCCAGCCTCCTTTCGATGTAGCCCAGGACACGTTTGGCTTTGGGGGCTGACAGTGCACGTGGCTGGGTCATGTCCAGCTTTTCATCCACCAGCACCCCCAAGGTCTCCTGGGCAGGGCTGCTCTTGGTGCATCCATTGCCCAGCCTGAACTGGTACCAGGGCTTGCCCTGGCCCAGATGCAACACCTTGCACTTGGCCTTGCTGTTCCAGATGAAAACACTGAGAGTTACCTACAGGTTTGAGGTAAATCAGAATCATCCATCAGATCTGAAGCCAACCAGGACCATTCATGCCGTACCTACCGGAGTGTAATAGCCCGAGCAACTGGGTCGTTGCTGTGGATTACTGAGAAAACTCTCTTGACAAATTCATCCACATTTAGGATCTTCTCCAAGTGCTTCTCACTCTGCTGAGTAACTTTCAGCACACACAGCCTCAGGAAGTTGTTCCTGTTAAAAAATACACACGTTTCTTTGTCAGGCTGTTTTGAAACAAAAATTCAAGCACTTTAGATACTAAATTATTTAACTACAACTTTTGGGAGCAAATTAAAACAAGGAAAGGTCTATGCTTTAGAAACATTTGATATAGTAAAAATGAGACTATTAATATACTATTGCTTTATTTTCTAGTTCAGGTAGCGTCAAACTAAAGCCCAGTTCCAGGGAAATGAACCTGTTGACATCAGTGAGGAGGGGTGTAAGCAAATGTCTGTTTCATGCACACATAGGGATCCAAATCTGCTGGAAAAACACATCCAGGACTAAGACAGAGAAGTCTGACTACCACTGTCAAGTGCTGAGCAAATTTATTTTCCTTCCTGAAGACAAGAGTGAAATCCCACAACCCCAACAAACACTTTAGCAAGCTTTTACAAAGCAGCTTTGATTCCATTATATACATCACTCAGACAGCAGGTACTTGGAAAAGCTACACTTCGAGCTTTGTTGGAGATTAAATTCGCACATGTGCTCATTCATCCATTTATGAGCTACAATTTGAATGTGCTTATGGAGCAAAAATTTACACAAGTGAACTTAAACCAGTCAGGGAGAGAAATCTCACATCAGGATAGAGGGAAAGGAACTGTATCGTTGTCACTCACAGCTACTTTAGGCCCACTAAAGAAGTGGAAAACAAGTTACAATCAAGCACAACCACGACAGAGTGGGTAGCACAGCGCTGTTGTCAGGCAAGCACGACATCCCAGACTCCAGAGCAGCGACATGCCAAAGGCACAGCGCGTTCCCAGGGAGCAGGCCGGAATGGACAGACCACAGCGGTACTCACCCCACCCTGAAAACATCGGCCAGCTTCAGGAACGCCGAGTTGATGAGAATGGGGAACGGGTATTTCTGGAAGAGCCTTGGAAAACGAACGACGGCCTCGCACTGCTCCCCGAGCTTGCCGGACCTGAGGCCTAAAGGAGAGGGCAGAGTTACCGCAGGCACCGCCAGCGCCGGCTCCTTCCTCCGCCCCCCGCCGCAGATAAAGCGGTACCAAGCCGAGCCCCCACCCCGCCCCAGCTGCCCAGGCCGTCCCCAGCGCCGATCCCTCGCGGGCTCACCTTTGTCCAGCTCCATGAGGGCGGAGTTGGCGTCCAGCTCCTGCTCGCCATAGCCCGCGTCGGCCAGGAAGGACTTGGCGCTGCCCGCCATTGCTGCCGCTCGCCGCCGGCACCGCGCACGCGCGGCCGCACTCCTGACCCCGCCCACCTCGGCGCGGCCGCGGGAACCGGCGGCGGGTGCGGCCCAGAGGCCCCGCCCTCCTCCGCACCGCCCAATCAGAGGAGGCGGTTGCGGGGCGGTGCGCTGGCTGCTGACCAATGAGGGCGCGCGGCGGGCTTGGCGGGCCGGTCGTTTGGCGGGAGCTGGCGCGGCGCGCACCGGCCGTGTCCCTTTGGCCATGCTGTGCCGCGCGCTGCTCCGCCGCGCCGCCGCGCCCCACCGTGAGTACCGGCCTTTCCCTCCCCTCCGTGAGTACCGGCCTTTCCCTCCCCACCGCGAGTACCGGCCTTTCCCCGCACCCCGCCGTCCCCATCCAGCCCCAGCGCCCGAGCCTGTGGTGGCTGAGGCGCTTACGGTCCGCCTGTCCTCCCATTGTAGGTCAGTCCCCAGCGCTTCCTCTGCAGCATCTCTTGGAGGGCTACCAGTGCAGCCGAGAAGATGACCACCTGTCTTACGGGGAAACGGGAATGCCGGTCCCTCCTTTCGGCTGCGCCTTTTCTACAGGTAAAGTCACCTCCTGAAAGATTTTTTTGTGGGGTAGGGTATGGGGTCTGTTGTCAGCATTTCTTGTTTTAAAGTGAGCTGGTAGCAGTGTGCTTGCTCCTACACGTGATAAACATTGTATCGCGGTGCACCTAGATATGCTGATAGAAAGTATTCCCTCAAAAAAGCAACTGCAAAGCATTTATTTTAATGCCTCTTTGTTTCCTCTGTATCTGTTTCAAGGTATGTCCTCTTGGTGACAGTGTGAGGCTGCAGAGGTGGAAACCCGGGCTTTGTTCAAAATATATAAAAGCTATAATAGGGTGGAGAACATTAAATGGAGATCAGAGGTGGATGGATTTCACCAGGCAGTTACACGCAGCATTTCCCCATGATGGGGGAAAGGAGTAAGCAATGAAGCTCCTGGATCTTTAGGACAAAACTTTTTCATTCGTTGCACTGTAGTATTGGCATGAAATTTTACATTTCTCTAAAGTGGCTTCCTGCTTTTTCAAGTCAGATGGTGTAAATGCTAGAGCCTGTAGATGGTAGGTACTCTAGATACAGAAAACTCAAACTAGAAAATTACTATAGCTGGTGAAAGAGGCATTATCTCAGAAGTTGCTCCTGGAGCCATTTGATTGTCCATATATAGTCTTTTCTGAAGGGAACATCTGAAAAAAATGCTTGCCAATATTTCTGTGTTTTAACACTTAGTTTGCAATGTAAATACTGTGTATTTCACAGCTTTATGTTCGTTTCATTCTCTATTTAAAGCATGTGGCCTTTCACAAAGAGCATGGACGTGATTATGTATTAGCTATATAATATATTTCATTTTTTTTTCAGCCACAAATTTGGAGCACGTCCTGGCAGTAGCAAATGAAGAAGGGTTTGTTAGACTGTATGATACTGAAGCACAGACCACCAGCAAGCTCATCTTTAAAGGTAAATGCTGTGTAGAAGGTGATCTTCATTTGATGTGACAAGTGTGGGATTTGCTGGAACCAAAGAAAGCTTTTTGCAAGTACTTAAGACATAAATGGTAGGCAGTATTTTATTCTTTCCACACCCTTTGCTGAGTCTTCTTTACAAAGCAGCAGCATGAATGTGCTCCTAGAGCAGCAGTAGTAGATGAACTGTTCTGTGTTGTCTTTCATGCCTAAGGCAAACTGTTGACAAGATTTCTGATTTCAGTGTCTGATGTCATTTAGTCTTCTGCAAAATACCATGCTGCAATGCACTGAACTAATCTTGGCTTTTGTTTTCTTGTTAGAATGGCAGGCTCACTCAAATGCTGTATTTGACCTTGCCTGGGTGCCAGGGGAACACAGGATTGTAAGCAGACTTTTGCCATTTGACTATTTTTTTAATGCTTTGGCACCTGTGTAGAGAAAATGACTAAAGCTTTTTATTTTTCCCTCTGAAGGTCACTGCTTCAGGAGATCAGACAGCCAAGGTGTGGGATGTGAGAGCTGGCGAGCTTCTTGGCGTATGCAAAGGTCACCAGTGTAGCCTCAAGTCAGTTGCTTTTTCTAGATTTGAGAAAGGTAAATGTTGATATTCCCTGTTGTCTGCTTTTTCACTCTTCTTTCCCCCTCACAAAGTACTTAAAGGGCTAAAAGTGGACTTTGGAAACTGACAGGTACAAATAGCCGGGAAGGTAAAACTGTCTTGTTGGAACTTGATGGTGTCCTGATGCTAAAATCTGCACATTTCTGATCCTGGGCAAAGATAAGATATGATATCTGCTTCCATACCCAAGTGTATGAATAGGCTGGTTTCCATAAGCTGGTTTGTCTAGTGGGAGTAAGAAAAAAATAGTAGGAGTAAGGGAACAAGTCAAAAAGCATGGCAAAACAATGGTCTGAGTTTTATATTTCCAGGACTGGCATCCCAATTGTTGGGACAGAAGACCCAGAGGTACATAGATGGCATTGTACTGCGTTCAGTTTATGAAATGAATGCTTTTGGAAACTAATGACACTTTTTTTCTCTCAGCTGTTTTCTGTACTGGAGGAAGAGATGGAAACATCATGGTTTGGGATACCAGGTGCAACAAGAAAGGTAAATAAACTTTCAGAAGTTTTAAAAAATTTGGTATCTCATGTAAAAGGACTGCTCAGATGGACTTGTTGGACTGATACTTTTGATTACTTTTGATATAGGTAGCAGAGGATCCTCAGATAACTGTACTGCTTTAGGTACTGTAAGAGGATGGAATAGGTATCTCTGCTGTGTATTGTACATTTCTCCACTTTGCAGTAGTCCCAGATTTGCAGCATTAAACCAGAAGCTGGTTTGATAATTCCCTGTGTGTGGATAAGGAGGTTGTATAGAACGCATCCCTGTTAGGGCAGTGTGAAAACAGATGAGATGGGAGAGATGGCTTAGGTCAGAACCATCCAGAGGGATGAAGAAAAGCAGGAAGGGCTTCTGCCAGAGTAGGGAGGAAGTCAGAAAGTGTAGAAAAAAGAGCTTGTGAGTGCTGGCAGCAACTGAATATATTGTGGGAACACCTACTGTAAATAATGGTGTGAGCTCATTCTGCTCCTCTTTCTATTTCCTGGAGCTTTTCCTTCTCCAGCCCCTTTCCCTTATGCCTTTTCCCAGTTCCCTGCTCTGCCACAGCAGTTTCTTTGCCTGAATGTGTCTTGCTATCCATCTGTCCCAGGTTCCCTGGCTTTCCAAACAGGCAAGTGAAAGAAAAGACTGACTCCACATGGCCGAAGTGGAAGGTGTAGGAAAAAACAAAAAAACAAAAAAACAAGTAGAAAAGTTGCATTACTCTAGTAAGGCAGTACATTTCATAAAGTAACAGACAAAAGGCTAAACAGAAAATTATAAAATAGAGTGGAAAAGCACTGGAAATCTTCTGATGAGTGTAGTTCTGCTTGGGATGAGGTGGGTTGAACGCTCCAGACCAGGATGCATGTGAAAAACAGACCAAGGGGCAATGATTTCCAAAGGCAGCCTGCCTAGATCAGTTTGAGTTTCATTGTCCATGCTACACTGACCTCTGTATTTTTTTGCACTTTCTTCTCACTGGTTTTGCATGTGAGTAATTTTAGTTTTCAGAATACAGTAATGATTTTAAAGGTTAACCTAAGCCACCTTTTAGCACCAATCCCAAGCTGATACCTGTTTTATGGAAGTGATAGCAAAATTATATGTAAACTACTAACTGAGGTGTCTTTGATTTCTTTCAGATGGCTTTTACAGGCAGGTGAATCAAATCAGTGGAGCACACAATGTGGTTGACAAGCAGACTCCTTCCAAACCAAAGAAGAAGAGGCAGAGCCTGAGAGGACTTGCTCCCTTGGTGGTGGGTATCTGGGCAACAAACAAAATGTCTCTTCTGGGGACAGTGTTATTCACAGAATTCTTCCTAGGTAAATATAATGAGAAATAAGTGGCTTGTATGTGGTAAATGCTTCCATTTATCTTTGCAGAGAGACGGCTTTTTGTCATGGTTATTTGCTATGGCTAATTTTAGGCATTGTTTAATTGCCTAACAACCCACGTGCCATAAAAGCCAACTTTGGGCAAATGCTATGTTAAAATACATATTTTTTGAGGGTGGTGGTGGTTTTTTTTTTTTTTTTTTTTTTTTTTTTTTTTTTTTTTTTTTTTTTTTTTTTTTTTTTTTCCCCCAGAGAGGACAGGAATGGCCAGTGTTCCCTTTTTGAGGGGGGAGATATGGACAGTTGTAATTTTTTTCTGTCTTTTTTTCACCCTCCTAATTTGACCAGACAAATTACTGCTGTACTGGAGTAAGACCTGATCATTTTTAATCTATTAAACCTTGTGATGAAGACAGCTCTCTTATCTGTGACATGAAAGGTGTAATCTCAAACTGCTGCCCAAACACTTATTTCTCAGTGGCAATTTCACTGGTGGGGGTGTTCAAAGGATTGTTGTCTCCTAAATGGCACCTGGTGTTTCTAGGTTCTCCTTCCTGGCTAGGAGGAGGCTTTCCCTGCATTAGCATGGCCTTGAACTAAGCAGCAGGATCTTGCTGACCTTAAAAGAAAATAAAAATTCTGTTTTCTTTTCTGTTTAAGGATTTCCAGCAGAGTGTTACTGTGGTGCTGCTTCAGGACGAGCATACTCTTATCTCTGCAGGAGCTGTTGATGGGTAAGAAGGGAGGATGCCTGCTTTCCTGTCTATTCTGTATGCTTAGTGGCATAAAAAGATTGGGAGATTTTCTATTTAAGAACATTCAGTGGCCAACGAAGCTAGAGCTACTGCTAGGTGGAATCAACAGCTATGCTGCCAGCTTGCCTTGGCTTTACTTCCTTACTGGAGATTGTAGTACTGAACAAACTCTGATATGTGGTAAATGCTCATTTTAGTGTCTTAGCTATGGGGCAGAATGAGAGCAATTCTTCCCTCTCTCTCTCTCTCTCTCTTCTCATGGATCTATGAGACACACATAGACTATTGTTAGACAGCCTTTTGGGATGTGAGTGGGTGGTCAGGGCCTGGATATGTGTGGGAGTGCTTGAGAAAATGTTGCTTTGAGTTACAAACGATGCATTCTCTTAAGTGCCAGACCCCTTGCAGCATCTTGGAGCTTGAGCAAACTGCCTTATTGATTAGCATGGAAATGATACTCTTGGACTCGATTCTTTAGCAGATTCCATGTGGTCAGAGCCTTTCTGAGGCAGAAAAGATTGACTCTCCTGCCTATGGTTCATGACAGAGACCTGCTCCCAAAGAGCAAGTAAAAAAATTGGAAGACTTCGTTTTTAAAACTACAAACTAAAAACTACTTGTCAGATGTATAGAGGCATCTATTTATTTCCTTTTACTAGTTGAAGGAGGTTGGCTTCCAGGCTCTCGTTCTCTTGTGTCAGTTGCAGAAGGCAGTGCTCCCTCTCACCCATGGCCAGCAGAGCAACCGTTTGGCTTTCAGCACAGCTCTGCTCTGCTCCTGCTCAGTTCCGTCTCCTTAGCACTGGATACTCCTCAGTCATGAGCAACCTGACTTCCCGTGCTCTTAGAAGGCTTTATCAGCATGGAAAGGGAAATTTGGAAGCTGAGAACACTCGTGCTTTTCTATTGCAGGGTGATCAAGGTGTGGGACTTGCGCAGGAATTATGCTGCTTTCCGTCAGGACCCGCTGCCCGTCAGGTCCTTCTGCTACCCTGGAACCAGCACTCGCAAGCTTGGTAAGGCATGGACAGGGATTTGGCAGAGTGCAGAGTGAATTTAAGAAGTACTGTCAGTGACATTTCTTATCTATATACCCAATTGTTGATCAGACTAGCAAGCTCTGCAGGGTGTTTTGATTGCCAATACCAAATTTTCAAGTTGAAGAGTGAACATGCTTGACTTTCATATCATTGCACCAATGATAAAAACTTGCAGAAGCTTCAGCAGTGCATTTTCATAAACAGAGTTGAGGAACAGTAGAGCTCTTGAAGAGGAATTTAGCTAGGCACTTTAATACATGAGTAAAATTCAGATAGATTTAACTCCCTTTGCGTTCTATCTTGCAAAAACAACAGGCTGGACTGGGTTTTTGTATTATCACCTATTGAAACTGTTACCAAAAATGATAACGCACTTGTTTATGTTTCTTTGTTTGCTTTGTACCTTTAATGCCTTACAATGCTCTAATGCAACATAGTAATTCATGATTTGTCTGATCAACATGGTAATGATCAGTGTCAGTCCCAGGAACATGAGGGAAATCCTCAAGGAGGTAGTTGTAAAATAATTTGCCTGCAGGGAAAGATTTTTCTTGAATGTGAATCACTAGCAAATCAGAGAATGGCTTGTTCTACCAACGCATGAGCGTTTCTCTTTATTTCTGATCTTTGCTTTTACGCTTGGTTTTTCCTGTTTTCTATTTGAAATTATCTAATAAATCACTTGCCTATTCTGAAGGTTCAATTCCTTTCTAAACACCACCCTGAATCTTCATGAGAAAATGTAGATGTTATTCTAGAAATGTTTCTTTTTCAGCAAGTGCTCAAACATAGAAACTACCACGACAATCTCATACATATTACAGATCCTTTCCAAATTCCCTTCTCTAGGTGTTTCATTGAGAATGTCTCATTTCCAAATTTTTTTCTGATGAAGAACTTCTCTCCTTCTCTGTAGGGTATTCTAGCCTGGTTTTGGATTCCACTGGTGCCAATCTGTTTGCTAACTGCACTGATGACAGTATCTACATGTTCAATATGACAAGTTTAAGGACCACTCCAGGTAAGCATATGGAAATGTGGAAATACCTGCAAAAAGAACAGATGTTACAGATCATAGAAAGGCAAGTTGTCCCTCTGACAGACAGACAGGGACCAGGTTCAACACTGGAAGGAAATGTATTCCATGCTCCTGTCTTTAAAGCTGTGCAGGAGAGATCCAAATTTTGTGTTAAGCCATGCACATAAAATTAAGAGCAGATACTGTTCACCCAGACAGGGACCAATGGTAGTTTGTGTGTTAGCTGTATTTATCCAGTGAGGAATGGCTGCTATCCAGCCTGAAGCAAGTCTGAATCTTCTGCTTACTGGCAGTCACTGATTTGTCAGTCTTCTGGATATGAAAGTGATCGCCTGATAACTTCAGATATTTTAAAGCATCTTTTCTTTATTTAAATTTAACTTCTATCACAGTTTCTGGAAGAAAGGATCCGCAGCATATTTAGGTGATTCAGCCTTTTGGATTCCTTCAGCTCTGCCTCTGTGACCTTTACATGCACAAGATGGCCCTGAGCCTTTGGTGCACGAAGCTGCTTTGCCATAGGCCAGTGGCAAATCTTGTTAGATGCATTCCAGCCAGATAGATAATTTATTTTCCATTGCCTTTTCTCAGTCTCTCAATTAACTGAAATTAAATGAACAATGTGTCCTTCTGTCTGCTCTTCAGGAAGGCAGTCTGGTGGGTGGGAACGCTTCCAGAGTGGAGAAGTGCTGCGAGTAGTAAATATTAATAGCTTGGTTGTTGAGGTGAACCCTGGGGGCCACTGCAGCCCTCGGCCTCCTCATGGAGCTCTTGCCTCGTGTGTGCAGCCAAGGAGAGCAGTCTCCATTGCTCCAGCTGCAGGGAACTCCTGCCGTGTGGGGGCTGAGGGGAGCAGTCTCCATTGCTCCAGCTGCAGGGAACTCCTGCCGTGTGGGGGCTGAGGGGAGCAGTCTCCATTGCTCCAGCTGCATGGGACTCCTGCCATGGTTCCCGCAGAGGGCAGCGCTTGCCTGCCCTTGTGCCACTCTCACTGCAGCTGCTCTATCCAGTGTTGAGGCAGCTTTGGTTTGTCAGGAAATCCTCCTGTAACAGCCCTTGCTCTGCCTGTTTTAGGGAGGGATTTGCTGTCTGACGGCCACTGCGCTGGGAGAACTGTGGGCAAAAAAATTAAAGGGTATTTTGGGGTTTTTCAACTCTTCAAAGGCCACCAAAGGCAGCCACACGTCCTGTTGGTCTGTGAGTTGTTTCCTTTGTGAGAGTCACCACTAAAACAGGGCTGTAGCCCACCCTGGGGCTTCACTGGGAAGCTTGTGCTTTGTGCCCCTTGAGAGGGCAGGACATGGTGCAGCCAGGCACTCCAGATCCACACTGGTCTGTCATGCCAGCTGAAGGCTGGTGTGGTAGGGGGAATGTCAGCCATTTGGGGTGATGGTTTCAAGGCTTTAGCAAACACTACTCAGGCTTTAAATACCCAAGAGCATTACTGACAAAATGCAACTTTTATTGACAAAATAAAGCTGCTGGCAGCAGGAGAAAGGAGCAGCCAGTGCCTTTGTTGCCACTTGTGTGGAAGAAGGCTCCTGCTGTGGGACTGCCCTTGTTGATTAGCAGGACTGGTGATGGTGGCTGAGGGAGGAAGAGACAGGGAACCTGAACCAGAGTAGTGGGACAGCCCAGGTGAGGGCTGGGCCTGCTTGTGATATGGGTCAAGCTGGAGCTTTAATGAAACTGCCATTGGTTTGTTTAGGAAGCCTGAAGGACTCCAGTTGAATAATAAAAACTTCCTGCTGCCAGAGCCGCAGAGCAAGGGAGCAGTGCAACCACTTTCTCCAAAGGACATGTGGCTAGGCAGGAAAAGCCTGTAAGATCAGCCCTCCTCGCACAACCGACTCCAGGGCTATGCATTGAGTGGGGCTTTTACTTATTTTTTTATTTTATTTTCTCTTCACAGTGGCTGTTTTCAGTGGGCACCAGAATTCAACCTTTTACATCAAATCCAGCACCAGCCCAGACGACCAGTTCCTGGTCAGTGGCTCGAGTGACTGCAACGCGTACATCTGGAAGGTGAGGCAGTCGGGGGAGACCCAGGCATGCAGCCTGGAGCTCCTTTTGCTTTTCCTGTTCACATAGAGCACTCCTTGCTTCCCAATCCTACCCAAAGCAGCATGGGGCTAGCTCCTGGCGTGTTGTGCCTGGAGTGTGTATGTTGCTGTCAAGGCTTCATGTAATTGTTTAATGTAAAACAGAACTAACTTCCTGCCATACGTCTCTCATCGCTGCTGCTTATTGCAAATTGCTGTTCTTAATCTGGTTTTAATGGGCATTAAAATCCTTTTTCAGTCCTGTTGATTCAGGCAGCTATGACAAGTAGACAGACAGTTCTCAGTTCATATTTAGCAGTGGAGCACATTAGCAGAAACCTAAAAGTTTAATTGTTTTAAAGGGCGCTCTTTCCCTCCACTTCTCCCTTTTCCAGCTCCTGCTTCAGACATAGCTTTTTCTCATGCTTAATGTACAGTAGCTAAAGCCTTTGTCTTATAGCAAGGGCCCAGTCAGAGCCTTCAGCAAAATTCCAAAGCACTGTCTGACAGCTGAGGGGCTTTGTCACTTAACATCTTGCAGTGACCTGTAGGAAATGCAAATGTCACCAAGATAGTAGCAGGCAGCTCAGAATAAGGCATGCTTCAAGTTCTGTTCTTCATGTTCCTCATATGAGAACAGAGTAGACTTACTGAAGTAGAATAGACAGAAACCACAGGTGACTGCCTATTCAGATTTGGGATATTTTTTAGGGAATGTTGACTTGTGTATCCATTTGACAATGACTTTGAAAGAGGAGAGGGTTAGCCTGCTGAGGTTGTGGTTTGAGCATGCAGCCTCTTTAATTTGGAGAACACTTGGGAGCAGCTGGGTTGCTCACTCAGTGGTGGCAGGAGTGTGGTAGCAGGACTACTACTATGCCAAGTGGTGGAATTTTAACCTTTCTTGTGTTCTGTGCAAATTCAGCAGAAATGCCTGTGCAAACTTGAATTGCACATTCTGCATTCATGTGTTTTGATTCTTTCTTGGAACGCAGGCTGGGACTCAGTTGAGAGTATTCAAGGATGTCATTATATCTCAAAATTTAAGCATTTGAGCGCATTTAAAATACATTCATGTACAGAAGGCTTCTGTTGCTATCACATATGAGTGACAGATCGTATCGCATATTTATAAAATAAATCATCGGATGATTACTTTTATTTAATACCATACTCATATTAGAAAGTGGGACTTCCCGTGCATTTGTCCCTTTAATGATCTGTGGTATTCAGAGGCTTTTTAATTTAAATGTTGACAGATTTGACTGTGAAACACATGTATCTTTTCATGGCTTGAGGATTTACTATGCTGTGAAAAAACCCATGGTTAGATGTTGCATGAGTAGTTAACAGGTAGTGTTGTAAGGGACATAATGACGAGCTCTTTCTGTATCTAGAGAGCAATAAAATGCAGAGGAAGACCTTTTCCACTCAGATGATTTCTTTGAGAAACTTTTGCAGCAGTGCTAAGTTTGTGTTTGGGTGAGAAACACTGTGGATAGAAGTTATTACTGACAAGGATGCTGTTTCAGTCTGTTTTTGTACATAAGTCACTTCCAGGCAATGAGCACTTCCTTTACTGTGTTGGGTTTGGTTGGTTTCTTTTTTTAAATTAGAATTTCATCAATTAATGAACTCTCACTCTTGAACAACCATAAGATTATACAGGCTGAAGAGCAGAGAGGTTTTTCTCCATGAAGATGGTACCTATCTGAGGTACCTTCCTGGTAATAAAAGAATACCATTTGTAGACTTGTACTTCCATTGTTCTTTCAATCCTTTGATGTGGACACTCCCAGGAAACCATATGCTTTGGTGTGTCCCAGCCCTGGAATGGACGTGATTCTGCATCATATGGTGCACAAAACCATAGACACCATTTTATGCTGCATCTTGGAAATGGATGTAACAGCTGTTTCCAGTGAGGAGAGCAACTAAAAAAAGCCTCATTTCCTAGGTTTCTCTTTTTAACCTTTCCACAATAGGCCCCACTTCCCCAACAATATCCTGCCAATTCAGGCACAAAAAGCAGCCTGTGCTCTGGCTAATCCAGACTTAACATGCGCAGACTGGCTGACAGTCTCCTGCCAAGCACAGTGGACATAGCCATAACTCTGCACTCTTCTTCACTTCACAGTAATATAAATTGGGTGTATAGTTGATTTAATTTACACTGCTATAGTGTAAAACCACTGTGTCCTAGAAAGAGTAATTCCCTTCCTCTGCTTTCCTTCCAGCAATCAGTGGCTACTGGACCACTGTTTTGGCTGCTGTGAATGTATAATAGCAAGACTGCTATTAGCTGTAAGTGAAGGTGTTCTCTGCACCAAGATCTCCTGTTTATTCACTAAACAGGGATTTAGTTTCCATGGCATTGCATGTTTTGGCAGTGAAGAGAAGGCTCTGACCAAGGCATTTAAGTGGATATTTAGTCAAGTGATTGCCTCTGTCATGCCAGGGGAAAAAAAAGGGTCCTGTTAAGATGAACCTGTTTGTATCGAAACAGCTTAAGTTCTGAAGCCAAAGTTTTGCAGGCTGTTGTAGATGATCTACAAGAGAAAAATATTTGTAAAACAGAAGCCTTCCCCAAAGTCTTTCATCTTCCTTTGGAATCTACATGTAATGTCTACTCCTTTTCTCAGACAGTAAAGGGTCTGTTCATTCCCTTAGTCATTTATGCAAATCTCCTTGAAAGACCTCCCTTATTATGTCACATCAGTGATGGTGACTCACAGCTCCAGAAAGTATTGGCTGCTGAAAGCAAGCAAAACTTGGATAGAATCTGTGTGTGTTTTCATGTGTGTATGTTTTCTTCTGTGGGCCACTTAATGCTGGCTTCAGCTCTGTCAGTCACTTACAGGAGCAGAAGTCAAAGATAAGTAGCAATACTGTAGAACAGGAGAAAGATTTTTTTTTTTTTATGATGAATGTGAGAGAAATGGAGATCAGCTGAATGAATGTGAGTGATCTAGAGAGCTTTACTATGGACTCTTAAGAGGGTCTCTGGTCCAGCTGATTGGTTGGAGAAGGAGCAGGCACTTGGCAGTTGCACAAATGCCAGTTCTGAAGCCAGTGAAGGTTCATCTATGGGATGAACCTTTTGTTGGCAGTGGTTTGGTTTTTACAATAAACCATTGACCTGCAATTGGGACATTGGTAAAATAGCAGCAGAACATATTTGCCTACCCCAATTCAAAATATGACCCTCCCAACATTTAAGTTTCTTACCTAGAGGTACTTATAATGCCTATATCATGTTTTGGGCAGAATTCCTCTGTATAGCAGGAATTGAACAAGTGTTTCCATGAACTGCTGCTTAGGACTTCCTCAGTTTTTATCTCGTGATGACAGGCTGAAAGCATTTGATTTATGCGTTTCATATGGGAAAGATGGGAAGTATCCACATGCTTCACAAGTGGGACATGGGGTTTTTCTTGGAGATGTATATTAGGCTGTGTGCCTTCTGACTGTTTGCTTGTTTTTCTCTGGAATTTTTAAGGTTTCTGAGCCCAGCCTTCCTCCTCGGATACTCCTTGGTCACTCTCAGGAAGTTACCTCCATTGCTTGGTGTCCTTCAGACTTCACTAAGGTTTGCCTTCTGCAAAATGATCTTTACTGTGAAACAATAGAAGTGATGTGACAACATCTGCTTTTCAAAATGGCAGCAGCATCCGTTGTTTTGGGAGGAAATTTTTAGTCAATCAGTTCTAAAGCAGTCATTTAGGGGACAGTAATCCAACCTTGTCATATTAGCACAATTATCAGAAACTTTTTATTATTTTCAGATAATTTAGACTAATTGACAAGTCCTAAGAAATTGCAAATCAGTAAAGAGCTCTCCTGATGAGAGCTTGATACTACCTATAAGAGGCAAAACAATGAAATCATTTAATCAAGGCTTTCATGAGCAAAGGCTTTGTTTTGTTGTTCCATATTCACATCTTCCTTTCCCTCTGACCATTGATACCATCTGCTAGTCTTGTACAGAGGGCAAGGACTTTTGAATGCCCTTTAAAAAGCATAGGGACTCTTCATTGTGACCTCTTTTCAAAATCTGAGCTGTTTTTTATGACAAAAAGAGCCTCCAGTGAAAATTGGGTCAGTAGTTATGCACCAGGTGTCACTACAAGGAAAAAAACTGTAGTAGGAAGTGGGTTCAAATGTCTGGCCTAGCTCAAAACTAGAAATAACCCTGAAAAATCCTGAACAGTGTCCTAATGATAGCCAGAGTTTCTTCCACCCCAGAGTTTCTTCCATGTTAAAAAAGTCAGCTTCTTTCCCTAGCTTGCATTGCAGCACCAGGGTTTCAGAAAAGCATTACAGTGTAGGAGGGTGGGAGTCTTGCAGGGAAACATCAGGAATTGTTCTAGTTGTGTAAGATGCACAATTTCATTTTTCAGATGAAATCTGTGATATAGAAGTAGCCCACCATCCTGATCACGATGCGTTGGAAATGCAGACCAGTTCAGCCTTTAAAATTGTTCCTGACACAGGGAAGAAATAGTCAGCCCTTGTTCAGATGCCAAAGCATGAGGAAAAAGTGGAAAATAGGGAGCTAAGACAAGTCAGGAAGCTGCTTGGTGTGATTTGTGAAGCAAGGTTGCTTTCAGTAGGGACAACATTGGTGTGACAAAGGTCAGAGTAGAGACACTTTCCCCATTCAGATTGCTATGAACTTTCACCTCAGCATTTCCTTTTTCTTTCTACTGATTCCCTGTGGAGTCACCACCTAATCTGCCTAAAGATAGCCATAAAATGTGGGCTAGATGGGTGCTGCTCCTTTGGTTGGGATTCCAGAGATCTTTTTGGAGCACGTGATGCTGTGGCACGGCTCTAGAGCTGTGTTCCTGGTGGAGCTGGGTTCTCTGCCAGATAGTGCTGACATCTGACTCTGCAGAGATAGCACAGGTCATGCAACAGCCATCCAATGTCACCTTCTGGGTGTGCTGCAAATGTTTGTCCCCAAGCAGATGATGTCCTCAGCAACAGAGGCAGATTAGGATGCAGGTGCAAAAGGGATCGTGGCTGCTTTCATCTAATGATGGATTGAAATCTCAAAATGTGCCATGCCCTGAGCAGACCATGGTTGGTCTCTTACACAACCATGTGAAGCAAATGATTGGTGGTGACTGAGATTTCTGTAGCAGAAAGACATGGATGCAGCAGTCTTGCCTGCTTCAAAACAAACACTGCTGCCTGGTGCAGTAATGAAACAGAGCTGGGTTATTTTCATTGTTTAATGGTCAGTCTTGTACCCTTTCAGCCAAGCTGATCATCATATTGGCATGGTGTGCTGGATGTAGCTGTTGCAGTTCACTCAGCCAATGATGCACAGGATGTGTCCTGGTTACTCTAACACACAAATTTATACTTAGATTGCCACATGCTCTGATGACAACACTGTGAGGATTTGGCGCTTACGACGTTGTCCTGAGGAAGAGAAATCAGGATCCAGAAAAGCCAACTTGGTGGGCTGGGTCACTCAGAGGAAATCAGAAGAGCAACCTGGAGCAGGTAAGGCCCCTGAGCTATCTTGCTCTGCAACACAGCTGCTAAACTCTGTCTGTTCTCTGTACCAACAAAAGTCTTTGGCTTGTCTTATTAGCCTTCTGAGGTTTTTCTCATGTTAGGCAATTACCCATATAGGCAGACAAGCACTTCTACTTGTAAATACTTCTGCCATCAACAGTAAAAGTCTGTATGGCCAGATTGCAAAGCAGATATTCATTGACACAACGTGTTGGGCAGCCAGATCTTCAGTGGGTTTCAGTAGAGTTTGATAAATGAACAGCCAAAGGAGATGTCACTTTAGCAACAACTCACTTTTTTTTTTTTTATTTTTACCTATCAAATACTAACCGCGAGCAGTAAGATCATATGCTTTTTCCAGTTTGGTAGTTTACCCAGCAAAGAGCTGATAGCACATATAGAGCCTGGGAACTCTGAGCTGTTTTCTTCTGCCCACAGTTGAAATGTGCAGAGATTTATTTCTCAGGTGTAGTTATCAGTACTGTCTCTCTTGATTTAGCTTCACTCAGTAGTACTGACCATATACAGCAAAATGAAGACCTGCATAGTGAAACTACTTTAAAAAAAAAGCATGTAGACAATTGTGATGGTTGTAATGTCCCAGAATTAATAATCCATTTGTGTGTTAAGTGTAATGAACAAATCCAGTACCTTTCTACAAAGCCTGGGCACTCACACAAGTGGTGCAGCATGCTCTGAGCTAGCAAGCAGATGTGAGCTCTGCAGAGAAGAGTCACTAAGCAGGTAGTACCCTAGACCAGAAGAAAGGAACCCTGATCAAAATATTACTTTGATTTGTCTGTAAACCTGCATTTTGTTGCAGTAGAGTAGGTGAAAGGAGAAGTGCCCTCCCCCCAAACTGAAGTAAGATGAGCTTCTCTGTAGAGTAGCTCTGAAACTAAGAATACAATAGCTTCCCAGCAGCTGCTGCTGTGACTTCCTGCATTCCACCTATCTTTTCAAGCCACCCTCCAAATGAATTTCATGTTGGCTAACACACATAAAGGCTGAAGGTCTCCAAATCCCACTAATGGGGTAACATTACCTCTAACCTTTCACCAGTGAGTAACAAGTCTAGCAGGAAGTTTGCAGGACAATAGGAGGGAGAGTGCCAGGTCCACTTCATAGCTAGTAATTGTTTTGTGTGTGCACACACTCTTCCTCAGAGAGGGTTCAAAAATACCTGTGTGTCCTAGTTTCAGATAAACAGAAGTAAGCATAGGTTTAGACCAAAAACGTGAGATATAAAGTGTCTTATACACTAAAACTTTACAAATCAGCTTTGGCAATAATACCAGAAAAAAATGACTTATTTCTCCTTGCTCTTGCTGCATTGAAGTAACACAGGAGGGAAGAGGAAGTACACAGACACTGCAAACACAACAGCAGGCTTCCTGCTGACCTTGGCTCCTGAGCATGAAACACGTGCTGTTAAAATATAGGAGTTATCTGCAGAGACTAATTCAGAGCTGGCAAGAAGAGTACTATTTCAGACCTGCTGGGATGAAGCTAGGCAGTTCCCTACTCATTTCTGACAAATTATCAGATTGAGGTTGTGTATTGATTGTTGACCTATGAAGCGTAGCAACCAGTTTCCTTTTCTTCGGCAATTACTTTTGTGGTTTCTTTAAGTTGTGCCACTTTCTCTGGTTCTGTGTAACCAAATTTCTGGGGCAGGCCTGTGCATGGACAATTTGTGATTATTAAATCTGGAGATTGCCACAAATCTTTTAGAGTGGTATTATCAGAGAAGGTAGGAAACATCCACAGTAACCTGCTTCGGTGTGATGCAGGTTGACTGCAGGTATTTTCAGTATTGTTCTATATGCAATGGCAGCATAAATGGAAACAACTTGAAACTGGCTTGGTAGAAGCCTGAATACTGCATGCAGTCTTAGAAAAAAAAAGCCTGATCTTCATATTCTTTATCTCAAATTTGTATTTGCTTCTTGCTATGACACATGTCTGACTCCCAAGATAACTCTTTTTCCATTATCCAGTGTGTCCACAGCATAACTTTCAGACTAGTTCGGGATTCAAAGTGCTCATACCCAACTAGTCATGCAATATTTCTGCTGGATGAATTTGTAATGATCATTATGGATCAAGAGTTGCTGAGCTTGCTACTTTCTTCCCCTCTAGGAGCTTAGGTTTCTGAGTGCAACTAATTTCCCAGCTGAGTTGTTATTGTCTTGTAACTGCTCATTAAACCAAAGATTAGGAGTAGGAATCTTGGCAGTTACATTCTCATAGCCCAGACTGAAACAAGTTGTTATGAAGTAGCATATTTTATCAGGAAAGGAGCCTTTAACTCTGTTTTTTGTGTTGAAGTTACTTATAGTGGGATCCTATTCAATTTTGTTCTGATGCAGCAGGACTTGTACACTGGATACTAGTTAGATAATGTAGTTAAAGGATCAGAAGAGGCTTAGTGTGGTGTATAACCAGGCCTGTAGGTGCTCACTCAACATGTGTGTGAGACAGCCCAGCATTGTAAAGAAAATGGCAGGTTATTCACACTAGACTTCTCATTGTTCTAATGAAGAGCTTTATAGTGCAGTGCTAGTGCTGACAGTGGGGAGTTTGGATTAAACCCCTGGTATACACAAAATTTTTAGTGCTCTTGTGCCCAGCAGTGGAAGTGCACAGAGTAACTTAAGGCACTGCCCCATTTAATTGCATCACCATGAGTTAGGTGAATGAGAAAGCAAACATCTTACAAACCTACTAATGTGCTCCCTGTGGGAGGGGGCTGGAAATAAAAACCTCTGAAAAAATTAAAATAACCCTCTCTAGTATTGCTACAGACTGAGATCTTTGCTATGTATGATTCCCACTGTTGTTAGTGAGGTCCTTAGGCCACCTACCTCTGACTGGTGTTTTCTGGGTGCTCAAAATTTCTCTTTTACAAGCAGAGTCATTTATATCTTGGCTGGTGAGCTCAAGAGCCACTGTGAAATACCTGTTTGGGAATCATTTGTTGAGAGATTTTATTTCCTTTGGAAATTAAGTCCTTGTTCAGGAGGTGAAGAGTTTATCAAACTTCCCTGGGTGGGGTAAATAACTACTGTCTCCATTCTAATACAGCATTGCAGAAAGTCCTCCAGCAAAAAGGCAAGAGAATGAAAGTGTGTCTTTCACTAAAAAAAGTCTTCAAAATATAAAGCCAGTAACACCTGATAGGAGCATTATTCATGTGGTAGGACATCATAGTGTAAGGCTTCCTTGGTATTGTAATTAGCCATGGGACGTGCTTGCAGTGCCTTTGTCCCTCAGCTTGGTTATGCAGCTGTTAAAGATGCAGGGCAGGTGGGGACCAGCTTTTTTGCCAGGCAGTTGTCTGGGAAAGTAAAATGCAAAGCTCCAGCAAGGCTAGATATACTTGGAAGATTCCAGATTTGTTTTGGCTGTTTGTTTTGGCTGTAGCTCATGTAAGACCGTTCATTACCAAAGGGATAGATGTCAGACATTACACAAATGTACTGCATTAAACTTTATCACTGTGATATAGGATTTTATAATGGACTTGTACCAGTTTAACCAAAATCAGAGGGATTTATTCAACTTCTTAGTTCAAAAGGGTATATCCAATGCACAGGGTCAGGGCTGATTCATCTCCTGGTTGGAAGGAGTGTTTTTAAAAAGACTGTCCTTAATTTGCTGCTCTGTGTTCCTCATCAGACTACTTATTTCTCCCCTCTCAGGGCCAGCAGCCAGCCCACAAAGCACTCCTGCCAAGGCTCTGACAGTGGGCAGTGTGTGCACTTCCTCACCACGGCCTGCTGCCTGTGCTCCCACTCACTCTGGAGACCTTCCACTGTCCACCAACACTCCTACAGTCCCCATCAAAACCCCCACCACCACGGCCTCCACCCCAGCCAAGCCACCTGGAGCCAGCCCCTGTGCATCTCCCAGACTGCTCCCTTCCTCCAAGATGTCCATCAAACACTGGGTTACAAGGACTCCGTGCTCTTCTCCTCCAGAAGTGGAGAAAAAGGCTCCTTCTCCTAGAAAAGCCCTGGCAGAGGTCATCCAAGTCACCCAGGGTCTCCTGGAAGCTGCTTGCCCTCCTCAAGTCCCACACTCACAGTTTGAAAAGCGTGCCAAGAGAAGGCTTGACTGCAGCAAGGAGGCTGATGCTGGGCAGAAGTGTCTGCAGGCTTGTAGCTGTGTGACTGAGCTGGACCATGCAGCTAAGAAAGTCAAGCTGAATTTATGCCACTTGGTTCCAGATCAAAAAGCTTCTGAAGAAGACTCTCTCAGCCTGGCTGAATTGTGTAACGAGCCTGAAGGCTCCAGCCACAGCCCAAAAGAGCTTTCCCTTTCTGGAAGCCATATTAATCCATCAGGCATTCAAACTTCCCCTCATCTTTTCAGATCTCCACGTGGGAAAGACACTGAGTTGGTAGATAAAGAGAACAGTTCTCCTGAAAGAAAAAATTGGTTGTCTGCTCTGGGAGAGAAGCTACGGACTGGCAGAGCTGGCAGCACGTCACACAGCCCCCGATCACCCTGCAGTCCTGGGGCCAAAAGACAGGAGTCTGTGGCAGTGGCCACTTCGCCAAAAACTGTAAGTAGGGCAGCCAACAACACTGTCATGAAATAAGTTATCCCTAGCTGCCACTGTCCCCTTGTTTTTTCTCTCCCGCTCAGACAGAGAATTATCTGATCCCTTTGACTATGGACAAAAGGGATGATTTCTGGCCTTATAAGCTGGATACATTAATGCTGTTATTTGCTAATCCCTTCCACACAGGAACAGAATTTTTATGATGTGCTCTTCATTTGCAAGGGATTTAAGGCACACAGGAGCTCAGAGATCCTTGCGGCTCCCAGCTGGATATTTGAAGGATGTAGCTATCTTCTTAAATACAGCTTTACTCTGAGAAGCACAATAATGCCAACAGCTTTCCTGGCAGAGCTCCTGTTCATGTGTTCACCATCACATCTGCCTGTTTATGTTGCTGGAAAGCCACTTAAACATTGGAAAAAAGAGCTAAATTCTCTTGCAGCTCAGGTAGCAAAAGAATTTGTCACCCGTGTTAAAACTGTAAAGGCATTAAATAATGCCTTCAGTTCCTTCAATGGAAAACTAGAGGGAAAGCAAGAAGTGTTTTCTTCTAGTGCAAGAATGAGAGGACAGGATTTGATCTACATCATCCTGCTTTTGGTGTACAGAAAGCCTGGCACAGAGCTCATCCTGGGATCTGAAATAGCTGCTTATAAAGCAGCTAAAAATGTTGGCATGAGGGCTTAACTAGGAAATTACAATTACAATTTTTTTAAAACAAATCAAACTTGATTTGTCTCTAAAACTGGGCTCTCAAGTCCTCCAGTGTCTTTGACTGAGTCTTATTTCAGTAAATGTTAGCTAAATTTTCAATCATCAGATTTTAGTTGTACTCTTGAATATCTGATGCTAAAAGTTGCTGCCATCATTGAGGCTTATCTCCTTTCTTACCTGATTTCGTCCCTTCCAACACTTGTATCAGAAAGAACCAGGGCAAACCAGCACTCCTGAAGTTATTTATAGCAGCTGGACTCTTCATGTTGTGATTGGACCAAGAAATCTTGGTTATAGGAAACCTACAACTACTTGTGACTACTTGTGGCTTATGCTGTACATGTTTAAACACAAGACAGAAATTTCCCCTGGAGGGAGATTACTATAGAACAATTACCTTTCCTGTCCAGTATGCTCTGGTTCTGATTTTGGGGTGCTCCTGTGTTGTTCTCATAGCCTGAGGAGATCTCAAAATACCCAACAGCATTCATTGAATTTGCTGTATCTTGAAAATCTGCAGCTCTCTCATGTGCTGTAGGGAAGCTGAAACTGCAGCTGGAGTGTGTTTCTCATGGCAGTAGGACAACCCTAGGATTTAGACAGTGTTGCCTGTAGATAGTAGGCCTCTTATCTGTGAGACAGATTGCAGTAAAGAACCTTTCATTTAGTCTCTCAGTTGGGAAGCTGAGCAAACTGGAACAATGATGGAGGGGAGACTTTGAGATTCCTGCAGCAGATGAGCTGTTAACCTAAGTGTGTTTCATGTTGGTTTTGGTTTTATTTCCTGCTAGGCTGCAGCCACTTCAGTTTCCATGAGGAAGATCTGCACATACTTCCACAGAAAGCCACAGAATGACTGAAACAGCGTGTGGTGGTTGCACCTGAGGGATGTTGACACTGAGGTATCAAGACCAGACTTAACAATGTCAACAACGATGCACCGGGATTACACAATTTGTTGTCAGACCTTCATAGACTTGAGGTTTTAGTCTTCCTGTTTTTAAAGCTTTTAGCAGTTGAAGAGAGCTGAATGTGTAAAATCTACACAATACTTACTCACGGTCATTTTCTGACTTAGGGTATGTATTTTTTAATAAACAAAATATTTTTTATGTGGCAATTGTTCTAGTCCAAAGACAGCCACAGTTCTGCTGTGTATTGTTGACAGGCACATGTAGCTTGTCAGTTTATGTTACTAATGTGCTGTTCAGACTGCCTCTGCTTAAGAGTACTGTGTCAATCATTACACCCTCCTGAAAAGTAAGTGTAGAACATGTACAGAAATTTACTGGAGGAACATCTGAGCCTCTTCATGCCGAATGGCATTTCTACAGTTATTTTTCTAGTACTGCAATGACTGCCTGCTTCTAGCAGGGAAGTTAGCAATGTGTTAATTAGATCTGAAAACCTTTTAAATTGCCCTTGTCCATCTGATGGTGACTATGGTGTAAGAAGAGACAAAGTATAATCAAGTATGTAATTCCTGTTCTCCCCTTGCCATCCCCTTTCTTCTCCCACTCTGGAAACTACTGTATTTACCTACCTAGCTGCCTCTTGAACCATTAGCACTACAGCTCTTGAGACCAGAAGTTTTTCAGTTTTCCGAAATAAAATACTGGCAAGGTGTGTTCAAAGACTTAGTTTGATCTGTCCTAAATAGGCATCCTATGACAGCCCATTGCCAGTCAGCCCTTAGAGTTCAGCCTGTAGCAAAGGCATCAGTAACTGCTTATAACATACCCTCATAACAATTTTATAATACAATAGTTACAAAATAATACCGTGTAAATTGTAGGAGGGGCAGCTGACATTTTAGAAAGCACTTGAGAGGGTTTACATATTAATATTAAATGCTTTGCCATTTTAAGTTGTCCCTGATGCTGATAGAACAAGGTCACTGAAAGAAGATCACTGTCCTGCTGGCTAATGACACTAATTCCTCAGCCATGCTTTCCCCAGGATCTTCTAGAAGAAATGGGATCTTCGAGTAGAAGTAGGATCTTCTAGTAAAAGATCCCTATCTTGTGTTGGAGCATTACTCTGTTTTCTGGTGTATAGTTCCCTTAAACTTCAAAACCAATCAGGCCCTTGAAATCCCTATTAAATGTTTCCACTGCAGAAGAATTGAGGTGTATGAAGGGGATACGATCCCCAAAATTTATGTTGTCTATCTTAAATTTTAACACCTACTTTACAGTAACATTGGAAAGTATGGTAGCTAGAAGGGATTAGAAAGAAACATGCTGGTTTGTATTTTATGTGGTAGATTGTATTTTGCAAGGAAATAAATTACTTGAGAGAAAATGGCCTTTGTGAAAGGTCTGTTACAGCTACAAAGCAAAAGAAAATGTGTAGTGTGCTTTTTTTAAGAAAAGAACAATACTTACTATCATGTTGCATTTTTTAGCAAAAGCTCTTGGATACAAATAGGGGCGAGGACAACTTTCTCTTGTTTGCTGAATTAAGGCCATCATCCTATGAATGCTTCAGGCATATTTTTATAGTTCTTCTTAAAAAAAATTACTTTTTAAAAAGTGACTATCTGAGTAGATCTAGTATCTTAGACAAAACAGGAATATTTAAAAAGTGCTAGTTTAATTTTAACCAACTTTTGGGTATTGAAGTAGAAACAACCTAAAATAAGTATTTTTGGGATTTAATTCTGTCTTAATTTTAATTATTATAGCAATTTTGTGTGGTACAACCTGCCCTGCTTCAATCAGATTTTCATGCAGGATTCTTCCATGCAGTTTGTAAAAAACATTGCAGAGTAAAGAGATATGAACCCTATTGAAGTACATGAGAGTCATCAGACACTTCAACAACAGGATTTCGTGTTTCTCCACTCTTCTATAGTATTTTCCCCCTCCAGAAATGCTCTGCAGCCAAACCATTATGTCCTGTATCTTCTAAATGTCTACCTAGAGATGATATATACTAATGGCTTACCACTTGGATGAACAATATTCTGTGGGCATGTGAGCTTTTCTTCTTTCAGATGATACTTGTTTAGTGGAACAACTTGTTTTATGGACCACCAGGCATTTATTTTTTCATCTGGTGAAGTTGGTGTTAACCTAGTTCAGAGTATAGGAGAATTAACTGAAACGTTTTTCTGTGTCCAATTGCCTTGACCTTATTGTGATAAAATCAAAAATGCAAAAGCACAGAAAAAATGCTGCTACAAATTGTATGTCAGGTGGTTCAAGGTAACCAGTGCTGTCTTTACCTGAGAAGCTTGATAAAATAAGTATTCAGAGAACTGCTTTCAGTTGTTTTGGGTCTGTATAGTAAGCTATACCTCTGAATTTTCTTTCCTTCTAAAGGATTTACAGAAACTCTGACCTCCATGTTTTATAATCAAATTAAGCCTTTTAAGGTATTATTCCCAAATCCTATATATGTATGTAAATCCCACCTTAAGTATCTTACAGGTTTTTTCAGGCAGATCATAGTGATTCCTGATGTCTTGTCTCTGTCCTCAGTGTTTACCCTCTGACTGCAAAGTGGGATTTGGGACTGACCACAGCCATTTCTGATGGTGCTATATCCAACAGTTGCTGCTGCTGCTCTGTTGGAAGTTGTGCCTCTCCCTGCTCAGCTCCAAGCAGCCAGCCAGTTTGGATTTAGGGCAGCCTGACAGCCACTGGGGCTAACCCTGCTGGGCAAAACTGAGCAGGCACTGCCAGCATCTGTACAGATGCACGGTCAGCAAGCCTGGGCAAGCATTTCTGCTGGGAACAGCGCTCACTTAAGGGTCCCTTGGAGCAGCTAACTGCAAGGAAGACCTAAAATGTATTTGCCTTAGTTCCCTCCCCCAGCAGATAGTTGCAGACCAAAACCAAGGAGGGGACAGACATGAGTGTGTGGGGACAACATTGCCACCAAGGGGACTGTGCTGTAAAACTACCTCTTGATGTGTAGAGTTGGTTTCTAGTAGAGTTCAACTTCTTGTTGGTCAGGAAGTGTTTGAGTCTTCCTCTGGCACAGTTGTTTCTGCAGCCACTGAACATGGCTGAAATCTCCAGTATGGTCCATCTTACCTTTGAGTGTCCACCTTGTAAACTACTGAGGTGACAGAAAAATGCACCATCATGGCATTGAGAAATGTTCTAGTTGCTCTCTGCACGTGATGTATCATTTCTTAAGTTGTTTTGTTCAGAAATAAATGCTTTTCAGCCAGGGATTTGCCAAAAGCATTTGGTAGCTGGGTATTCTAGGATTTATGTGTAACTCTTTTGAAGAGGCTCCTCAAGGTCAAATACTAGAAGTTTTTCATCACCTATATTTATTTGCAGTAAATGGGAAATGGTGCTCATCTTCAGGTCCACTACAATCAAATTTCATTCTTTCCCTCCTGAAGCTGACCTAAACAGTTTTCCAAGTGGAAATTATCACTCTGTTTCTCTTCACAGAACTCAGAACCCAATGGTTCACATTTTTCCCTCTCTGATTTATGTATGGCCCAGACTACAATAAATAAAATACATCGTGCTGCTATACAGCATCCATGTGTCGTCCTCCAAAGAACAGCTTTACCCATAACCAACTGCTCTTCATTTGCATGCCACAAAATGCCAAATACAATGCAAAGAATGGGTGAGGGGAAAGCAAATGTGAAAGAGTCCATATGTCATTTCTTTTAAAATTACTTAAACATTTCATATCAATTGTTTTATAGAATAATGCATAGTTGATATGAGGACAGCATGAACCCAGAAGGGAAAAAGCAAAACTGTGATTGAAGATAACCTTTAAATTTTAAGCCTGAGTTATGTATTTTTCTAATCAGAATAACTAACTTTCCATCTTAATTTGTGCATTATGGAAAAATTCCAGAGACTAGAAGTACAGCAGGAAGACACATTACTCCAGTCTTGTGGAGCTAGACAAAGGCTCAAAGATCAGAAAGCATTGTGTATAATGAAGTCTGAATACCCCATCTTAATTTTTCAATATAGTATTTTTAACTCCACTGAATCTACAGCAGGTTTTATTTTTGAAGTTGTTCAGTCTTGATTTAAACGCTTTGCATGATTACAGGTCCATTACGGTTGTACATAAATTATTCTAGAGTTGAGATACTGTGAAAAGACTGACTTTTTAAATTTGTTTAACTTTGTCTTTTGCCTGTTAGCTCAGGTTACTCACTTTTTAGTCTGCGTTAAACATATTTATACCGCATTAGATCTTTTATCCAATTTGTAGAAAGCCCAAACATGAGACAACCACCTCTTCTCTTGTCTTTCATGAGCTAAAGAGATTCTTCATACAAAACCCAAAACAGCCAAGGAAGTTCTTGAATTCCTTCACATTAAAGAGCCACAATAGTAGTAGCTCCACTTATATTAACACCAATAAAGCCACTCTGTCTATACTTCACTCAGATTTATTATTTACTTCTTTGTCTGAAGAATGACTGAATCCTTTGGCAAAGTGTCTTCAACCACCCACTTCTGTGCCATCCCTGGATTTTTTTGTTTGGGTCATAAATTATGTAACTTCCTGGTTGCCTCCTCAAGTGTGCTCTCACGTTGTATTGTGTGTGGCAGAGGAGGAAATGGGCACAAACCCAAGCAGCAAAGACAAGACTGACCTAGGAGAGCCGATCATTCTTACATCCACTTGCCTGTAACTGTGACAAATCTGTTTTGGTTGGGGTTTTAGCCTTCTAGTTGTAACATCGTGATGATAAAAATACCGGTTTATTCTCCCGTTCCTATTCTTGCAAAAGGTGTTAAGTATCCAAAAACCAGACTAATCATAATCCATGTGACTGTAAAGCCAGCTCCAGCAACAGCAAGGTAGGCTGTGTTGACAGGAGTTTAGCAGATATTGTCAGAGTGTATTACTGAATTATTCAGTGTCACTGTTATTTTTGTTCTGCTGATTTTCATGGATTCACTGACAGAGGAAGTGACAGTTTGTACACTGAGATCAAGAGATCCCTTGGATTCTTGAAAACAACCTGTGACTGACATAACTGCAATGAGTTCTGATTTGCTTGAATGGACTGATTTGCTGCAGGTACTTGAAGGCAAGGTGCTTATGTGAAAATTGGAAATGTTACATTATAAGGAATTGGCTGTTTGTACACATCCAGTTGTTTGAAGAAGCAGGACTGGAAGAATGATAGAGAGAAAGCTGATGTTTGCACAAGTTAGTAGGGGGAAAACAATCACTGTAAGTGTGAAAGAACAAAATACCTTGCATAAGACAGGCAAATGACAGGAGAAACCAATTCTGTTGTTACATGCTTAGAAAAAAGAGTAGGGCTTGGGGGGCCCATGCTGCACCTTTGTATCAGACTCACATCTATATACTCCTATTTATTTCCTCTATGCAAGGGGACAGTTGTCCATGCTTGCCAATTCATTTGATGAAGAGAGGGTGTGAATCTGAAGGCTGTTCCTGATCCTTCTCTTTGTGGACACTCTTCTTCCACCTGTTCTGATTGAACCCAATCAACTCCTGAAAAGAAGTCAGTTTTGAGCAATATTGAGGTTAATTGGAATAAGGTTTTCTTGTTTCAAAATAAGCCTGGTTTTGCACTGGGTTGTTCAGAAACAGCTATTCTGGGAAAACAGCTATTCAAGCAGCCCTACAGTATCTCCACCATGTAGGCGAATCTTCAAGAAAGTCATGCGAGACTGCTAGGGGAGTGGTATAACATAAAAGCAAGGATACTTTCAAGGCTGAAGGCAGCAGGAAAGGAATTCTCCATGAAAATTAATTTCTTAAGTTCCTTATCTCAGCACCTCCAACCATACCAGTTAGAAAGCATGACATAGAGAAGGGCTCTGGTTTTGAGTCACACAGCCTATGCCGAGCGACAAAAAATCCCACTCGCATATGGATTTGTCCAAAGCTGTGCTGCTCTGCTCTCCTGCCACGTGCTGCCCCATTGGAATCGGGATATTCCCGTAGTGGGCACATTCCCGGCCCCAGAGGGACTCTGAGGCTGTGCCTGCATCCCTGCACCTCCAGCACTTGGAGCACAGCCCTGCACTGCAGCCTCCCCATCACCTTCTGTCTGCACCGCTGCCCCCCAGAGCCTGCAGCGGTTCCCCCACTGTGCTCACACAGCTGAAGTGCTCAGGAAAGCCTGTTCTGGCCGTGTTTTTATCGCTGTGCACCCAGCAGGGACACCACCTTGGGCCACCCTTACCACAGGGCGTGCGTGCAGCCTCCCTTTTCATTTTCTCCCTGGGAGGCGGAGAAGAGTGAGTTTTAAATACAATGCTGCGAGTTCAGCGCTGCTGAGCAGAGCCTCTCTGATTGCAGATGCAGCTGGAGCTCCTGGCTTAGTCCTGGCACAAGCAAGGACAAAAGGTCTTCGTTCCTCTTATGCAAAGAGACAATTTCTGTGGCAGCTGAGGGCAGCATTAGTATTCATGCCTTGGCTGCTCTGGCAGCAAGGCGGCTAACTTGATATTAACTGTGGCACAATGACTGGGGTTTATGGGCTGTTTCTTAATATATATCACAGGTAGCAAACCAAACGTCTCTTTATCCTATTTTCCTTGAGGTACCCGCTGTCATACCTGCTCCAACAATGGCCTTGGGTTTTTCTTGCAATAGTGGTGATTTTTTAAGAGCCACAGGCAGGTTCCCTACTTGGCTCATTTATTGTTGTGTCGTAATTTTGTGTTGGTTTATTTTCCAGCTGACCAAAGTTCCTCTTAAACTCAAGTCATCTGTGTTTACAAATATTTTATTGTGTAATATACTAAAGCTTTTTCCCAGCATTTGAACTGGACCACAGATTTGCTGCTGAGACATTTCCACATTGTATGCATTAGAAACGTGTTACCCTGAATGACTAATGGAAATTATTTCTGCTCCAGGAAGCAAAATGATGCTGAGTGAAAGAGAGAAGAGGGTTTATATGGAAACAAGAGTATATTCCCCTTTGCTTGGGCCTGCTGAAATGCTCTCTCCCCTGCCCCCTCATCGTGTATCTCACCACAGCACAAGAGTGTGCCAGAACATGTTCCCACAACCTTTCAACCCATTCCGCACAGCCTGCAACTTTCCTGGCTATTTTTGTGTACTCCACTCAATGATTAAGTGCCCAGGACTGTGATAATACATCCTTTCAGCACTGGCAACCAACAAAATGCAGTCTCAGCTGCTCACAAACAGCTTTTCCAGTTCTTCTTCCTTAAAAAAAATGGATTATCAATAGATTATCCTGATCATAAGGGTGTAAACTTGGAGACGTGTTCTTCCTGGCAAAGACTTCAGCTCTTAGTAATCAAGGATTATTCTTGTTGACAATAGGGGTTCTGCATCTAACTGAAGCCCCTTGCAGGCTGCCTTTGCCTGCTATAAACAAAGTGCCTCATCTGCAGCTGAAGATTAACCACGTCTGGGTTGAAACAGGGCAGCTATTCAATTTCACAAAGCTGTAGCACACAGTGGTTTCCTGAACACCTCTGGTTGTATAGTGGTATTTTAGCTTTGCTTCAACTTCTCAATCTATTTACCAAACAGGCTATAACCCTGCAGATGATTTATTCTCAGTAGAAAAGCCTCTTCTCTCTCTGCATCTGACAGTTTTTCCATTGCCACACTGGGGTGTTGTGAGCTCCCACTCCCACGGCAAGATTAATTCAAACTCATATTGACCAGGTGAAAGGGTTGCCATCAATTCATTGTGGTTCATCATTCTTGTCAACACCAAAACAGAATCTTGTGGTCTGGGTTGGGGTGCAGTGATACCACCCCAATAAACCATTCCAATTGCTCCTTCAGTACCAGCTGACAGAGACCAAGGCACAACACATCCATTGCAGCTGACTGACAGCTTGCTGGCAGCTCACAACCCAAATCATGCCTGCTTCACATTATACCCTGGTGAGCTAATACAAAAGAACCCAACAAAATGGGACATCTACCATTGAATGAACTAGGGGAGCATCAGCTCAATGTGGGCAGGATGTGGCAGAATCAGAAATTGGAGCTTCTGGTTCCCACCTTCCCACTCACCTTCAGAAGTGCCTGAATTCTTGAGGAGCCTTCATTGCCTGAGCTTCCAGGCTGGCTCTGCAGCAGTGTTTAAAAACAGGAGTTTGTCTTCCAAGGACCTTTGGCACAGTGAACATTTCGACATTAAAGCTTGACTCACTAAGCAGGGCAGGGGTTAAATGTAGGGAACCACATTAAGGGGCTGGCCCTGCACAAACCTGCAGAGACAGGTGGGTTTTGATGCCAAGGTCACCTGCTGGGATCAAGGTCAGGCAGAATAAGAAAGCATTCCCCTGATGGACTATCTCTGACTCTGCAAGACATATCCTCTGAGTCCCACATGGCAGCCAGAGGAAATTCTCCATCCAGAAGCAGAAATGGAGGCTGTTTTGGGACCTGCCAGCCACAGCCAATAAGAGCTATGCAGGCAAAGGGCCAGACTCCCACAGATATAAATCAGTCAGGCTCCACTGACATCACAGCTCTGCTGGTTCACACTAAGGGAAGGTGCTGCTCACTGTATTTCAGGTGTTAGATTATAATTTATATTCACTCCCTATCCCACTACAAGGTAAATCACATTCATTGGCAGGCTCTTGGCTGAAGAGGGTTGTGCATTATACCTTTGGTTTCATTCTAAATAGTAAAAGCAAAACCTTAGCTTAGCCCTTCCAAACTATGGTATGAAAATGCATACCAAAACTGTGCTGTAAAAATATTTGGAATGTTAAAAATAGATTGGCATTTGAATAGCTGTTGAAAGGGGAAGCAGTCCCAACTAAACCTGGCATGACCAAAGCTGTTTATTTTCCCTACACTTATTTCCAAGCAGGTTCAGCACAGGGGGAGATCATTTCCTCATAGGGTCTTTGTGTCCCAGGTAGCAGTGGTGGCAGTTCCCAGTGTAACTGTAGCTGGTTTCCCACTGCTGTCACCTGCCTCCCTGGCCCAGCATCCAGTCTGGGCATTGTCGTCATCAAACTGGAAACTTTGTCACCACAGGAAACTATGAAGGTTGAGTTAATGAAAACAAAAATCTCACTTAGGGAAAGACTAGCATCTTCAAATTTTAGCCTCTGAAACTCTCCTATGCTGTTTTAAAGGCAGAACCTACCGATTTATCAAATCTTCAGACAGATCAATGCATACAAACACTCTCTGCCTTCTCAGTGCCCTGTGCTGATGTGCTTGCACATTGCTCAATTTCCACACTGAAGTCAAGCTGTGCTAAATCAAACATTCATATATAAGTCTCTGCAGCATCCTATTCATGGCAAAATAATGATATCTTAGAAGCATATTTTTTCCAGCTCAACCCTTCTGTACCAATGTATTTTTATACAATCAATATTCATCTTTAAATACGAGAGACCTATAGAACTTCTTACAAATTTTTGAAGGGCTAGAGCATGGGGCAAATGTAAGGGCTGTACTATGGAGAGGGGAACTGCTACCAAGAGGAGTGAAGAAATCAATGTTTTATGAAGCCAATGAATAGACAGAAAAGCAGTAGATATATAATCACACATTATTCTTGTCCAGTTTAAGCTTCAAACCATCATTAGCAAGAAAGTGCTGCCAGCAGAATTATGAAGTTTTCTGTGCTATTCGACATGACCATATTTGTGTGTGTTTCTAAACAAAATCTCCTCTGCAGCAGACTGCAACAGTCAGTTTCACACTTTTTCAGGGCAAAAAGCTTCACCTTTGTTCTTCCTTGCCAGTATGCCTCACTTAAATTGTGCCTGGGTTTTTGATGACTGCCTGAGGTGGCTTTTCTGTGCTCTAGAAGAATAATTTCAAAAGGGTTATTTGTTCTAAAGTGCACCAGAGGAATGTGGGGAAGTGCACTGGCAAGGGAAAAGATAAACAGAGCAAACAAAAAGAGCAGTTTAATCTTGCTCAGCTGTATCTCAGCTGCAATTCTACTTTCTCTGGGCAGCTTTGACACAATCATGATGCAAGCAGATGGCAAGGAAGTGAAATTTGCAGTAGCACCCAGCCCCACCTTGAAACAAGACTGAAACACCCACGGAAAAGGAAAGCCTTGCTCACCAAGCCATAATACACAACAAAATTTTGCTCTACCATGGCTTCAATTTGTTGGTAGTCTCTTACATTGCTGTGCCTATAGTATATAGCAGGAAGCTATCAACTGCATTATCACAGATAATAGTTTTTGCTTAGCAAGCTTGCAGATGAGTCATTAGATCCACCAGCACAAGCTCTGTGTGCTGCTTCATGCCAGGCACACCCTGAGGAGCCAGGGCAGCAGGGTGGCCCAGCCACTGAGGATGCCCACAAGACAAGAGGCTGGAGCTGAACCCTGTTCTTGCCAGCAGTAAGCTCTCTGCAGGTTGTTTGACATTTTCGCATTGTTTCTCCTCCTTTGTAAAGCTATTTCTCTCTATTTCATCTGATGCTGTTGGCATCTCCCACTGCAAAGCGCTTTAAAATCATTGTACGGAAGGATGTCTATGGAGATGGACTTTACAGCTCCAGGGTAACTGGTGGAATGAGGAGAAAGCACACTGCCCCCCCAAATCCAAAGAGCTAATGTAATTACAGGCTTTCTGGCTCACAGCTGGGGAAGAAAAAAAAAAAGAAAAAAAAAAAGCTTCATGGTGAACTCTGTGTAATCTCAGTGTGGATAAGGGTGGGGAAACCCAGGAAAGGGTCACTACAGTAGGGCTGTGAAATAATATTTAAATCAACATCCTAAAGCAGTAAAAAGGGAGATGCTTTACAGGATGATTTCTTTATGGTGGACATTTTATTCTACTGGTTCAGGTTTGGTGAAGCCTCCAGAAAAAGCCATATGATCCAAATGAATAAGTACTCAATTAGTAAAAAACCCTCTCACTCTTTGCATGTTGTTGCAGTGCTGCCACAAGTCACCCATAAAAGCAGGCCTGGGCCAGGGAATCCCTCTCCACAGCCCTCATCCACAGCAAGTCCTGTCCCAGTGATCCCAGGAGGATGCCTGGCTCCAGCAGAGGGTCCCTGGGGCTGGACTGCTGTGCCTGCCCCTTGGGCTTGGCTTTAAGTCTCACTGCTATTTACCAGAACCTACCCTTGGTCCAAAGCAGGTTTCTTTCCTCCACTGAGACCACTTGGAAAAACAGGGACTTATTTCTGAGTAAGCCCCAAGAGGTGAATGATTTGAGGTGCGTCACAGCTGATTAACAAAAATCCTCAGTAAGAATAAGCCTCCCCTTTGAGCTACTTTGAAATAACCTTTAACACAAATGTCTCTCCAGGCTCAGGACAGCTGAATGCAAAGCAGACAGGTGCCAAGAGCTCAAAGAATTTTCCCCTGCACTCTTATACTTCCTCTCTATCTTTTTGCCACGATGCATTTGCATTTAAAAGTAACAAACAGATAAAAAATACACCTTGTGGGAAGTTTAGTTCTGTTCACATGATCTGCTTTCTTTTTTTAGCAGGATGCTTCCTGTATGCTCAGGGAGGTCAGTTACTGTTTCTGGTAAAGTACATTCCCAGAAGAGAAGGGAGTGCAGGATGGGCAGTTTTTGTGTAAGTAGCTAAGTAGCCCCTGACAGCACAGGGGTTTCAAAGTGAAGAATTTTATTTTCCATGCAGAAATCCCCCTCCCTTCAGGCTTCCTGAGACGCTGGGAGGGTGAGCACAGCATCTCTTGTTGCAAACCCTTGCCTCAGAGATGCAGCTGCTGAGTTCAAGCCTGAGGGTGAAAAGAAGGTCACAATCACTGTGCCCTGCCGCCTTCAACTGCAGAGAGAGGTGCTTGGGCCAGCTCTTCTCCCCCCTTTCTGGAGGCAAAGCTGGGGGCACTGCCCTCCTGCACCCAGAGGCACCCAGGGAGAGAAAAGAGAAACCCTGGGGAGCAGCAACACCCAAGGTCCTGCACAGCCCCGTGGGTTCAGCATTTGTGTTCAGTATTCCCAGATTCAGGTGGGAGAGCAGAGGACATCCCTCCTCCCTCCATCCCCCAGCACCACTGTGGGTCATTTGGCTCCTCAGTGTCCAGGACCTGGCTGGAGACCTCCTGCCCACGGTGCTGGCAGAGGCCGTGGTCATTCTTTCCATGTGATAAATATGGTAACAGAGTTTGCGCAAGGTCAGAGCTGGGAATAAATTCCATTGCTCAAATAGGAGAGAGCTAAGTTTCTGTCACTTGCCCCTGTTCCAGCTCTGTGTCAACGCTGTTTGTTAAGGGTGACCTATTACAGGTGACCTACAGGCTGCCCTGAAAACCAAACTGACTTTTTATCTCTCCTCCAAGCTGGCAGAAGCCCCTCGGTGGAGGCAGTGACCAGCACACCAGCCGTGTTTGCTCCTGGCTGGGCTGGTGGTGCTTGCCCAGGCTGCTCCTCTGGGCACACACAGCACCAGGCCAGGCACAGCATGCCTGGGAGCTGCAGGATCTCTGCCTGTGCACTCTGCCATGGAGCAAATGAGGTGGCAGAGTGCTGATCTTGGCTGCCTTTACTGCATCCAGAGGTCACCCCCTCTTGCCACTGGCACTGCTCTCCCAGGCCACGCCGCCAGCCCGGCATCTTCACATGGCCAGAGGCACATGCCCTGCTCCCAAAAGGCTCATCTTGGCTCAAATGGGAAAATCCCTTTTGTGCAGCTGGATGTTGAAAATATGCCCAACCACTTGCCAAAAACTAGCAGTTGGAAGCTGTGCTAATAGATGCACAAAGAGGCAGAATTTTGCATTACAGACAGTTAAAAAATATATATATGTATATGTATATATATCTGACACTTGAACAGCCCTGAGCACTCACTCTTGCAACTTATAAGAGGAAGCAAAAGGACACCAAATGTTCCATGTGTGATGTATATTAAATACAGCAATTGTATATTGAAGATGATTAATCTCTGCTACCTTTTTTTCCCAGATCACATAGAAAAGACTTATTTTAGAATACCTGAAATATGCAAGTGTTGCCCGGGTTAATAAATTATGGGCAAATCAACTGTCCGTGTGTATAACAACTGTTTGGAGAATATGAGAGAGGAAAAAATTCTCATCTGAACACAGCTGATGGCTTTTACAAGGTCCTGAGTAGGAAGTTACCAAACAAATACACATTTTATTTGAATGATGGATCTGCCTCACGTCTGTGCACCAGTGTTTGAGATCTGCTCAGATTCACCCTGCAGTTGAGGTTAAATTAGTATTTATACACATTTATCTCTGGTTGAACAGCCAAGAGTCATTTCAGGTAATGATGTTTGGAATAGGGGGAATACACCATGGAATAATAAAACAGCATTCTGAGCTATCAGGCAATAGATCATGTTGGATGGTGTGAATTCAAAATATTAAAACTGTGCCAAGTGAAGGTGCTTCATCCTTGTGCTGGTTTGGATACTCAAGGAAACCATTCTCTGGTTTTGCTATCAAGAAACTGGACTAAGTGAAACTTAGTGAAACTCACTCCTTCCTAAACCATTCCTGTTCATTAATTCAGTTTTGAGAATTTAGAGGAAGATGTCTTTTTTACACTTTGATATATGGATGGAGAGGGAAAATTTATCTTAGGATGGAAGGTGGTGTAATTTACATGAGGAAACTAACACTGAAAACTGATCTCTCAAATCTGATAGCTCACCACTTTACAAACCTAGAGCAACTGTAGTCTCAGTTTGCAGAAGTTTTTAGACTTCAGGAAAACAAAGCAAATTGCAGTCATTTCCAGATCTCCTACCACACATTCCTAAAATTTTAATTGTCATCCATATGTGCACCACAACCAAAGATAATTCCTGTCCTAAGGAATTATCAAATCCAGTTGACTGACAAAAGTATAATCTATTACAGGTAAGCCACTTCCATATTTTAGAAGTATCTGATTAGACTTGAAAACATGCCCGCAGAATCTGTTGGTACCTTGTATTTATACAGATACAACTCCTCTAACTGATTTAAGAGAGAATATGTATGCCCAACAGACATCAGCAACGCTCACTAATAGGTTTGCACTGTGTTCCTCCAATCTCTCTCTAGGGGTCCTTGGGCCAATCTGAAATCTGTGCACAGTTTATTTTCATTTTAGGCTTCCTCAGTGACCACATCATTTGTTCACTGACAGCACACTTGAGAGCCTCTGTCACTGGAGTTGTTTCTACTTGGAGGTGGCTGGGAATCCTTTTGGGTGCCAAGGTGATGATGATCACACAGGTCTGTAGAGCAGGCTGGCAGGGCTCACATCTGATGAAGGTGGCATGAGGGGAGAGGCTAAGGCTATCTTGAGAGAGCATAAATAAAGTTATCTCCACAAGGAGTAAACAGATCCATCTCTTGGCAGAGAAGAAGGGTGGGAATCACGTCTGAATTAACTTTCTCTGCTTGCATGGCAGAATATTGGATGTGTTTGTTTAATGAATTTAAAGAGACATCCGGATGTTTACAAATATCTTCCTTGTGTTTTCTATTCTAAATACATTCTCCTTTGAAATACTGAGCCTTAAGCCAAATGCTGAAGTCTTTAATAAGAATTTTGACTAAGTAATAAAATTCAGATTTTGGCCATGGATAAAAACAAATCTTCCTGTGATAGAGAAAAACAATCTATTGATTATTTTTAGAAGTATCTAAATGGTCACATTTAGACACAATAAATCATTTCATAAATCCCTGACCATTGATCTTTCAAATGCTTTGTAGTTTTAAACAGATACACTGCATGCTTTAGAAAGTCCTGTATTATGCACTTTTTCCAAGCCAAGTATGCAAACCTCTCATGTGATTAATACTTGTTTTTAAGACAAAGCCTTGAGAGGGAGTGACATTAGCTGGCCTATAGCGTGATGGTTCTCTCCTGGGCAGATGTGCTGGGAAAACAAAGGGCACTTGTGACACATCTGTCCAGAGGCAGCAGCAGTCTGGCTCTCCTCTCTGGCTGGTGGCACCAAAATATTCCTGTTGCATCACTGACATCAATAAATCATCCTCTCCCTCATGATGTATTAGGTGATATTGTCATGTTTACATAAAGCATAATCAATGCTGCTGACTCAAACAATTCCCAGTTTGGTGCAGCAGAGGATATTCCTACAGTCACCAGGGCCTGGCCCACACACCTACACAAACATAAGTGACAAAGAGATTTCAGCAAGAAAAAAAAATCCCAGGTAATCTGCTGAATTTGATTACTTTACTGAAAGTGATATTCCTTTCCCAAGTTGTTTTAGCATCTCTGAACTGGGCCAAAATTGCTTCTTCTGCATGGCTGGGGTAGAACATTAATGTTTCCTAAAGGTTGTGGAGTGAAATGCATCCTCAATATGCACAGTAAGAGATGAGTCCATGAATCTCCTGGATAGCTTTGTGTTTCTTACCCCAGTGCTGCATCACCTGGCCAGGAGTGTGTGTGCTCTTTCAGGAACATGAACTGATGGGAGATACAAACAGGACAAACTGGGACTGGCCAAGTCAAGCATATACTTCCCTCACCCAGATACTTGGACAGGTGTTATCAAGGAAAGGTATATAACATTTCAAGTCTAAAATCTAGTAATTTTTTCACAGTACTGAAAGAGAAGACAGATTAGAACATTTCCTTAAGCTAGGCTTGGATCAGTAAACTTGATATATTCTGAAGAATTAATTTTTAATGATCAGTACCTCCCATCTGTAAATTAGCCTGTTATCTCAATACAAGATACCTGTATCTAGCAAGTGATAGAATTCTAGTAACAAGGAATTTTTCTGACCAGCCCAGACAACCTGATTTTTAAACAAAATTAAAAGATTTTTTTTTCCCAAATGCACTGGAGGAAAAAAAAAGGTGGGTAGCTGTATTTGTGTAAAATCCTGCTCCCCCTCCCTGTATTTTGTAGAGGAACAAAGCTCTTATCTTGGATTTTTAAATTCCACAAACCCAACAACAATGGAGTGCTCATCCCTGTGACGTCTGAATTTCCTGTGTGGCTCAAACCCCTCCAAAGTGAGATATCCTTTATCACAGACCAGACACTTTTGAAGTAGCAAGAAATCCCCGTAAGATGGGACAGTTTTTTACATCACTGCTGAAATGTGTTCTAACCTCCATCCCAAGGCAAGCTGAGAGAGGTACATGTGGGCTGGCCACACCTCCCCTGGTGAGGTGCAGCATTTCGCATCTTCTGCAGCCACAGGAGTCCCTGCAGTGAACTGAAGTCTAATTCTGTTCGATGATTAAAAAAAAAAAAAACCCACCCACCCTGGTCAAGCCTTTAAAAAGAAGGATCAAAACAAAAGTGTGCATCATTTTTATTCCTGTGCTGGTGACCACAGCATTACGCAAGAGTGTAAGGAAGGAAGTGAGGAAAGTGGGTTGTTGTGCTCACTCACATCAACAACTTCTCTGGAGCTCCTCAAGTTGGTGAGAAGGGGATCTCAAATGTACTATGAGAGGTAAACAAAGCTCTGGGTGTATCAAGGATATTGAGGGCAGTATTAATCACATCTCAGGGTATCTCTTTGTCTCACCAGTTCAGACCCTATGTGTAAACATCAGACGTATCAACAAATAAAATGTTACATATCAGTGCCATGACTGTGCTTCCAAATGGGATGAAGCAGGATAGGACTTTGCCAAGTAGCTGCCCAGAGTTATGTTTGTTTTATGAGCCAGCTTTAGCTGCATACAACTTCCACTGGCCTAAGACCTACCTACTGCACACCTCAGCTAAATTAATTGCTTATCCTTATCAGCTACATAGTTTGCAGTTCTGTTTCTCCTGACCTCAGACACATTTATTGTCAGAGGGGAGTTGATGCACAAATGGCATTTCCTTCAGCAGCGTGCCTGCTCCTTGAAGGGAAGGTAATTTGTTGATTTTTCTACAAAAAAATTCTAATGATACCTTTTTATTCCACAGTAAGAGAATGCCTCTCTTTTCAGCCTTTACACACAGTCTTACGGCTCTGAAATAGGTGCCCCTTCAAAAGACTCTGCACAGCTGGACCCCAGTTGTGGGCAAGTGCCTCCCTTTCCACAGAGAGATCTAATTTCATCCTAAAAAATAATCAGGCACTGGCTTACAATTAAACATCCAAACCTCTATCTTCAGAAGTTTTCACCTTGTGCTGCAATACCCACTCTTCCTCACTGCCAACAGTGCTAGTCCCAGGACGATGCCTGGAACCTTCCTGGTGGTCCCAGAGTGGAAGAAAGAAATGGAACAAAGACTGTGAGGGTCCCCCCAGCACTGGGTGCATTTAGGCTGTTCTCATTTTAAGTTCAAAGCCTTCTACATGGCAGCTGATTGGGAGACTTTCCAAAATCTACAGGAGGCTGGGAAGGAATCCAGCATCACAAAGAGTATCCTGACAGAAACAGAAGAACTGGCAAATAAGCATATGTGAAACGTACCCCTTTTTGTCACAACCAGAGGCACTGTTTTCCCAACAAACACCCAATCCATCTGGGAAAGAACAGCCACTACCTGTCTCTCTGGATATGATCCTTGCTGCCCAGCCAAAGGGAGTTTTAAACAAGCAATCCCTCCACCCTATACATTGCTCTCTTCTTACCCTGTTATCTTTCCTGTGCTGCTACCCTTTTGTAACAGGTGATATTTTTCTGAGATCCTAGATCTACAAAATGATAGCAGTGTCATGCAAATGGGTTCATTTGCAGAGATAATAATTCATACCCCACGAGCACTGTTTTACAGGACTGAGCCCAATATTTTCCTTGAACTCTTTGCAACAATTTCTCTCCTGCCAAATCCCTTTCTGTCTAGATCCTGTTCTTACATTCAGACTCCATTTCCTGTGGCTTTGGTTTGGCTGGAGTTTATACTCTCTTTTTCTTCTTAATCCCTCAACTTTCTTTTGCTGTATTTTTTTTTTCTTCTCAAGCTCCTAATAGTGTTTCTGTAATCAGACTTCTTCTGCACAGCTTCTGAAAAGGCAACACTGCAGGTCTGTCTCAGAGCATTAGTTTGCAAGCCCTAGAAGAGGCAGGGAAAAACCCTCTGTGTTGAAATCCTGCTATTTAAACTACTATAATGGACGATGCTCGCAGAAAGTCCTTTAAATATTTTTTTTAAGGATATCTCAAATGTCATACATGCTGCAGGCACAGACTTTTTAAGTCAAGGATTTATACTGACATCGGCGTCTCCTCAATTTTCTTCATGCAGCAATGTGCCCAGCTCTTTCCTGGTATGTCCTTGCCTTTCTCCAGTGGCTGCAATAAAACCACCAGCAATTCAAAGGGGCGAGCAAGAGGCTCCTGCTTTGTGTATATCAATGAAAAGCCCAAGGACAGAGCGAGCCAGCGCTCCTGGCAGCGCAGCACATGATAATTAGCCGGCCCTGGTTACACATCCCTCGGTGCAGGAATGGCATACTTTCCTGGTGAGCTGGCAGGTAATAAAGCTTGCATGCTTACACGTCCATTATGAGCAGGCTTATGAAGAGCCTCTCCTCCCACAGGAATGCTGCAGTACACGTGGAAATGAGTCTGTGGTCACCCAGCGTTTTGCAGGTATCCAGCTGCGCACTCAGCAGACACGGAGCACGCGAAGCTGTGCCAGCCTCCCAGGCAGAATCCAAATATTCCTGCTTAGAGAAGCAAGATCCTCTTAGTTGGAGCAAAGACGAGGCCCATTTGCTTTTAGCACTGTTTGAACCATGGAAAAAAAGCCATTTCTCATTCTCTTCAAAGAAAAGATGGTTGCACATATTTCTGCAGGCCCCCAAGGATATTTCGTCTCCATCTAAAATCCTCCAGATTACTTCACAAGTTTCTTAGCCAATATCTCATTGATTACTGTTGCTATAACTCTTCCTACACAGGTAAAATATTTCAACTGCTTCAGAGAAATGTCCCCTCTCTGCACTGGTGTGTGTAGAAATGCCTCTCATAACTTCTGAATCTGGCTCATCTTCCCCAAGGGCCGAGGCATAACAATCCTTTGCTATTCCTCTTCCTGGTGTTTAGAATTGTGCTTTTGCCTTTGGCAAAGGATGAGGGAGGTCAGAATCTTCCCCCATACAGTATTTGAGACAGATTATTACTGTTAATATTACTAATTGTTTTAGAACATATTTTTATTGCCTTATAATATTTATGAACTTTATTGTGAATGCTACTACTCCCTTCAGGCAGACTTCGTTTGAAGCAGCAGGTACAGGGTAAATGCTTCAAAACTCAGGAGCTGCTAGGGTTTAGAATGCATGTGATAACAATTAATATTTCCTTCAGGAACTTTGTGTTTCTGAGATACTCTTAGCATTGGACTCTTGCATCTCTCAGACACTCAAACCTCCCAGGGGACCTAGGGAAGTTGCAGTCCAGCCAAGTCTACTTATTCCCACAGTTCGCTTTCCACACCTCATTAAAAAAGTGATTCAGGATTTCTCTTCAAAGCTTCAGCAACCCTGCACATTAAAAAAGAAACTCTTCAGAAACAAACCAGCATATGCTGTTAAAAACATATGGTACTCTCAGTGGGATTATATGGCAATAGGGAAGTATTTTTGGATAAAACACCGAAACAAACAAACAAAAAAAATTAAAACCAATGCAATACAAATGAGGCCGGCAGCTCCACATGGCTCCAAACAACATTCCAAGGTCTTCAAGGATTCATCTATGCTTACCAGTTCTGCTACTTTAATTATGGTGACACAGAGCAGAATAATGCCTTTCTGGCACAGGGGCAACTATACTGGTACAGTTTAGTCCAGTTACACACATTGAGAATGCATACTTTTTTATAGCTTTGTATGCAGAGTGCAGATTTTACTGGCTATATGTTCATCTATCTATCTCAAAAGAAAAATCATATGCTTGTTAATAAAACCTCTGTGTCAATTAGGTATAAGTCCCAACTATATTCACCTTTACTTGAACTTGCTCTATCAGTTCTTCGGAGGTTTTCTTTGGAGATCTCTTGATCATGACCCCCTTTGCGTTCCCTGCTGAACTTTTCTCTTTGCTTCTTCAGCAGCTGCCAAACCTCTTCCCAGGTTTGATTCCAGGCTTGACTCCTCCCAGTCCTCTTGCAACATTTTCGGATCAAACCTACGTGTATGATCATCTAAATTCCACTTTTCCTGACAACATTCACTTTCTCTTCTTTCCTGTGAGCTGGGTTAACAAACCAGCTGGAGCAGAAGGCTAGCATGAGCCTGGTTATTCCAGCAGGACAGGTGGATGTTAAGCAATACTGTTACCTGCTTATTCCTGCATTTTCATATAGAAAGGTAGGGAACGAATACAATTCGAGAGAGCTAGTTTTCTTCTTACCATCAGCCTATTTTCCATTGCAAAGAGGTTTCCCTAAGTACAGATCCTGTTTTTCCCCATGTTGGTTCTCTCTGAGGCTCTTGCACATTCAGATTTATCAGACATTTGAATCAGAAATTAACAGCCACCCCACAAATGTGGGTAAGGTACCTACATGTGTACATCTATCTTCCCTACTTCTCTGGTAACAGTGACATAATTGCTCCTGACAACAGGAGATCACTACTGGAGTAACTCCTCCACGCCACCTGAAGGGAGTCAGCATCCCCTCAAGCCCCTGTGCACACATCAACTTGTCCTTCTTTGAGGCAGTCACAAGCTGGAGGCAAAAAGGGAGAGAATCTTCCATCTGAAGCAAAGACGGTCACCACCCCTGAACATGTTTTCTTGCCACAGCTGGCACTGGCCATTTGATGAGAAGTCTGAGAATTCAGGCTCATCTATTAGAAATTAGTATGGAGAACTGTCTGTTTATGTTAACCACAGCCTGACTGTCCAGGGAGAAGTCCTCCAACTCTTTGGACTTGTAAACTTATGGATGATGTTTCTGCTGGTTGTGTTACTTCATGTCAGTCATTTAAACAACCTAGAGAAAAAACAAGGAAAGGACCTCACTGATGTGACTATTAAAGAATAAAAAAGGCCAGGTTCAAAATCTGATTTCCTTCATATTTACTCCAGCTGAGTGAGAACAGTCACACTGCAAAACACAGTGTTAGGAGTAGGAAACTGAAGCCCCATGTTGACTCAAACATCAGCCTGAATCCTTCGATGACCCAGATCACAAAGATTAAAAGCAGCACAATCCCTGAAGTAATGGAGCAAGTAAGTGGATAGGACTTAAAGACAGTGTGATACTTGGGTTTGTGTGCATTTTGCTGTAAAGAGGAACTCTTTGGATAACTGATGAATTTACTTGTTCCCCTTTATCTCAGCCTCTCTGGAACCAGTACTCACACTCTCAGAGAGCCTTGATCCTGCCAACAATTCTGAGAGGGACGCTAAATGTCAGAAACACAGTAGTACAGAAATGGCTTTACTTTCCCCAATCAGCAGCTATTTTTAAATTTTTTTTATTTACACTGTAAGCTGTTTAACTGGGGCAGGGGCAACTTATTTTTACGGATTTGGAAATGGGATTCAAACCAAAGCTCTTATATTTCAATGGAGCCCTCATAGGTGCTTCCATAAAAGAAGAAAAGTGAAAAATCCTACAGGGATGTGCAGTGAGAAAGTCTAATGGTTGCTGAAAAGGGCAGTAATCCAAGGATAAGTGACATCTAGTACAGCTCTGTGGCAGTGACAGAGACAGCAAATAAGGCACTAACAGCACTTGTTAGCAAAGGAGCAATTACAGCACCAGCAGCTGTGGGTGAATGTGAAATCCCTGTAGAAAGGCCTCTACCATACTTGTCTGATGGTGAAAGCAAATGTGATCTGAACTCCCCTATTGCTGCACAAAGAAGGACGATGGTACAAGCAAGTCAGACATTGTTGTGGGTCACTTCAAACTGCAGAGAGCCCCAAAATACACCACACTTCTTCAACCCATGTCTAGGCAAGCAGCAGCAGTTAGAGCTTGTGGCAATGGTGTTTGAGGTGTTCAGGCACCACAACAGCGGCTGCACCAGGCGTACTCAGGCTCAGGAAGTGTTTCACAGAGAGCTGCCACTGCCAAACTCTTGTTCCATTTTCATGTGAGTGGGACTAGCCTGCAAGATATGTCATGCAGTGAGAGAGACTCCATGTCAAAATTAGAGCCATAAAGGACCAGAAAAGTGGATTTTTTTCCCCCCACTTTTGTTTAGGAAGAGATAAATCACACTAAGCAATGCATCGCAGCAGAGTCATCTAACCCTTGGGAGACAAAAGGGCAGTTTTGAAGCACTTTTGTGGACAAATTCTGGCATCTCTGAGCCCCATGAGTGTAGCAGGTGGCAGGGCTCGGGGTCCATCCAGGCACAAGGGCACTGCAAGGCCTTGAGCTATGGCTTTGTATCTGGATATCCCTGTATGACTGTCTGCATCTCTTCTAAATCTCCTTACGGACTAATTACTTGGGAGATCCCTCTAAACACTGCAGGAAAGTACCTCATCCTAGGCATTAATATGGCTGCCAGCCCTGTGCGTACAGCTGTTTTGTAACCAAAGAGTGAAGACTGCAATTAGTTGCTCATCTTTCAAGCCTTTATTTTGAAGAAGGTAACACTCCCAGTTACAAGCAAAATGATTAAGACACCAGAAACTGCAGAGCTGATGAGTAAATAATAACCATATGACTCATTTCCTAACTCAGAGATGCCTGGAAACTGAAATTAGCAAGTCACAGAGCAAAAGGCTTCATCTTTGAGGGGTTTAATCTTGTCCTTTTACTGTGCATAAAAAGAGAAAAGTGTGCAGTGACTGGGCCTTGTGACAGTGTCTTGCCAAGACAGTTTATGGAGGAACCTGCCCTTCGTTATATTAAAGGCTGTGCCTTACAATGCTTAAACCCACACTTTAGAGCACAGTGGATGGCCAGGAGTCTGCAATGCACCTTCCTGAGCTGTTTGCACCATGGGGCTCTCTGTTCCTGGGCTCTTCTTGCTTTCCCAGCTGCAGGTCACCAGTGGTTTGGGCTGTAACTTATGGGAACGGTCAGATTGATCAGGATAGACCTTAAACCCGAATTATCTTGCTGCAAGAAAGCTGAGCTTTAAAGGGTAATTAGAATCTGAATTAGAAGAAACCTCCAAGTCAGAGAACCCTGCTTATGTTCATGAGCAAAGGTGGCTGGTCTCTACCAGCTGCTGACACCAGCCTGCTTTTCTTTGCAAATATGTCAGTTCACAAACGGGCCTCAAAGATTTAGGAACTAAATCCAACGCATTTTGCAAATCTTGTATATCCCTTAAGATGCAAAAACCCCCAATTTTGAGGGTGAGTAGTACATAAGTGCTATATACAGTTCATGTTGATCTCTGAGCAGGAAAAAATGTGTTAGAATATTTAACCTAATCTGGCATACTAGAGGGAGGCTTCACCTTGGTTGTACCCACAGACACTTGTTACAAGAGTAAATACATGGTACAGAAACAATTTATCTCACCTTGAAAACTTGCAGTCTGGATTTGAGAGGTTAAGAGATAAAATGTTGAAGCAGGTAAGAAAACTACTTCATCTGAATGTAATTTGAATGTCCAACAGAATGTCATTGTAGTCCCAAGTCACCCAAATAGATGACTGCTCAGAAATGAGACTCAGAGAACATTATTCAGAGTTTCAAATTAAGGAATATAAAAAATGAAGAGAGCCTACATTATTCATAAAGGCTGGGCCAGTGACAGACCCAAAGAATTTGAGCTTTCAGAAACTTCAGCCAGCAATGATCCTCTGTGCAAAGCCATTGGACCCCATAAATCACTCAGCTGCAGTGGACTTCAACACACACAGCAGAGAAACCCAGATAAAAATAGTAAATATTTAAGAATACACAAAAAAAAATCAATAACAGACATGAGCAGCAGAAGATTACTTCCAAACCTATGAATCAGTTCCTTCATTCTTATGTTCACATAGTGCCCATTTGTTCTCAAGAGTTTATGGAAAATAACATCCTTTCAAATTTGAGGAGAACAAAATGTACCAGAACCGTAACCAAAACATATGGTTTACCTACAATTTCAGCAATTATCAAGTGTGTTATTTTGAGTCAATACAATTATTAACAAGAACTTTGCAAACATTTTAGATATTCTGGTAATTCAAAACAGGCACAATTTGAACTTGTCTGTATTTGCAGCAGAAACAAAGACATGTCAAGGCCCTGTTTGCCTCTCTGATTGTGCTCTGGAGCTCCTCCTCTGCCCCTCCAGCTTCATAAATGGGCTGAGATTGCCCCAGGAGTCCCAGCACAAGCAGACATAGGAGGCCTCCCATCCTCATGCTTTAACCCCAGGTTCAGAACTGAGACTGCTTTTTATCTTGAAATATTTTCCCAAACCAACCACCCCTCACTGGTCCTTCCACAGACTGTATTCCAAGTCCATGACTTAGCTGCCCTTTAACTATTTTCCAGTTATCACCTCTCAAACCTGGAAAGGAGATAGCAGCAAGAAAACCACAATTTCTACTTTAAACATGACATCAGCCAAATATCCAGGCCACAACTTTCTCTGATATATTGTCTTTTTCTTTGCCTTCATCTGACCATGGCTGTAGCAGGGCAACAAACAGTTGTGTGCCCATTTGTCCTACCTGTATCACTTCCTTCCTAGATTTCTGGTGAAATTCCTGGTTTGCACTAGCATGATGTGCATACAAAGCCTGCCCAATGCAAGCAAATTCACCCTTTGTCCAAGGTGACACAGTTACCTTTCTCCCTCTCTTTTTACTGCCTCTTTCAGAGGTGGAAACTTTAGCTCAGTTTCACTCCAAAAGTTAGGTCAGTGTCTTAAACATCAATGCCTCATCATCCCCATACTCAGAGTTTGCAAGAATGCAACTTCAGCACATCTGCCAACTGCATCTCCACTGACTGTAGAGGGAGGATAGATCCCTAATTCAGGTACCTTTTGTGCCCAATATTAGTTTATATGAATCCATCTGAAATACATAGTTTATTTAATAATTATAGTATTTCTGTGGGCTTATCCAGCACACAGGAGAATGGGTCTGCAGCTGAAATATAGATAGAAATAACAGTGTGCAGAAGTTGTATGGCTCATGTAGAAGTGCAGAGTCTCAAGCACTTGTAGGAAAACTGTCCTGGGCAAAGGGTGCTTGGCAGGCTCAGGTGGGCTCTGCATTTCAGAGCCCCACCATCAGATGCAGGCTTCGTGGGACACAAATATATCAGGTCTTTAGAGGGGTGGCTTTGGATCCTAAATTTTCCTACCTGAGCAAACAAGGGAGCACTTGATCAGAGCACTTGTTCTCTACACCCCATTACCAGTTTTGAGGGGATATCAATATTCAACATGGAATCTTTTCACCAGTATGGATAGGAGCAGTATCTTCATCTGTATTTCTGGGCCCTGGAGTCACATTTGCTCTTTTTTTCTGTACAGTAAGACAGCCAGCACAGCCCAAGGATTTTGTTTTGTTTGTTTAAAACCTGCTTGCAGCCACGAGGTGTTGAAGTTCACACTTCTTTTCAGCTGCTGAAGCAGCAACTCTGGGATGACAGATCACAGAAGAGAGGCCAGCTGATTATCAGAGAGAGATATATCATAAAACTAAATAAATGACAAAGAAAAATGGGCCACTCTAAAAGCAAATAAAAACAGTGCAAGGCAGTAGCACAAACAAACAAAAAAGCAAGAAAAAAAGTACAAGAGCTCACACCACTCTTTCAAGTCACAAGAATACTCAAATAAAGGCAGCAGTATTCAGTGGAAACTACACAAGAGCACTATACTCCAGCTGCTTTATTCTTCTCTTATAAAAATGGATCTAATATTAAACATTGCAGCTCCGTGTTAGAACATGAGGAACTAATGCTGGCTGCACACTCTGAATCACAGTGAGTATCTATCTGCATTTAAATTTATTGGACTTTGAACAAACTGACCTAATAGCTAAAAATACAGCTTAGTTCCCATTTCTAAAATCTCATTTCTGCCCATCCTAACAGTTCACAGACAGTGATGGTTTGGTGTGAAGGTACCAATCCCTTCTCTTTCCAAAAGAGATGTGATGCAAGCTCTGACTGATTGGCGTGGACAACTATTCAAGCAGACAGTTCTCTGAGCTATCAGTTCTTAACTTCTGCATTGCCTGGACATGATGACAGGAATCTAGAAGTTAATTACCATGCAATTTTCCTTCCTTAAAATTAGTTTGTAAGACTGACTTCTGTCTCCTGCTGTAAGACTGTGGGAACACTACTACTGCCTGTGTTTGGTCCTGAATGGCAGCGGCAGTAGCCACCACTGAAAGATGTTACCTTATTGCTGCCCACAGAGATAAGGAGCAAGAGAAAATAAAAAAGGGTGGATTTTAACATCAGAATTACCACATATATCATGGCTTCTCTAAAAGATATGAAGTTTCCCACACTGGAAGTCTGATTTAACAGAAATAACATCCAAAGATAAACAGATAAGTGGCTGTATCTAGTTTTGCATAGGCAGCTGTCTAATACTATGCAGCCAAAGCTGATTAGATTGAAGGATTTCCTATAACACATGTAGATGAACCTCTTATAATATGAAATTGAAGGGTTTGTCATGCATTAAACCACATTCAAGCATCCACATCCACAAGTCAAGCAAGGAAAATTATGATTCTCACATAGCCATGCCAGTGCATCGTTTAAAAACTTCACCAAATACTGCTAATCTTGCAACACATTTGGAAATTCAGATAGTGGAAGTAAAGGAACTCCATAAAGTAGGGATATCCCTGGTACTCAGCATATGTATCTTCCTAAATCAGCTGCATTTATTTAAAATAACCAGCAGGTCCGACTTAAGAGCACACACTTGATGAAAGTGAAACAAGTTTTCTCAGAGGAGTGCTGCCTCATAACTTGTGCAAAAGCTGTAATTCCATTTAGCTGGCAACTTCATCTTGACAAGAAACAAGTACAAATATATTTTCAATTTTTTTTGTCCATGAAAACAAAAAAATCCCTACTAGCTCATTAAAAACAAATCATGCTAGACAAGAGTTCTGAAAAACTCAAGGTGGTAGTAAAATTATGTTTATTATAAGTTGAACACATTACCTAATAAAGTGTCATAGGAATTAGTAACAAGTGAAAGAGCTGTAGAGGCAAATTTAAAAAATCAATTTGTTCACTGATAGACTAAATTAGCTATGTAAACAGAGGAGCAAGTTTTGTAAGCTTATTTTCCAAACAATACTACATTTTTTCCCCTACATCATGCATTGTTTTTGTCTCATTCGCATTTTCTCTGTTCTCAGACCAGGAGGAGCATTGTAGCAAAACAGCCAAATTGTGACAACCATTGGTAAAGACCTTTCATTTTGAAAATCATGTCACTAGCCTGTCTTGGAGCCACTGTGCTCCACAGAGGGGATGATCCAACCTGGGACAAATCTGAGAGCCAGGACACTATTAGTACTGAAGGTCGTTATCTCTCGGGAACACAGTAAGGATCAACCACAGACTAATGAGCGTTCCCAGCCCTCGTGAAGGAGTTTGGGGGGTAGACAAGGAAGGTTTCAGAAGCAGCAGAGCTGGCTGTGCCCCATATGTGACCCTGGAGCTGGCAGGGTCCCATAGGGACAGACTCTGTGCAGGCTGAGGGACAGCCCGTGGTGCTCCCTGGCACAAGCACAGTGTGGCCAAGGGTGGGGCACAGCTCCTGCCAGGGCTGGGCACACACGGGGTCAGGCTGCAGGTGCAGGGTTCTGTGGGGCTGAATGGAGCAGTGCTGCCCAGCTATGCCCCAGTGTGGAGCTTCCCAAGGTCCCCCTGGCTGCCACCCCCAGTCCCACCTGGACTGACATACTAATGTGCAAAATGCAGACCATACTATGACTCACACCAAAACCTGCTGGCAGCTCCATCTTTTCCTGCTTTCTCAAGGAAGTGGGACTTAGGCAATCACACTGTCTGTTGTCCTGCCTGTTAGATGTGCCCCTACAACAAACTCTGGGTCTGTTGGCCAAGTTTAACCACAGAAGGGCAAGGGGCTGAAAGATAAAAGCAACTTCTGAATGTCACACAAATCTGCACATGGGTTGTGGTGGGGACACCACAGTAGTTTCTCCAGCACAAGAGGATCTCTGTGAGAGCTCTACAGCCCTGGGGTTTGTGTCTGGTCAAGGTGCAGCAGAGCCCAGAGCCAGCCCTGGCACCCCCTGTGTCCTGGGAGGTCACAGGGAGTCCCCTCACTTCCTAAAATAATCTGTGGTTTGTGAGGTGCTGCAGGACCTGGGGCATTCACCACGGGAAATCAGGTCCCTTTAGTTCTGCTGCACAGCCCTTTGTTCCTTTCCTTGTATTAATCTGCAGAAGAAAAATTCCCACTTAAAGGTCACAGCAACACAGATAAGTTTGCAAAAAAGTGTTGTCAAGAAGCCAATATTTTAATGTCTGATAGTTCTAAGTGCATCACACTGACATAAAGTGGAAACACGACACTATTCTAATATAACTTCTGATGCTCCCATAATCTGCACATTACCATTCTGAGGCACATTTTAAAAAAAATATTATTTGGAATATTAATATTATAATTTTAACAGAATATTAAAATATTAATATTATTAAAACAATAATCAATATTAATAGTAATAATAAATATTTGAATTTATTATAAATATTAATATGTACAGTACAATATAAAATACACTATATCATATATACTATACTTATATATTAATATTATATATAATGTATAATGTAAAGCATATTAATAATTATTAATATATATTGATAAATATAAAAATACAGAATTATTATAAAATAATATAGTTCATATAATATATGAAATTATTATTTTGAATATTATTGTTATATTCCATAGTATTATTTGGAATTTTATGTTAAACTATACCTATAGGCCTGTAACTCACATGAAGCAATGGTGAAAAGTAAAGAACTTAAACAGTTTTGCAGTGTTTTCTCTTGTGGAGATGAACATGCATCTTCTCTAACACTGAACGGAGGACAGTAAGGGAATCTGATAAGCACTCTAGCACCAGTTTGCAAGCAGTTGACAATAACATTTTCTAACTTTGAAAGCATCATAAAAGTCTGTGTTTCCTTGCCTCCTCTATAGCCACCAGTGTCTTCTGGAGAGAGCTACCCTAATCTCCTGGAAAGCATCACACCTTATGGTACCAACCACAGGAGGATGTGGTCTGTGCCCTAGGGAAAGCCCAGGATCACCAATTGCATTGGCTGAGGAAGGGAAACAGAAAACTTCTGATTTTGGACAGCAACCATGGAAATAGCACGCTGCTTCTTTTAACTATTTCATAACTAGAATTGGTAATGTACAATTTACTTTCCGTAGAAGAAGAAATAGGAACCAGTATTACTCTGTTCAGTTCTGTTTATTTATAAGAGAGGAAAAACATCCTGTGTTCTTTAAAGCAAAAGGAATCAAGCAGCAGAAGAGGTAGGCTTTGCTTACAAATCAAATCCCCTTTTTAGCCAGCAATCTGGCCAAAGGTTCTCTATTTTAATTATTTTAACACTGCCAGACTATTGGTGCTTCTGTGGCTGTAATGATCCCTTTCTTACTGTCCTGTCTCAGTTTCTGTTTTTTCTGCCCCCCCCCACAGAAAAATAAATATTTACCAAATTAAACTCAATGAAACCTCTTTACCTGCATATGCTTGCACATTCAAAAGAAGCTCCTACTGTTTTGGTTACCTGGTCCATAAAAGATCCCTTTTCTCACCAGTTTATTAACATTTACCTAACTATATTAAAAGTATTTACTTCTCAAAATGGCTAATTAATGCTCAGATGTAGCCAAATGATAGCAGCATACAATCTTGATTAAAGACACCCAGCATGACTTGGCCTATTACACAGAATTTCAACTCTGGTGTGCAGAGCTAAAAGCAACAGTAAATCACAGAGCACCACAGTTCCTACAGTGACAGAGTGTTTGCACATAAAAAGAGTTCAAATGTAAAAAAACTAAATACAGCTTGGGGGCAGAAAAAAAGGAAACTTCTTAAGAAAAGACTGAAGAAATTGCCAGATCCTCAACTAATGTCAATCAGTATATCTCTGGTGAAGGTGATGAACTTCCTTAATGTAGTGGAGCTATAAAAGCTGTCCAAAGCAAGCACTAGAGATTAGGATGGTCACAAAAGTGCCAGGCAGGGGGGAAAACATAAATTAATGAAAACTATTTTCACTTTGCATTATCTAACAAAAGAAAAATACTTTAAATCATGTGCTTATTATTAATCAGATGAACAGAACATTCCAATATTCTACTTATAAAGGAAATAACCCCATTCTCACAAATACTGCTGACAGATTCTTCTTGTGATCGGTGCAGACTTCCAAGCTTTTTCAGACCTGTAATAATAATCCTGAAAAGCATAAAGTGGTTGGGCTGTGGCAACCACTTCTAAAGTGTGAGAAACAAAGAGGGAAGCATCCCTTCCCAAAGGGAGAGCAGCTGGACAAAGAAAAACAAAGCACATACAGGTTTTGTGGTAGGAGAAGCATTTTTTATTAATCCTTTGGTATAGCTCCAGGTTTGTAGGTGTTTTTTCCATAGTATTGTTTAGGAATAGGTCAGATCTCCTGTAGAGTATCCACAAGCTTCCTGCATCTCACCCTGTCTCCTCAAAATCAGAGTGCCTTTCTTTGTCAATGTAGTGTCTCATAGTTAAATGTCCTTTTCTCCTGCTTAAAAAAACTGTCTTTCCAATTCAAAACCTTTGAAGGACTCACTTCTGTGAGACCCTCGGTAACTGGTAATCTCTTAATTCCTCTCTCTTCTTCCTGTTTGAGGACTTTCCACTTTATCTGGTATTAAAGTTGATGGCTCTCCATCACTCTGACAAATAGGTGGTACAGACCCAGCAGCAAACACGCCTGTTCCACATTAAAACCATGACTTTTACAACAACATTGTCCAAAATTCATCAGATGTGTAGAACATGCAGATCACCCCATATGTCTGGGATCAAATAGAGTTTAAATGTCATTTAAAAGAGATATTTTATGGGCTTTTTTTTCCTAAGACAAAGTGCAGGACTGAACCTACTTTCTCCTCACAAATAGCAGCTGACCAGCCAAGACAATTTAACACTGATATTTAAGTAAGTCTTGGGTAATGATGATTTTGAGTTTTTCCTTTATTTCCCCTACAAAAAAATAATAAAGCTGCAGAAACAAAAGCTTTTGAAATCCCCATTGCCCTGCTGGACAGGAAAAAAAACCAGTAAAGACATTTCAGTCACAATAGTTTTGTAGTGTTTAGTAATTATGTGTGTAGACAGCAATACATTCAACACTGGACTACAGCAAAGACATTTCTATCTCAAAAAACCAAGAACTCATATATCCTCTGAAATCTCTGTGGTAAAAACTGTGAAAGACAGAAAATATTTTTTTATCTAGGGCATATATTCAGAGATATGAACCACAGAAATCAAATATATAAGGTTAGTGTACCAATTTGTCTGTATGAATATTAATAAAAGTTATCAAGAAGAGATCCCATCTTCTATCCATTAGAGTGATCGAGATGAGAGTTGACTCTGCCTGTACTGAATAAGACTGGAAGACATTTTTAACTACAGGAACTATAGAAATCAGTTTAGAACTGAGCCTCTTAGAACAGCATTGAGCTTTACTTACACATCAGCTCATACTTCTGCTGCCTACCATGGCTTTACTTTCCAGAAACCCACTTCAATGTAATTTTTAAAGGAAAACTTAATATTAAAAAAAAAAAATCAGAAAATGGAAACTTAAGCTTTTAACTATAAAACCTGACCTTTGGGCTCATGTGGGGAGTTCTTCCTTAATGACGTGAATCAGTACATTTTATGTCATTGTAAATTTGATGAATTTTGTGGTTCTGTGGTCTCCAAAAAACTGGAGTAGAGAAGAATCAGGCCACCAGTTTTTAAGGGAAAGGAAAAATGTAAGGGGAATCTGAGATACCCCTGTATGAGAACATGCATATAATTTAACAATCTGGAAAGGAACTAGCAGGTGCTCAGTTATACTATAATTATTCTGCTTCACCACAGAGAGTTCTGAGGTATATTAAGGCAGAGAATAGTTTGAATTTTTTCTTTTCCTATAAGTTGTCAACTTTTTAAGAAAGAGACAAGTAGCATATGTAGTCATTGTGATCTGTTTGGACCAGTGCTGGCTAATTAAGGCTTTAGCTAATTTATTTTTAAAAGATGGCTTGAGTTAGAGTCTAAAAACTCTTGTTAGGTAATACAAACAAGAACTGAAGACATGTTACAACTGAGAATGAAATAGCACTTATACTTCTCATCTTAGTGGAGGCTGTAGGTGTGACTGACTGCAGTTCATTTCACAGTAACAATTTTTACTCAAGGAAGACAACATCTTTTTAAAGTGTGAAATAACCTGCTGGTAAACTCCAGTGTTTGAAAAGGGCCACTAAAAATTAGAAGGCTGAAGTCAAAAGTGGTGGGCTTCAGTGGCAAACCTTAAAGAAAAGCATTTTTTGTCTGTAAATAATCTTTTCCAACAAATCCGTTTTGTTTCATTTGAAGAAATATCAAATAGCTACGTGGAGTATTTTCCCCAATACCTTGAACTAACTGTCTCTCCTAAGGCATCAAACAGGGCAAGAAGATTTGCCATTTCTTCTTAGCATTTTCCCAAAGGGTTAAGCAGGACTGGTAGAACTGGTATATGTAAATGTATACATACATACATACATACATACATACATACATACATATATATATATATATATATACACACAAATGTGTGCATACATATGGGGCAGTTTGTGCAGCATGGCTACTCCCTGGTGTGGTTCAAGCCAGGATAATACTGAAGATGTGCTCATTGTTTACACCAGGAAAGATGAAATTTTGAAGCAATGCAATCAGGTGTGATGGTAGTAAAAGCAGCCTGAGGGAATCCCATCCCCGTCCACCTCTTGCTGCACCTCTCCAAGGGAAAAGTGGGTTGTGACTTCTGAAGCCAGCTTTGCACTGAAGCCAGAGTGCCTTTTAATGACATGGTAAACACCACAGACTTTAGAACATATATTGGATGGCATTCAGTATAAAAATTCTATCTTTTCATACTTTTACATGATTGGGTAAAGATAAATGTGTCTACAGCAAAATTTCAGGCTGAGGCCCGTTATATTGGGGTAATCAATTCATTGTATACTGTTAATAAAATATATATATTAAAAAATATATGGTTGGCTCAACTTCTAATATTCAAATCTATTTAATATTCCAGATATTTGGCTACCTGTTTGCATTCACAAAGCTCTTTCTTAAAAGTGAAAATGTAGCACTATTTCCCCTGCAATGTTCAACTTTCTTAAATAGCAAAGGGATCTTGCTATTTAGATTGCAGCATCAGCAAGAACACTTGCCTGTTTAAATCTTCCCTTTCTGAAAACATGGCTTGTTTGTTTATTTACCTATAATTTATGAAAGCATGCTTGATAATTAGTTTGGTAAAAAACAACAATAAAAGGAATAAACCAGAGTTATGAACTTACAAATTACTACAACAGTACAAAAAGGCTTATATTCAGAGGTTGAAAAACATGCTATGTTATTAACTGGTAAATCAGGATGGAATTCAGGATGGCAAGGTCACATACTGTCTGATCACATTCATACTACATGCAGTTTTATTTCACTCAAAATCTTTGTCTTTTTGGTTGGTGTTGAGCGAAGATGTTAGAAATGATTGCAGTCTACAGAAACAAGGGGAGGGGGAAAAAATCAGTTGTTAAACATGTCTGACTCTTGGAGATAATTCAAATGGAAAAAAAATCCAGGTCATTGGCCTTTTTAAATAGACCCCCGGCAATATTTACTCCTCCATAAATAGCACAGTCACATGAAATAAAACTGTGTTCAGTAAAGCCTGCAAAACAAAAGAACAATTTACAGACTGAAAGGCAAACTGTAGCTCATGTGTTCGCTGGGGAGGATTAAAGGAGCTCGGTCTGTGCTCAGTGATTGTGGTGTCAGCCCCGCTGCAAGGAGAGCAAGTCAGGTCACCCAAGGTGCTCCATCCTCCAGCAAAAAGCCGGGAAACGCCGGGATCCTGCTCCAGACAGGAGGAAAAGGGAAAGCTTTTGCTGCAAGGTCTCGTTTGGCTGGGGCAGAAAGGAGCTCCAGCGCCTTTCCCCCCGTGACTCAGAGCACATCTGCATAAGGAGAGATCACGGGCATGACTGCGCTGCTTTAATTCAACCACCACGGCTCTGGTGCTGCAGGAAGGGCAGCGCATTTCCCCGAGGTAGACAAGTCCTAACATGGAGGCACAGCCTTCTGAAATTCCAGTAAGACCATTTAGTGCATCTGCTTGCAAAAATAGATATTTTTGGATGTTACAGGCAAAAGGACAAATGAGTAAATTGCTATAAACATTATTTCTCTAAAGCTCATGTCAATCTCTTCTGTGTGCTTACCCACACTTATGACTATATTTCAAATCTTACTTTTTAAGTAAGACTTACTTACTTTTTCCCCCCAAAGATCCAGCTCTGCAAATCATGTTATTACATAAAAGCCACAGCTGTCTCTTTTAAGCCTGTTGCAGTTCTGAAAACACTTGAAAATGTGAAACAACTGTGCACAAAAACTTTGTAATCCATACAAGAAATCAGTAGTATCACAGTGACATGTGACTTCATTTCATTCATTAACCAGGGAGTGGAAAGATTGATTTTAATTAAATCAATATTTAGGGCTCTTCCTTACTGGCAGCACACATTCTGGTTTTGCAAAATGAGGTTAAACAATGCTGCTGAAAAGGTATTTTTGGGATCTGAGGCTGGTTTGAGGGCAGATTTGAGGTGATGGGTGCCAGCCCAGTCACCAGTGGAGAGCTGCCTGTTCAGCTTGGCTCTGTTTCCAGTTGCTGAATCGCAGCAGAGACACATGCAAATATAAAAATACTTTTCTGCTATTATTCTCTGAGGAGACTAGAACTACAAGGGAATAGAATTACAATTCTAGATGCAGACACAATTCTTTAGAGAAAGTATTTTACACTGTCAAAGTGCTTGAACACCCTGGTATAGCAAAGCCTTTCCACCTTGGATTTAGAGAGAGATTTTCCCTATCCTCACCATTTCAGCCTATATATATCTGGTTTGCAACTCTTGGGCATGTTTTGTACTTTTCTGGCTGCCACATTCATTAAGTTTCCAAGCAGCTGATTCTTAGCATGCAGTAATTATTGTTAGCCTGCTAAGAATCTGACAGAATAAACCTTGCTGTTTGTTTAATTCCCTTCACTGAGCATTAGGAATTACTCCCGAAAGAACTCGGGCTTCCAGGTGCTCTTTTTTACATGCAAGTATTTCAGACCAAAAGTAATTCCCTCTTATTTCCTAAAGGCTGTGTTGAACACTCTTTAAAGCTGGAGATAGTGCTCATGGGCATTTATAAGGGTCAGATGTGCAACAGACAAAAGTATGTAGGACGTGGTAGTGGAAAGGTTACAGTGTTTTTTTGTTGTTGGCAGTGGCAGCTGGTTGGTGGGACTTGGTGTCATTTTTTGCATTTCAGTGAATACAGGTACCATTTGTTACATTTAAAAATACTATGAATCCATTTCTCTCGCTGAAGACATTTACACATTTTATATATATAAAATTCAAACAAATCTTCAGCATAGAGAACATTAATTAATACACATATGCTCATGTTCTGTAGATTCTTGCAAAGGAAATATCATTATGGCAAAGATGTTAACTGACTTTGAAAACTTAGTTTTAAACCTATGTCTCTAAGGGATGCTTTGCATCTTACTGAGCCAGAAAGATTGCTGTTGAATTCTCAGACAGCACTGTTTACACCCAAAATGACAGTTCAAGACACAGGCAGAATTAAGGAGTTAAATTGGGATACATTTTCATTGCACTATCTGTTACAATAATCAGTGGATTTTTGCCTGTGCATGCAAAATTCTTAAAATACATTTTTTATTTGCAACACAATCACACTGGATTGTCTGACAGAAGACTCAAATCAAAGGTTTTTAAAATCACAACAAGAATCAGAGCTAGTTTTAAAAATCCATTGCCTGGATATACCCATACACATAGTTTTGCCTGGAAAGACTGCAATGATGTATTCACAGGTATGCTGAAGGAAGTCAAACTCAGGACCCTCACAAAGATCTTGCCAACTAAGCTCTGAATTCCAATCCCTGAATTTCAAATTCAGCTCTGGGAGGGTGGTGGCAGATGGCCCTGAGATAACTAATGCTGTATTATTCAAGGATTTATCAAGCAGAAGACTTGGGAACAATTATGCTAGACATCTACTACCCAACACAGACTACAGAACGTGTAAACATACAATTTATCCTGAACTAGATGAATAGCTCACTTGGTTTTACTGGGGCATTAGTCCAGGAAGTATTTTAAGCTAGGACTAAGTGTCTCTCATTTGTAGACAGGCTGAGTGAGTTGGAGTTGTTCAGCCTGGAAAAGAGAAGATTCCAGGGGGACATTAGAGCACATGTATCTAAAGGGCACCTACAGGAGAGCTGGAGAGGGACTTACTAGAAAGGCATATAGTGACAGGACAAGGGGCAATGGCTTTAAACTGGAAAAGGGTAGATTTAGATCACATATTGGGAAGAAGTTCATCACTATGAGGGTGGTGAGGCACTGGAACAGGCTGACCAGAGAAGCTGTGGATGCCTCATCCCTGGAAGAGTTGAAGACCAGGTTCGATGGGGCTTTGGGCAACCTGGTCTACTGGAAGGTGTCCCTGCCCATAGCAAGGGGTTTGGAACAAGATGATCTTTAAGGTCCCTTCCAACCCAGGACATTCCATGATTCTATGAAATACCCTGAAAAACTGCTGGGGTTGTGCAGTTGTAAACATAAGCACAGTTGCAGCCAACAGGGCTGTTCATTTTTGTTTTGAGAGGGAAATAACATTTTTTTCCCCCAAACCTTCTTGGCTGAGAGTTCACCCACTTAGGGCATCCTCTTTACTAAAATATTCCTCCCACTGTCTCTGAGAAGAGCTAGATTTCTGGCAGCTTGGCCTCCAAGCATCCTTATAGAAGAACGGGAAAGCAGAGCTGTAGTTAACTCCTCATCTGCTGGCAGCCAGGCAACTCCCTGCAGAAAAAATACGGTAGCAACCTGTACTTGAAGCACCAGGTTTGCAAACCAACTTGGCCAGGATTCTGCAAGTTAATGATGCATCACGTTCTTGTTCACCTTTCCAAAGGTTTCTCTTCTGGGTAAAAAATGGTAAGAAAGTGCAGGAAATAATCCTCTGTGACTAAATGAAAAGAACTGTAAATGTGACTTTCAGTAAAATCTGCTCCAGAATGCTGCTTCTCCGTTCTGAATAATGATCATGAATGATAATGAGCCTTCTTCCAAGCTAGATATAATGCGAGAAGTTTTGCAGAATCAAGGCTTCGGTGCATATTGAGGGCCCTGATTTAGGAGTGGGAATAACTTGGCATAAAATTACTATTCACAACATTCTCTGTGGACACCATGGACTTTGATGAATTGAATCTGGAGCCAGCAGCTTGTAACCTGGCATGGTCCCTGTGTGCCTTTAAATACACTGTGAAAACCAGGGGCTTCAGAAGCTGACTCAGAGCAGCTCCGACAGCTGTGTAGGAAGCAGTATGTGCAGAAAGCGGGGAAGGGCAATCTCCAGCTCTCTCAAACACAGCTATTTCAGACTGCCACTCACAGCTCTCACTTTCATTTTTTATCTCCAAGTACCCCAGTCCCGGAGGCCTGTATGTTCCAATGGTTTCAGACATTGCTGCAATTCCACTGACTTTAAGTGTAACTTAGAGCAAATGTTACCATTTCAGTTTGGGAAAGGGTAGCTGGTCACCAAAGATGCCGCTGATTCCTCTCTGAAACAGAAGAGTTATGTTAAAAAGGTGAAAGAAAGCTCAATGGCTAAAAGTACTTCTCATTTATTTGAGAGAATAAAAGTTTCGTTTTGTGTAGCTGACTCGGATTTCACTGATGTTTCTTTTTCAAATGATACATGAAGTCTGAAAATATCTTTCAGTGCAATCAATATGAAAATCCCATCATTGCCAGATGACACCTATTATTTATGGAGGTCTTGGTGTCATGAATTTTGACTGCCAACAGGTTTTTTACAGCACATTTTCAAACAGCACTTCTAAGGCTAAGCAACCTTGGGGAAAGCATTTTAAACCTCAGAAAAAACATTTTTACATTAAATAGAACTTGCATAAAACTTCCTTAAACTCTGAAATACTGATGAAACTCCAAGTTAGACTCTTTTACCCTGGGAACTGGCAGCAAGGCTTGAGTTGCCCATAAACAGCACACAGGACATGCTGGGCAGTGTCAGTTTCTAAAAATGGGTGCAGAAGAAAATGACAGCTGTTGGAGGGCAGGCAGGAGCACAGGAACACACCGACACAGGGCTTGGCACCAGTGATCTCGCAATAGGAACTGAGGGCCTTGAAGTGAAGTGAGAATTAACCAGGTCAGAAATGCAAGGATTTCCCTTACTGCACTCAATACAGGAGCTGGCAGTTTAAAGGACAAGTGCCTAAAGGCTGCTATGCTGTCTGTAAAATGGGTTGTGTAATAGAAAGAAATGAAATGAAAAGTCTACAACACCAACAAGAAAGATAAAAGTATATTATACTGGTGCCCTATAATTTCCTGGTGCCCTATAATTTCCAGGTATGTTGTATCCAGAATTGACTCTAAAGTGTACAGAAAAGGATTCTCTGAGCTCAGCTCAGCAGGTAGGGGTTATAGAATATTCTTGGGCCAGAAAAGACCCAAAAGAATAATTTAGTCCAACTCTTAAATGAATGCCCCATACTCCCTCTCTCTGCTAAAGATTATTTCACCAAAAGCAAAAAAGATGAGAAGTGCACAAGTCAGAGACTCTGTTGACAGAGGAAAGGAAGAAGAAAAGACAGAAGGGAGCAGAGAGAGCAGTTTCTACTAAACTGGCTTCCACAGTCTTAGTCTTTTATGTTCACATAAAGCTGTAATCATTTGGCTTTGGATTTATGGTTTATACACACAAAGATTAAAGTCCAACTCATGAAGGCATTCTACAAACCTTTATGGTGATCTTACTGTATTTATGCCCTACCACAGCTACTGAAACTCGAGTGTGTGCTTAAAATACTACAAATACTTATTTGCTGAATTGGTATCCAAAACTATACAGCAAAAGGAAATGTGCTGATGTGCCTAAAATTCAGCTCCACGTGAATGGCTACAAGGTGAGGCATCCCTGTGTGAGCAGCTCCCAACGGGGGAGGGGGGAATTGTCTATGGAAATGGAACAAGTCAGACTTTAATGCAGCCCCGGGCGTGCACACAGTCACAGCTCTCCTTTCTCAGGGGCTCCAGCCCGAGCCCCTTCACCGGGCAGAGCAGCAGCGGGAGGAGTTTCTGGGAGCCCATCCCGTGCCGGGCCCAGGCCCCGCCGCGCCTCCGGTCCCCACACCGCCCGCGGCTCGCTCTGAGGGAGGAAAAACACCGCGGCCACACGATCCTCAAACAACCAGTCCAGGCGGAGACGGAAGGAAGACACAAAGCGCTGAGGCGTCGGGAGGGTGGGCAAAAATAAGCAAAAGTGGGGAGATGGCACGGAGATGGGCCTGGGAGGCACCGGCGCTGCCGCCGCTCCCGGCCCCGCTCACACAGCCCTGTGGCGGTGTCCCCGTGAGCGGCTCCCAAGGGTGCGCTCCGGCAGGCTCGGGACCCGCCGTGTGCCCGCCGCCGCTTCCCTCCCCGCCGCGGGATTGGCCGGCCCGCGCCCCGCCCGCCATCCCGCCCCTTCCCCTTCCCTTTCCCCTTCCCCTTCCCCCCGCCGGGCGGCCCCGCCCTCCCCGTCTTTCCCGCCTCCGGTTGGAGGAGCCGGCCGTCAATTATCCGGTCCCCGGCGCGCGGCCCAACTCCCGCGTCCTCCCCAGGCCCCCGCGGGCGGGGCGGGGGGCGTTCCGCTCTGCTCTCCTTCTATTGGCTATTTTGAGCCGTCAATCACCCGGCGCCGCCAACCGCGGCCGCCGCCACCGCCCCCGTCCCGCCCCTCCCCCTCCCTCCGCTCAACTCCGCTCGCTCCGCCAAGTTGCGCGGCCGCTGCCCGGCGGCTCCGGGTTCTGGTGGCGCCGCGGCCCTGGCGGAGCGCGGCCAGGCGGGATGACGGCGGAGGCGCGGGGAGCGCCCGGCGGCGGCTGAAGGCGGACCGGGGGCGTGTGGGAGCGAGCGGCTGGAGCCCGGGGGCGAGCCCGGCCGATGACAGCGGGCTCGACTGAGGGGGACGAGGAGCGAACGAGGCGGGAGCGGGGCGGCAGCGGCCCAGGCGAGCCCGTCCCGCGGCGGGTCGCGCCGCGCCGGCCCTGAGGACAGCGGGAGCCCGCCGGGGAAAGTTTTGGCGCTCGCCCGCCCCCGCCCCGCCGGGCAAAGTTGTCTTTGGGTTTGTTTGTTTGTTTTCCCTTTCCTCCTCCTCCTCCCCCCCTTCCGCTCCCCCGGCGGCTCCGCGCGGGGAGGAAACGGCGAGGGAAGCAGGAACTGAGGAGCCACCCGGGAGAGCCCGCTCCGCTCCGCTCCTCGCTGTGCTGTGTGAGGGCAGACAGGACTTCGTTTTTGGTCGAGTTTTGTTTTTTTTTTTTTTTTTTTTTTTTTTAAGCCCCTTTGTTTTTTGCCCGCCCGCTTCTCCCTCCGGTGCAATATATGCTCGTGGCGAGCCGCCCCGCCGCCCAGCCATGTCGGCGGCCATCTCTGCCGCGGAGAAGGTGGACGGCTTCACTCGGAAATCCGTGCGCAAGGCGCAGAGGCAGAAGCGCTCGCAGGGCTCCTCGCAGTTCCGCAGCCAGGGCAGCCCGGTGGAGCTCTCGCCGCTGCCCCAGCTCAAAGGTACGAGCCCGCCCTCCCCTCGGGCTGCAGGTGCCGCTGCCCCGCGCCCTCTGCCCTTTAGCCGTGTCCTCCCCTGCCCCGGCGCTTCCCAGGTGGGGACCCGACGGCAGGAATTCCTCCTCCCCTCCAGCGCCCCGCTGCCCGGCTCTGGCTCGCTGTCCCGGCCGCTCACTCCACCAACTCGCCACCCCCTTTCCTGGCCGGTTCGCCTGTTTTTTAAGCTCTTACTGGGGAAAATTTAGACCATGAGTTGAGTCCAGGAGTGCAGGGAGTCGAGCGCTAAAACCTGTGAGCGAGCGGCGACTCCTCCCACGGGGGGCTTTGCGAAGAGGAACTCACAACATCCTGAGTTACCGGGGAGAGAGTTGGGGCTCCGCTCCCGGGCAGCCTTGGAGCTGTGCTGCTGCTCTCCAGGAGCTGCTGCGGACACTTCCCCCTGCACAGTGTGGAAACACTCTCGAGTGAATGAAAAGTCTGCACGGAAAATAAGCAGCGAAGGTTTTATCCGCTGTGCCTCAGCTAAAACCTGAGAAGGCTCACTTCATTGCAACCTTCTGTGTCTTTGAACACCAGAATACGTTTCTCTATATTTTTAAAGTTACAAAAAGCGCATTTTGAGGAGGAAATGCAAGACTTTTTATTAAAGCATTTGTCAGGGACTTGAAAAATAAGGGAGAGCAATTACCTTAACGTGACCTGGCATGTTAATTTTGCTCCCACTGCCTTTAAAGTCTTAAGGCTTTTGAAGCTGCATCATATGATGGTGGGGAAAAAAAAATCTGATTTGCAGCAAATATCCAAAATCTGACTATGATACAGCAAGCTTAAAAGTATTCCTAGGTACTAAGGGTTGTTTTTTTTTTCAGTTTGATTTTTATGGCATTTACAGTCGTGTCTAGTGTTTCAAAACAGTCACTTTTTCCTGCTCTCTGAGTGGCAGATGTACATGAATCATAAATCTGGCTCTTAGCAGAAATATTATTGGCTAGAAATAAGCTTAGGCAGGGGAGTAACAAGGGCAGGGTTGTTTGTTTGGTTTTAACCTGTTTGTTGCAGTGGTTTTGGGTGTTAGTTTTAACAACAGCAGGGGTGTTCTCGCTGCTTGTTTTGGGCTTTCCTTGCTCTATCAAGTTGTGTCCTTTCTTGGTCCACTACTTAGATTTGAGGGATTTACAGCCTGACTGATTTGTTTGAAATCCAGATTCAGTTTCTGCTGTTCCCATGCTGTTTAGGCAATACGTTTTCCTCAGAGTTGAATTTTAGAAACCGCACTTGAGACTTTGTGAAGGCCCTTGGTAAATACTGCACATAGGTGGCAGACTTCAGAAAGTCTGAGCCCTGGTCCAGCAAACAGTTAAACATACGTGTGTTATGCAGGGAGCAATTCCAGCTTAAATCAGCAAAATGTCCAAGTTTATATTCTTTGCTGAGCTTGGGACTTTAATATTAAATTTTTAACTCTGCATTATTAAGTCTTGTAGTTTTGTGAGTGCGGTTTTACAGCTTTTTTACTTGTAACACAGAGAAGTTTTGCATGGCATCAGCAGCTCAGATGTTTGGAAATTTGAAGCCATAAACCAGCAGAGGAATTTCTTCAGTTATGCAGAGTTTTATAGTAGTTTGAGTTGCCTTAAGTTCTTAAAGGAAAATCCCTTCGGTCTTTATGCTCAAGATTCAGATGTGAAGTCTTGCCTCCGAGACCTCTTTGGGCAAAATATACTTTTAGGAGCTGTAGCATCCCAAGTAGCCAGTTTGCAGAAAGTCAAGCAGCACACTTTGTTTTTCTCCCTTAGGTTTGTGATGTTAGATTTGTCCTAAACGTAGCTATGGGCATGGGATGGTTTCTTTTCATCTGTTCATGTTCCCTCTCTCCCTTTTCCTCTTAAACCTTCCTTACCCCTGAAACCAAAAAAGGTTCTAGAAAGAGTTTGCTCTCTCTATGAATGGACTGCTTTATAAAACTGTTTGTTCTAATCACATATGTCTTGGGAAGATAAAGCTTTGCTTTATTCTTTAAAGTTGATATGGAATTCAGCAGTAGTTTTGATGCTGCCAGTGTAGTATCATCTACAGAATCATGAGCCAGAGTTCCCAGGGATGGGCTAGAAAAGGAAAGTGCAGTCATTGTAACAATGCCTATGGGTGCTCAGCATACACGTTTGTAATTAGAATAAGTTTTTGCTTTATGTTAAACCTGAGGTGTTTCAAACCTGTATTGGGAGAAAATTGAATATTTTTAGATGAAAAAGCATTTTGGTATTATGCTGCTGTAAAATATTTCAGGTTGTTTATAGGTATTGTCTTGTTTTATTGTTTTTAAGAGAAAATATTCTAAAATAAGTATAGACAGTATTTTAAAACTCCCCAGTAGGTTTGTCAGACTGGCTTAAAACACTTGCATCTGTTTTTCTGGAGGGAGAGATGTTCCAGAAGAAAAATAGAAATTACCCATCACTTTAGAAAGTGCCTTCTTGGGTAGAGAGTCTTGTGGGGTTTTTCCTTTTCTCTAGGGGCTATTTGGTTTGCCACTGAAATGGCCAGCGCAGATAGTGAGACACACTTTCAGAGTTGTATTGTTTCAAAGCCTTTAGACAGAGAATCTTAAAAATACATATTTGTGCAGCTAATTGTACTGCTGCTCTGAATTACCAAAACTCTGTGCTTTGGCTGTACTTTGGCTAGCAGTGATACCTCACATCTCTTTACTAGTGGGTAACAGTCTCAAGTAGTACCCCAGCAGCAGGAACTCTTCCCTTCAGAGGTGTTGTTGGGGGAGTGAGATGGAGAGGATGGATGGTAAGATGGTGTGTTGTGATTAACATTCAGCTTATCTTTGTGTGTGATGATATCTGTCCTGTTTAGATGAAAGCTCAGCAAAACCTGACCGATGGCAGGATACTCAAAATAATTATTTTTACCCAAAGTTTGCACAATAGAAGAATTTTGAAGAATCTTCAGCCAAAATAATATGCTGGAACACAGCAGGATTTTGTCATTTCATGGGCAATTCTGAGAGTGTGACTTTTAAAGAAATTCAGCAAAGGAAGTGGGTTTTTTTGTTGTCTTAAGAAGTGATAATTTTGTCCCAATAAGAAATTGTTTATAGAGACTTGGATAGAACATGGCAGTTGCATCTCTTTTTCAAAAATGAAGGTAACTTGACCTTGGAACCTGATCTGACTCTCTCCAGCAGATGTATGCATGCTTGTCTCTGTCACTTCTGGTTGAAGCAGCATCTAGAAATACAGGTGAAATGTGATGAATAGAAAACACACTTGTTGCTTTTATTTAGTACAGTTAATGTGGCCTGTCAGGTTGTAGAGCAAATAATTTTTTTTTTCCTGTGTACCAAACATGTCAAGTGCACCTGGAAAGAATAAACATTTTGTGATGCCTCTTACCCTCACAAGAGAAGAATTGGAAAGTGGTCCAGAAATCTTTCAGCCATGCATTAGCCATAGTTAGAGAGATGGATCTCTGTGGGGCTGAGAGTTACAGAGGTGAAGTGTACTGGAATCAGGAGACATTTTTAAGAGGACCTCCCAGTGTGTAGTGTCAGCATTCAAATACAGGGTGTAAAATAGGTGTTAACTCTGGTTATTTTCTTTACCTAAACCCATGAGAGAGAGCTTGGGTTTGGCTGGAAAGCAGTTACTGTGTCCAAGCTAAGTTTTTGTGAGAACGTTGCAGAGAGGCCTGGTAACCTTGCCCATAGGTAAAATTTTAGTGTTATTATATCTGAGGATCAGTTCAAGCCTCACTCTTTGACTGGTTTTGAGTCACATCGTGTGTGTTTCAGAGTGACATAAATAAGTGGAATTAAAAACAGCTGAGAGGAATTTTCTTGTCCTATTAAGTCGCCTTTGCTCCCCAAGGGAAAATGTGCTTCAAAGTTTTAGAATGATTTACTTTTACTAAAGCCTTAATAAATATTTATAAGTGAAAGGAGAGTTTTCTCTCTCAGATTTGCACTTGTTTTTTTGTATCCCTCATGATTCATTGTTATTTCCTCTTCTGTAGTCCCCCATCCTCCACCTTTTGTATTCAGCATCCCTTGCAACTGTGATCATCTTGGATGAGCTTTTCCTTAAAAGTGAGAATCTTTAATTCAGATGAACAGTGAGGATGTTCTGTGAGGAATTTATGTTTACCTCTTACTATAATCTCAGCAGGGTGCACTATGAAGTAGTCAAAACTTCCTTTTTAGTGAAGTTACAGTCTTGAGAAATAAACAACCTATAACGGAGGAAAAAGCTGTAGTAGTTCCATGAAAAACGAGCTGTTTGAATTTCTTTCTATATTAAGGAACTGTTCCTCGTTTATGGAGCGGAACATTTTAGTCTTTAATTCTTAACAAATTGACCTTTTTTATCCGTAGACTCGAATTTTTGGTCTTGGAATATACTTCCATCAAAAGCAACTCCTAAATATAGAGCCTATTGACAGTCTTCACATGAACTTTTCTATTTCAATCTTTCACATCTTCCATGTGCCAGCTGAGTATCAGATTTCTTTTTCCATATTCATTGCTTTCTGGTTTAGTCAGTAGTTTTGCAGGTGCTGAATTTAATGTTAGTTGCTGTAGGAAATACAAATGGAATTAGTTATTGCTGCAGGCTATCTGATCAAAAGGTGGTTACTTCAATCTATAGATTTGAGGGGTTTTTTTTTTAACATCTCTCTATCTTAAAATCATTCAGTGCTTTGGAAAAGGTGTCATACCAACAGTTCTGGACAGATCAATATTCTTTTGAAGCACAAAGGGGATATGTGTTGTGTTCTGATGTAAAAAAAGACAATTCCACTGAGAAGGCCATAAAATTTAGCTTCTATACCCTTGTTGTTCTGACTCCTGTTTTGATCCAGCAGGTTAAAATTATGGTTTTTAGCAGCACATGGATTTGGAGGGTTGGAGCTGCAGCCCAGTTAGATGAATAAGTAGTAAAAAACACCTGTTTTAGAAGACTCCCTTGGCAAAATGCTCTACTGGGGACTAGATGGTAACTTCGTTTTAAAGTCTGAATCATTGATTCCTTCAGAGAATTACTGAACTAGTTTCTCTCAAGTTTTGATGAATTTGTGGCCTGTGAATAATGTTGTCTACAAGATGCCTATTTCATAGTATGTTTCTGACTTGAAAGCAGAGTTCATCACAGTTAAGGTTGCCTTCAGTTTTCCTTTACAAGACCTTATCCTCAGCTGCTTACAGCATTGCTGAACTGTTTGGACTGAAGTTTTCCATGCCAAGTAAGGACAGTTTTATTTGCAACTGTTCCTCAGGCTAATTTTCTTAGTTTCAGCAAAACCGATTCAAACTACTTTGAACACTAGAGGAAAGATAAATTTGTATAGTGCCAATATTAAAAAAAACCAAAAAAAACAAACAATAAAACCATGAATTGTGTTGAGATTTAATGCTTGCTGTACTTAGCATGTGGTTCTTAATGCGAACAAATCTCATTTGGTCCAGGTTCCTGTTTGGTCCTGTTGTGGCTCAGCATCAGGACTGATGAGTTGGTATCTACCAGGCTGTCATGTAGAGCTCCCTCAGTGTCTGCTGTGCTGCTCCCATCTGCTGTGCTGAGCCTGCTCTGTGTGCCTTTCTCTGGGCTTCTTGTCTGTGGTACTGCTGGGACAGCAGCCAAGTGTAGGCAAAGCTGTCATTTTCTGCAAGCAAGAGCCCAGGAGTACATTACAGGTGGAAGCATGGTATGGAACTGCCGAGATGATGGAAAAGCTTAAGTGGGAAGAGAGGGCAGAGGCCAGCTCCTCTCCGATGGCTGCAGGGTGCTCAGTGTTTGGAGTCTCAACACTCCTGTGGAACTTTCTGGAAATGTTTCTTACCATATTCTCTTCTAATTTCTTCATAACTTTTCATTGTAGTTGTGGATTTTGGACTTCCTGTGGTCTTCCTGAAACTTCACAGGCTTAGGGGTTTTGTTCTGTACATCAGGAATTGATTGCAGGTTAGCTGGTTCATCAAATGAGAGGTTTTTTTTCCTTGAGAATTTAAAATTGAGGCGAGCAGAGCTGTACATTTGGGGGTGGGAAGTGGAGCTGGGAAAGGCTGATGAAATGTAAATGCAGGATACTAGGCCTCAGTATTTTAAGGATATGGAGGCTATGGGAACAAACAGTAGTCTGCTCAGAATTCAGCAGACCTATATCCTGCTAAAATAGTAGCATGTACTGCTGCAATGGGTATGGTGGAAAAAAAAGGCTATAGATTAAAAAAGGAAAATAAGAATGGTTCTGCTGTATTGCCTTTTGCTATTGGGAAAAGATTTCTGTCTCATTCTCAAGTTTCTTTGCTGTTGTTTCTCTTGATCTTACCAAGCAAAGCTTTGGTGAAATTGATGGGTTTTGTCAGCTTTGTTGCTATGATAGGATTCAGGAGATAAATGCAAATTTTGCTGGGGAGTTGGGAGGTCGAGTGAGAGTAACCGCAAAAATTACATTTGTGCATGTCTATTCAAGAACAATGCTGCAAAAGGAGGATGTTTTATTTCTAATAAATCATTTATTGTAACACTAAGAATTTAAAATGTGATAAAGTTACTCCCTACAATAAGAGAAAAGCTTTCCACATGTTACACAAGTTTCAAATGTCTGATTAGAAGTTTCTATCCGAGACCATCACAGGCTCAGAGAGTTAGCAAGCTCTGGGTAACAGACCATGGAAGTGGCACAGTAGATTTTCTCAGCTGAAAGAGGAGGTGGGTTGAGCAAGTTTAGAGAAGGACAGTATAGCATGGGGCAGGAATGCTGATCTGAAAATGATCAGGAATAAAAAGTCACAGCAATGTGTCTCAATATGAATGGGGATACAACTTCATTTCTGCTATAGTTGTATTAAAGGATTAGCAGAGTACACCACTGCATAAACAAGTGAGCTTTTAAAAGTGGTTTAATAGGTTTATTTCTGTAGATGCTTGATTCTTCACAATACAGAGGCACAGTCTTTATTTATTAATTTCATCCCAAGTAAAATTATATGGGAGATGTAAGGGGGAAAAAGTGGTTTTTAAAAAAAGGTTCTAATTTAGTGTAATTCTGTAAAACTTTTGAGAAGTGTATTGTATTTTCCATTACAAATTCTATGCTTGAAATCTGACATACATGTCAGATTGAAGACTTGTTAAGCAGCAAAATTTTGGTTCACCATGTCTGTAAAAGTAACAAATTGTTAGAACTGAGCTTAGGTCTTGAATAATGTATGGGAAACAAACCTGTGCATTTCAGCATAGTTGGATTCTGTAGGAAAACAGTTACTGTTGTTTGGAGAAGAAAAATTATGTGAGTATCAGCACCCTCTAGAGAGACATGGGCTTGGTCACACAGAAAAGTCAGGAAGGACAGGGTTTGGTAATATATATTTGTTCATTTTCCCTTAAGAGTAGGAAGCAGGATTAAAATAAACCAAATACATCAAAATGATGTAAATTGAGTTTAAAAATAGCCAGGAGATTTTGCCAAATGGGAGAGGACTTAAAAGTACAGGTTCCCTCATTACTGAACACTTAATGTTTAGAGTTTTTGGTAGAAAGAGTGTAACTGACAGAGTTTGCTTAAAATTGATGAAAAAATTATCTCAACCTTTTATTTATGAGGCTAAATGTTTACTTCACTTAAATTAAGCAAAGAGATCCTGCAAATGTTTTGTATTTGTCTGCTCAGGATGGTCTGTTGTCGTTCAGGTTGGTAGGAGTTGTGTCACTGAATCCAGCACAACCAGGATTTCACCTGTGTTCCCTGTCTAATTTAATCATGTTCTTGCTACTGCAACAGAATTATAAAGTATCTCTTTATATTATTGATCCCAGAAGACTTTGAAAAGTAAGATAACGTTTGTTTAGCCAACTTGTAAACTATGTATTTATCCAAGGAGTAAATCCAATGTTTGTAACTTCCTCACAGATTTACGCAGGAATTCAAAGGAAGAGGTGGGTTTTCCTTGTCTTTTAAAAAGTTAGATTGACTGCTTCCTCTGGCACACATTTCCTCTTAAATTACTCCTCTATGCATCTCCTTCACGTTTAAAAGCTAAGTGCTAAATTAACTGCAAAATGAGTTTCTGTACTACTGTTAAAAGTAGTGTTTAACAGCTACTCTTGGTTTCAGTAAAGGGTCTTCTTATATTTCGCTTAGCACTAATATTGCCATGTAAAAATTACATGAATGTTTCTTCAGTTTCTGGAAAATAAACTTGATTTGTGTTGACTTGCATGTTCTAGTGTGATGTCAAACTGGAGCAGCTTCATCATCTTACTCAAAATTAATTTTATACTTGGATATGGTGAGGAAATGATGGGGAAGAGTACAAGTTAATAGATTTTTAATCAGTTAATTATATGCCACACAGATCCACTTATGGCATACTTCATAATTACCACTCAGTAATTATAAACTACCGTGACTGACAGTAATGTCAGTCAGACAGGAGTTTTGCAGTTGACTTAATGTAAAGGGAACTTAAATTGCAAATACAGTTGCTGTCCCTTCAGACTAACAAGGTGCAGATCAATTGGTTTTGTTCAAGCAAAATGTTGAGGTCCCTATGAATTGAAAATATTATTAATGCAGTCCTGGATAATGGGTATTAAGCTGAAATTTTTACTGAGCCTGTGTGGCATGCAACTTTGTCTCCTGCTTTTCAGCTCTCTGTGTGCCCTGGTAAAATTTGTGCAGAGCACTACAGCTGTTGGGGGGTAAAATAGATAACAGAGCTGCTCAAATTATTCTTTTATTTCTTAGCAGGATAGATGCGAAATGCTTACTTGAGTCCATCTTGTCACACCCTCAAGGGCTTTATTGCATCTTCAAAATTAATTATGAAAATCCAGTATTTTGTTGAACCATTACACTTTGATAAATAGTGTTTCTTTAAGCTCAAGTGCTTCCATTTGTGGAGAAGTGTAAATAATGTCATGTTTTGGGAACATGGAGCATCATACCAATTGTCCCTTCTGATCTTTTTGATTTGGCACACTCAGAAGCTTGGTCTGTAGTGTCCTTCCATTTCTGTAGTCTCTTGGGTTTTGTAGATGGGTAATTTTCCTGGCACGAGAGTGAATTACCTGGAGTAACAAGTTACTTGTGCAGCCTCTCTGGGTGCATTCACCTTGTGGCTCATTCAGTGTAACCTGACTTAGATTTTAAAGAAAGGACCTGTTAACATACACAGGGCTTTACCCTGATCTTTGTTTGCCCTCTTGTTAGGAGGACTTCTTGAAAGCATCTCTTTTTTACCATAAAAAACCCCTTTGTTACATTTCAATATTTAAAAAACTATTCCAGAGCTGTCTTTTCTGTTTGGAAAAGTTTTGTTTGAGTTTCAATTCTTGGGCTTTTGTATTGATTTCTGTAATTTTACATTAAAGGTGCTTATCTGTCCCATATTCATATCTTCTGAGAAATAATTTCCCATTCAGTAAATTAACTACTCTCCCTTTTCCCGACTGAATGACCTGGCTATGCATATGGATTCCACAACAGGATTTATCACCCTTAAATTTAGAAGTCTCTTCCTTAGAGAGTCAGGTTCCTGTTTTAAATTAATTTTTAGAGGCTCTGGGTATATTCAAAAAAGGCTTATCCTGCCATATGATCAGTCACTAAAACTGCTTTATGGGTTTTGAATGAAGACAGCAAATACAGCGGCAGTGTGTGCCAAAACCATAAATGGATGGAGAGCATCATAGTTGACTTATAGGTGGGAGCAAGCTTATTTCAAGTACGAGCAGTGGGGGGGGCTAATTGTTTTTTGAAAATATAACACTTCATCTGTGTAAGAAGTGAAACTTCTTTGCCTTTTCTAATAAATACAGTATCACTCTGAACAAAACTTCATATCGTTAGTCAGGTGCAAATTCCTCAACTTCTCAGTACTTTCAAAAGCAACACTGATTCAACTGTGTCAGTTCATTGGACAATTTTTCCCCCTGCTTTTCCTTCTTGTTGTTGCATGGAACTGAATTTCATCTAGATTCTGAACTACTGGCATGCTCTTGAGGTAACCTTTGTATTGTTAAACTTGTACATTTTGTTAAGGGTGACTTTAGTGGGTTTTTCTTCTTCTTTTTCTTTTTTTTTATTCCTGTTCCAGTGATTGGTATGCTTGGTGAGTTTTTATTTGTTTAAAGAATCAGTGGTGCTTTAACTCTTCTTTTTTTAGAAAGCGTGGTAGAAATAAGGTGAATTGTGGCAGGCCCAGTTACTAGTCTAACTTTAAGGACCAAGAGGATAATTTATATTACTTTTTGCATTTTAACTGTTTGTTGTCGTCTGTAATTAAACAGTAAGAAATGGGGCTATTAATACAAAAGCATTTCAGTAGTGTACTTTCTTACTCTCTGAAGTGTCTCGGTTGACTCAAATCTTAATTAAAATCAAGGGATTTAACATGGTAGTAGCTGGAGACTCTTAACTATGTGAAGTTTTAAGAAAGCCTGGAAGATGGTAGAAAAACAATCTAGATAAGACACTTGCAGTTCATTATCATTGCAAGAAGCTGTGTCACAGAATTTGTGACAGATGTTGTTTGATCAGCACGGGCTTTTCAGATTTTCTGGAGTGATTTGTTGAGGTCAACTGCTGGCCACGTGGAGCAGCAGATGAGACTCTCTGAACAAACAACAATATCTTACTAGGTGGGAGACAGCTTTCCAGGAGCACTTTTTACTGAATGACTTAAAAATTATCTATAGCCTAGACTTGTAACTAACTCTCTAAACTGCAGTGCTGTGTGTGAGTAAAAGGAATTGTTGATTGTTTTCTTTTTTACTTTTCTGGCATGTATCACAGAATTAATCTTAAATTCACAGTATTCCAATGAGCAACATTTCTGATTTTCTTACTATTTCAAAAGAGATTGGAGATTTACCATGTGGAGTGTGCAAGTCTTGCCTGATGACCATCTGCAGAATAGCTTACTTAAAAATGGAAGTACAGGAGAAGCTCAGTTTGTTATCTTAATTGCCCCTTTGCAGTCATGATTTCTGAAATGAAGAGGTTAAATGTTAGAAAGGGTTGACCAACTTGGAAATTCTGTGCCAAGTCCTTTTTGTGTTTGTGGGTTGGTTTGGTTTGATTTTGTTTATCTCCTATAGGTAATATAAATTCCCTTTCTATAATGATTGAAAATGCGTTTTTACTTCATTGTCTTCCAAATCTCCTCCTCTAGTGAACAAACCACTGAATAAGGAGCTGGTTAACTTTTAATATCCATAATGTTGTTCTGACTCCCGTATCTGTGCTGGAAAGTCAGAGTTCTGTTTACTGACAACATGCAGAAAAATTCACTCAGCCACTTCCAGAGTCCTGGCAACATCTGTAGATTTTGGGGTAACAGGTAATTTGAAAATACCTTCTTTGAACTCTTGATTGGAAGGGGCAGAGGAAAAACCTACAACCCTGGTCTACTAAAAAATAGTGCTTATTCCTTAGGATGACAAAGATTTTTTAATGTGGAGAACCTGAGAATATTGGTGAAAAGTTCCTTGGATGCCTACGGTGCTGCACAGAGCTCATCTGAGTATCCCCATCAGTTTCAGTGGGGCTGTTGAGCTGCCAAAAGCTGGAATTGTGGGAACTTCTCTTATGGGTGTATGGAGTTACCTGGGGTATGTTATATACGACCAGGGGAGCCAAGTATATGGGGGCTACACTTTTTCTTTAAAAAGGAGCTTGAAGTGATTTAAAACAAAACAAAAGCCCCAAAATAACCAAACCCCACAACAAACACAAAATCCAAAATGTATCATTCTCAAATGTGTCTAACTGAACTGAAAAATCTTACCTACATATTATCTCATGGCTCAATACTTGGATGATATGGTTCCAGAGGAGATGGTAAACTAACTTAGCAGCTCACTGCAGAGAGCTTCTGCTCCCATGTCTAATCCTGTGCCAGAGCTGATGCACATTAGACCCCTCCAGAAGTCATTTAACCTCACTAATATGACCATGTTATTGAGTTAAAGCAGCTTAGGAAGAGCCTGACAAGTTCCAGAGCCAGTGCTGATGGATGGATGTGACTAGAACAGAGAAGGGGAAGGGAGGAGTAAATGGGAAAGGGGGTTACAGGAGGAGACACCTCTCTCAATCTTGTCAGCCAACAGCTTGGCTGCCTGTCAGGCTGCAGATGGAGACTTCTGAGAACCTGGAAACACTCTGTGCCCTGTTGTAACATCAACTTCACCAAAACTGCATCTCCTAACAATGTTTTGCCGTGCCTGTAACATCAGCACTGACACTCAGATGCTGGGAGAGATCACAACAATCATATACATAAGAGCTCTCTGGGACAAAACCAAATATTACATTTAGGTCAAATGGGACTCCCCGTGCTTGGTTTACGCAAGTGGGGCAGAGTTTATCACACTAACTCTTTTTCAGACTGATGGTGTCTCTAAGAGGAGCAGGCTGTGCTAGAATGTTGATTCCTTTAAATTAAAAGCCCCAAAATCAAAGCCGGAGATTCGGAGTCTCACAGTCAACGTGTTCCTCTCTCCATGTCAGTGTTAAGGCTTCATCCTGCTCCAGCAGATCCCTCCACCACTGAGTAACAGCTGAATACAGGGCAGTAAATGAAGCCAGACAGCAGAGACCAAATCCTAAACTTTGCCCTGTGGAATGCAGCATAATTATGGCACAATCCTTTTCGTGTATTCAGTTTGTCAGGGAATTATGGAGAGGTGTAGAGTTGTCACCGAGTTCTAAGGTGATATGTGGTACTTTATTCCATAATGTCATTGTCTTCTAAGTGCTTGAAAGGGCTGTGTATGAACTGCTGTAAGAGGCTGTCAGACAAAAGCTCCTTCGTCATTTCTCTGGGTTCTGCATCTTCCTGGGGTAGCTCTTCCAGGAAAAAGCAAAAATATTTAATTAGAGAGACTTAAAAAAAAAAAAAAAAAAAAAAAAAAAAAAAAAAGTGGAAAATGTTTGCAAATGTTTAAGAGGGTTTGTTTTGTATTGGCAGGGAAACTACGAATTTTGAACTTGCCATTTGTGTAGTCGAGAGAGTTTTTGTGGATTTAGAATCTAGTTTCTGCTGATGAATCAAGGATTATGTTAGGTTCTCTGGCTTTGTACTGAAGGTCTTGGGTAAACAATTTTGTTGAGAAAGGAGAATTATCTTTCTTTTTCTTCCAGGAGGAAGGCCTGTAAATGTAAGAGATAAATATATTGTAGGAAGACATTGTTGTAGTGTGTTTTTGCCTCCAGTTATGTACCAGTGAGGTAGCTCTTGTGAATTCATTTTCTTTCCCTATTTTGCTTGGGCCTTCCCTAGAAAGATTAGTCTCCTAACTCAATGTTCCATGCTTAGATTTGCATTGGTGACCTTATAAATCTGAAAGCATTCAATTTGGAGCCAAGTCTGTACAATCATGCTATTTCAACATTTTAAAATTCCTGCTCAGGAAGAACTTCCAAGTCAAATTGCTTGCTACTTTTTGTCCTTTATTATCATGCCTAGTGTCTGTAATGGGAGGGGGGGTTGCAAACAGTGGAAATAGTCTGTGGGGAATTGTATTATGAAGTGCAACAATCAAATTAAGTATTTTAATCACATCCAAGCTCTCTACTGTCTATCATGGAAATGACCAGAGGCAAGTCACGATTAAAGTGGATCATAATTTGTAGTACTTCTTTTGGTGCTAGATGTTAAGTTTTTATCTTCAGGATTTCCCATCATCCTGCTTGATTCAGGGTTGGTTCATTAAGGCATCCACTGTCTACTTCAAACCTAATTTATCTTCTGTGGTCTTTATGGTATTTAGGGTATTTGAAGATTAACAATTATCTTGAATTGTGCATGTACAATGTAAATCTTCATAGAACATTAGATCGAAGCTGGTTTCAAAATCATGCTGTGGATTCAGCTGCTTAGGCTAAAAGCTCCAGTGTTTATGCTGTTATGGTGTACAGTTTATTTTATTCCTAGAACAAACCATTGTGATATGATTTCGTTGTGGTATATAGTTGTCTAGCTTTCACTGTGCTGGGATAGTTAAAGGCAAGGCTTTGAAAAGTTAAGAACCCTATCTGACAAACAAATTTTCCTCAGTCACTTGGTGGTTCCCATGGTACCTTTCATAACATTCCTGGGACAAATGTGCAATGTGTCAAGCAGGGATTGAGCACATGAAGATAGATTGTGCTGATAGAACAGAACTGGCTTTTTGTTACCTTATTTTTGCCATGGTTGCACATAATTTTCATCTCTTGCAGATGTCTAGAGTAGTAAGTTGATAAAACAATTGTGTTCCCCTTGTAAGTACAAAAAAAGGATGTGTGCTAAGAATAAAATACTTTCTTTGGTTTTACTTTAAATGTTTCAATAGTAACGAAACAGATTAATGGGCAGGTTTTTCATTTGAGGAAACGTGTCCAATTGAAAGAGATCAGGTTGCTAACGAAATGGGCTGCTGGTGCATGGCAGGGGAGAGATTCTCTTTTACTCTGGTGTCTAGCTGGAAGTGGCTGATGCAGGAATTTATTTGGTATCCTAGGGTAGGTAGTAAGTGATTTAATTATTTTGTATGAATTCCAGTTACAGGCATTTAATCTGAGCTCTTTAGCTTGTTTGAACCACGGTTAGAAGTATTCAGGTGCTGTCTGCTGGTTTTTGAAACTTCTAAGCAAATTTTGCTTAGTGATACTTCATTTTTAATTAAAAAAAAAGTCTGTTTAATTTTTATCATCAGCTAATCGTATTAGCTGTGCCTCTCTTGTGGACCTTTGTAACTTGCAGTATAGTTGAAGTGAGGGGAAAAAGAAGAGTAGGCTTGGTTCCTGTGTTAGTCTCGCTATCAGCTTGGAGCTAGCAACAAAAAAAGCTGCCCTCCCTGTGTCGATTCCTTAAATTAGGCTTTTTGGATTTTATCCTCAGCATGTCAGTGTTATTGCTTTGTTGCTATGATACAATACTTACTCATGCAATCCGCTGTAGAATATTAGAAGATCTGACCTGAAATGTTACGTAACTTACAAATGTTTTTACAGCTGATGTTCATTATTTTGCAGAGTGTAACAATTCGTGTCTTTGTAGTTATCTGAGTGAAATAAGCATCATGCAAGGGTTTTTTATTCAAAAGAAAAATGGTTTTAAAATGGCAGAATTGACATTCAGAAGTGTGAATCGTTCTTCGTGAGGGAGTAGTAATTGCTGGCTCGTTCAAAAGCTCCCCGAAGTTGTTGTGCTCAGCTGAAGGGATCAGAACTGTCAGGTGGGGAAAGGGAGCACAGTGCAGTATCCTGGTGCCTCAATTTCCAGGGCACAGTGAGCAGTATGGCTTACAGTGGAGGTGTGCCACTCCATTTCAGCAATTACTTTTTGCTTATGGAAACGAAACAATTCTATCAGATAACTACTGAATATTACACCTGCTGTTGACTGTTGTTCCAGCCACTAAATGAAAGGTATTTTGGTAGGAAACTTGAGAAATGGGCGTTATCAAAATGAACTGTTAAAGGTATAATCTTAACAAAGTTTGTCTAATTAGAATAATTCTAAAACATTAAAGAGAAGCATGAGATTTTTCCTGATTTGTTCAGGTTTTAAAGTGAGACTTAAGATTTTCAATACTCAATTGGCTTTTTCTTGTCTTCATAATTTTTTTTGATGATGAAACAGCTGTGCTCATAGCAGTACTGCAGTGAATGAATGATGCTAAAGGATGTAGTCAGGCTGTAGACAGGTCTTGAAAATTCTTCAGGGGAGAGCATTCTTTATTTGGAGATAGAATTTGGGATGATATTTTTTCACCAGAGCGAGTGAAATGCCTACTGGCTGATGGATGAGGTGATGCTGTATTGGTGCAGTGGCTTTGAACCCCTATAAACAGTTGAAAACAAGAACAAAAGACATATTAAACCAAATTTTCAGTTAAAACCATGACTTTTTTATGATTGTTATGATCATGCAGCTTTGGAACAGTAACAACATATTAAGGATGTATTAAATTTTTGAAGAGTGTAGTGCTTGATAATCCATCTCTTTTAGAGTTAATGTGAAATGCTAATGGAGGAATTCTGCTTATCAGATTACAGGGGTACTGAATGCTAAAATGAAAATGCTAAGTCACAGCCAAACACATTGTCTTAATAGGCCAAAAAATCTGGAAAATCCTTACATGACTAAGATTGCCATAAATTATTTAGACCAAAGCATTAAAATTCAGGATTAATCCTTTCGAAATATTGGAATTCTTTCTTCAGAGTAACGTTGATCACATGATGTCAAAAGTATGTGAAGCATTTTGCATTGAGGTAAAAAGACAAGGTTCCTTCAAAGCAGATTTTACAGCTTTTAAGCAGGTTACATAATAAAGGATTAGGGAACAGAATGAGACAAATCGGATGAATGAAAGGTTAGTTTGATGCCCTGCTTCTGGATATGACTTTTGGTGATGGAGAGCTGGGACTTGTTAATGTCTGTGTATTTCAAATAAAGTTAATTCAGGAGCTCATTGCTGGTGAATATCTGCTGCCATATACTGCCATATCTTTGTCCATTTTTTGTTTCATGTACCAATAGTTGGGGATGGTGGGTGTTCCATTCTAACATACAGATATTTTCAGTTTTCACACAATTGCTTAATAATTTGCTATTAGTTTGCTGACTGTGAAGCACAACGTTCCCCATTAAAAAACAAATCATAGCTATGCAAATTCTTGTCAACAAAATAGATTTAGAAATTCTGTGTTTTCTTCTACAGACTTAAGTGGTTTTTTTTTTCTTCTTCTTTTATAGATGCCACCTTCAATGAACAGCAAGATCTTTTTTGTCAGAAGTTGCAACAGTGTTGTGTGCTCTTTGACTTCATGGACTCTGTTTCAGACCTGAAAAGCAAAGAAATCAAGAGAGCAACACTGAATGAACTGGTTGAATATGTTTCAACAAACCGTGGGGTGATTGTTGAATCAGCTTATGCTGACATAGTGAAAATGGTGAGTAGAATGCTCTTGTTATAGTTTGAATTTTAATAAAATATCTTAATCAGTTTATTACTCTAATGGTGTTTGACTCAAAATTGTGGTTGGTTATTCTGCTTATACAATACAATATAATTTGTTAATGGTAACTTGGCCCAGAAAGGCTTGTAAAAACAAACAACTTGAAAGTTTTAATTATGAGCTGAAACATGATGCATTCAGGTTAATTAAAATGAAAGAACTAGTACATTGCAGATACTTGCAGTCTGGTTAAGCTTTAAAGTTTTTCTCTTTCAGAAAATGGCAATATTTCAGTGCTGCCTATCTTTATTTACTAGTGGCAATGGAGAGTTAGGCTTAAGTTTTCTGGTAGTGATTGCTGCAGGGATTGGTGACAGCAGAAAGGTTTATCAGTATAAGAAAGCAACTCTATTTGTAAATACTGTATGTGGCTGCTTGTTATTGTTTTGTCCTTGGAGAGCTGTACTAGAGTAGCCTGAGTGGTTTGCCGAAGTTATAAACCATAGGATGACTTGTCTCATGCAATTGCCACTAATGGCTTGTTGAATAATGAACAAAATATTTGTGGTTGTTATCTGCTGTCTTTCCCAGGTGTTTATGTGCATTTTCAAATGCTACTTAAGTAATGTTTTTGATCTGCCTATACTCCATGTACAGGGAATGCAAGTGAATGCGGCTTGGGAATGGTCTGAATTTTTTATTCCTAGAAACCTGAAATGTAAAAACAATGGCTTTAGTGCCCATGCATTTACATGAATGGTTCTCTAAACTTTGGTGAAATTTACATAGATAAAATGCTGACTTTAAAAGAGCTCTCAGGAAGCAGCCTGCAACTGGTGTAGTTCTCTATACAGTAGAAGCTGATTTTTCCTTGAGGTTCATTTTGTTTGTTGTTTGGCGGTTAGTTTGTTGTTTGGTTGGGGTTTTTTTCTGGGCAGCTGATAGAAAAGATGAGATCTTTAATGTAAGTAAATGTGGATGTTTTGCCATTGTACAGGGCTAGGATTATTGAAACCCTTTTAATCATTTTGGCTGTTTCAGCAGATGCTTATTAAGTTTTACAAAAAAATCTGGGACACTGCAGGGTTGTGTATAGTTCTGTTTTTTAAAGGACCTGTTTCTCTATCTTAAATGTTTTTTACATGAGGAAATAAAGGACAAAGTATGTTCACCTCTTCTTAGGCTTCTTTTCTTTTTTTCTTGCTGCTGGTGGCAGCAAGCCTAAATCCTTACAGTATTTTCTTATTCTGTGTGCCCTCTGTAGCCCCTTGTTAGAAGAAAGAATATACTAACTAGCCCATAGTACTTGTTGAAGGGAGCTTTTCTTTTATATTGGAGTTGTTTTCTTTTCTTGGAGATAAGGTGGTGTTGAGCTGTTCTTTTGAGGTTTTTGTTGTTGTGCAAATTATTGGATTCTGTGGATGCTTGTTTTTCTTTCCATAACAAATTTCCATCTCCTTTTCTCCCCTAAAATGACAGAGAGTGAAGAAGCTCAGCGAGAGCTTTAAATGCTCAGTGAGAGCTTGAGACAAAAGATCTCTCCAAGCTTGAATAGTATTTCTAATCTCCCTGGCAACTGGCAGCAGAAAAGGCCTTTCCTGTGAATTAGGATGAAGTACCAGCTTTCACAAAAAAATCTGCACGGGTCTGTCTCTCCCTCCATGTAACACCTGTGTCAGGCTGGAGGCCTTTCTTGGTAGCAAAACTTGTATGAGATTGAAGAGTTACTGTTTCACTTTGTTTTGTTTGGGGGTTTAAGTTTTTAGGCTGTTCAGTGTTCCTACATTAGAAGAAAAAAAATTGAGTTTTACTGCAGAGTTTGAAGTGTGGTTTTGGGATGAAAAAGTAGAAATGGCCTTAAGGAAATCCGACTATCATCTGGCTGGTAGTAGAGGACAGGCAGACTAAAGAATTCCCTGAAAAAAGCCAGAGTGGCAGCAGTGGCAGAAGCAGGAATAATCTCTTTCCAAAGCCCGTTGTTTTTCCCTAGGCCTGGGATACCTTCTCTCCAGCTGGCAGAGGAAACAGCCTCAGGTTTCAAACAGGTTTCCTTGGAGTCACCTGAGCTCTGGGGGGGCTGAATCAACAATGCCTTAAAGATAGCAGGAAGGGAAATAAAGTGTTGTTTCTGACCAGTGAATAGGCAAGGTCTGTGCAGGTGAGGAGGTCTCTGCCATTCCTTCCCTTCCTGCTCTCTGTTGCCAGGATTGCTGCTGAGCCAGGGATCACACAGGCTCCTGTGGTTGTCTCTGCTCTGCCTGGATCCTGAGGAAGGGAGCTTGAAATTATACCAGTGTCATTTCAAGCCACTGAGGATGGAACAACATCATTTTAAAGAAGTCTTTGTTTAAATGAATGTACAGGACACACTGTAGGGTATCTTTTTGGTGTCCTGGGCAACTTGATTTTCCTTCAGCTGAGGAGTTTTGGCTGCAAATAGTTTAGAAGGTGTAGCACAGCAGTCAGTGCACCTCTTTTCTGGGTCATCTAAAACTACTGTCTTCTCTGTTTGGAAATTCTCAGTTAAAAGCACTTTAAAGCTAAAAGGAAATTAAGATTTGGCATAATGAATATTTTAAGTTTTAAAACTTCCTGGGAAATAAGAAAGTTCCACCTTTTATCAGTTTCGGGAACGTGACAGAAATGTCTCTTCAGTACACATAACTCTTCATCTCCTTGTGCCTATCAACCTTGCCTTGTTCCCCAGCAGATTATAAAAATCTAATGTAATGAGGTTGTCCTAACAGGCTGTATGAGCTGTGAATTCAGAATTTATGAGAAATCAGGTTTCCTCAATCTGCACACTCAGAAATTGGAATTAAATCAAGTATCTTTCAAATGTTCCAATCAAATGTACCGACAATAAGGGCCTTTTTTTTTTTTTCCTTTTTTTGTTTTAATAAAATATAATTGCTGTATCTCAATACACTAACTGGCACATTTTCTGAAGTCATTTTTGGAAAACTTTGAGGTTTAGTTTAGAAAGCTGATGCTGGATTTATCTGGAAATCTATCCAGCTTTAAAAATCTTTAATGATTCGTGTTTCTAAAATCAGTTTTGGGATAAGACACCACTTAGGAAAGAAAAATAATGTTTTAAATATACGAGAGGCTATAGAGAACAATTTGGGTGACTTCAGGATCTTTCTAAAGTCGTTTTGCTCAATTCTTCAAACACCTTGGAGACTCCATGGAATATGTGTAGGAGGATTTTCTGCAAACTGTTGAACAGTTTCTTTTGTGCTTAGTAGGCTTGGGTAGTAAGCAGCTACTTAAAACAGATTTGATCAAAAAGACTAAAAGAGTTTGAAAGGTGATTGGAAAAGTCGGGTTAAACTTGTTCCTGAAAGAACGGTAGAAAATGCAGAAATGAAATGAACTTCATGTTCTCTTTTGTTTGTGTTAGAGATTTAAATCCAGTATGTTATATCTGGTGCAAGAGATGACATTTTTCCCTTGAAATCTAAATGGTCTTCTCTCTGCACTTTAATATACTTCAAAAATCCCTGATGAAACCTTTTTAAACTTGTCCTTTTGAAATTGATGTGACTGTATCCTGCTAAAAGTAACTTAGAGTAACTTTAATAAAAAATAGCTACTATGTGAAATGGAAAAGCTCGAATGGTTATGTGTTTCTAACTTTTCTAACCCTTGAAACATCTTGAAATTTTCCAAGGTGAAAAAATGTAAACAGAAACATCTTGAAATGAGGCAAAGTGAAGAACTGTAGAAATAAGATGTTTTTGGGATTGTTTGCCTTACATGACAGACATGCTCTCTTATATGTGGAGAGAACTCTCTTTAAATCATAATTGATTAGTTATATTTTTTTGTGGTCTGATATAAAAATAGCTCTTGGTGTCACATAGTTAATTTTTTTTTTTAATAGGGAAGCTGAATTTTTTTTAACTTCCATAGTTTCAGTGGAGTTTCTGGAATATGACCATGTCAAGCTACAAACTTGTAAAGCAGTTGAGACAAAAGTTACTTTCTTATTTTCACTGATGTGTTACAGACTTCTGGCTCTTTGTATTTTGCAGTTTTGAAAAAATGAGCTAGTGATTTATTATGTTACTTTTTTTTAAGATGGTTTTGTTTCTTTTGACATCAGGATAAATGAAGTACCTTAATGAGTGTGATCTGTGAAAGCATAAACAGTGATACAATTTATTTTTTTTTTTTTGCTTGCAGATTAGTTCTAATATTTTCAGAACACTTCCACCTAGTGATAACCCAGATTTTGATCCAGAAGAAGATGAACCAACTCTTGAAGCCTCATGGCCCCACATACAGGTGTGTGATTCCTTTACTTTCAAGCCTTCTTGTAAGGCAAGAAATGTGGATACTTCAGTGATTTTGTGCCTTTGTTAAGAACAAAATAATTGCTTTTATAATACAATTGAGTTTTTATACTTGAGGGGGAAAAAATGTGGTGCTTTTTTTAGCATGTATAAATATGGTCGAATGTAACTCTTCTAAATGGCCTAAATACTATTTTTAAACAGAAGGATTGCACTGTTAAACAGTGGTGTATGTTTGTCTTAAAACTGTGGATATTTTAAGTAATTCTGTTCCTCACCTAAGAGGTTTGTTTCCTGCAACTGAGCAACTTTTTAGTGTCGTTTCAATCAAATAGAAGTTAGTATTAACAGTTCAGTTTCTCCTGACAATAACAAAAACCAGAGTAATAGCCTTTATTTGTCCTTTGAGCAAAGAGAAATCCTCTCCTTCTTCCTCACCATTTTCCCTCCCTGCATGCGAAAACTCTACAATATCAGCGTTGTTTGGTAACAGTTGCGTGGTTATTCCATTGTTGCGCTTGTGTGGCGATCTCATGATTTCTGTAGCACTGCTGTATCCATCACGTGGCTGACTTGAAATGCTGCTGAGTTTTATTTTCAGTTAACTCTTGGAAGCTGTAAATATTCAAGCACATATCTCGGGTAGTTCATTGGTGAATTTATGTGGGTAGTATCTGTTCAAGAAAACTGAAGTAGCAGCTCCTAGCAGTGGGTAGATTAAGCTGCTGCACATCTGTGTACCATTTGCTCTTTCCTCTCGAGAGATAAAATGCTACTCTGCCCTTACAATATTACAGTTCTAATGCATCCATCCACAAATGCTCCTATTTAAAAAATGTGCTTCTAATATTGACTCTAAAAAGTACATATTCAGCACAGTATTTCAGACTTAAACCAAACAAGAATTAAGTTATCACAAAAAATGACTCTGCAGGTTAAAGGCTGTGAAAATTATTTTCTTATATATGGCTGATTCTAATTCATAGGAGAAATGGCTATAACTGAACTAGATGAAAGGCTTGACTTTGTTGGGGGGAGGATGCAAGGGTAAGTAAATGTCTCTTGTAGTCAGTAGCAGCACCATCTAACTTCTAAATACCTGTAGCTCAGAGGTAAAATTTGTAAATGCTAGCTCAGTTCACTTCAGGTCGTAATATAACTCTAGTCCTGTTCATAGAAAAAGACCTGTGGATTTTGTGATCAGTTCACTTGTGCTTTAGGCTTGCCTGAGAGGAATTGAAAGAGGTTTGTAGCCTGTGGTATTATCTGAAATCTTATTTTCAGGTTTCTTCCTTGCTTTTTTCTAAGGGAGTTTTTGCCAGGCTATCTGGCAAAATCCATTGTGGTTTTCCCTCTCCTGTGTCTGTTGTTCTTCCTGTCCTTGGAATAGATCACTCCTTGCAGCACAGTGGAAAACAGTCTGTGTTGCCCACTTTGTCCTTTTGCACTTCAGATACTACTGGACCATAGAAGACTGAATTGGATAACTTCCTCATTGCCCTTCATGTGCACAAAGCTGCTGGAAGTGTCAAATTTTGTGTGTGGAAGAAAGGCTGTACACAACCATTCCCCTCCCCAGAAAAATACACTACTGTTTCTGGCATAGTCTAAAGGACTGCTTAAGGAGGGAAGGTGTGGATGTGATTTGTGACCAGTCAATTACAAATCCCAAATTCTATCCTGATCTGGCAGTCAGGTAGCCAGTTTTCTGGGAGAGGAAAGAAAAAAATCTGAACCTCTACTCTTCTGTGCTTGAATCTGTTGACATAATTGCTTAGTGAGTTACCAATGTGTGTAGCCACAACAAAAGACTCTGGACCTTCAGTGAAATGGCACTTGAAAGATGTACTGCTCAGGATGGTTTGTAACAGCCAAAGTAGGTTCAACAGGTTGGCATTTAAAGCCACTATGCATTTTGAAGCTTAGGGAGTTGCAGAGTTGGTGGAATTGGTAGTTTAAAGCCACAATATTCTAATGGTCCCGGTAAGATTGAATCACTAAAGCATTAGGAGTTGTATTTCATAGCTCTTTGACCCAAGCAGACCAGTTTTGAGAACAAAAAGTACTGAATCCAATGTCTTTCCCTGATTTAGTATTTCCAAAAGTAATGTTTCTGTTTAACTCAAGAAAGCTGAGCATGCCTGTCTCTCTAGGTAGGATCTGTTAAGGCCAGAATCTGTTCTGGTGCCCCTAGTTTGCTTCTTGATGTTATGCTTTCAAGTTTGCAAACATTAGCATACAGTAGAAGTGCAGAAATGGCCACTGCAACTTGCTTCCTGAAATACCCTGGATAAAGAGGCTTTCATGTATCTCCCCAGGCTCATAAGGATTTCCAAAGTCATTTGATACCCAGTTGATATCCTGAATTTAATCTTGGACAGCTTGTAACAAGATGTTGCAGCATTGTGCTTTTCACTTGGTTCATCTGCTTGATGATGTCTATTGCAGTCACTATATCTGTTTATGGAAAGAAGCCATAATTATCCTTCCTCCTCGGTCCTTTAGGGAAAACAAAATATGCCAATTTAGTGTTCACTCTTAAAAAATGTTCTGTCCCATGACAATTCTAGTGGCTCTTTCTCTGTATCCTTTCAGGTTTTAATAAATTTCCTCAAGCATGTGCAGGTCTCTGCATCTCTGTCTGTGCTGTCAGTATCTTCCTGGAATACTCTAGGATTTCATCTGTCAGTTCCCTAGCTTCATTGTGAGCATGGATCTTAGTCATCCTATGGCTAACCCTTTCTCAGCTTAAGGGCTTGCAAATGCTTAGCAGAGCTTTTTCTTGGAATTCTAACTGTGACTTTGCAATCTTCGAGTTTCATCCTGTATTTATTCTTCTAGGGCTTCAGGGTCAACTTGTCCTTTCTTGTGGGTAACATGACATATGTTGGGTTTTTTCTATTTTCCCCCCTGGTGGTAGCTTCTAATATTGTGGCATTGTCTAAGCAGTTATCACACATGGCTGTTCTTTGTTGTTGCCACTGACAGAAACATTTAATATAGCAATTTATTACAGAAATCTTGAATTAAATTAAGTTCCAAAATTAATCCCTATGAAGCTGTCCCGTATAACTTCCTTTGGCCATATGTTGCCTATTTCTATAAGAATTTATCTAGTTGCTAATTTGAAAAAGATTGGTAGAATCCGAATGTTTTGAGTTGGAAGAGACCTTTAAAAATCACCTTAGTCCAAGCCCCCTGCACTGAGAAGAGACACCTTACACAAGATCAGGTTGCTCAAGGCACCTGCTCAATTTGGTGTCATCTGCAAATGTGCTGAGGGTGCTCTCAGTTCCACTGTCTGGCTCATTGATGGAGATATTAAACAGCCAGGGTTGAACTCTTTCTGAGACAGAGGATGAAGTATGGTGGCATTTAAATTCTGCCATTGGGTTCTCTATGGTTCCAAGAGGATGGTGACAGGACAAGGAGTATTTGCCACACACTGAAACAGGTGAGGAACTTTACATTGAGGGTGGCTGGGCACTGGTTCAGGCTGCCCAGGAAGGTCATGGAATCTCATTTTCTGGAGACATTCAAACCCCACCTGTTCCTCTGTCACCTGCTCTAGGTGACCCTGCCTTGGCAGGGGGTTGGACTAGATGATTTCCAGAGATCCCTCCCAATCCTGTTATCCTGTGTAAACTGCTGAAATGAAAAGCTCTTGCAGTCTGACAGAGGGGGACAAAGTGAAGGGTAGCTTGAGTTTCCAAGCCTCTGCTTTGCAAGTACAGCACACCCTCCTTGAGGCTATGCAGAAGTAACTGTCAGCTCAAATGACAGTTATTTTATTTTCTATTTTCTAAAAGTACTTACTGTAATGCATTTCTCTGCAGGGAGGTTCTTAATTATAATTATGAATTACTCAGGTGTTTGCTCTCGGTTTAGTTGAGTGCTCAGAGTGGTAATAGTTGAAATTCATGCCTGTATGAGCACAGCTCTGTGTGGGTTTTACTTAGAAGCCAAGCCAGTGATGGCATGAGGTATGTAAATTGCATTGTAGTATTATTACTGATCAGTTGTTTAATTATATGGAATTATGAAATAGGCATTGAGAATATGAACAACTCTGAATGTAATCTAAACATAAGGCATCTTTCCTCTCAGTTCTGTCTTAGTGAAGAGATGCCCTCTGTGTACTTTATTGATCTGCCATTTTTATGGAAGTGCAGTATTTTGTCTTGGACTTCTGATGAGCCCCAAAATATGGGACTTGTGCTCTGGCCTCTTCAGGCCACTCTCTGCTCCCCAGGTCTTTGATAGCTCTGTCTCCTGTCAGTTTTTTTTATCTCTGGACATTATGGGATTGAAGCAAATAGGAACATGAACTAAGTAGAAATAATATGCTACAAGCCATAATGGATATTATAATTGAGTTTCCAGGGTATAGAAGCCTAATTTTAATCCAAACTCTTTCAGTTTCTGTGAATTCATTCAGCTCTTTTAATGCAACTTTTCATTTTTGGAGTTTGTAGTCAAAACTTAATTTCAGGAACACTTAGTAGCTTTTTCTTCATCTCTTTAAGAAATTGTGTAGTGTTAGAGCACTTAATTTTACTTTCAGTGCTGCTCAATATTTGGTAACCTATTTCTCCTTAGTAAGTTCTTAACATGGCAGGAATGTAACATTTAGGATTTTTTTTTTTTTTGTCAACCAGTGGTATTTGCAGTAGATTATTTATTAAGCTTTGACTCTTCTGGGAATTAAAGTTCTGAGTACTTACTGTAATTCTTTCAGTAAATTTCAATAGGAGCTGTGGTTAAGCAGTGGTGTGTTAGGCTTTGATTCCTTTTGTGGTTTTTTTGAGCATGTGAATAGTTCCACTTACTTTGGTGGTGGTGACAAGGCTGAGATCTGTGTTATGGTGTGCTTACTAACTTCAGTATTTTCATTTCCATCTCTGTAGTTGGTGTATGAGTTTTTCCTGAGGTTTTTGGAGAGCCCGGATTTTCAGCCCAGCATTGCGAAGCGATACATTGACCAGAGATTTGTACAGCAGGTAAGAGGGGAGTTTGAAAGTTGAAAGTGGGATTTAAAGATCACCTTTTGAGCTTAATTTATCAGGTGGACTCTTAAAGCTTTCCTGTTGGTGCAGGGTAAACTTCAGTTGTTGCAGCAGTGGTTTCTGCCAAACACTAAATAAACAGCACATCATACCACAGGGGCTGTATGTAATTGGTAACTTCAGGAACACTTTGTTTTCAGATATCAACCTCAGTGCTTTGCAGTGCAAGGTATTTAGAATTTGTAAAGTTCTGTTTTTCATGAATTTGTAACTTAATTCCAGTCAAATCAATAATATGGTAATTATATTTTTGTAGTCCTTCTATATTTGGGATTTTTTTTTTAGTTTTACCATGGGAAAAATTGCAGCAAACTTTTTTCTTGTAAAAAGTTCATGTACTTACTGTATGTGAAATGTGTTTCAACACCTTCTTACTTGTGTTTAGATAGTATAATTCTCTTTACTATTGTGTATTAACTACTGAAGGAAAAATAAAGTAAGAAATTAATTAGGAAAGTAATGCTTTACCATGACAGAGCAACTATGAGAAAGAAAATGAAGGGAGATTTCATATTAAATATAACTTCTCAGGGAATTATTGTGTAGAATGCAGTAACAGCTTTTGGTTCAAGGTGAATTTAATGGGGATTTTTTTTCACTGTGTTGAAATATTTGTTTGCCAAATTTTGTTTGTCAAAATACTTGTTTGCTCAGTATCTGAAGAGTGGGTGCTGGCAGGCTATCACAATACAGCAATGAAAAGTAAAACCACAAGATGGGTGCTTTCCCTCCCTGCCTTCAGTGACTGCACTTAATTTCCACTTCTTTTATGGTTCTGCTGTTCTTGTGTACAAGTGTTGCCTTCTTCACAGTTTTACTCAACTTAGATACAAAACTTAAGCCTGAAGCTGCTGGTGAGCTATTGGCTGTGGGTATCCAGTTTGCAAATTGATCTGTGGTCCTTAAGAGCAGCATTTCAGAGTTTGTTCCTGACATTTCACTTGATCTTTCTCTAGAGTACAAGATAGAGACAATGAAACCAACAGCTAGCTATATATGGGAAAAAACGTAGAGTAGTGACCCTGAGAAATTCCTGCTAAATATAAAATTGAAATGAGCCTGAACCAAGTTCCTCAACAGCTGTTTCCAGTCCCTTGTGCTGCTTGGTACAGGCATACCTAAGCTTAGACCTGAGCAGGAGACTCTGGTGGCTGTTTAACATTTCTGAATATGCTGTTGCTTGGGCATGCAGGGTTAAAAAAATATATAACAAAAATTATGGTCTGTAATGTGGTTAGAGTATTTTTTTATGTCTTTGAGTGAGTATGGTCTTTTCTGTATCCTTGGAAGAGTTTCTACAAGAAAAGTGTGTGGAAGGTTTTGTTAGCTTCTTGTAGCATTTAGTCAGTATTAATAGGGAATTGGTTAATAACCACATATCTTGTGTTTATTCTATGAACTCCTCCTTAATTGTAAAATTTCTTGTATAGGAATGCTTCTGCTTGGCCATCAAGACACAAGTACCATTTTGAGATAAGCAGTAAAGGATTTTAATTAAGAAATGGTAAACATAGGATATGGATTTGATTCATTCTGATTTCTTAAATAAAAAGTGTAAACCACTTACCTACAGTTTGATAATCTCATGTTTGCAATTGCATTTTTATTTTGATAGTATAATAGTTATTGGAGTGATTTTGGTGTCTGTTGTACACAGGAAAGGAATGAAATTGATGAGTTTGTTAGAAAAAATCCACTTTATTAAAAATGTAATTTTCACAGTATATATTGACATCTAAATAAAATGTGCAGTTAAACTGATTCTAGTTTTTTCTAATGTAAACTTGTAAATTAAAAATAAAATTCAAATCAGATAGTAACAAAGCAAAATCTTGAGTCCTTCAAAAGTAATGAGTTTCAATTTAATTTTGAAGTTGTTGGAGCTGTTTGACAGTGAAGACCCACGAGAACGTGATTTCCTAAAGACAGTTCTTCATAGGATCTATGGAAAATTCCTTGGTTTAAGAGCATTCATCAGGAAACAGATAAACAACATTTTCCTCAGGTATGCTCTATGTGTGTGTGAGAGACTAGGGTGAGGAATATTTTATCTTGCCTTCATGGTCTGGGTCTGTAGTGATTTATTCTTGAAATAAAAGACCTGTGTTTGGTCTTTTATGTTGTGATCTTGCTTTCAAATATTTGAAGCTTACTAAAGGTTATTTTTTTGGAATCTCTGATCCTCTGTGGCAGTTTTTGATGGTTGTCTTTTTTGGTAACAGGTTTATATATGAAACAGAGCACTTCAATGGTGTTGCTGAACTTCTTGAGATATTAGGAAGGTAAGTTTGATCTCACACAGAAAAAAAAATAAAACATAATTGTGAATGTTTGCTTCAGCTTTTCTGCTTTGGGAATAGAGGGGGAAGAGAATTATTACAGTAACAAGTGATGAAGTGCAGTCACTGATAATCTAATACTGTCTGGGTTACCACATGAATATCAAATTAGGACACAGAATAAATTATTCTTTTTTCAGTGCAAGTTTTAAAGATGACAGGCAAAAAAACGTTTCTCAAGGGTCCCTGTTTGTCAGACCTATCTACTCTTGCTTATCTTCTACCTGATAGATGACTTGTTCTTTGATTCAGAAAATGAATGTTAACTTTTGCCCTCGTGCTGAAAGAAATGCTTTAATCTTCAGCAGGCTGGTTTTCCTTCAGTTCTATTCAGGAAAGCCTTGTAAGTGTTAGGGGTTTTTAGTTACCTTTTATTTGGATGTTATTTCACTAACTTCAATTTAACTTTGAAGTTTTTCTCTGGTAGTTTTTTTACTACCTTTCCAAAACTGTCATGCATTTCACAGTAGAAAATTGTATTATTGGTCTAACTGAAAATACAAATGCGGTGAAATATTGTGGAACAAATTTTCATGAAAAATCAAGTGATAGGGATCCCATCATTTTCTCAGATTTGCCTAAAATGTAAGGGGCAAGAGAAACTAACCTTTTCTTGAAGGACTTTTATGTGTTCTATAGCTCATCAACTCTTAAATATAAGATGACTGAATCAATGAGACAACTTTTGAACTTTGTTTTTGAAGGGAAAGGTTGTTCAACAATCTCTAAACAAGTGTTCAAACTGCACTGTTAAAATTGTATAATCTATTCTTTTTTCTCTGCAAGTTGCTAGTGATTGTGGGTGAAATGGATCAGCTTCCTGATACATCTGTCCAAGCTTTACAATTGGACAGCAAGACTCACTGTAGATGATTTTATTTAATGGAGGTCATGATAAAAATACTTCAGCTCATCTAATGCTTATCTAGCTTCTAGTGTGGTTCTCTGGTATCCTTACCAAGAGTCTAAACTCACATGATACCAGCATTTTAAAGGTTGTGTACATGTAGAGCTGTTTTATGACTTCAAATTAATCAGGTTTAAAAACTGAATCAGAAATGGAGTTTCAGTTGAACTTACAGAAATTCTTGACTTGCTCGGAAAAAAATATCTTTTTAATGAAAATAAATCCTGCTTATTCATGTTTTCAGTATTATCAATGGTTTTGCACTGCCACTGAAAGCAGAACACAAACAGTTCCTTATGAAAGTTCTGATTCCCATGCATACTGCAAAGGGATTAGCTTTGTTTCATGCACAGGTAAGCTTTTGCCTATTTTTAAGAGTGGTGGGGTTTTTGTATTTACATTTGAAACTGATGAAATTTAAAGCACTATATGTTATAATATCAATATTCAAAAATATTTGCAAATTCAGTCACTTTTTAAAAAAGTCTTCCCGACCTTATATCTAAATGTTAATTTTGAATAATATTTGGCATGTATTACAAGTGAAAGAATGTACCAGTGAGTCAAAGACTTATCAACTGAAGTTGGAAGCTTTTTTGCTTGTAGTCTTGTCACACTTTAAGCTTCATTTAATCCCAGGGCCTTGTGCTGTTGTAATTTCCTTTATGTAACTTAAATGCTGTGTGTAAAGGAACTTTGGGTATGGCCAGGTATTTATTTCAGAAGCATTTTTTTCTTTCTAAAGCTGCACCAGTGATGGGGTGGGAGGGAGAATGTTGTAACCATTTCTAAATGGCAGAAAGGCACAGTAGCTCTCTGGATCTGCCAGGAATTATGTAGATCCATGACACGCTGTCAGAATGCTGCAGTTCTTCAGCTGACTTTGATTCTTATACTTGCCACAGACATTCAGCATTTCATTTGAGGAGTAATCTGTATCCCTTCCAGACATATGGCACTTCAAGTATTGAATATGGTTGATGTAAACTTGAAAGTCATTCTACTGTGGCTAATTAAAACTTGCTTTGTGACTTAGCTCACTAGTACTGCTCCATACAGACTAAAGATACAAGAAAATGGGTTTCTAATTAAAGTGAAATCATTATGACTGTATAGCCTACAAACAGGATCAAGTGAAGAGCTCACTTAATTCCTAATTTTCACATGAAATTTTAAATTAATCAAATCACTTGTCTTTGTAGTTTATTGCCTTGCTGCTCCATGAAATGAGTCAGTGAAATGAAAGGGCCCGGTCACCTCCCAAAGGTGTTCTCACTGACACATCAGTACAGCAAGCTGCCTTTTTTTGGGGGATACATTTGATCCAGTTCATGGCTACTGAAAGGGCACTGTTAATTCAGCTGTACCTGAAAGTAGCATTTGTCCTGCTGACCAGGCCACTCCTCTGTCCCTTCATAAAACACTGGTGCCAGGTGCACACACAACACTGTGTGTTTCATCTTGTCCTAAAGGTCTAAACCAGTGTTAAATCTCCTTTGCAATCCCAAGTGGCCTGGTTGCTTTGTTGCTGAGTAAAGTATAGCCTATGCTTAAAAGTTAAAGCCTTAAAGATGAATTAAGCTTGAGTCTTTGTGTCTTTGAACAGTAAAGCATTACTGTACTGAATATACACTTATAATGGGATTTATGAGATTAATGTGTGACATTTATTATTTTTTGAATCTATAGAAATGCATCAGTAGCCTAAGGGCAAAAGAAATAAATTAGACCTGTTGCAATTACAGCATTGTAATTATCTGCTTTGCCATAACAGATTAAAAAAAAAAGAAAGGTAATACTTAAGTACAAGCATGCCAAGTATTGAAATGTAATGGATATTACATAATTTTTGTCTTTGCTTCATCTTGTGAAATACTGTGACTTTTTAAAAGTAGTCTTAATGGAATCTAGGATTGTAACTAGTTCTGTAATAGGATTATTGTATGGTTTCTGCATGGGATGATTGTTTACTTACTCAACTATGTGCTCAGTAACTACACTCTGAGTAGTTAAATAATATTAAATATCCTTGGCCTGAGCAGGCCCTGCACAGAAAGCAGGAGAGGTTGGGAGAGCAATGCTGGTGGTTAAATCACATTCTGCTTCCCCACTCCTTCTGCCTTTCCACAGGCACTTGTTGGCCATTGCTGCACTGGGACAGGACACTCAGCTGGGCAACAGCTGCCTGATCTCTTGTGGCCTTGGAATATGTTCAGATTCTTTCACTTGTAATCTTCCTACTGAATGTTGTGTGCTGTAGATTTCTGGTACCTGAGCGGTGAGCAATGTGTGCTCAGTCAAACCTTTGTTACAACTTGGTTTTTACTGAAAGTATGGCCTTTTTTACCCAATGTTTGAAAGTGATAGCTTTGTAATGTTAATACAGGAGTTGATGTTAAGAAAAACCTGTCTCAATATGGGATCTGAGTTAGGGAAATATCTGCCAAGCTTAAAAATAATTTTCTTGGTTGAAAAAAAAAAAAAAGATGATTTTTGGTATGCAGGAAGTTTTTTTTAAGATAGAGCAGGTCTGTATATCTTGCTGCTTTAATTGCTGTTTTGTTTAGTTTGGACTAATATGAAATGGCTGTGTAGGGGTGTCTTGGGTTGGGTTCCCCCCATGATCTGAAGTGCTTCCATTAGAAGTCGTGATACTTACTAATGCTGCAATGTCCAAACAGTGTCTACCTAAACTAAATAACCATATGACTTCCATTCCAGCTCGCCTATTGTGTTGTACAGTTCCTGGAAAAAGATACAACTTTAACAGAGCCTGTAAGTGTTTTTCAGTTGGATGTCTTTCTATTTTTAATTTTAATTAAATATTGCAGTGTAACCTGTTGAATTGTACAGCAGTGCGGTGTTATCCTGATTAAAGAGAGATAAGTAGGATTTTTTTCAGGGTGGGGAGGAATGAAATCTAGAAGAGTTAAGAAAATTCTGTGTTTGAGAAGGTACTTTATCTCTTTAGCTGTGGCCAAGATAGAGCACAGATTTAACTAAAAGTTTGAACTGCTGGTACCATGCAAACTACCCCAAATGAGAAAGCATGTCATGACTCTATTCTCTCCTCATAAAGACTAAAATTTCAGTGGTTTTGGTACTGATGGCTTGTGCTTAGCCACTGCATGAAGCTGAAATATTTTAGGGAATAAACAATCCCGAAATAAAAGTTGAAAAGAAAAACAACCCTTTGTTTATACAGAAAGAACTCTGAAATTCCAAATGTGGTGTTTCTGTCTTGCCTATTCAGTTCTTGGGGTGCCTCTTGGCAGTCAAAACTCAGGTGCTTCAGGCATCTGTGGGTTTTGCCAGACTGAATCTCCCGTGATACATATTGACAGCTCAGCTAAAAAGGGTTTATGCACAGGCTTTGGCAGGGCCCATGGAGAAGAGCAGAGGCTCAGGGCAGTGAGCCCGTGAGGAGACAGAGTGATGTCAGGCCAACTATAAAAGAAACTGGTTTTTGTCAGTCAGGAATATCTCCATTAGGGCTTTGTTGATAATTTAAATATTTTACCCCTTTTGTGACAGAAAAATGAAGAACTTACACAAGACCTAAATTTTTCTTCTATAAAGAAAAAACGATAAACAGCTGTGGGGAAAGCAATATTGATCTTCACTGAGTGGTCTTTCAGTGGAAGCTTGTTTTTCTGCTCAGCCATTTCAGCTCACCAGTTATTCTGTCAGTGGTGGGGGGTGTCTATGGATGTGCCTTGTGTGCTTGAAGCATCTTTTTCCCCCTGTGCTGCAGTGTTCCCAGCCACACTGGTCAATAAGCTTATTTTGTGGGATAGGAAATAGAAAGTAATTGTGTAACTCCATATTCCTTAAGCCAAGTGAGGAAACAACTCAGGCATTTTGACAGTTAAAGTTGACATGCGAGCTGAAAATGTGTAGTGTTACATAAAAACCTGCAAGATTGAATGAAGTGACAATGTGACAAGGTCGGAACTTCCTGACACAAATTTATGGAAGTGTGGTGCAGCATCCGAGCCCAAACTGCTGTGAAGAAGGCAGGGCTTTAGGGCAGTGCCACAGTGCAGTTCTGAGGCTCATCTGGACTGTGGTCTGTACAATTGTGGTTGTTTCTTAATCAGTTAAACATGAATTCAGGCTGGAGAAGACACAAGAACTCATTGCAGAGTCACTGCCTGTGTTTGCTTTGGTTGTTACTCTGGAGGTGTAGTAAAAGTTGCTTTATAAAAGAATTAAATAAGATAAGCAAAGCTTTAAGAAACTTTCTGAAATGCTTGAAAAGTAAATGTTAAAATTTGGGGCAACTGATGAGATAGCACTGGAAATTTTTCTTGGCTTTAGGTCAAGTAATATTTTAAGAACTCCATTGAAAGGCTGTCTTCACACATACCTTACTGTTATTTTTCTGGCAGGAATTGTCACTCAGGGTCAATTTGGAGGACATTCAATCTGAGCTCTTGTAGCTATGGTAGTCTGCCTCAGGTCAGTCCTGATGTTTGCAGAGCTGACAAGAGGAGTTTGTTACCTAACCCTGCTGAGTGCAATGGCCTTTACATGGAAGAAATCAGGGTAAATGTGCAGTCCTTGTACATGAGTTAAGTTTTCCAGAAGGTGCCTACAGTTGTAAGCCACTTCTTGGGAATCCTGTAGCTCAGGGAAGAGTATTAATCTTGAGTAGTAAAAGCAGCAGTCCATTAACATAAATGTGCAGGTATCAGCTTTTTAACATAAAAGTGTAGTCAAGCTGGAAGCTGATACTCCAGCAAGGAGGAGCAAGGAGTAGGTTATCTTGTTGAGGTGTGCACTGTTATACTCAGAACATGTTATTTCTTTAACAAGTTGAGAATGTCAAGTTAAGAATGTGTGTCTTCTCTCTAGTAAAGTATATTTGTGCTGGGAAGTGCACTTTAGTCATGTTAGCTTTTTTCTCTAGAAAGCCACTTTTGACAGTACATGTAGTTGTTAATAAAGCAGCCAGATGGAAAGCTGAAGGAAAAAAAATCAACATGACAAAAAGCAAATATGGAAGGTATTTAAATAATTGAGTAAGTTTTCCCTTTGGATATGATCAATTTGGTGCTGTTGTATCATAAAAAATAGAGGTTCTTTCCTCAGAATGAAAGTTTATAAGGCTCTGAGAATGTTTCTGCTTCTGGAACATAGATGCAGCTTTTTTTTTTTTTTTTTTTTTTTTTTTTTTCTTTTTTTTTTTTTTTCCATTTTTTAAAGCCAGCATTCATTTTGTAATTTAGATACCATGTGAGATGTTTATTTCTAGGAAAAATGCCTCCAGCCTTTCTTTGCTGTATTCCCTCCATTCCTCTTGGGGGCTGTACTTTGCAATTAATTTTCCAAAATTTGTTTTTCCAGTCCTGTGTAAGGTAGTTTCAAATGCAGATACTATAATACATTTTTTCTGTAAGTTCATATTTTTCTTACTTTAGTTTCCAGTCTAATATGTCAAATGGTAGCAGAGAAAAGGAAGAGTTGGAGGCCATGGCTCCTCTGTGGAGCCCTGTCAGCATTTATTGTTTCCTCTCAGGCTTCAAACCTTTGATGCCAAGGCAGGTGCACCCCAAAGTATAGATGATTAGAAGACAAAAAATATTTTGTGAGATTTAGCTACCGGGGGATAACTTCACTCAGTGATGCTTTGATGTGATCAGCATCCTGTCAATTAATGTGAGTACTGGGATGGGAGAAGAGTGTGCATGGATAATCACAGGCACACAAAGCAATAAGGGTCTGAGTTATTCTGATAACATGAACAAGACAAACATTTAAATGAGTGTTTATTCAGTTTTCATTGAACCTCTGGATAAGGAAAAGCAAGCCAGTACTTTTTTCTTCCTTATCAAGTACATAGTAGAAACTTGTCCTGCTTTAACTTGTTTGTATTTTTCACGCAGGTAATCAGAGGACTGCTCAAATTTTGGCCAAAAACGTGCAGTCAGAAAGAGGTTGGTTTTGTGTCTCATTTCTGGTGTCTGCTGTGATGTAAAATCTTGTGGGGCAGATTCACAAGCCTTGTCTTTCCTGTGCTCTTCAAGAGATCTTGCAGAAAACTTGCACTTCTTGAAGCTTCTTGAGGCACTCACCTTTGTCATGTGACTCAGTCTGGTTTCTTCTATGTAGTTAAAATGAGTTTAAAAACCAGGAGTTTGATTTATCCTGATTTAGCCAGATTCTGTCCCCACCAGCTCTTGAAAAGTGGGTCCCTTAACACTCTCGTCTGTTTTTCTGCAAGTGGTGATAAATTTTTCTGTGCCAGATACAGAGTTCTGCTGGTTGCAATTTTATATGGGAATTAACTACTTATCACTTCAAAAGCTACTTCAGTGATCTCTGATAATCTCTGCAACCATTCTTGAAATAAGATGCCCTATTTTTATATTTAACTGTAAAACCCCATTTTCTGCAGAAACAGTTTGGTGAAGTATTCAGCATTTATACGAAAGAAGTCCAACAGGAGAGCTGTAACCTGTTAGCTAAGAGTGATGATTGACTTTTAGACTGCAAAACCCCTGTGATTGTCTAAATGCCTTATAATGATGAACAGTGTTCTTTGCAGGATTCATGACTAATGTATAAGCTGAATTTTGTTTGCTTTTGTTTACAGTGGTGATATGAAACATTCTCATCCTTTTTTTTTCCTTTCTAAACAAACAGGTAATGTTTTTAGGTGAAATTGAAGAAATCTTAGATGTTATAGAACCAACACAATTCAAGAAAATAGAAGAGCCTTTATTTAAGCAAATATCCAAGAGTGTGTCAAGTTCACATTTTCAGGTAAATAAAATAAGTATAAAAAAACCCCAAACAAACCTTGTGGTAACTTATTTTATGGTTATGAACCTTTAACTTTGTGTTTCAGGTTGCAGAAAGAGCTTTGTACTTCTGGAATAACGAATATATTCTTAGCCTGATTGAGGAGAACATTGATAAAATTCTACCAATTATGTTTGGCAGTTTGTACAAGATCTCCAAAGAACACTGGAATCCGTATGTAACATTTCACTTTATCTGTGGCACCATAAATAAATTGTCCACTGGTTGAGGTTTGGATTGGGAGCTTGTAAATGTGACTTCATTGTTACTTAAATTAGATGAAATCCATGACATTCTGGGTGTTAAATGGAGTGTCACCTTCAGCTGTGGTGTTCTTTCACTGATCTGCACTGTTAGGATAGAGACCTGGAATTTACTGGAAAAGTGTGAGGAAATTGGATGTTGGTCTTTATATTGTAATCACATCTGATCCTTTGTGTTAGTTCAAACTGCAAATTAAAGCTGCTTAGACCAAAGCAATTTCCAAATTATGTTTTGCTGTCCTTTAATACTTCAGATGAATGCAGTTGTCTGTGTCTTCATAAGTGTTTATTGCTGATCAGTGAGATAAGAAGGGGAAAAGATCCTACCAGAGAAAAGCAACTCTTATAAAGGATGGTAGGACTGAGAAATGAGTGACCACTTTATATTTAGTGCCACAAGTAAAATATTTGGTATTCCTGTGTTTGAAAAAAGCAGTAATGGTATTGAAATACTGAAAAGCAAAGCGTGCTGGTGCCAGCACCCTGAGCTAAGTTGCAAGTTAATATGCAGAATTAATAATAAGAATAAGGCAAAAGCCAGGGTGAGCAGGAGCCTCCCACAGCCCTGCAGGAAAACTGATGTCCTGTTTTAAGCCCTTGGAGGCTTTGCAATCATTCTGGGTTTATCTAGATGGTGTGTCTAGTTGAAAACTAGCAGCTCTAACTGAATATAAGCTTTGGGGAATAGTCCTTGGAGTATCAATGTATTTGGGACCTCAACAAATTTGGAGGATGTCCTTTGTTCCCTATCTGCAGGCAGAAGTTGCCTTTATGAAGGAAGATACAGGATAATTGCCTACTTGAGGACAAGGAAGTTTGCAGAAGAAAGTCTAATCCTTTGATTCTAATCTGTTTTGGAGGGCAGCAAAATATGCTTTTTTCCATCTGGTTGTCTGATATGGACTCAACTTCTTGCTGAAAATCCAACTTTTCTTCTCAGAAAACCAAAACCTTAAATAAGCTTTTGACCTCAAACCACATGAAAGCCAGAGTACAAAAAAAATCAAATTAAAAAGATAAGTGTATAAACAGTCAAAGGATAGTGTGCATTTTGAATGGAATGAGCACAAGGCTCTGATGAACAGCTGGGAGATTTCCTAGTGGTCACGATGGACAGAGTGCACTGAAAAGGCAAACCTGGTTCTTTGGTTATTTCCTTAGTGGAGTTTTTTGACTCCTTTTTCAAAGTCACAGGGCTGCAGCTTTGCAGTCAGTGGGGAACTGCTAGTGAGGGGGAAGAAGGCAGTTTACCTACTTTGTGCATAGTGATTAAGCTTAATGACAGGCATTTTAATGTTTAATTTTATTGGGTTTTTATTTCTTTGTGTAAATATGAGTGGGTTTAAAGGAGATAACACAATGTTTAAGATGGTCTACTGAAATATGAGTACTTTCACAAAAAGAAGGGTAGTGCAGGACTACAGGCAGCCACGTAACACACAGCCAGTGTTGCTCAGGCTGGTGAGTTTAGGGAAACTGGGGTATCCAAAACCATTATCTGATATCCTTGATTCTAGTTCTCTAGCAAGACTCCTGCTGCCCAGAAACACTGCAAGGAGAGCTTTCCTGTGTTAAACCACACTAAGCCTGTGGCTTGTCTGCTGCCTTCTTGAAGCTACGAGCCAGAAGTTTTCTTTTTCTAGACTCTCATATTTCATTGCTCAAATATTACAGAGTTGTTGTTAAAACGTGGTTTATTAAAGGTTCACATAATTGAATGGCTTTAAAGTACAGCCACAGCATGAATAATTATATCCTGTGTAATTACAGAAGTCAGGAATTTAAGATGAAATAGCCATTTCAAAAAATGTTTAACTATACTATAATTTCCTCTGTAAATTAATAAAATGGAAAGGATTTTGTTTCAGAAACTCCTTGACCTTACAGTAGTATCTTGAATAAGAAGCTCAGAATCCTAAAAAGAAATCACATGCTTGTTCTCTGAAGTTAACTTTGTCAACGAGTAAATCTAATGGCTGTGCCACTTCTGTTTCAGAACCATTGTGGCACTGGTGTACAACGTGCTGAAAACGCTGATGGAAATGAATGGCAAGCTTTTTGATGAACTCACAAGCTCATACAAAGCAGAAAGGCAAAGGTACTGAGCCTTTTTCCACGTTCCCACTGATGGATATGTCCAAGCTGTAATTTTGGCTGTTGCTCTGCTGTTGTGGCTGTGGGGCTCTGGAGCTGTTTGGTGCTGGGTGTCCCATGGGGGAGCTGAGCCCAGAGAGGGGACAGGAGGGCCCAGGCTCCCCATCCTGCCTGGGCAGGGATGTGCTCCCTCCTGGGTGCTGAAATGGGTCTCAGGTGCTGCTGGCTGTGCTGCCTCAGGTGTCTGAAGAGAATGGAGCTGGACTTTTCATAGCTCAGCAAAAGCATTGCTTACCCTACTAACCTACTCAGCAGCACTGCTGGAGTCATGGAGGCAGGGCACAAGTGGCCCTTGGCCAGCTGACACCACTGCCAAGCATCCTTGCAGTAGCTGTGTTCTTCCCACCAAAAATTCTCAGTCCCCTAATTTGTGTGCATGTGATAAAAAACCTCCTTAAAACAGCAGCCAGCTGCGCAAAGGCACCCTACAGCAATTGTCTGCATTTGCTGGAGCAAAGGTACAGTTCATCACTCACCATGACTGATTTGTTATGCTCTCTTTTTAATTGAGGAAACTGTAATTGCCTCTAAAAATAGCTTTGGAGAAAAAATTTAGAGAGGAATTAGTAGATGCAAGTCACAGTTAAGTTACTGTGTCTCTAGACTGTGCTTAAAACACATCTGAGATTGATCTTTCACTCTTTTCATCAGAGAGAAAAAGAAAGAATTGGAACGTGAAGAGTTGTGGAGAAGGTTGGAGGAGTTAAAGCTTAAGAAGGCAATGGCAGAAAAGCAGAACAGCACTCACAACGTGCTCAATGCACACAATACAAGTGCCAAATAAAAGAAATGACCACCTCTACTCGGCAGACATTCTTTTTTTGTACCCTTTTGAAATATATAAGGATTTGCAAAAGAAACCTCATCAGTATAATGGAAACAGCCAATTTTTTTCTCTGGCAAATGTAAAGATTTGAATTTAAATACAGCAGTTAAGTGATGTCATTACCACAACACATTGTAAATTTGTCTAATTATTGATATACTGTCACTTCCAATGTTTCATAGAACTGAATTATCATCCTTAATGAGTGAAATAATTACGGGAGTGGTGAGAATTATGACTTGAATTTTTGATTGTGTTGCACATAGGTGGTATAGTTTGCTATGTACACATTTTTTCCTTGTTTTATATGTGCTTTTCACATTGCTGCATACTTTGGTTAAGGTGATAGAAAAGGCTTCTAGTTGTGCTGTATTTTCTCAAATAAACCAAGGTACGTTACCAGTAACTTGAGATATTCAGTATATGCCCCTTACAGCATTGAAAGGAACTTGGATACAGAGCTGTCCTTGAACTCCTGATTGGATTCAGATTTAGATTGATACAATGCTCACATTAGAAAGGAGGCGCGGTAGGGAGAGGATCAGCTGCAGCAGGTTGGGGTGGCCAGTGCCTCTACCCCATTCCTGCTGCCTCTTGGGGCCTGGGCTAGTTAGGGATTTCCTCCTGCTACAGCTGAGGATGGAGCTTCCTCTGGAGAGCCCATCAATGATGCTCCTCATCAGCCCAAGGACCCTCCAGAGTGGTGCAGTCTCCAAGAGAGACCCAACTTGGATGTTTCTGCATTAGTTTTAGCATCTCATGGACTGAAGAATGAGACCAAAATTGGCATTAGTATTTTTTTTTCAGTAAGGAGGGAAGAATGTAAAGAAATTATTCCTTGTTTTCTTTAAAGAAAATGCAGTCTGTTTCTTAAAGGTGGAAAGTTGACAATAGAAGTCTTGTCTGTTTACTTGATCAAGTATTTTTTCACATCTTTTATCAGAGTACCATTCCAATCTCTTTAAATTGCAGTTGTGTGGAAAAATTTTGTAATGAAAGATCTTTGGGGAATTGAGCAGCATTCAATAAAGTCTTTATGTTTGTATTTAGTGCTGTACCTCACATCTTTGTGTTTCTGAAGACCAGGAAAATTAGAAGGGCTGTTACAAACAGCTGTTTTTAACTGAATGGCTTTTCACTGAGTGGCAAAAGTGGGGAAGTTCCCACTACACTGTTTGAGTCAATTGTATTACACTTTTTGTTGCTTCATTTTTGTCTCCAAGTCTTACTACAGAGGGTATGGGAGTAGCATTGCCTGAAGGGAGAGGCACAGCTCACCTTGGTTTAGTGCTTTAGTGACATTTTGCCCTTAAAGTTCCCGGTGTGTGACAAACTTTCAGTTCAGCTGTCGTAGAGCCGAAATGAAAATAACTTACACAAATGTTGGGGAGCCCAACACCTTGCAAGGGTTCAAGGAATAAATCACTGGCATTTGGAATTGTTACAAGTTTTTCCCAAGTTCCAAACAGAGACATCAGGCTTGAGTAATAGAAAACACAGGAGCTGAAAGATACCCTTCTAAATTGTGCAACACTTGCTGTCAGTATCGCTCCTATAAATAGGTCTGTAAAAGAAAGGTTTCTTGGCTGGGATCACTGGCCTGCTCTTGTAACATTTCCTTATAAAACAAAACATCTTGACAGCTGAGATGTAGTGACTGAAGTACACTGCTGTGGGAGTTTATTGAGGGGAAAAAATAGTACATACTGCAAAAAGGAGTTTATCCTTTATTTAACTATGCTTTTCTACTCACCCCACAGCTGCAGCTACGTTGTCTCGTTGTCTACCAACTTACCTTCTCTGACATCATTAGCAAAAAAAAAAAAAAAAAAAAAAAAAAAAAAAAGGCAGTAGGATCCCTCAGAACCAGTTCCAATTGTTTCTGAATTTTGTTTGTTTGTTGTAAAATCCAAGAAATAGCTGCTGTAATATTTGTTCAAGGAACAGGTGCTCCTTTGGCAGTGAGGCATCAAGAAAGCAGTTATCATAGCACAGACTGGTAGGTAGCAAAGTCAGTGGGGGTTTTCTTGATGTGGAAGGGTTAAGTGTGGAGGATTTTATCCATCCCCCACTCCCTGCCTGGTTTCTGTCCTGCTCCCCATCACCCAGGGCTGGAGTAGCTCTTTTTGCTTCAACCATGCAGTGTTTGGCCTTTGCTGGTCTTGTCCAGTGTAATCTCATTCCCTTGCTGTGCACTAGGCTGAGCTGTTCAGGAACCATCACTCTGAGATACTGAAGATAAAATGGGGACTGGACACCACCTTTCTCCCATACAAACATTTTTGTCCCCTGATTAAACATTTTCCCCCAAACAGCCACTGCTATTTTGTTAATCCTGCTACAGTGAGTTCTTGCTCCCCTGTTTAAGGCTGTGTCTGGTCACTGCAGTGCCTTAATTTGCTCTGGAAGCCAGCTGAAAGTAGGAAATTTTGTCCCAAGACTTCCTCAGATGCCAAAAACAAGAACGAAAGGTGAGGGAGTACTTTTGATACACTTAGTCCTCTGAGTACTCTGCTAGAGGAGGAAGGAAGAAGCAAACTATGAGTTGGCATCCTTGCAGCAAAGTTTAAGAGCAAACACAGAGTGGTGCCCTGCTCCCTGTAGACTCCACACATTCAAGTCAGGCATCTCAACTAACAAGGGACTTATAAGGAAGAAAAAGACACCAGCACCCCAGCACAGCTGGTGAGCAGGCATTCCCCATAGAACAGAGAATCACAGTTCCATGCCCTGCTGATGGGAGACTATTTTTTACTTCCTTACGAATGACTGCCAGAAAGAGGGGTAAACAACAGCCTGAGACAGACTCTGAGATCAACCACCAGCTCAGCCTCCCAGGTTGTCCTATTGCTTGAGTTTCCTTTGAGGTGGACTTATCAGTGGTTTTCACCTTATCCTCATGCCGTAACACTCCTGCTCCTGTAAAGCTCCTTCCGAACCTGAGAGCAGGTAGTTTCAAAGAAAGCACACAATAGATTACTTGAAGTATTTTTTTAATATTAAAGTCATTGTACTTTGATTTAAAGATGACATATAATAGAATTCCAGTGTATTTTGTTTTAAAACATACTTTGCAGAAGAGAGGCCAGGATGTTTTCAGAGTACTTTACCTTCCCCTAAGCACCATCAAGGCAGTGACTGTGCTACAGGAGCAGCTCACAGCTGATGCAGAAACTAAAGGGTCTGTTGGAGAAACATTCAAACAGTCCACTTTTTCACAATTGACTACAGTGATGATTTTCTGAACATTAGTGAGTTCCTTCCTTCCCCCCTGGTTCCCCCATACACTGAGGTAAACTTGTTAAACGTGGGCTAGAAAAGCGTGAGTTTGTTAGGCCTGTCCTAGAATTAGCTCCTTCTGCAGTTCCAAGGCTGTTCCTCCAGCCAGCATCTCTCTGGAAGAAAACATACCTGGTTTTCAGCTTTACTGCTGATTGCAGTTTATTCCAGTTATTTTCTATCCCTCCTGCTATGAACAGTTAAAAGGCAGTCTTAGTCTCAGCTTATGTGGTTCGTTACTTGACGAGTCCTCTTCAGATGCCTTCTTCGGATTTTGATCATCCACTTAACACTTAACTTGGCAAAGTCTGCTGCCTTAAACAGGGCCAGAAAAATACCACAAAGGAGAGCAATCATGTTCCAGGGATTTGCTGTGATAATCTGAAAAAGAAGACAAGTATTAGTCCCCTCATCTGATTCCACATAGGTAGAGAGGAGTGAGAGGTGTGGGAAAGGCCAAGGAGGCGCCTGGGTCCTGCTGGACCAAGTCCTGTCCCACAACAGTCTGCATTCACACTCTGGTTTTGGGCAAGAAAACACCAATGCTGTAGACTTTGCTGCTGCTGGACCTTGGTTGTCGGGTAAATACAGTACCACATTTTATTCTAATGAATTTATTCTGGTAATGGATAAATACACCAGGCTATTTTTATTATTCTTATTTCAGCCTAACTTTCTTGTCAATTACTACAAAAAATCCATTAAATCAGATTACCCAAGCAGACTTATTTAAGGAAAAAGTTCAGCCCTGACCTGAAGCTGCCCTTTGCTAGAACACAGGGGGAGAGGTGCTTTTCTTAGCTACATGTACCTCGAGCTGCAAGCAGAATGATGAGAGTCACCAGCCTAAGGAAAAGCATCAGATGGTCCTGACCTCCACACCGAATGCATTACTGGACATAAGGAAGGGCCTACACTGAAATTTCAGAAGTATCCTCACTCTTCTCTGCATTTCTTCTTGGAGTGAGGTAACAGAGGCAAGTGCATGTACACACAAACCACGAGCATGCAGAGTCAGTGATTCAAGAAGGGACTAGCAGGTTACTCACGTCCTGAACAGTCTGTATGAAAGGATCTTTCCATTCAAACACCACAAAGAACAGCTGGTCACTCCTTGGTTTAGTTCTCTGGTCAATGTAGTTAACCACACTGGTCTGAGGAGAGGGAAAGAAAAGTGCAGGTTACTTTCTTCAGTGGTACAATGAGTCCCTTGTGCAACAGAAAAGGCCTGTGAGAAGGTGAAAATACCAGACTATTTAGGGACTTCCAGCACAGCCTTTCTCCACCTAGAACAATGGGCTCCCAAAATATGGCAAGGGCAGTTTCCTCCCTCTGTCTCATCTTCATATTATTTTCCTATTTCTCACTCAGTAAGTATCACACTACAATACCATTTCTACATCTCCTCTCAAGAGGGAACAATTAATTTCCAAAATTCATTTACTTGCAGTAATACAACATTGGGAAAGTTCTCATGAATGAAAGTTAAATTAGTTTTATTTGCCAGAGAACCACACAACGGTGACAAGAGGATTCCTTCTTCTTGAAAAATGGGTTGTAGAATAAACTAGAACGTTCCTGCAAGTGCAGAATGAACACAGAAGGAAAGAAGCTCAGGTGTTAACAAATCCATCCCAGTACTGCCCATTAACTAGGTCACCACTTGAAACTAATGCTGCCCAGCAGAGAGCTGTAACACAATTCCAACAGGGAACTGGGTTAGGACACCAGACTATGTTACAGCCACATGAAGCCAGAGTCTCAAGAACCACAACCACAAAAATATTAAGACATCAGGCCCCAGGAAAACACTTGTACTGTACCAGCTGCCCCCAGCCTAGGGGGGAACTACATGGGGTTTGTACACAGACAGTAACCAACAGTTTGAGCTGCCCCCTGCTCCAAGGAGACAACACAAACTGCCCAAGAGCCACACAGTGACCTCAGGAAAAAACAGTGGGGAAGAACTTCTCCCTTCTCCAAACCTCAAAGGGGTGTTCACATCTTGGTGTGTGCAGAGGGGAGTACTGCTGCTTGTCCTGTGTAATTCTGTACTGGAAGCAATGAATCCAGCAGCACTGTGACTTTGTATCAGGGTTGCGACATGAAGATGAGACAGATGATGGAAGAACAGGCCTTTTCCATGTTTTGTGCACCCAGTCTTCCAGGCAGAGGATGGCTGGGTTGGAAGTCTCTAAGCAGACTGCGCTTTATCTCCTTACAAGCCTTCCCATTGTAGGAGGGATGACCTGCCACAAAAGCCTCTAATCGACCATGGTGCAGCTTCTTTACAAATACCTCAGGGCTTCTCTCAGTCTTCTCCACAGTCCCAGCCCTGAACAGATTTGAGGCTGCAGAGAAGTAGAAGCAGGAGCTGGAACACTGTTCATGGCCACTCAGAGCATATGGACCTTCCCCACCTCCTGGTTTCTGGTCAAACACCTTTGCTGCAGACTTGTCCCACACTTCCACAGCTCATTTCCTTATTGCAGGGTACCAGCACCCCACCCACATTGATCCAAGAAAACTGCACACCGGGAAACAAACAGCACACAGGGCTGAACCAAGGTAGTGGGAAAGGAAGAAAATACAAATGAATGACTGCTGGGCTAGTTAGCAAAGTGAGTGATTGTTCTGTTTGACCTAGTATTTGTATCCATCTTTCCTGTATGTCAGGTCCCAGGTTTGGATTTGAAAGGCTAATGGACTTCTTGGTGCAATTTGAGCAGATGGTGTACTGTCAAACAAAGCAAGTGCAATTTATGTCTGAGCTGTTTCAATTTCTACTGTATTATTGATAGGGATCTCATTCCTGTTTCCTAGGGTTTATTAAAAACAAACAAACAAACCCTCAAAACAAACAGAAAACCCAAATCAGCAACAGTATTCATTTACTCAGATGAACTAAATAGATGTTTATGGTCACAAAAAGATCTTTTTTTTCTGAATTTCAGCCAGCCTTTTGTTTCCACTTTGAGACACGTTAGACTTGGGCACACAAAGGAGGACTTTCAAAAATCCTATACTTGGTAAGCACCAAATGGCAAATGATACAGAGCTGTAGGTTCTGAAGGACAGACAGCTGCTGTCAGTGCTTACATGGCAGCAGCAGACTGATGCCTGCTTTCCTCTCCTCCAAATCAAGGCATTACTTTGGGACTTGTATGACTCTGGGATTTGCCTCCTGTGCTTCTCTAGTGGAGTAGGAGTGTACCCCCCTCACAGTCACAGATCTGCTCATCCCTTAAGACTGTTCCATGTAACACCTAACTGTGAGAACTAAAAATAGAACCGAAGGTTCTTCATTTTGCTCCTCCCAGAACAGTCTTCCCAAGAGTACCAAGAGAAAGTATAGTCTCTGAAAGAGACACCCTCTGAAAAAGACAGCTCTTAAAATCCTCATTTCTCACCAATGATAAGATACTTCCTTTCCAACAACACTGGAAGCAAAACAAAACACAATTATTTCCCTGTGCATAAATATGAACAGAACAGGAATGAAAGTCAAGCTCGTTTCCTCTCTAGATAAGTTTACATCTTCCACCTGCATATTTTCTAGTTGTAAATGATGCAAAAAGTGAAGCTACTCCATGTTTCTAAGGACACTCAACAGCCAAAAATTCCAAACCCAAACAAAAAGCAGACATGAGAATGCTACAAAGGATACAAGGCTTACATTTACCTCTTCATCCTAACATCAGTGGCAACCTAAACAATACCTCCTTCCAACAATAGCAGTTATTTAGACAATTCCTTTGTCAATTGTTCTCCTACCACTGTAGGTAGCTGTGTTAATATTTCTGTGTCAGTCTCTTGGGACCCTCACCTCAGACTACAGTGTCATAACCCATCTGAGGCCTGGATTTCTGGCCTCCCTGTTAGATGTTTTCCTGAGCTGTGCCACGAGGCCATACCAACAGCTGAACACACAAAGGCATTTACACTTCTACAGAATCCCTCCTTGCTGAGAAACAGTGTGAGCAACTAGAGCCAAAACCTCTCAGTGCAAAGTGGCATCATGGATGCAATGAAACAAAACCCAAAGTCCCAAAACATTATGAGTACTTCTATTTTTTTTTTTTTTTTGTTACCTCTTGTTTGAATTCAACAGTCTCACTACCATCTTCTTCTTTTGTTTTGACCAAGGACATCTTGACCCAAGTTCGGAAGCCTGCGGAAAACTTCCAGCTGGAGTAGGAACTTTCACAGTCCTTCATGAATTTTGCTTTTTCTGAACTAAAGGAAAAAAGAGCATCACTTTATTGACCAAACCAAGAGCACTGTAGGCAGGAGAAGGTCAGACCTACAGGCACTTCAAACTATGTCCACAATTCCTTTCATTTTCCACCTGCTAAATGCAACGTATCAAACACTGCATGTAGTGATGGTTTTGTTAATGGTAGCACTTCACTGGTGCATCCTTAACTGCAGAGTACTTACCTGGTACTCTACAGCCCTGGAGTTCTGCCTGCCTGTAGGAGTTTAGCTCTGCTCATCTGTCACCTCTGGGACAGAAAGGAGCAGAGCCAGGACCTCAGGAAATGACTCATCACCAAGTGAAGAAGCAAGAGACAGCAGGAAGAGCCTAGAGGAAGGACAGGGTGCTTCACCTCATTTCTGGTTGCCAAATAAACCACTTGCAATGCAGACATGTTTAAAATGCCTCGAAATTTACATTCAGGATACTCCTATAATTTTGGAAACACTGTAGCTTTGGTGTAAGGCTCCCACCTGCAATAACAGGGCTGTTTTCCCAATGTGCAATCACAGATATTTGCAGCCCCCAGAACATCAAGATTGATTGCTTTGTGTGTTTTGGTTGCGGTTTTGTTTTTTAATACTGTGACTGTAAATCTTTAAAGCTTCCAACATCCCTCATGCTGCAAGCAGTAAAGAGGTAGCTTTAAGGCATATCTGGTCTCCATCTCTTCTCTACCAGCTGCACAGGACATAGTGAATTGACCATGCTATTTACTTGGAGCTCCTCAGTACTATGATTTTAGCCATTTTCATGTCACCCCTATGAAATAAGCCCAGCCCTGCAGCAGCTTTTCCAATAAGGTTTCATTTGAGAAGAAGGGGGGTAAACCACTGTGAGAAGTCATGAATCATTAAAGGCTATTTTTACTAAGATAGATTTCAGGTTGCAGAGATATGCCAGGGTATGTTGGTCCTTAAAAGCAGAGAGAGGGTTTTGATCCAGACTAAATCCATCTACCTAGGAGAAGGGAAAGAGTGTTCTTTGCTTTTAAGGCAGAGGGTGTGCATGACTTGGTCTTTTAGGAGATGAAGATGTTTTGGTCTTTCAGGAGAAAGATGCAAAGAAGTAAAGAAGAAAAGCAGAGGTGAAGAAGCAAGCTCTTATCCCAGAACAGGCCAATCAGGAAGATTTGTCCAGCACTGACTGGACCTGCAGTTTTCCTGTCTTTTTTTTTTTCTTAGTTTTTAAACTCAGGGCTTCTTTTCTTTCTACAAAGCAAGGTGCCTTGTCTACAAGGACCAAAAGGACTGCACTGATATAAATATCACATTGATGGCTACTCTGTACCACCATCACCTGCTCAGGCTTAATAGATGAATACACACATGTCCATGGGAGGGCAAAACCCAGCAAAGTCATTCTTTCAAGTCAGGGCTTCAGGCAACGGACTCAAACACAGAATTCCACTGAGCACATGGCACAGAAAAGAGAAGGATTTCTAGAAAGAAAAACTTTGCTACCCATCAAGACAGATGCTGTTCCCAGGGTGTTCCAGGAAGTTAGGAATATCTTTATTTTGACATGAGCTGCTTGTTTAGTGACCCCAACAGGATGGCATCTCTCTACCTCCCACAGGAAAGACACGGGCAGGGCCTAAGGACAAAGCCCACAGCCTGCCTGCTCCTCAGAGCATTAATTAATCAAACACAGGAACACCTAATCCAACAACTGCTTCCCTCCTCGGGATGTGGGCAGAGGAGTAGCTGAGGGGACAGCACAGGGGAGCACCAGAGTGCTTTGCCACTCAAGAGGAACATACATAATTAGCACTCTGCCAGCCAGTCATATGCCTAATGGCTGGCTAAATACAGCATCCTAGAAAAGCTTTCCAAGCCAACATGGAAAAGTGAGGCAGGAAGTTATGACACAGAGCTGCTGAATGCTACAGCCACAACTGCCTTGGTAGGCAGACAGCAGCAGTATGCTTTGCCTTCGACAGTAATTGCAGGCTTGAAAAAGAAGGATTAATAATATCTTAGGAGAAGCTGGGGAGAAGTGATCTGAGAGGCATCTCCATAATCCAGACCACTGCCACAGAGTGAGGGGAAAAAAAGGGGGGTGGACAGGAGGAGCACAGCAGAGAAGCACAAGCTTTGCACAAATTATAGCAGAGGGCAAATAACACAGCTTTAAAACCACACACGACCAAGTGAAAACTAGACAGGAAAGGGATTTTAAGCTAAAGAGTTCTCCAGGCAGTTTCTTTTAATTCTCTCTTCACACCAAAGACAGACAACCCACACAGGCTACACCTCTTTTTTTTTTGTTGCTGTTTGGGTTGTTTGGTTGGGGTTTTTTTCCTTTCTCTTTTTTTTTGATCTGTGGGACTCACTAACCCATTTCTGGACTGGGCTGTAGTGCTGCAGTGGATCCTTCTAACACTGGTCTGTGGACCACCCCAGGAGAGCCAGAGAAGTTTAGGACATCCCACCAGCAGATTCCAATGCAACAGCAAGAGCCAAAGCCACTGATGGTTCAAACCCAGTCTGTGTTTATTGCTTTTGTGTTTCCCTAGAGCAGGAAACCCTCAAACAGTCCCAAACAAAGGTTGGTGTGGTACCAGAAGTCTCAACCCTTGTATGTTTTATTTCTCTGCATGCAGCAATCCAGATCAGAGGCATGAACATGGAGCTCTGTTTAGACCCTTAAATAATCTCTGATCTGTTCACACTGGTATCCATCCTTTCACAGGACCATAAGTTATTTGACATGCTACACTAACAATAGTTCTGTCAGGAGTATTCTCAGAGGATTTTCTTCTAAACCCCATGTATTATCCTAATGATAGCTCAGGAGAGGAACTTGTATTTTTAGCCACACATTTTGGGTAATTTGCAAGGGTTTCATTATTTCCCTCCCTCCCTTCAATTAATACGGTACAGACAGCAGCTGCCACTACCTTAAAAAAAAAAAGAAAAAGAAGCCAGCAGCATCTCCCTCCAGCTCAGAGGCCAACAACAGCACACAGTGCAGCAGTGTTCTGGGAGGACCAGAACAAAACCAGTGAGCAGTGCCAGTTTCATGGAGTCTGATCCAATTTTAACAGAAGAGCTGCACAGAATAAAGCCCTTGACAGAAACAAATGGACCTTGCTCAAGTCCTCAGCACTTACTACACCACAGAAAATCTCTTAAAGGTACAAGTCTTTAGATGCCTTTTTTTAATTGCTTGTGGCACCTCTGATAACACTGTACTGAACTGCTTGATGCATTTTTACTCTGGGCTCTCATAACCAGTGAGACATTTTGTGAGGAAAAATAGTTAACAGAGGGCAGTAATAGAAGTTTTCAGAGGCTGTATGGAAGGACACACAGCAGTTTCTACAGATATCTTAATCCAGACTTCCCATCAGCTAAATTTAGCATCTGCTGATGAACAAGAAACCATTCCTATTTTCTCTTCTGCTGGAAGCTGGACAGAATGAGTGCTCTGCACACACACAGTGCAGTTTCACATGCACTTTTCATAGTCAGGAGAAATGTAAACTCCCAACCTGCCCTGAGCCCAGCCAGTTCATGCCAGGACAGCAAACACAGCACTGAGAAAGACAAGCCACACCATTTGTATCAACTTTTGGAGGATGCTGCAAAAAAGACACCACTTGCCTCTTGCCCACAGCTGGTTCCTTTCCTGTATTCCATCTAGACATGCAGATCATTTACCACTGAGGCCTTCTTCCCCTTGCCAATGTTACCATCTACCTGGGTTAGTTCAGAACTAGTTTTAACTCCCATTCCTACTACCCCAAGCAAGCACAAAGGATGCATCCCCAAACATCCCCATTTCCCATGTGGCTTCCAAGGCCTGAGGATGCAGACTGAGCTGTTCATCCTGCCCTGAGCCAGGTGCAGCACCAGGGGTGATCTCAGGCAGTGCTTGTGTCTGGCAGCACAGAAAGAGCCAAGCACTGGCTGCAATTGGTCACACTGTAAGCATTTCTAACCAAAGCACAAGCCAGGAAACCAGAAAAAAACAACATAAAGAACAAGGAGCACCTTCTACACCACTACTCTTAACTGCTATTCTTTCACCTGAAAATATCAATGCCTAAAATACACAGAACATCAGCACTTATGAGGTGTTTCAGTAAAGTTACAGAAAATAGTTAAAGACTTGGGATGTCCTCACTGAAGTAGAAATGCTTTGTAAAAGGCAAATCCAGCTAACTGGTCTTTGGCCACCCAGAGGTATTGTGTCTGAACACTTCCAGTCTTTGATCCATTTAAAAAGCATCAGTATGACCATGTCCAAGCCTCTTGAGAAGGTCTTGCTACAATAAAATCTGTTCTCTTCCCTCCCTCACTTAATTTTGTTCTGCATAGATCCTTTATCTCCTGTCCCTGTTTCACTAGGCAGCCATTATCTAATTAAGGGTTTCTATCAGGTGTCACTATGACTGATTTCTTGACTAACTTTTAATCTGGATTTCAGAGAGAAGAACAGAACTTGAATTTAAATTAAAGCAGAAATTAAACCGTTAAATATGAAATTTATTCTCAAAAGGTGGAAAAAAGAGTGGGCCTTTCAAGAAAGACAGGATTAATTCCATTCTTGTTAAAATTAGAAGGTTGATTAGATTCTCCAATGATACCAATGTCAAACCAATACAAAGCAATTTTGAAAACCCCATATATGAATTTACATCATTCTGCAGAGTCTTAAATAGAGCCAGAAATACAAAGAAACAGAGTTAATCTTTCAATGAAATCACAACATCACAATCTAGGGATCTGACCTTTACAGTAATTGCTTTAAAAACCCCCAAATGGTACAGAAATATTTGTGTTCTTGGTGCACTTCCTGACACACTACCCAGGACAGCACACTTCCTGATCACCCCCAGCAGCAGACAGCAGGAAGCCAGCACAAACTCCAAGCTTTTAGAAAGTGCGGCAACAAATGGTTTAAGCATAGTCGAAGAACAGTTTTTGTCACTGAAAAAGCCCTCAATACATTTTTTAAAGGTCAGATTAGTAAACAAAGACATGAAAGAGCACCAACATAGTCCAAACATTTTAAAAAAATCATAAAAGCCTCCTTGATTTTTTACTGAAAAAGCCCTGCTTTCACAAGTAATTGTGACAGCAAGTTCAATGCAGCCACAGGCTCGTCCCCCCCTTTACATACCTGCTGACAAACTCTTGGAAAGAAGAAAACAGCAGGTAGTCAATGGCACTAAAATCTTGGTCTGTTTCATTCAAATGGAACTGCAAAAACACCAGTTCCCTTTTCTTCACATCACGAGGGCCTTGAACAACCAAAGCATACTTCTGTAAGCAAACAGAGATGGTGAGAGGAGCAAAGGAATCCTCATTTCCTGTTCATTAATTTGCCATCTGGCACTAATACTCTGTAGAAATCTAATACACACAAAGAGTTTCTTGGCTGCTACTAAGTACACATCTATTAAAACACCTAACAAGAATGCCAGTTGAATCCCTCCTTTTAGTTTAAAAAGGATGTCTTTACATTAAGATTCGGTGTTTAAATATTAATATTTAAGTATTAAATATGGTCATTTGTGGGTTTTGGATATTTGTTTCTGGAGAAGCAAGCTTCTCTGCACTTCTAAAGGCAACTTAAGGCTGACTATCCCTCAATGTACCCATCTTGCTGGCTCAAAGCATTTCAGTGTAATGAATCACTTGGTGCCCATTTATTATTCTTCCAAGTGTGGCAAACATGGTATGTAATTCCCAGCAGGAATTCATGTATGAATTCCTAGCAAACATAAAAAAAGAGATTAGCTATCCTCCTTTAATGGATACTGATAGTGCTTTCAATCAAAGCTAGATTTACAATATCAAGGAAATTGCTTCCCAGTTCATTTAGAAGAAGAATAAAGTGAGAGTTTCACTGTGAAAAATTACTTATTTTATCCCATTAAGGGTTTTGTGCTGCACACACCCACAGGACAGCTGATCTTCCATAACACATATATACACTGACTGGGGACTTTTACATTTCTGAAAACAAAATGACAGATGGTTTACAAAAAATTCAAACCAGAAGCAAGGAATTTGTTACAGCGCATACTTTTACTTTCCAACAAGATTATGAGCAGAAAACCCACACTGAATAAGCTTTGTTCTATTATATTGTTATTACCATAGTTTGATTAGTAAAAGGATCTGTGTAGTTGATCCTCTGAGTGGTGCATTCAATGTCTCCTGGCTGACCTGGATTTATCAGAGGTGGAATGTGATCGTAGTAATGATGTTTGCAGCTGAGCAGCCGAGCCTTGCCTGGGTACAAGGCAATACCTGTTTGGGGAGAAAAAACATTGGAGAGCACTGATTTCCTTCCTGAGGACATAGATTTTCATTCTGGAATTTAATCCCACGGGATAATGAGCTATCTTTAAGCTACCACAAAGTAATCAAATTAAACCATGCACTTCCACATTTTTTTCTGGAGCAGGACAAAAGCACCAACTGCATCAGGACAGAAGCCCCACAATGCATTGAAAAAAATCAGGGTTCATATTCTATTACAACAATTCAAGGTTCATAGAAGCTACCAAGTTTCCCTAGTCTTCCCACAAGCCAGCAGCTAATCCATCAGTCCCTCTGAACCATAGATGAATCTGTAAAATATGTAAAGGGCCATCAGATGGGACATGTAGTGCTTTAGTTTTCAGATATTAGCATTTAACACATCAAGTGTTAATTGGAAATAATGTACATACCATATATGAAAGATCAAAATCACTGGCTGAGCTAATAGAAGTGAAATGATGCTCTTCAGAACACATCTTCTGTTAACTGAATGTGACATAATAAAATCAAAGCCATCAAACACTCTATCATCCTTTATTATTTCATCACTGGGTAGGGGAGGCAACTGCTCCACCTGGATGGAAGCCCATATATGCCATAAACCTCCTGTTCCAGTCCCACAGCACATTCAAACAACCTTGGCCACCTCAGCTTTGGAAGGCTAGCAAAATACAGGAGCCAAACCTCAAAACCTTTTTACACCACCTATGCCATATTTATTACTGGAAACAAGCTTGCTGGAAGATAACCTAGTCTAACTTTCAAAAAAAGAGTATGATCAATTAGATATAATTAACTCACAACTGAGATGACCTGCCCACCAAAATATAAGATACCAAAGCACTCAGCATATATCAAATGCTTTATTCCTTTCTTCAGAGCTCCATGCTTATAACTTGCCCTCTCATCACTTTAATAGAGCAATAAAATAAAGGACTACATTGATTTAGGTTCTCTGCTCTGCAGGGATCTCTAACAATACTTTTGAATTTAAAAGTATGCTGCTCTGCTTACTTAAAATCTGCTTATTTTCTTCCTGTTGCTGTATGAAATGCTCACATGGGGGAAAAAAAAAAGGGGGAAAAGCTGGAGTTTGCTTGCTCTTACAGTCAGATTCATATGGTCCAAAGATAAGGCACTACTTCCAGAGCTGAGCCTAACTGGCCATAAAGAAAAACAACTACAGTAATATGGCAACATCTCAAAACACCTCTCAGCCACAACTACTGACGTGGGTATTTGGAAAATGTGGTAACACTTCAAACAGAAGTGTTATTGTTAAACTAGAAACTCACTGATGACTGACTGAGCTGCATTTGCTACCATGGCTCTACTTACAAACAGCTACTGGACAATTAAAAAGAATAATAACAACAGAACTCACTATTCAAAAATGCTCCTGTGGAGCAATTCCTCCTGCAAACTGCAACAGTTTCTGCTGCCACACTGCATTTTTATGCCAACATTGTTCCCTGCAGTCACATCACATTTTCATTGCCTACTGACGTAATACCACGTTGTAAACAAGGCAGGGTGGAAGTAGAAAGTGACTTTGTGGTTATTTTGTGGTTGGTTTGAGAAATTCACCTTCTTTACTGTGAATGGCATCTCGTTGCCCAGTGCAGCACTGAGCTCCTGGATACACATCCTATGTATTACTCTGTTTAAATGATACAGCTTGGGGAATATTTCCAGAAGGAATTATCTTTCTCCCCTAAAAGAGGACTTATTCTAGAGTCTGAAAACACTTCTTATCTATTAAATGTTGCATAATTCTCCACAGCTTCTGCCATTCATGTTATTGGCAGAAAACTCCCAAAAGTATCCCATACAATGTTAACATTTCTGGGCAAAGTCAACACTACTTCAGATTAAAAAGTAAGGAAATGAAAGACCCAGGTCAAGGTATGCACTCTGGGGTGAGGAGAATGAACACCAAATATGTAAAACAATCCAAAGAAAACATGAACAAGAACTTAACCCATTTTGCTTGTTACTGCTCTTACCAGGTGCATCATACAAGGACACTTCCTTGTAAGTAACAGACATCACTGGGTGCTTGAGCTTCTCCCTGAAGTCACTGATGGTTTGGTAGACAAGGAACACAGCTACAGCCATGAGCAGCAGATAAATAAACAGGAGAATTACTGAAAAAACATTCTTTAGGCAGGTCTTGCTGAAACGCAAAGAAGGGGTAGTGGTACCCAGTTCACCATCTGGAAGCAAACAGAATATGGACTGAGACTTTGAAACACAGATATTTTTGCTGAATTTTCATTTAAAGATCAATCATGTGAGAGGAAAACAATCCTCAAACTCAGCTGGATTTAAAAAAAAACACAGTTAATTCTTTTTTTGATCAGCCAGGCAGATGCTTCCTTCTCAAGTAAGAGGTGTAATCAGCCTAAAGATTGTGCCTGCCTTTCACATGTCAGAATGTGGCACTCTGCTTAAGGCCAGGAAACAAGGTTTATTTGCAAGGACAACTGAGAAACAAAATTTAAAGTTCACAAGAAAGTTTGTTGATGGTCAATCTTTGCTTCTGGAATAAAACCAAACTCCTTTCCCCCCCTTTCCAGTCTGAAGTGATTCTTAAACACACACCACAGACATCAGTGGAGTGATTTAATATTCTAATGCTCATGCTCAGTTCTGTGCATTGTATCTCCACCGTGGTAGAAGTCATGAGATATTTGTTACCCTCTAGTTCATAATTCCTTGTGCATGGTAAAAACTTCCATAGGATTCTTCCAATTACACTTAGAAAGAGACTGACTCAACTCTCCCAGAGTCTCCTTTCCTTCAAATCTTGTTCTCTTTACATCTTCACAGTAGTCTCACTCACACACAGACACTGCTTTACCCACACTCCTTGCATTTGCCATTTCTTTTGGCAATACAAAAAGAGGTTCCTGTACTCTGGAGTTACAGATCATGTTTTGTTGTGAGCAATATAAAGCTGAACACAAAATTTTACGTTAAAACTCAACATAAGAAAGGAGATAAGCAGCCAAGCTTCCTGCTGACTGTTCTGTGGGCTGTCATTTAACGAGTCAGGCCCTCTCAGGCCATGCCACACGCTGCTCTCCAACTCTGTGGTTTGGTGTTTGTGCCTTGCCACAGCACACATGAGCCTTTTAGTGAACCCTGTTGCACACATAACCACTTACAAATGTCCATGGGCAAGTTACATGCCAGGAGATGGCAGCCAAGGCAGTCAGGACATTAATATGCATAAAACTGCACTGCTGAAACAAATATGCCCTGAGTAGCTGCCAGGCATTTAGGCCACACTCCTTTCAGGCTGGCTAACCTCAGTGCCCACACCTGAGCTGCAATAAGCCCATTTAACACTGCTCTATGCTCTCCAAAAGCAGCCTGAACTGTCAAACTAAGAATCTATTTAAAAGCATCTATTCAATATTGCATCTTGCTCATGTAAAGCTGGCACAGACTCTGCCTGCAACCCACTCCTACTCAGGTGAGACACAACATAAAGGAAGATGACATACTAAGCTATCTCAGAGTCAGATGTGCTGAACCTGTTTTGATTGAGCACAGTTCCTGACAAAGAAATATTCTGCTATCAGTCCTTGGAAAACCTCCTCAGCTTTCCATCAGTACTGATTCACACAAGTGAAATTAGTGAAGTAAGTGAAATAAGTAGTGAAATTAGTGTTTTGTTTACTTTCAGAAGTGCAGTAAAATAACAAAACCAAAACAACCAAAGCCAGGCACAGCAGCAGTTAACAGGCCCTAAAGATCAGTAATTTTGGGGTCAATAGTTCTCACCTGGTAAAATAACAGAGCTGGAATCTTCATGAACTTCCATCCCTCCTTCTCTTTCCTCTGTTGGATTTTCAGATGCTCGCTCCACATCTTCACTCAGCTGTGTAGTTAAAACAGTGGTTCAATTTCCAAACATGCTCTCAACTTGCAATTGTTGGAATTTCTATGGTACAAATAAAAGAGGCTCCAACTAACCAAACACACAAAAAGATGCCCCCAGTCCAAGAGCACCCAACATCTGTTCCACTTGTTCACAAGACAAAAGCCACATTTCTGTAGACTTAGAGCCAAAAATTAAGTGACTTGCATGCTACAAATTTAACCTACTTCTACTTTGCTGCTTCAACAATAACATCACCTTTCAATCCAAGTTCAAAGTAATTATTTCCCCAGCAGCTCCAACACACTTTAACCCCACAATTAGGACAGTGTCCTCTGACAAGCAAGAACTTCATTCTGTCACTGAAGAATATATTTTTAGGCATAAGGAAACACAGCACATACCAAGCAAACAGAGCATTAGCACTTCTTAATAAAGAGGTACAAAAAGCACAAGATACATTTTGACAGGTGTTAAGGCAAGGCACTGAAATACACTCTCAGCCACACAGGTGGCTGGGTCATTATGAGACAACTGTCAAGCATCTCTATATTTTTGGTCCTTATTTGATCTCATTATGCAGATTATTATATATTAGTGGTTATGCAAGTAATTAGTCTTTCAGTGTTTCTGAAACACCAACAGAGACCTGATGTTTTCTTGTTTTGCTATTCAGAGCTCTGGGCTCAAACTGCCAGGCCACTTCTGTCAGAGTCAGAAACTTGTCACATCAGATACACTTCACATGACATTGGGAAGCACTGCAGATTTTGTACTTTGTAAATATAAAGTATCTCTTGCATGTTTTCCAAGTCCTCTTTCATGGTGGGAACTGACACAGAGATGACAACAATGCAAACCAAGGCATGAGCTTGCAGCACATCACATTGGCTTTGTTCTGTTTCAAGGAAAATGGGGGCACAGTTAATGCTGCAGCTGCATTGAATGCTATTAAACACTACACCCCTAAATTAGTCAACACTAACATGCATGTATCCATAAGGGAGTGCTTTTATTTCACCCAACTGTAATTCAGTACTGAAATCATCATTATGCCATTACCAGATCATCATTAGCACCTCTTAGGAAAGAGTCCACTCATTTTACGTCTTCAAAGTCTGACGTAAAGTCTCCATCACCTCCTGCTGTATTTCTGTATTCATTTCCACTACACAAAGCAAGATGAAAGCAGCTACCCACCCAGCTGTTTTTAAATGCTTAGTACATAAATAAAGCATGATTTCCCATAGCATGAGGCAAGAAGTCAACAGGTAACTTGTAGGCTAAAAACTCAGCTCCCGTGCAAGGCTCTTAGCAGTCCAACTGAAGATACCTTTTTCAACTATCACCATAAAATAAGATAAAATTAAAACTCTGCTCCTTTTTGTAGAAACATGGCTCTGTTTCTTTATCTGACCCAAAATAAGCTACTCTGACCCAATAAAAAAGTACTCCCTGAACCTCTTGTATTAGTTACACTAAATCAGCTAAGAAACCAGTTCAAATTATACTTGTGCAAACTGTGGCTACCAGGGCTGATCCAACAAATGTAATGTAAGTCACAAAGTCACTGCAGTTCCTCAGCTGATCCCCACACCTCTCTGATTCCCCAGGTACAGGCACCTCATTGACTGAGGTTATTGGGAGGGTAAGTGAATTCTATTCCTGATGGCAAGGAGATCCCAACGCAAGTTTAAAAAAGAGCAAAATAAGCAACATTTCCTATCCTCTCAAGAGGACCTACAGCAATTTTCTTCAAGCAGAAGAAAAATGATCTTAAAGGTAATTCCCAATCTAAATGATTCTGTGATAAGCTCAGAAAACACAACCTTTCAGCACTCCTTAGAAACAAGCCAAGAAATCCCAAACAATATGCAACTATGTTTTCTTATCTCTGTTCACCATGTTTCACAAGCTTTTCACACAGAAAGCCAGAGAAGGACAGCCAGGCAAGAGTGGTCTACTAACACTGCTTTGGATGCAGTAAGAAGGATGAACTGATGTGCAAGACCTGCTCCTAAAAAAACCTATATTTTACTGCAGATCCTGAACACCTGTGAAGAGGTCACCAAGATCCCAGTGGTGTGCATGGCTCAGCCACTGCATTCTGAGCAGCACACAGCACCCTGACTCTACAAGGCAAGGAGCACAGACCTACAAACCCAACCCCTCACAACACACCCAGCTACGGCCTCCCAGTGCCTGGGAAGCCAGCACAGCATTACTGAAGGACAGCGGATTCCAGTTTGCTCCTGCTCCTCCTCTTAGATTTGGGGATTCTGCCAACAGCAAACCTGGAGCATCCCAACCAGGTTCACCCTCATAGGCCAGCCCTTCCCATGTGGTATTTTTGATAAAAGGGTGAAGCGTGGTGCCAGGCAGAAGGAACACAGATTGCAGGGTGGTTAAGCTTACAGTAGGATGCAGAGACAGGACAGGATGTCAAGGGCAGGAAGGGCATGAAACAGACCTCAGCATTCCTCTGGGGTCAGCACATGACAGCCCAGGGAGAAACAACCGCAGGAACCCGCCCATGTCTCAGCAGCTCTTTTTCAGTCCTGCACACAGAAAAGCACTGGACAAAAAGAAGCTCAGAAAAGGCAACTCCAGCCATTTGAGCATCCCTGCCAGGGGCAGAAGCAACAAAGACTGCTGCAGGTGCCAGAGAAGGAATGGACACACAGGTGCTGCACTTACACACACAGATATGGAGCAGTATCAGCGGTGGCTGATGCTTAAGGTGGAAACATACCATGTATCATCCATGTCCACCCTTCAGGCATTAATGCAGCTTCATTAACTCTCTCAAGTCCCTCCCCTAGGTACAAGCACACAAGTCAATCCCATCTTGATAGTCATGGGCTAAAACCTCCCTACTGGATAAAAGTCCCCTAAATAAAAGGAGAACTTGTTCACACAGGCCTTTGCTGATCCGCTGATTCATCACCTTCCAATGCCTTCTAGCCTGGCAAGAAAACCAGAAGCTGAAACTAAACAGACAGTACCACACTAAACTATAATGCATTAAACCCGAGCCTTAAACTGCCCGTCACGTGTAGAGGAAGGAAAATATCTACGTTCCTTTTCTCTGCAAGATACAAACAAAAGTGCTCTGCTGTAACTCTCTACCGCTGCTGAACTTGGCACAAACTGCTTGTGTGTCTACCAGGAGAGATAGGAAGGAGCAAGGGAGCCGGGCTGCTGAGCCCGTACATTGATATGCAAACCAGGCGCCGCCTGGGGCTTTTGGCGGCGCGATAAAGCGTCCTTCAGTTTGGGATGCGGGAGCTCTGCTGCCCACGGGCTTCTCACACCCGACAGACCATCCTTGTCACCAAGCCCCGGCTGCAGAGTCCAGCTGTATCCACCTCACACGCCTGACAAGAGCACAACAGCTGCTGCCCCCTATTTTAACCACGTTCAAAGGTAGAACACAGACCTGTGCGCGCCCGATCCGCCCGGGTTCCTGCAGGGCGCGGCTGCCGCCAAAGCCGCGGGGACAGTCCCGGGTGTCCCGGGTGTCCCCGCTGGCCGAGCGGCGAGCCCCGGCCCGGGCACAGCGCCCGGCGAGCCCCCAGCCCAGCCCAGCCCCGCCCGGCCCCCCGTACCTCCTGGTAGGATGCGGACAGCTCTGGCTTTGGCATAGCATCGGCGGGAGCGGCGCCGCGGGGCCGAGCAGAGCCCGCCGGCTCCGCACGGGGCGGGGCACCACGGGCAGGGCCGAACCGAACCGAGCCGAGCCGGGCCAGACCGAACCGGGCCGAGGCGCCCCGCCCGGGCAGGGCCACGCAGGCGCCGGCGGGACCCCCGAGCCGCCCGGGCCGGCCCTTCCCTTCCCTTCCCTTCCCTTCCCGTCGTGCCCGCCCCTTGCCGGGGCTGCCGGGAGCAGTAGTCCGGGCACGGCTGCTCGGCACACGGGAAATGGGCTGGGGGAGATTTGTAGGAACAGCTCTCCCTCCTGATGGGCAGAGGAGACTTTTCTGCACCACAACGCGCGCTCTGCTAACACAGGCATGGGCCAGCCTTGGAAAGCCGGCTCCCCCCAAGCCGCACAAAATATTGCCCTTTTAATTTTTTTTTTTTTAATTTTTATTTTCTTTTACTCGAGACACCGGCAGGCCAGGCGCGCTTGACCCGCAGACAGAGCTCCTGCAGGACTCCTGGGGTGACCCACGGCACTGCAGGAAAATAAACGCCAAAACCACCAAAGGGCTCATTCACCAGCCACAAATTGTGGCCACAATTTTTTTTTTTTTTTTTTTCTCCTTCCCCAGCGTGGAAGTAATTGTTACTGTTTCGTCATCAAGAAAAAGCATGTGCAGCTTTTTTTTTTTTTTTTTTTTTTTTTTTGCATTGAGATGCAGCAGTGTGAGGGAGTCCCTGCTGTGGAGGTCATTTCCCTCTGCCCAAGGCCCACATCTACTGAGTTAATAACCAAGACTTGAAGTCCTTTGACAAGAACAATCCTGTTATACATCTGAATTACAGCACTGTGGTCAGGAGGAGTGGATGCTGCAGGATCAAACATCCAGGCTTTAAATCCTTCAGACCCTCACTTGTCACTGCAGTGAGGGGTTTGATATATGTATCTGAACCCTAAAAAGTTTCTAATTTTCTTAATTCTATATAGAATTAAAAACATCAAACTTATTCTTCTGCCAGTCCAGAATGTTCCCCCATATTTATAGCACAGGGAAAACATGTAATCTGAAAATTTCCTATTTATTCTCTCCATTCTTAGGCTAAAAAAGTCTGAGTGTTTTAAGTCACAAAGATGAAGCCTGCGCTGATATTTGTGAATAAACATTGAAAACAGCTAGCAGAGAAACTTCAAGAGGGGAAGAAGGAGGAAAATTGATAAATCTTTTATTATTAGGCGTCTATTATGGTGCCACCACGTCCACCTCTAAACCACGTCCATAGTGCTACATCCGTGTTTCTTTTAAATACCTCCAGCAATGGTGACTCCTCGATGGTGACTCCCCTGCTTCCCTGGTAGCCCGTCCCAGTGCCTGACAACCCTTTTTGTGGAGTTTTCCCCCATATCCAACCTAAACCTCGCCGGCACAGCCCGAGGCGGTTTCCCCTGTCGCTGGTCACCCGTGAGGAGCGGCGGCGGGCCCGCCTTGGCTGCGGCCCTTTCCAGGCCGTGGGGCGGGACAAGCTCCCCGCAGAGCCTCCTTTTCCCCAGGCTGAGCCCCCTCATTCCCCTCAGCGCTGTGCGAGCCTTGGCGGCTGTTCCTAAGGGCTCCGAAGGGTTCCTTTAACTCCAGTCCCACCCCATTCCCTGCCGGGCCGGGCCGGGCCGGGGGCGGTGCGCGCTCCGCGCCATGGCGGGCTCTGCGGCCCGGGCCCGGCTCCCTCTGCCCGGCCTGCTGCTGCCCCTGCTGCTCCTGCTGCTCCTCCTGCCGCCTCCCGCCGCCTGCGCCGAGCCCCAGCTGCGCTTCAGGCCGCCGGCCGAGGCCCCCGTGCGGCTCTTCACCGAGCCCGAGCTGGCCAGATACGACGGGCACCAGGTAGGGCCGGGCCGGGCCCGCACAGCCCCGGCGGCGCCGCCTGCCCCGGGCTCGGTGCCCTGCAGGCGCCGCGGGGCCCGGGGTTGTCGTGCTGGGCTGCTGGGCTGCCCCGCCATCCCTCCTGCCCGGCCTTCTGGGCGTCTCTTGCTTCTCTCGGGCAGCAGTTTGTGGGGGGGTTGGCAGGCAGAGGTGTGTGCCCGGCCTGTGCCCCGCGCTCCGGCCGCCGCTGCCGGGGCTGGTCAGGGCACAGCCCCATAACCGGTGCCCTGTGCTCATTGTACTCGCCCCTGCTCGGCAAGGGCTCCTGCCAGAGAGCTCCACACTGCCCTGAGCTGCAGCCAGAGTTAATTTTCTCTCAGTAATTCATTAAACCATATACTTAGACTTTTAAAAAACAAACAAACAAACAACCCACAACAAGATTATCAAAATGAACAAGACAGTTTTAACTTAGGAGGGTTTAGCTTCCTGTGACTCAGAGGCCTCAGCAGGACTCCAGACTCAAAACGGAGTCCTGCGTTAATACACATCTGCTTCTCTTTTCAAACACTTGCTGTCTGACCTTCTCAGGGTCTTCTCCAGGTACTTTGAAGAGACCAGCCAATGTCTGACTAAAATTACATCTTATGTATGAAACACAAAGCAGAAGCGCTGGCTTATTAAGTGAAACAGATGCCAGCAGATTAGATTTACATGTGTTTATGTATTTACCTTTGTTTCTTAATCGAATAATGCTGTTGGCCACACACCCTTTTATTTTGGGCAATATCCATCTGCATTAGGCATAGAAAGATGCAGCTGATGATCTTCAAGCAGACCAGTGTGCAGACAAGAGGTGACTTGCAAAAGGGACACGTATTCTATGGTTGTTTAGATTAAAAATATTCTCTCATTGCTTATGGTTGAATCCTCAAAGAATATTAGGGGCAGTTTAAAGCACAAGCAAGAAGTGTCAATGTGGGAATGTGTATGGTGGTATAACAAGAGTAAATGTACAAATAAGAATTTGTGTCCTGAGAGCATGTGGATTTCACAGCTAAAACTAACTGCTTTTTGCCTGTGCTCAAGTGCTGAGGATGTGTTGATGGCTTTCCCTCCAGGAAGGACAGCCCATCTACCTGGCAGTGAAGGGAGTAGTGTTTGATGTCACCTCTGGAAAAGGTCAGTGTGCTTCTCCTTTGCTCTCTACTTTGCTTTCATGTTATTATTCAGACATTTGTTTTTAAATATTCCCAGTGCATTGGAAGCCTGCAGATCAATTGCAACAAAAAGATACACTTTTTCCTCTTCTAAGAAACCTGATTTTCCTCCTCTGACAGCTCCCCTACTAAGGTTTGTCTAGACCTTACACTGGTCTGAGATCACAACATGCAGCCAGACAAGCCAGTGCTGTCCAGGTAGCTTGGGCACTGCTGATGAAAACTGGGAGACACTTCTCAGATCCCTGAGTCCAGATGTGGGGTCAAGCCACATGGAAGCTACAGCTTTTATTTTATTGCCCTGGGTACAAGAGCTGAGCAGATCAAAGCTAACGTGGATGTGCCCCCAGTACAATATCAACACTGCTGCAACTCCTTCTTTTCCCTCTGTGCTGGTGTCCACACCCCGTGCTGTTTGTACCTTCCCTGAGAACTACAAATGTTTTAATTTGAACTCCTTTAATTTGGGTTGGCTGATCATCAAATCTTAAATTACACCAGGCTTCCAAATTCTGCAGTCTACAGATGTCTCGTGAGAATGCAAAGCACAACTCCCTAAATAATAGGTAAATTTTAAGAATGCAGTATAGGAAGTTCAACAGCTGTATAATCCCAAAAAGTAGGAAATCCAAAGTCAGTTCTGGGAAGAAGAGTCATACACTTGAGTTGTTGCTCTCAGTTCAGTGACATTCAGTTCACAGGCTGGTAGAGGCTGAACATACCCTGTACATTGTCAGATCACCACTGGATTTTATTTATTTTTTTTTTTTAATCTGACAGAATTTTATGGAAAAGGAGCCCCATACAATGCTTTGGCTGGAAAAGACTCAACAAGAGGAGTTGCAAAGATGTCTCTGGATCCAGCAGATCTTACACATGACACAGTAAGAAAATGGGTCATTGGTTTAATTCCACTTTGCAAATTTTTATTATTATGCAAAATGATGAGTCTTTACTCATCACTTTAAATTGTATTTATATAAGTTGATTCACATATTTAAAATCAAAATGCATTAGTTCTCTTTAGATACATAAAATACATTTACTGGTCATGAAAGGTGCTAACAGCCTTCAAGAGGAAAGTTTTTCATTTGTGGAATCAATACAACTTCTGTAAGCATGTAAAAGGGAAATCACCTGCTGTTCAAAAAGATGCTCACAAAGACAGTAAATCACTTTCTTTGTCAATTGGTTTGGTGTATCCTGACCTGGCAGGGAATGCTGGCTCTGGTGGTGGGCTGTTGCTTGTTTGACCTGAATACCTTAAAGTTTTGTCAAGGCTGAATTTGAATGGAAAGAATACAATTACAGGCTGTACTATCAATTTTGTCCCTCATGCTCTGCAGTGCAAACCCAAAAGCTGACCTTAAGGTTTACAGTATTCATTTAAAAAAACCCCAAAAAACCAAAACAACAACAACCACCACGACAACAACAAAAAACAAAAAACCAAAACAAAACAAAAAACCAACCACCAAAAAGCATGTAAATATCTCTATTTTTATTTCTTTGAGACAGGACCTTGATTTCCCTGTTTCCTTTAGACAGGACTCACAGAGGAGGAACTGAAGTCCCTGGATGACATCTTCAATAATGTTTACAAAGCCAAATATCCAATTGTTGGCTACACTTCTCGGCGAATTCTGAATGAGGATGGCAGTCCCAATCTGGACTTTAAACCTGAAGATCAGCCACATTTCAGCATTAAGGATGAGTTTTGAGGAACATTTTTGTGCCTAGAGAATGCCTGGGGAGAGGCACAGCAGAATATTAAATTAATTCCCTGTGTTGTGGAGTTCATTACTACAATTAGCTATCATGAGTCAGTTCTCTGCTCAGAAAATATGTGTGTGTGCACACACATAGCATAGAGGAAACAAACAGATCTGTAGTAGTGTCATCCACCTGGGCTGTTTGCTGGGAATTACAGGAATTATTTAACCTGCAAGTTCTTTTTGCCAGGATTTCTCTGTTAAGAAGTGTATAATGTAAAATTACATTCCTTATAAGAGAGAAAAAGGCTTTTAATAATTGAAATATGACTGGTCTTTTTGTAAATCCCAAGTTGTTTCCCACTCCTTGGAAAAGTGTAGATGAATTATTTGGACAAGCTAACATCAGTTCTCTGTGCTTCATATGACTGTAGGTATCACGAGTGCAGACAGGTGCAATAGAGGCTTACATTTTAAAAAGCATTATGGGGTTTAATATTTGATGGCTTTGAGAATACTGGATATAAAGCCACTCAGTCTCCGCAAATGCAGTTACTGTGGAGTGTTTCTGCAAAGCCTACAGCTGTAAACCAAGAAAAATAAATCTTTTTTCCCCCCATGAGGATTACTGTGACATTTTAAATAAGACTATTATATTAGGTTTGGATAAATGACACTTTACTTTTTAAAAATAATTATCAAAGATGCCATCTATATTAGATTATGATGATTTCCTTCTACCTTCCTTCAATCTTTCTCTGACAAAAAGAGGAAGTCATAGCCCACCGTTTGCCAAATACTCTTACAGCACAAGTTTATTATAGCAGTTTAGTGTCCTGTGAATGTTGTTAGCATTTTTATATTAACAATCTCAGCTCTCATTTTTTATGTCTCTTAGTTTTTCTTTGTTCTTACCCTGGCTTCATCAGTGCTGTTTTAATCAAGTGTGCAGTGCCATGTTCCTCTTCCTCTTAACCTGATACAGAACTGCAGATCCTGCAGGGTGAAAGCAGACCCCCTTTATGGCATTTCCCTGACAGTCTTTCAGCAACAAGAGAACCGTAAAAGCCTGAGCCATAAAAATTGCTGCTAACCCCTGACTTTCACTAACTTAAGTAGAATGTGAATTGTCCCATGTGTGGATTTATCTGTCACTGTCACCATTTTGATTGATATGGGAAAAACTAAGGAGCTTCTCCCAATTCTGTATTAATAATACAGACATAACAAAAATAGGATTCTGTATTATTGTTCTATTTCTTAAGCATTTTGGTAATTTTCTATGAAGGGAAGATTTTATTAGATGATTCTCCACCTTCTAGTTTGCAGGGGACAGCTGCCTGACAGTTGAATAACTAGAAAACCTGTTTCTGTGTATTTGCCCATTCTTTCACAGTGTTACAGATTTTATTCTAGATTTGTTTTGTGTCTCACCATTAGACGACTTCATTTGCAGGAGGGACCCCATGGGCCCCCCCACTGTTGGATGGTGCTCTCAGAAAAAATAAATCAGCATCTAAGAAATTACTATTGCTTCAGATAATTATTTTTTGTTATTACTGTTTATTATTATTACTGCTGACCTTTTGATTAGAGACCAACAGCAGCTGGGAGTTTGCTCCTTGATGATACGCGTTGTCTGTGTGGGAATGCATGTGGGTTTGGTGGTTATGGTGGTTGGTTGTTTGCCAACATTTCACAAATAATTTTTCAGTGCCTACTAGTTTTTTGCTTCCTGATGGGGCAGCTTCAGTAGTTGTGCTGCTGTGATTACTTTAGAAATCCTTGCTTCATCTGGGATCACGATATCCAGCTGCATTTCAAAAAAGAATTCCCTTGTAGGCTCAATTGCAGCTCATCCCCACTGAGTGTTCGTGTTCTCTCCCTGCTTTTCCTGTTCTCCCTATGAAATCACCTTCGCTGATGTCAAAGCAGGTAACTCAGCTTCTGCTTGTACTAAATTTCAGGTTCTTTTCAGTGAGGAAGTGCTCCTGTTGCACCAGGAAATGGTGATATAAAACCTCTGCTTGATCCTCACAAATCCAGCCTGCTCTCCCCTTGTCTGAGGGAGATGCTTTAGTCCTTCTTTTCTGTTATTAAAGACAAGGTTATCACAACTGAGTGCACTTAGAGTACAAAAAATTTTCTTTTTGGTTTTATTTCCATTTGGAAACAAAGGTTTCACATTTAATCACTTCCTAGGCTATTTCACTTGGGGTTCCCACTCAACAGAAGTGTTACAACAATGAGGCTTTAAGTGGATACATCCTTAACACGTTTTCACTGACTGCTTTTTAAAAATGCAGTCAGAGTACCACAGTATTTCTTTTAGTATTAATTCAACAACACTATTTTATGTCTAAGGTTGTTTTACTTGCCAATGGCCTGAAATTTATTTTGCTTAAAAGCAAACTGTCTGCTATGGCTTCTTTGTTCAGGCAGCTGCATTTCCCTGATGTCTGTATTATTCCAGTAAAACAGGTGCCCTCATGATCTATAAACTGCACTCAAAACAAGCAAGCTGTGCAGAGCCCTGCTGTAGCCCTCCTACTCCACACCTCTTTTGGAGAGTCTAGAATTTCTTTTTAATTTGCTTGCTGCCTCCAGATAACATTGCAAATGTCATTAGTTTTGCTGTGTGCATCCAGCATGGATCTTGCTAACTTAGGTCTAAGGTTTTAATGAATTACTGCACCAAGAATTGCCTTCCTTTAGTATTGCATAATAGCTTACTCTTCAGAATGTTAAGAATTAACAGATGGGCTCACTTATCTAGATGATTCATAATGCGAGTTGGTGTTTCCCACCCGGCAACTCTTTTCAATAGTCCCTCACTGACCCTAACACATTTGTGACAGGATAAGTTCTATTATCCCTACTTTAAGAAGGACTTCTCTTATTAACAAGCGAAGCATTTAGACTGCAAGTATAAGCAACAAAAATTCAGTAAAAAGTTTATGAAATGCAAATCAGAGTATTCCCTTTTTTTTTTCTTTTTTTTTTTTTTTTTTTTTTTTCAGTTGTAGAGGGTGCAGTGAAGAGAAATTCTCCTAAGAAAGTGTTATCAGTTATTGCCTAAACAAGACCACCTGCTGGAATGCAGGGGCTCGGAATCCTGTAGATTGAGCAGCTGAGAGTTTTCCAAGGATTTAGGATAATACATAAAGTTACTTCTTTTCTTTCCAGAATGTGTATATGGACACCACTATCTTGTGGCCCTTTGCCAAAATGTGAGACTTTCATTGACTTAAATCAGGTTTTGTATTAGTTTTCTTCTGCTGAAAAGGCTTTGTGATCCTTTGAAAACTGAAGCTTAGGCTACTAACTTTGTTATCTGAATTCACTGGCTGTGAATTCATCACAACATCAGTGTAGGAGTCAATGTGGGATCACAGTTCAGACTGCACTTGTCCAACCTGCCAGACTTGCATGTTTCAGTAAAAATTAAAAGTGGATGCTTATCTGTTTAAGGATGGTGCTTTGGAATGGAAGAAGACTCAAAATAGTTTGTAAATCACCTCCTTTTATTGTTCTTTCAAAACCACTATCAGGCAGTACACTCAACAAATGATAGTTTGGGAAGATACTACATTGCTGTAGTTTTCCTTTGTATGACTCCCAAAAACCTGTAGAACAAGAAAAAATGGTTTAGGTGACTTTCACATATGTATTCTGCCTCTTTTGGATGAATCTATTTATCTGAAATGGGCTCAATATATTTGCATTTGCTCAAGAGAAAATGGAAGAGATGTGGAAAGATCCACTTAGGAAGCCCAATGCTAATTTTTCAGCCAATCTGGTTGAACTGAAAGGAAAAAAAGTGAAAAAAAAAAAAAAAATCTGACTGCTTATGTGAGTGAAAAAGCTGCCATTCAGAAGGATTCAGCTGCACATCAGGAAGATGTGCTAAGCAGCTCTGATTAGTATTTGCATATTTTCAGATGAACACTGGATATCTTGAAATCCCAGAACTGACGTAAGTGATGACAATCCCACACTTTGTTACCCATCATCCACTTATTCCTTTGCATAATGTTTTCCTGTTCATACAGGAAAAGATACACAAACCATGCAATTTATATGACACATTTGTACTTCTGAATAGAAGTAATATTCATAAAAATGCTCATGAATCTATAAGCTGAAAGCTATTTACACGGTATACAGAATATCAGTTTTCAAACAAACTGGTACTTGTCAGTGAATGCTTTGAAACAAACAAAAAATCACAAAACTTTTTGATTTGTAGCACTTCACTCAGGGCTCTGTCTGTGAGTGCCAGTTCAGACAATTACAATGTACAATGTATCTGTATGCCTGGGTAGAAAAATCAGTGCTGTATCAAAAACTGTTTTTTTTCCCCCTCTATAGTCAGTCAGAGTGTCAAAGACCTAGGTATATGAGAGGTGGCATCACTGCTAGAAGTACTCTTAATAGCCTAGGCATGATTTTGACCTTGGCATGTCCAAAAAAAACCTAACCCAGGAAATAGAATAGGTGGGAAATGAGAATTTATCTTGGTGTGCTACTGGGACAATTTATACTGGCATGGTAGATCTGGCAGAGCAGGTCTGATAGCAGTGCTTCCTATTTTTGCTTCTGTCAGATATGGCCAATGATAACAATATAAACTTGTACCCTTATCCATCTGTTGGGCTTTACATAACACCTTCTGGTTTAGCTTTTTTTCTTCAGTAGAAAGTGTGAGTCCTGATTTACTTGTTTACAAAACTTACACTTAAATCTTGGCTTGGGTAATCTGTTGATGAGAAATCCAAACTAAGAGAAACAGAGATTAATGTTCTGTGAAAAATAGAGCTTGTGCACCTGGATGAACTGCAGAGCCACAGGAAGTATTATTGAATAAACAATTTCTTTTAATGTTTCCTGTAAGTTATTTGTAGCTGTTGCCATCAGAAATTTTGTACTGTTGATGAATGTTCAGCTTACCATGTTCTGCAGTACTTCTTGACATGACTCTTTATCATTCTGACATAAGATATTATCCTTCTGAGAAGTGAAAAGTTTAGAAGAAACTGGGTGCAGGCCATCTTGGAGATAAGCCAGCCAAGAGAAATCAAAATATGACCTAATTTTCCCTCTACTTAAAGAAACCTTTCTGAAAAATGAAAAGAAATCACTGTCCCAGGGTCTGTATTTTACCTTCTAGATTTTGCTGAAAGTTTTCCCATACTGTGCAAAGGCAGCAGATAAAGCTTTGAAAAACACTTGAATCTAAACCCTTGCATTGTGAAAATTTTAATCCACATCTCAGCATATCTCCTGGGGCTTTAAAGATTATGACAACTCAGATAGTGGCGCACAAAGAGTCAAACACATGAATTGAATCGAGCCAGGCCCAAGCTAGTAGGAATGTCTGAATGTAGAGCTGAAACTTAGAGCTTTCACCCTTCTTTTGTAGACAACAAAATCTCTGAATGGAAAAAAAAAAAAATCCTTAAATGTAGCACTTGTTTCAGCCAGTTTGGGCAGACAGAATTAGATGATGACTGAAAACTTCCTGGTGCCTCATTCTGTGCTACACTTTGCAGGGATTCTAAAATCATTTGTGTTGGATACACAGATTTTAGTTACCAAGCAATTCACTGCCTGGAGGGTCACATTATAGATTGGACTGATAACTGGTTCAAAATAACCATGGCAGATCAAGAAGGTTATTTGCCTCCTTGAGGCCTGTGGCTCCAAAGCCTTTATTTTATGCTGGAGATAAAAGTCCAGGTAAACTCAAAATTATTCATTACATTTATCCCTTTATTAATTTTTAAGTTTGAGCAAAACTCCTGAGAACTTTACTAATAAGAATGAATATTGTTCCACAAAAAAGCGAAGTGTTCATTCTGAACTGTGCAGCACACCTAAGTATACTCAAGGCAAAAGTGGCAATCAAAGGGGATTACATGTTTAAATTGAGATTACATTCTTAGTTAACATGTCTTGGAAGTGCCTCAGGCATTTCAAGGATTTTTCCTTATTTATTGTTTAATCGTGCTCTGTACTTTAAATTAGATGCAAGACTTTTTAAGAATAGGGCAGTAGGACTTTCAAGGGATTTGTGAAGTATTTTCATATTACACAAAGACAAATGTACACCTGAGATACACAACAGACAGATCCAGCAATTTACACAAAGGCAACACTCTTACAGTCTTTTAAAACATGTTGTATTCCATGCATTTCTTAAACTGAACAGGTAACAAATAACACCCAGACACAACAAAAATGATAGGCAGAAATGAGCTTGTAGGGATATCTGAAAAACTCTCAGAATTAATGTGTGCAAAAGACCAACCTATCAATTTTAGTGAACTTGAAAGGATTTTAAGAACATGAGCTTAGCAGGGATGTTTGGTATGTGCTGAGCCTCTGTGATTCTACACATTAAATAATATTATTTAATATTTAGATAAAATAAATTCCTTCCCACTCCTCTGAGTGGTCTCCTTTGAGTTTAGCATGTCTTGCAGCTGGAAGAAAACAGGCTGCTGAAAGGTTCATATGTGAAGCAGCAGCTTTAGTGGAATAGAATGATGTGAGGCTGAGCAAAGGGGAGTGAAACTCTACTTACAAAAAGCAGCAGAAGATTATAAATAAATCATAGGACAGTACTCTTTCAGAAGAGGTGAAACTTGCTGATGCTTTCAGAGATAAGGTTGAACTTGAGAACAGGAAAGTGTGACATCCTCCTTGGATACAGTTCTGGGGAAATCAGCATGAATTAAACAGCTCATACTGCTGCCTCCTTGCTTGACAACCTCAGTCTCATTTTCCAAAAATATGATGCCTTTGGCTTTGATACCTTGCAGGTGCCTGGATTCATGGCAAATCAGACTGCTGCTGTTCAGTCCATAACTTAATAATTTTCCCATTTTATCTTTAAATGATGCCCATTGCAGTTTAAGAAAGAAGGCTGGAGTTTAGCCAAAGAAGAGGTGACCTGGGACACAAAAATGAAGGTACAGTTCTCAGCTTCACTACAGCTTTGCCATCCTTAATGACAGGCTTCCTAGCTGTTAAATAAGCTGGTGTTTTCCTTGAATTCCTTGTGACTTTTATCCCTGCTGTGACTTCCAGCCTCTTGAGGAAGGTAATGTTGGCTGGACATTTGGGCTGCTGGGATCCCAACCAAGATGGCTTTAGTATCAAGAATGTGACTTTATGGAACTCTAACTTCACTTTCCTCACTCCAAAGAGGTATCACTTTATGGTGCTTCATCTTTCAGCTGAAGTGAGTATGGTTTATCTCATGTTGATCCAAATAATATGTGTTTAAGGGAAGCTTTAATACACAGGAAAATAGTTACAAACCATTATTCTTCAATACTGTAGTTCATTTTATTGCAAGGTCTGTTGGAGGCAGTGTGTGTAAATTCCTCATGGTCTGTGAAAACACAAATATAAGCTAGTCTAAGTCTTTGAAATGTATCTGGTTAATGTTACCGTTAAAAAAAACCCTCCACTAGGCTGTTTGATTTAAGAACAACGGAAATAAATCAGGGGTTTTCTTGGTACTAGCTGAAAAATCATCTCAGTGAATGTGTTTTCTTCACAGTTGGGAATCTGCTGGCCACTTGTATTTTTCATTGTGCACACTGCTGGTAGTCACATAATAATCACTGGAACACCTGCACTAATTATTTACATGAATACTTTTAACATTTTACTCCATATATATATATATAAAAATATTCTGTTTTCAATGAATTGAACTAAAAGTAGACAGCTAGCACCATGTCACTTGAGAAGTCTCCATGAGCTACTGGAAAGCACTTCTTGATTTATAGACAGAGTTTGGAAAGCCAAATGAATTCTGTGGAATGTTTATATAAAAGCATTACTCTCCATAACTTCCTCAAACTGGACTGTCCTTTCATTTATATCTTTTTCCATCAACTCATTTAGACTGACTCATTGGATCTAAAAATAGTTTAGATTTACTTTATATTTTTATACTCATAATAACAACACAAAATGGATCATGCCTACATGCAGTTATCTGAGGAAACCTACTCTGTTATTTCAGTTAATTCCTTTTGGAACATGGAAATCTCTGAACCACATATTAAGCTGGTATAAATTTAAATAACCACAAAATTCAAGGATGATATGTGCAGGGATCTGACCCCCACTTAGAGATGTAACAAAGATTACTGCCTAGACCCTGGAGAATGTCTCACCTTTAGATATCCTTTTAGAAACAGCATGACTGCAGTGCTGTTAATGGAATCATCCCAGATCTCTGTTGGTGTTACTTCAAATAAATCCAGGGTTCTTGAATTTTAATTCTTTTGCAATTTTTTCCATGTAGCAGGAGGTACATGTAGCTTTGCACCACAGGAGCCAAAGGAGGAACTCTGTGAATTGCAAGTTCTTACCCTGTGTGGGACAAATCACAAAACAGAAACAAACTCAAATGTAGTTCATTATTCTGTGAACTGTAATGTGGTAGTTTGTTGGGGTTTTTTTAGAGAAGAAACTCAAACCAAAACAAAAAACTAAATCAAACCAGAAAACGGATTAAAGGAACTTCAGAGGGAAAAGTGGGACTGTACCTGCACACCAGGGAGGTGGTATGAACTTTCACAGTAAGGCTTGAACACATTTATTTACACAATTTCAGACAGCACAAAACCCCAAAAATATTATGAAGCACTTAATCCAAGGGAGAACAGCATGGATATAATTTACCTGCTATTTATCTACTTCAGAAAACAGATTTTTGCCTCAAGCTATAAATCATTAAGGCCTCTAACTTTCAAACAGTGCATCACAAATTGGCTTTCCGGTTTATAAAAATCATCCTAATACGCCTCAGCACTGTTTTCTTTCAGGAAAGCCTACAGAGAGCCAGCTGTCTGAGCTGGTTGTGTTGCTATGTAAGATTTGTGCATAAGTGTCTCTCTGGGAGTTTTGTTTTGGTTCTGTCATTTAATATTCATGACAATCACCATTAAGCTGCCAGCTGAGCTGCCTTAGCATCCTGCCGCCAGACAAAGTCAAAAGTTTACTCTTAGCCCACACAGCTCCTGGAAGCCTGCACTTCCACATTACTGGCTATTTTGGCTTGCATTTCTTATATTTAAACTAACAGGAGAAATAAAAAATAAATAATAAAACCACCCCAGAAGAACTGCTAGGGAAAAGATAAAGCAAGAGCAAGAGCGTGTTCAGTACTCCTAGTTAGTGATGACATGGTTAAGCAATTAATCTGATCATTCCAGCCAATACACCAAGGTTTTGGGAAAGCTGACAATTCAAATGTGTCCATTAATAATAAAATGTGATGGGTTAAAAGGGGAGGGGGAAATCCTTGCTTTTAAGCAGCATGGAATAAACTGTACCACCTTAAAATTATTCATAGCCCACTGCGTATCTGTCAAAACAATATATAAATATTGGGAGTAGTAAATAATTTCAGTGTCACTAAAAAGCAATATATTCATGCTAAAAGCAAATTCTGTAATTACATTATTATTTTAATGTGCATATTTTTGCATCAAGAATGTCAGAATAATCCAATGATGATTAACCCTCTAGACAATTCAGTTGCACACAGCAACTTGGAGAAGTTCAAGGTTTGCTGAATTTCAGCTTCCCCAGTCAGGCAGAACAAAATATACAGTAGGACTCCATCCTGCCAGTGTGGGGCAAACTGAAAAACTCTTGGAAAATCCAGAAAACAAAAGAGTGACACAAGGAGGAGGGAGGAATCAGTGATAAAAAGAGAGTAAGAGGAGAGAAGGACCCTCACAATCCAGGGAGAGAGAGGTAACAGAAATGTTGCTGTTGACAGCCACAGCAGGGTGAGAGAAGTCCAGAGGCAGCCTCACTGTGTGGCTCGTTCCTGCCTCATTATTTCAGACTAGTGAAGTGGGGAAAGAAAAGAAACATGCTTTGGAATGAACTGTTGGGACTTTGGAATGAACTGTTAGGAATTAAGTACTATTTTATATTGTACATAGTGATTAGAAGAAACATATATTGGATTATATTTCTCCCTTTAATTTCCTGTGATGTTTTTTGTTCAACTGCAGCTGAATGGGCAGAAGGAGGGAGGGAGGGGGAGGCTTACTTGTTGCCTGAAGAAGGTAAAATGCTTTCCCTTATTTTACTCTACACCCTGCAAAAGAGAATCTGGGATGGATTTGTTAAAAAACAGCAGCTGAGGGAATTAAGAGCTCACTCTTCAATCAAGACTACAACATCATCTTTGCTAAGGAAGCATACATTTATTTTCTAGAGGGAGCTAGTCCCCCAGGGGTGTTAATAGCAACAATGTACTTCCAGAGTTAGCTTTCAAAAATAAGGATTTGTACAAAAGCTCCTACATAAAACTTCAGAAAACAGACTTCTGAAACTTGCCACAACTTTATGAATGTTTCTTCCCCGCCAACAAAGAATTGAGGAAACGTGAGGAATGTGAAATACAAATATCTAACATGATGAACAGCTGTCTACACATAAAATGAAATTGCCAAAACATTGAAGAGTAAAGAAGAATAGAGTAAAGAAGTAACAGGCATCCCAAGTGTGGGTGCAATATTTTGAAATAAATCACAATTCACCTGCCCTTCCTGGGTGGAACTGGCTCAGCCCTGATGGGGAGAGCCCCAGCAGTTTTCACCAGACTCTTCCTGTGCAACAAGCAGCACTGCTCAGTCTTGTTTCAGCCTCCTGCTGCTTTCTGTCAAATCAGCTCTGCTGCCTTTAGGCTGCTTTAAGGCTCTGGCACTAGAAAGCCCATCAGGACTCAAAGCCTGTCACGAAATCCCAACAGGAAGACCCAGTTTTCTAGCACGTCTTGTCACACTGCACGTCCTCTCCTAAGCATGATTCTGTGAGCTCTGTAATAATAATGATAAGGTTTTCCTGCTCATTTAAGGAGAGGAAAGAGCTCTTATTCCAAATATGACCATTATGAGGCATATACATATGCAGAAAACAATGATTTTATGTTTCTAGTAGAAGTTATCAATTAAGTGCCTTAACATCAAGAGGGGGATAAAAAAGCAGGAAAAATAAAGGAGAAGCATCTCCTACTACATACATGAAAAAAAAATTCTTTCTCAGACTTCTTTCTGGAAGCCACTTTTTGAAAGATATATTCTCTGCTTCAAATCCAGCCATAACTATGGCTTTATGACAATGTGGCATAGCTGTTTCATTTTTCAAAGGGCCAGTGTGTTCCCATTAGACTCCTTCTGATCTGCCGATAGCCACAAGCTACACTTAATATTGTTTATTTTCTGTAATTCGTGAGATCATGTTTCACCCTCAAGTACATTTCATATAAGTATTGCTCTACCCACTGTTGATTCAAAACAGCTAAAGGAAGTAGGAACAGGACAGCACAGTAATAGGCAACAGGCCTGGGGAGAAAGTTTAGAGAAAATTGCAGTTCAGAGAAGAGCTGTTTCTGTATGAGTAGAAATCACCTACAGGCAATTTTCCTTCTTTCTAGGAGCCTATTAACTTTGATATTTATGAAACTCTTAAGCTGCTCCTTTGGAAACAATCACAGCAAATCCTCCTCCAGGTGGTTATGAAATATTTCTTTTTTCTCTAGAAAGCTTCTTTAGAAGTAATGAAAAAAAAAATAAAGACATTTATTCTTGTAAATATACCATATATATATATATACATATATACACCAGCTAAAAGAGCACTGACAGTTTGTTTCACATTTCAGTCCACATTTTTCAGGAACTCCCTACTAAGAAACTTTATTAAATGTAATAGTAAATTTAATTTAGAAAGAGTGCTGTTTTCACTGTTTTTCTTCCCCAAATGTTTTCCTAGTTGGATGCTTTCATAACAGTACTTTTTTGTTTGTTTGCTTTGTTTCTATGCAACTTGAAATCATAAACCAATTTTCAACTAGTGTACATCAACAGAAATACAGAGCTCTAACCGAGCCATGCCAAATTTCACTATTTTAAAATTCAGTTCCTCCTCTTTTCCCTAGACCACAGTAACATCCTACATTATCAACTTTCTTGTTTTCTATGCTGCTCAAAAACCTACATATTTTACATTATTTAGATTAAGTACCAAAAAGTACCTCTCTGATTATGAACATAATTACATATCCACTTTTCTTCCATAATTCTAGACTTTAATGGACACTTGCTTTTGGTTAAAACAAACAAACAAACAAAAAAAAAACCTTTGGAACTTCACAGCTCTGTACTTCACTGTACATCTGTGTACATTATTATCCCTTTCTCTTAATTTCTCTTTTTGAAGAATATTAAGACATCTACACAGCTGGGAGTTTTGACAGATATTGTTGCAAGATACAGATGAGATAACTACTTATGAACCTGAAGGAATTGCTAAATCTAGCTAAAAGCTATAGTAACAAACCATATGTTTTGATGATGCTTTTTCTTGATTTTGCAGGGGAAAAAACCAAACATCCCCCCTAAAATTCAAAGTAAACATAATTTTCTAATTTCATGCTAATTTACATAATTAAATAGCTCCCCTGGGGTTTCACTGCCAGTCTAAGATAACAACCATGCAATCTGGCTCTTGCACAGAATAACCACTTCTGATTATTATTTTTATACATAGTCAGGATTAGGCAAACATCTTTCTCAATAGAAGCCTGGAAAAGCTAAAATCCAGAAGGACTAAGGGCTGTTAAATATTCAGTATAGCAAAATGCAGATTTGTCTGCCTCAGACTTTAAGAACATGGCAGTGAGCACCTCCCCTGCTTAATGCTTAGTTTAGAATGTTAAACAACACTTCTGATATTCATTAAATTTCACTATCTAAGATAAGAAAGACCAAAACTTCTTTTCCTGCCTGTTTTCCTGGATGGCCTCAGAGAAACCCAGCAGAAAATGGAGTGGAATGGAACCAGTTTGTAGTCCTAGAGAAGAAAATGGGTTTGAAATATAACTGAAGAGACAGACAAATAGGTATTTGCCTCCCAAGCACCAGCCACAAGATAAGCAAATTAAAAAAAAATCTGAGCCATGTGGATGCAAACACAAAAGTGTGTGTATGTAGTTTTAGCAAAATTGTGTGGCCCAGTCAGAAACGTTACAAATGTAGGTAAGAAAACACCCCAAATCAGTGAAGCACTTTGTAGAATGATCCTGAATTACCACAAAGAGAAAAAAAAGGGAGTGAGGGTTTTCTGAGTGCAGCCCTGATGGAAGAGAGAGGGTTGGGCTACTGCCAAAAGAGCTGTTTCCTATTGTCTTTTTCCCTGCTACATTCAGGAAAACAGGACCTCAGTTTAATCGTACTCTGATTACAAAGAATGTACACAAAGATACATCACTTTGTATAAACATTTCTGACATAAATAAACTAGAGGAGCTCAAATATTGGCCAACCACTAAAGTCAAAAGTTATGTAACTCCTTTCATATATACTGAGAAAAAAACACACAGGAAAAAAAAATCCAGCAAAATCCTGAAATATATCAGACTTTTAGCATTCAGCATTTGTAACCCAAGTTGGTTTTTAACTTAAAGAATCAAAGATATAATAGGAATATAAGGAAATACACTATTTCACAATATACAGATGAAACTTTCTGAAAACAGTGTGGAGAATTGAGGAATGGAAAAATTTATCTAGTCATCACATTACCTTGAAACTTAGACATCTCTATTACATCCCAACCAAACCCCAAATTCCCTAGCTAGATCACTGAAACACAAATTCCCTGCACTCACCTTCATGGGTCCTTCTGAAAGCCCTGCCTGAGGCACCACTCTGCTCTGCCCTGTGTTCCCCATCTCTGAGAGCTCTGTGCTGTGCAGCAGTACAGAACTCTTTGATTCAGACACCCTGAGGTTCTCAACCTCCAAAGAACTTGAGAAGCATTTTGCTGCATTCATGTATTTTTGATGCCTCAAACAAACAAGAGCTGAAAAATGTGTCTACAGAAAGATTTCCACTGCCTTTCCAACACAGCAACTGAGCAAGACAAAGACTTGGTCCTGCATCCTTGATTCACACAGATAACCAAAATTCTCTCCTAGTGTCTACTTTTTCAGAGCAGGATTTCATTGGGAATTCTGAATGCACGTCTCTCTCAATTCTGTTTCAGAACAGAGAAAGCAGAGAGCGCAGACTCTTCCAGGAAAGGAAAATCTAGTTCTTGTTTATATAAAGTTGCTCTCAGCTTAACTGCTCTGGGCCAGAAACCCCTGGCAGGAAAAAAGAACATTTACCTGGTGCATTTCTTCTATCCAGCCTAACTTGCTTACATATGGCAACTATTGAGAAAGGCATTACAAATTTTAACTTACTTTTTCAAATAATCTTCAGATCTTGGCAACAGGTTTAATACACTGGAACAGAGCACAACTGAGAAGAACGGGGAGGGGAAAATAGTGCTCTTGTAATGGAAGAAAAATGTATTTCTCATGTGTTGATCTTGCTGATACCTCACAATCTCTTGTGTTGAGAGTTGTGTCACATCACCCCCGTCAGCTGGGCAGCAGTGAGCAGCTGCCTCCCACACTCACCCATTTATCTTTCCCAGATGCAGGCTGGTCACTCTGAGAGGCCGGTCCTGGTCCATGAACGCTGGGCAAGAGAGACATCCAGCGGCTGCTCCATTTAAGTGCATTTTTAAACAGAACTGAGGACGAACTCAGCTGCCTTCTTAGCCAGTACATGACCTTGAGTGTATAAGAAAACATTTATGAGCCATCTACCCGACATACAGGAAAAAACAAACAAACAAACAAACAAACAAACAAACAAACAAAAAAACCCCCCAAAAAACCCAAAAAACAAAAAAAACCACCTTCCACTGGCTGAAGAACTGCTTTAATATCTGCTGTGCATTTTTCATACAACCAACAGACTTCCTCACTGCGTTTTCAAAGTCCACCCAAGGTTCTCCCTTTTTCTCTGAGACTTAACTTCATTATTTTGTTTCTGAACTCTACATATGAATTGGGATAGGTCTATTACCTTCCATGAAGCTATGATGTTCTGTGTCAACCCAGGATCTCATTCCATGCTTTACTATTCAGACGTATTTTTCGCATCTACTATCTTCTATTCAAATATTTTCTTTAACTTTAACTCTATTTGTACTACTTATTTTTTATCTGCATTGTAAATAGAGCTCCCAGTTAACACTGATAAAAATTCCAGAGAATCAGTTGTAAACCCTAGTATTAAGTGGTTTGATCTTCATGTAAGAGCAAGGAGAATCAGATTATTAATTTTACTATTAGAAATTAGTAATATCTATAGTATTTATCATTAAAAATTCAATGTCCATCCTGCTATATCTGAACTATTTCTTGTACATAAAAATATAGCTTATTTGGATATATAAATCACCACAAAAGGGCTTATAAACCCAAAAATCTGAAGACAAGATGAAGAAAAAGAAGAGAAACACAGGGTTAATATTTTAAAGTAAATATTAGCAGTATTGATTTAGAAGTAATTTATTTGGAAAAATCAACTTTTTCACTGCTACATGTTAAGTAATTATTTTTTTTAAAGGCTTGACCCTTACCAATTTTAAAGATAAATATGAAAAGAGTAGGAAATGGGTTAGGTCTTCCATATTTAGAGAAGAATTAGAGGCAAGCAGTTGCTGACTTCATTGACAATGCAGGATGAAGATTTAGGAATACAGTTAAGGGATGTGTTTAAAGACCTTTTAAAGAGAAAAGTGCATCAATCAATTGGGTAAAAATAGATAATACAATGGAATAAGCCCAAATTATCAGGATATGCTACTTATGAAAAAAATTACATACCCAATAATTATTACTAAATAATAACAGACAGGAGTCAATGCTGGAACCAGGACTGGTGATCTCTTTCTGTCTCTTTTTCTCTCTTTAATTAATCCGTTCCTTTCTCTCTTCCCTTTTACCCTGCCCCTTCCTCCCAAACCCATACCATGTGCTTATATAGTAGGTCAGGGACCAACACAGGAATTTCCATGCCAAGTGTGCAAATCACTGATAAAACCTTCTGGTTGTTTGCAGACTCTCTGGCTTTCATAGCTCCTTTTGCCCACGAGCATCTACAAATCTTGGGCTGTTCCTTACCCCTAAGGGTGGGAAATCACAACCACACGAGTGAGGAACCACATGTGTACTGAAGCCTAAGGAACTCTTCAGTGACTCAACCCCTGGATGTCAGGGAGCTATCACAGCCCTACAAAGAGCTGTTTGCTACAGGCACAGGCACAAAAGGATGTGGTTTGTCTGAGCAGTCACAGACATTGCATTCCTGCCATGTCTTCCACAGCAAATCCATCATGGATGCTTTTAACAGCAACACTTTGCAACACTCTGCAACACTCTGAGCTCCAGCCCATTTATCATAAATCTACCACCCCTCGAATTAGCTTTGATCAGTGCTAAATTTGCTGCCCAAATTGAGTTGTTACACTCAAATGATCTAAAGCTGAGTCCATCTGCTGAGTCCTGAACAGTGGCCTCTGAGAGACAAAACCAGAGACACCTCTTCATCCATCTGTATTCATGAAAATCTTCCCTATTTAAGTCCTTCCCTAATTGCCATACTCTGGAGATATAAAGTAAAATGGATTACTGCTCCATTGCAGAAAAAAAGTGACACTGGCTGGAGACAATATTCATTTCTTATGAATTTCTTTATTTCTATACTTGTTCCTTTGGAGGAGTGCAAAAAAAAAAACATGCAAATTTTTTTCTATTAGAAGAGTTATTAATTATCAGGAGAATTGGTAGAATTTTCACCTGTACATCACTACAGCTGGATAGATACCAGACAGTAATGGAATTATTATTACTTTCTAGTTATTGCAAAAGATTTTTTTTAATTTCAAATCTTAAATCAATTATTTAAATCTTTAATCAATTATTTAATCATTTAGGTCTAAACATATTGAAGAACATATTCTAACATGCCTACATGAAAAGTAAATATTTTTCCTTAGTTTTCTTCTGCTTTGCAGCAAGAATTTACTGAAAAACAGCTTAAAATGGTGATCTATATTTGGCATGAGGTCACCCTGATTTTGTACAAGCATTTAAAAATACAACCCCTGAGACAAGATCCTCTGAAAGAACTTGGGTCCTGTTCTATTGGGAAATGTATTACTGGCTTTTACACCACATATTCTTTGCACTGAGGACCTTTTTTCAGTCAACCCCCAAACACTGTGATAAAGGAGCTGTTACTGTCACTTCATCCTCCATACAGAAAATGGTAGGAAAAAAGCTACATCCAAAGTTTCATCAACACTTTACAGCTGAAATGGAGCAATAACTCCGATTTCTTGACCTAATGTTTTGTACCTCTCCAACAAATTTTCCTCCATTTGAGTTGAAGGAACAACAAAATGATTGCTGAGACAGCCAACTAGACCTTAAAACTAAACCTGAAACTGAATTGTGTCAGCAAAATTCCAGTATCACAGTTCAAATCAGCTTTGTTACAAAGTTCCTCTGTTAAGAATTTATCATAGAATCACGGAATGGTTTGGGATGGAACCTTACAGATCATGTAATGCCAAACCCCCTGTCACAGGCAGGGATGCCACCCACTATCCCAGGCTGCTCAGAGCCCCATCCAACCTGGCCTTGAAAACTACAGGGATGGAGCAGCCACAGTTTCTCTGGACAATCTGTTCCAGTGCTTCACTAAAGAATTTCATACTAATACCTAATCGAAGTCCTTCCTCTTTCAGTATGAAATTGTTCATCCTTGCCCTATCACTATCTTCCTCAGTAAAAAGTCACTCTCCTTGTTTTTTATAGGCTCCCTTTAAGCACCGGAGGGCACAGTGAGGTTTCCCTGGACCCTTCTCCAGGCTGAACAACCACATCCCTCCCAGCCTGTCCTCACAGGAAAGGTGCTCCAGCCCTCTGAGCATCTTCGCGGTTCTCCTCTAGACTTTCTACCTAAATGTTTTTGTTACTTTCAGGCAACTCTTGGGTTGGTTTTTTGACTTGAGATTTAGGTTGTTTAAAGTTTTTCCTTTTTAAAAGCTTTGAGTCGCGTTGGTACACAGAAGAGGAGTCTTCAAGGCTTTGTTTTCTGGTTTCTTGAGTTGTTTATTATTTGATATCACAGAGTTTTTCTTTGCTCCCAGCTGAAGTTTGGACAGCGGCTGGGACACGAGGGGACTGCTCACTGATGGGACATCACCTTAAATTTATACAGATAATTACGTGTAGGTTATTTACTATTTTGTACCAATGCCTAGTGCTTACACTAAGAGGGTCACTTCTGCTTTGACCCAATCTACTCTAACTACTTTATATTACCACTACTTTAGAAGATGGAGGACAAGGAAGAAGGAGAGGGACACGAGGTACCACTCAAATTTCACCATTTTGTCCTCCATTTACTTCTATTCTAAGAATCTTAAAACTACTAAATTTTGCATTTTCTACTGTGCTGAACGACTATTTTCACTTTTTGGCGATTTGCAATTCTTCTCCTAATGCTGGAAGTTTCTCTTATGGGCTAAGATCAAACTCAGTGTCTTTTTGGGGCTCTGTGCTAAGGTTTCTAACCTCTTTGGACTGGCTCTACACTCTTCTGTATAGGGCTCAATATTTTTTTTTTTTTTTTTTTTCGGGTCCCAGGTCATCCAAAGGGATGTCCTGGACTCCAACAGGCAACCTTTCGGGAGCCAGGAGAGCAGCGCTGCCCTCCAGGGCCGGCGTTGGGGCTGAGCAGCCGCGGGCAGGTCCTGCCTTGGAGCGAAGGCTGCAAGAGGAGCGGTGACCACGAGAAGGCGGCACAACACAACTCCGGGAAGCGCTTCCCTGCCGGCCAGGAGACTCGGGCATGCAGCCCAGCTCAGGAAACCTGGCAACCTCCAGATAAAGGGCTTCCTGAAGTCAAGAGAGGAGCAGAAAAGCGCGGCACATCGCTGATTTACTGGGATACGGGCAGGCGCATCCACAAAAACCACAGCCAAGATAACGCTGGGTGTGAGTGCCAGGCAGAGCTGGCGGGGCGGCTTTGCTGCTTTGTCACCCTGGGGCTTACACAGAAGTCTTAGAGGCTCTTAACACTGCTATATGGCACAGACTAAAGTGTTCTCTCCTGCTCCTCTTCTCAGGCAAAATCGTTTTAACTTAGACAGGAAAACTGCCTACCTGAGAACTGAACAAAATCTGGGAAAAGGCTTCTGACAGTTGACCAGTTAACAGATCATACACAGAACCGAAGGGACAAATGAGTTTTTACAATAAAATTACTACAGCAAACAGCAGGGGATAATTATTGTTCTTTATCCTTTAATATCATTAGCTTCTCATTGTGTCATACAACACAACCCTGATCCCACCTAAGTTTTCTGAATCATGTCACTGAACATGCAGGTTGCTCTTGATTTCTGACTCTGAGATGAGCCTGTTTCCTTGGATTCCAGGTGAAGGGAGCTTCACAGGGGTTGAGCAGGTATCCATAAGGACAGCACTGTGTGCTCAGGCAGTAACAGCACAGGAAGAACTTGGGACTGAAAAAATAAAAGCGACATGGGCAAGTGTGGTCTCAGATATGCAATGCAAGGTGCCTGCAGACATACAGCAGGATTTGGTTGTCTCTCATTAACTTTATTTAATGGCACAAATAATCTATAGAAAAAAAAAAAAACACATACCACAGGAACATGATATATAAACACAAAAACAAGCAAATCAAGTTGCCAAAAGGAATGGTTAAAATGCAGGCTACTTGAGCAGTGGCCTGAAGCCAGGACAGCTATTTAACTATTCCACACCCTGATGGAGAGGAGGCTGTGATTGTATTCCATTGCTACCTATAGCTATTTTTCTGTGTAAGAAAAGAGGAGGTGCACACTTAGTTGCAAGAACTCTAAGTAGAAAGCACTGGATAAAGAGTAAAATCATACTATACTACACCTGGAAAAAGGAAGGCAAGGAACATCTGTACCAGACGGAAATAAAGTTCAGGGGAAGTCATGGGATACCCAGGCAAGGAGTACACAGGCTGTGCAGTGAAGAAGACAGTCCAGGAGGGCTGATTTACAGCACAAACAAAGGCAGATTTGAGGCCAGTGCATGGAAGGGACACACCTGTGCAAGCACTACAGGCCACTTGCACCATCTCCTGTGGCAGCAATACCCAGGGCACAGTGGAGGAAAGGACATGAGATGACTGCATCCAAGATCAACAGTATCATACAGAAAAATTCAGGTTGGTTAGGGTTTTTTTTCTCTCTACCAATGAATAAACTCACATCCATTCCATTCTAGCACAGCCTGCTCTTTCAGAATTTAGAAGCAAGGGGATTCCTGTTCAGTCTGCTACAGAAAAAAGGGATCTGAATGGGCATCCACAGACACTCTGAGCTCTGAGCCAAATAACCACATGTAACCCAGAAATTCCCAGAAGAGTTGGTTACATCCTCTTTCCTGCTGCTCTGCACCAAAACTCCTCAGTAACAGTGCAGCTCTAACAACTTGGTCCCCTCAATTTACTCTCACCTTACACCACAACCTTACCTGTGCCAGGACAACTGTTGAACTGTATCAAGGAAAATTAACCTCTCCTACCCTTTCTCCTCCCCACAAAAAAAAAAAAGTTTTTAAGAAAGAATTAATTAGCTTCCCAATCTAACTCACTGTGCAGTCACATCAGCTGTTACACTGGCACAAGTGAATATGTAGGTGATGGTGGCAGCAGGCAGGAATGAGTGACATGCAGATCACACTGCTGTGAGAAAGAAGGGCTTGTGAAACCACATACTCGTGGAGGCTGAGACTGATCATTAATCACTGAGGAAGCACTTTTAACTTTGGCACCAGTCAAACTACTCAGCTCTTAACATCTTAACCTGAGTGCCTTGCCAAAACTCAGGTGGTTTTTCCAGTTAAAAGATACTGGTATAGAATTTAACTCCAAAATAATGCTGCTTTAATTAAGTTCACAAATTATAATTAGTTTTAACTGTTAGTTTTAATAACTGGCATTAATTTTCAATTTCAAAGCATTCCCCTTCAACCTTGCTCACTGGACTTTTCACCCCATCACTCACAGCAAAGGTTGCTGGATCAGCCTTTGCCACAGAGGAGGAATGGGAGGGAGCAGCCAGGGAAGGAGTGAGACTCTTCTGTAGCAGCTCTGCTGCTGAAAGCACAGGAACTTTCCTCAGTGCCAGACTGTTCTCAGGAGGCGTCTAACACTGTTTCCAGGCTGTGCTTCACACCAGTTTCAGCCTCTCAGCTGTGCCAGCTCCAGGTACTCAGCCTTCTTGAGTACTTGCACTCCAGCTGAAGGGTGAGAAACCTCCCACACAGAGAAGGCAGAAACAACAACTGACTTTACTCTTTGGGGTTTTTTTTCCCTTCCAATGTATTCATCAGGTCTACTTTCAAGATAAAAACTAACAAGCCCTTTTACAGGGTAAAATCTTTCCCAGCTGTGCAAGAATCAAACAAATGAGACAACTGAACGTGCCCCCAGTGGGTAAAGCAGGATGCTGCCCTGAGACCTCTTGCTCAGCTTTTCTTTACTCTTACCCAAGATAAGCTTCCTACTTACTCTGTGGTTTTTCTGTTTAAGTTCCCAAACCCAGCTCCTTCTGCATACGTGCTTCCCTTCCCCAAGATGACTTAATATTGCTCATTAGTACAATTAGTTTAAATATTCAAGTAACCTCTGCTAAGTTTTCCCAGAACTGATGACATGCTTAAGTATCTTTCAAAACATGGTACCATTTCTTTAACATAAAATTACAAGAAATAAAGGGCATCAATAAAACCTCCTGATTTCAGGCAAGCACCTCACTAGTTAAAAATGGAATATTTAAGCACACACCAACACACCTCTTTAGCTAAACTGCTCCTTCCTCTTGCATACAGTCACACATGAAACAGCTTAATGTGCTCATAGGAGAGGAGATTTTATATAAATAATTGTAAAAAAACCAAAAAAACTTAAGGAGACTCAGCAGTTCTAGTTTTCCTCCTTGCATGTTGTGCATTTTGATCTCAAGAAGATATAAGCTCCATGCCCATCAAGAGGAGATAAAACATTTATGATCCTATATTGCATAATGCCTACACATTTGAAGGTAAATAGTCACAGATATTTTACAGAGACATTCTCTCCCTTTGCAGTTTTGTCAGTTCATGTTCCAAATCAGGTTTTAAAGCCTTCATTTAGCTGCAGAAAATACAGTGGCTGCTAGAATGAAGCAATACACAATACATGTGTTGTAAGGTAATTTCAAACATGTGCACTGAAAAACTTACAAAATTTGCTCAGTACCACATAAATTAATCCTATATCACCTGAAGAGAAAAGGGTTGAAAGTACATTTATTTAGACTTATTTCTGCCTTTTTTTTTTTTTTTTTAATTTAATCTTCAGGATGGCACTAGACAAATGAAGTTATACTGAGCCCTCATGTCCCACAATGCTTCTGCTTGCTCTGCTCAGTGTTTATTTTCATTTCTGAGTGCATCAGACTGGCATTCCACTTGTAGGTGTAGTAAGAAAAAACCAAACTTGAACTGCCTTTGTACAATGTACAACTTGCAAGCCTGGATGCCTGCATAAAGCCAACTAAAGGTCAGAGCAGAGGAGCTGTAATTAAACTTGTCATTTAGAAGAAACTCAGGCCTCACTCCAGAAATGTATCAATGAAATTGCTTAGCTTTCAGTTGCTTGAGTCCTATACAGAAGGTCAGCAGTACTTTCCTAGATAGGATCCTAAATGTGGATTGGAATTCCAAGTAGTTTACAGCAGACTCACCTGCATTTCTAGCAGGACTGTTTCTCCCTTTACTTCACTCCATGCAGCAGTACCCAGCCATGGATTGCTTAATGCCCATGCAGCCCCCTGCCCTTATCACAGCAGCATCTGCAGATGTATTAGGCAGTTTGAAAGCTCTGTACTACATGATTTGTCAGAATTATACTTGTTGACTCAAGTAAAAGGTACCACCTCTAGCAGATGGCCCTTCACATTTCCATCAGTACTGATAAGATAGACTCTTGTCCATTCTGGATGAAATTACAGGGGATTCTCTAGTTTTAAAGTTTTTCCAGTCTTGGCAAGAAGGTGTAGTAACAAAGGCCAAACGCCTGAGCTGGCCTGATGTGCTTTTTCAGCCCTAAAGGTTGTTTTTCCACGTAGGAATGAGGCTGCTGTCCCATCAGGATGAGAGAGGGGTGCAGTGTCATGGCATGCACGGGATCAGTGCGCAGTGGAACCATGTGCATGTCGTGCCTGCTCAGGGGACAATGCATCACCTCCCAGAACTGCCAGCACAGCACCTTCCACAAGCATGAAATGGTCTGTGTTGGGAGGGGGGAAAAGGAAAGAAAGACAAGATTCCCTGATTATCATATCATGTTCCTCATCCTGTCAAGTGACCCACCAGGCTGTGGCGAAGCACGTGAGGCTGCCTCGATCCCGCTGCATTATATAACTTGGTGGTGACTGAGCAGATGTGGCATTTAAAAATGTGTCAACTGTGCCCCCAGACAATCTTAGAGAAAAAGCAAACAAAACTAACCCAGACTCTTCCATCATCCTGATCACAATCTTTGGTGATTATTTTTCCCCAAGTTTTTGTCTGCAACGTGATTTTTCCCTCTCTGTCTTTGTCCGACCTCAGTTGTGGGAATTTTCCCTTCTCCAGTGCCAGTGATGGGAAAGCAAGAGCAGAACTGCTGTTCTGGTTCACATGATCTGTCACAGAGACCCTGACCCCAAGCACAACTGGGTTTTTTTAGTGAGAATCTGGGGAGGCAAGACATATTTAAGCTGCAGCCCTTGCATATGATCACAAAAGTCTGAAGTGAGCACATTCTCCATCTCATGACCAAAGCACTGGGCATGACTGTGCATCCTACTTCTGCCTAGTAAATACCTGTTCATCTAACTTTTATCTCAAATATTTGTGGGAGGATGCAGCCTAAATTTGCACTGTGTGATTTAAATGAACTATGCCATTTCCTCTTCAAGTCCATCAAGTTATATTGCAATACCATTTCTGTTTAAGTGATCTGCAGCCCTCTTCAATTCTAGTAATTTAGGTTTCCACAGAACAGATGGCAAACTAATAGAGAAATGCACAGTCACAAATACATGGAGCACTCACTGCCTGTACACAGTGAATCAGTACATGATTCACCCACTTTCATAAAACAATTGTGACCTTTCCTCTGACTACTTCCTCAAACAAAATACAGAGGAATATTAATAACATACGGAAACCAGGAACCAACAAATAGGGGGAACAATAATAGCTCGTCTCATGATTTTTTTTGCTATTGTGCTAATTCTTGCTCCACGCTCTGCATTTCTCAAATGTTTCTGTCATCTCTTGCTACCCTTTGACTACTTAACCAGATCCACTAAAGCATAGGTTGCTCTCTGTTAGGAAAGAAGTGAAGGCAGAGAATACCTGAAGGCCTTGCAAAGGGGTACATTTTTTTAAAACTGTATAAAAATATTTTTAAATATACTATTTATTTAAAAAATATATTGTTTATTTTTATGTTGTTTATAAAAATAAACAATATACCAATCTGCAGATAATATTGTTCTATATTTTAAAAATATCAACACATATATGTACGACTTTCCTTTCTGCCTCTTACAGTGTAAAGCTGATAACAAGCAACCCTGAGCATCAAGATCACACTTAATCAACAAACACAACGTATACTGAGAATTAGAGAAGGCAAAGTTAACATGCTACAGTATTGCACCATAGATGTTTTTGCCCCCACATGTGAAAAATCTCAGGCATACAATTAAACACAAGCAAAATTCTTTCAGGAAGCTACTGGCAATATCTCACTCTATTAGGCATTTTGAAATAATTCATTAAATATCAGAGAAGAAGCCCTACCTGGTCTCTAGAAACATGAGGTGATACACACCAAGAGGAAAATGTACTTTAAATGTTATGCAAAGCTTTGGCAGAAAGATTAAAGTGGCACCATTCTCCAAACCCCAAACCAGCAGAGTTGAGATAGAAGAGAAATATCAGAGCCCCACTGGATCCTACCTGGACATCATACACGTGAAAGAAAGACGTGGTAAATCTGAGAAACAAAGGCTAAATATATTTTCAAGGGACACCATCCTGCAAATATTCTGTAAACAGTGGGAAAAAGTGGATTTTCCTCACAGTATGTAAGACTTTGTAACCTGGTACTTCACTGCCTTTTTTTTTTTTCTTTTTTTTTTTTTTTTTTTAAATTTCTAAATCAGATCAGTTATTTCTTAGTAGCTTGCTCTGGTCAGGGATCACAGTGTTCTAGGGACCACATAATTGGCATCCCGAGGTGCAGAAGAGGTGGTTCCTTGAAATGCCATGGAGTTTGCTGGTTGCTACCAGGTTGGGCTATGAGTTCCTCTCTGGGACAGACAGTGTAGCCCACGGAATGTTAGGAAACCTTCAGGAGTGGCGGAAGTGTGGAAAAGTCTGACTACTTATCAGATGTAGTCACCACAGGGATGGTTTGCAGGGTTCATGATCCCAATTTCCAAGGAAGTAGCTAGAAGCCTGTCTTGCAGGCCTCTGAGGGATCACTTCAGAGCCACAGTGCACCAACTCCCTTTTCCCACGGGAATGTGGTGGCAGTCTGCATCACCCAGTGCCAATGCTTTCACACATTAGACAACACAGTGGGTCAAAACAAGTCAACCAAGGAACCAGCAGTGGATACTGGATTTGTATTACCAAAAGTCTTATAAACCCCTTAAGGGGTTGTGTCTCTTTATCCTTGGCACTGTACCAGTAAGTAACAAAGAGCTCCCATTCCAAACAACACACCACATCCACTGCTGACAAGATGCCACAGGAGGATGAAACACAGGAACAAGATGGGGATGGATAAGCACAAAAATAGCTTGAAGAAAAGCAGAAGTCCAGAAGTTCCCCTTTTCCTAACGGTTGATTTGTATCCTCTGGCAGTGTGGCACAAATGCAGATTACTGAAAGCAACTGTACTCACTCTTAATGAGAAATTTGCCTTTGCCTCACTTGGGGCTCTGTTTCCCCACTGCTTTATCAATAGCACAGTTCAAGCAGCTCAGATGTTCAAACCCTGACGCAAATTCTGAAAGACAAGGAATGTTTGGCAGTTACTGGAATGCTGCAACAGGCAGGTAGAAGATGCAATGTGGTGAAATACTCAGGCCTGCAGTAAAGTTTAACCACACTATCAAACACAGCTGTAGCAGTCACATGCTGGGGATTTCCCAGCTGCAGACTCCCAAAGCACACGAGTTTCAAACAATTCAGTCACTATGTAATCAGCAACCATGTGACAATTTCATTTTCTCTTTCAAAACATCCAAACAAGTCTGGATTCAGAAAGACCCTGTGGCTCAGCCACTGTGACTCTTAGTACTTTTTCTGCATTTATCATGTCAAACATAACACTACTGCTAGAGTAGGACTGTACTGGTTTACCACAGAAAGTCCCTCTGTGATCTTCATTCAGGAAGGAAATAAGTGTCCTCACATACTGACGAGACCCTGAAGATTCCCTTAGCAACATGATCTGGATAAATCACATCAAGACCACAGGTTAAACGTGTGACACTCAGGAATGATTAAGATTTTTGTCTCTGTCACTGGAGAACACAAGATTATGTATGAGAAGATGATCACTTTAACAGAGTATAAAACAGATAAGAATTAGAAAAATAAAAGCCTACATTTAAATGCCTTTATCCATCCTAATTCTGCTCGGTTATTGTTCCTCTCCTCCCTCAGTTAGAAACCAGACTGAAAGCCCATTAAAGAAGAGGTACAGTTCAATTATGCCAACTGTCTTTTCCTCTGCTCATTATCTGTGAGTATTCTGGATAGGAAAACATACTGAAAGAAGTCATTATTTACTTCTAGTTTCCTCTTAGTCTGTACTAATTGGCAGGTTTAATCAGGAATATTCATAAAATAATTATTACTAAAATGATGTTTAAGAGGTTTAATTGCAATGTATGTGTGTTAAGGAAACAGTTTTTCCTGGGAGTACAGGAGACAGGAGAGCCTACAGTGATGATTATATTTCAGGAAGGAAAAAGGAAGTCAGAGGGGAGAACTGTGCTAAGGGCCCTGCCCTGGGAAAACATTTGATTTAAAATTCTAAAGTAAGGAGGCATGCCCAATCCACATTTTTGCTTTATCACCTCTGAACAGCTATTGTTTCAGAATGCTGACTGAATTTGAATTCTCACTGTAAAACATGCAGTGTTTTCTACTCCTGGGAGCAGCCTTTAACATCACTTACAAACCAGCTGGATGCTATAGCTCCCTGAACACTCTTTATGTCATCCCTTTTAATTTACATCATGCTATTCTAAAAGAAGAAAAATATACACTGGTTTGGAACAAAATGCTGACACATCCTCTAGATATGTGGATCTGAGCCACAGAGGCAAAATGCACTAAACTAAAATGAGTGTCTGCTGTACAAGATTATAAAGAAAAAAAAGAATTAGTTTTGGCTTCTGCTGGTAGAATCCCAGATTCTGCATTCATGGTATACTACTGTGGGACATGTGCTGGTGAAAATTTTGCATAGAGAACATAATGTTGTGATGAAATGTATCTGAAATCTCACTTTTGCAGCATCACTTCTGGAACAGATGACATTATCCTCAGAGTAAATATGATCATATGAATAAGAGAAAAACAAATGCATGACTTGGGAAGACCTCTTTAACAGGGCTTTTATGAAAATACATTCCCTGTGGTAACCTTACCTCTTAGAAAAACTCAAAAAGTGGACAGTGCAAGTGTTTACCTCTGTTTGACTGGAGATAAGCTGGACTAGGCAGGAGGATGTTACAGTAGCAACACCTGAGGAAGCTGACAAGAAAGCAAACCCACTACCTGCTCAGTCTCTGACAAACTTGAACTAGCATGGCAGAGTGTTAGAACATGACCTTTTCAGTCTTTTACATACTGAGATTGGAAGAGGTAATGAACCAAAGGTCATGAAATCACCACCAATGCAAGAGAATGATGCCATTATTATTAGTGAACACTGCACAATGATGTAAAATGTGATTTAAATGCTAAAATGTTATTTAAGTGCTTAAAAACACAATAAACCACACTAACAAAGTATAATGAGTAGATGAGATGAGGAAGAGACTGCTGCATAAAGACATGAGTGTGCTGCAGTTGTCAGTAATCTGCAAGTTCAGAATCCTATCACATTAATTAAAACTATGGTTGAAATTGAATTGAAAGTCAAAAGTGAGAGGTTTTTTAAAGAAGAAACCTTAGGATGGTCATGAATTTGTAATTCCACAGTCAAGGGAAAGATAATTTTGCCTAAAAATGGTGTTTTCTTTCACAATTCAAGTACAAGCAGAAGTTCATAACAAAAAGTGCTATATAATAATGAAGATAAACAGTAATAATCCCTGTGAGTTATAACTTACAAAAGAAAAAATATCAATAACTTAGAGACATCAGCAGGAAGTCCACAGCTGACATTACCAATGTAACACAAAGAACTAAAAACCCCTCAAACTTATCAAGACTACAATACCCTAGTGACTATAGAAACCCTTTGCCAAATGGAAATGACACAACTTTTAATAGTAGTGCAGAAGAAACAGACATATTTAGAAATATTTCTATTCCGTATTTGGACAGCTGTTCTTATGTCACATGATGAAGTTGAACTATTTTGCAGTCCCCTGGAAACCAAGCAGGACGTTATATTACACACATTTGAAATCAAGATTTTAAAGTCAGCCAATTCATCCACCTCACACCTAAGAACTAAGACAGAGAAGATTTGAGAGCTAATCATGTTTATTTTACTAAATTAAGGCATTCCAGGGAAATCCCATTTGACTGAAAAAGTGCTAATATTGTGCCAATAATAACAGAGGCCAGCAGGATGACTCAGAGCTAATGGACAGTGAGTCTGACCTTCCTTCCAGGTAATAAAGCTGTTATAAATTTAATGAAGAATGGAAATAAGAGAATATAATTAATATCATCCCAGTGAACCCAGTTTTGTGGCAAACAGATCTTGTAAAACAAGTCTGCATTGTTTGATCAGACAAGTACTTGGATGATGGAAGTAATTGCATATTTGCAATATATCTGTGGAGAGCACTTCACTTAATAGTGTATGACATTCTCATTATGAACACTGGCACAATACTATCAGTAACATGTATTAAATTAACTGAAAACTGAAAGATCTAACAAAGGAATAATGAATGGGGACTTGCAACGTAAACTTTAGGACTCTCGTGAGAAGAAAATAAATATATACATCCATGATAACAAGTTTTGTGAGATCAGTAAAACTGTGAGGATGAAAGATGAAGATATTAATGCAGAACAATTTGAATCACTTAATAAACTGAGCCAGTTCTAATTAAACATGTCTTAGTACAGCAAACTGCAAGGGAAGTAGAAATAAAAGCTCTGCCAGTAGCCAAGTATTCTCCCTGGAAAACATATGGTCTGAAAAGTACCAAGAATTACAGGTAACAAACAGCTGACATTGTAGCTAAAAAATCCAAACAAAAACCCAGTCTTAATATACTCCTTGTATGTATAACTAATACCAGCTTTTTCACTAGTGAAACGTGCTGTGAATCACCACACTAAGTTTCACAGTTTAGGAAGAATTTAAACATAAAAAAGGCAGACAAAATTATTTGAAGAGGAAAATGTCTTGCAGTGACAAGTTTGAAGAAAAGACTCACTTGTTAACATTTTTAACTAGCTTGACTTAATAGAACAGAAAATGCTGGTTTCTAATGGTTACTCACTGTAAACACAAAGTTCATGTAGAAACATGGCCTATTAAACAACAAGTTATTTATAGGTGAAATTACCATGGGAAATCTCAATGGCATCTTCATTTCAAGGCTGGATACATTTTTTGGGTGTTGTAGGTCAGCATGTATTTGCCTGATATTGCAGTTGAACATAAAATACTGTATACAGAGGTAACTGGGTAATAATGACCTATGACACAGCCAGCAAACTAACTGACCTAGTAGGTTCTCCCAGCCTTCTTCTCCCCATGTGGATACTGTAAATATATTTTTCTCTCTTTGTCTGAAGAATTGAGCTGACACCAATACACCAGTTCACTGATTTTGGAATATTCTATGTTGAGATCTGCCACAATTCACTCAATGTTGTCAGAGCCTCAGGCCTCTTTCAGAACAGGTATTCTCTGGAAAGGCAAGGGTTTTGTTAAAAGGGTACAGTTAGAGGCAAGTGGAAACCCTAAGTCTGATCCCACTGACATTAATATGTGATTTGCCATCGATTTGCAGCAGCAAGATCTGGAGCAGAGTGTTCATAACCCTATGGAAATGGTTCTAATTTTGGGCTTCTTAATTCCACACACAATTTCTTCAGGAGCAACTGTTGTGCATGGTATTATAATAGCAGTCAGATCTTCTGCTTTTCCAGAAATAACCATGTTATAAGCTGCTGCTTCCTTATTTTATGTATTTACAGATATCAACAGGCCTATATAAAGCCTCTCCACGATTTGTTCATGTACAGTAGTCTTCCTTTTGATATATTTTTAGATCAGTTGCACATAAACAACACTTCCTCAACCTACTGAACTTTGCTCTGGGACGATGATCAAGGAAATGCAAACACTGTGCTGTTTAAAGGATGACAGCCAACATTTTCCACAGCACTCGCTGAAAGGGTAGGGTACTATGAAGCACAAAGAGTGTAGCGTGACTCCAGCGTGATGCAGCACCCACTTCATGCTCACAACCTCTGCACCTGCCTCTGGGGCAGCCTCCAGGAAAAGGTAGGTGTGAATTTATCCATCTGCAAGAAGCAGCAGCTTACATGATTTCTCATGTAAGATGTACACATAAAAGACCATACACGATCTTTCAGTTTTCTAATAAACAATGCCACGTTGAAGAAAACAAGAGCTTCAAGCCTCTTTGCAAATAATTTTATCAAAGGGAGAATTGTAATAAATAAGATGACTCATCAAGGAAAAGCTGCATCTGTGTGCTCCTTTCCCTCTTTGCTACAATGTTTGATGAAGCTGGAAAACACCTGGAGAGGCAATTTTCCTATGGCTAGGTTGTTGTGTGCTTTCAAGCATATCACCTTAGAATTTCAGGAATGGCAAAACTACCCTTTTCTGAATTTTCCAGTGTAGAGGATATAAACAGGCCCAACTTCTGGTTACTCCAGCACAGGAAACCGTTCTATCATATTTTGCCATTTCCCCCAGAGTAAGAAGTGTGGCTAAGTACAGCCATATCTGTAAGATTTTTCATGTTTTGTAAAGCTTGGCTGCTAAAGTAGCAGATTGGACAATAGTAAAAAAAAAAAAAAAAAAAAAAAAATTGTGCAGATATCAGGACTGTTTTATTGGTTAAAGTACAAACTAAATCAGTCCCAGTTACATTACTGAGAAGTGTTGCATGAAGATTTCCCCTCACAGGGTGTAAAGTACGCCAAGAAAAACTCATAGTGGTTTTGCAATTTTCAGCTCCCTCGTATGCTGTGACAATTCTCCTGTTCTGATTCTGTTCTGATCCCATGCAGCCAATGCATGTCTTACTCTGCAGAGCACTGGTGTAGGGAGAGGACCTGTTAGCATGTCCTAATCAATAATTCCTTATGCGCAAATGTTGTTTTAAAATACAGATTAGTCACACAACAAACAATCAGAATATTGATGAGAAAAGCACTTGGGACAACTGCAGTTTGCAATGATTATACCTGAGATGAAAATCCAGTGTACGACAGAATTTACATGTGCACCTGTTGCTATATATCAGTAAGAAAAAAAATGCTGCCATTTCATCAGATACCAGTAAATAAAATCTTTATGGTGTTGAAAAAACATTACAATGTTAATTTGTGTGTTTTCTAAGTGGAAATTGTTGAGATATTGCTGTGGATAGAGTGAGAGCTTTATACAATCCCTCCATTGGGTTCAGATTTTTGGCAGCAGCTTTACAGAACCAGAATGCCCATGCAGACAGCAGAGAAAGCCAAATCCCACACAGCAGTGCAAGACATAATCAAGTTATGTCTGCTTTGTAGGAACAAGACATCCTTGTAGAACTGATTGTTTTGCATCTCTTGTCCTGCTGGCAGAAGTAGAGATACATGCAGGTGGAATATTCTGCAGCTGGAAGCCCAAGGACACTGAGAATGGAGAAAAGACACAAATGGGCTTTGAGATGGAGAGTGGTACACAATGTGAAATGAGACAGAAAATGACTGACACAGAGACAGCAGGACAGGAGCATAAACAGTACAAGAGAAGACATGGGAGACTGAAAAGGGTAGAGGCACATGACTACATCATGTGTAAAATCAGGAAGACCTGACTCAAACTGGCAAAAAGTGAAAGATATACAAATAGGTAAAAGCATGGTGATGCACAGGTTGTGTGTTGATGCAGATTTAACAAGAATCTGAAGCTAGGAAAGCTGAGGCTTATAGTCTGAATTTGGAAGGTGAAATGCTGGTACAGACAATCTTTTTTCAGCTGTTAAACCTGTGTTAGGTGAAATTCACTCCCTTACAACTGAAATTAATGCCTACTGTGAATGCCTCAAGCCACCACAAATTGTCTTTCAGGATCCTGCAGAGCCCTGTCTTACATGTGGTCTGGATCTTAAAAGAAGTAATTTGAAGAGGCTTGTGTCCTGTGAAACTCCAGCAACTAACAGGTTAAAAAAAAAAAAAAAAAAAAAAAAAAAAAAAAAAAAAAAAACACACAAACAAAAAAAACACCCACCTCCAGGAGTTTCTGCAGGAAAAATGGAAAATGGCCATTTCCCAATTGTTGTTAATTGTGACTGTCCCTTTGCTCCTTTGCAAATGGATAGGGCAGTTTTTCTAGTTACTCACAAAGAACAGGTCCCATCCCATGCCAACCTGCTGGACACCAGTAATATGGCTTGCATGAGTTAGGATCATGGAATCGAGCCACACAGACTAACTAGGCTGGTCCTATCCACAAACCCAAAACCATTTTCTGGTCTCCAGACTAACATTTCATGTTCTCTCCTGACTCAGGCTACCTTTCAGCCCTGGATCCCTCTGAATCTCAATCCACCCCTCTGTGCTGGGGGCCACTGCTGAGCCTCCCCTCTCTCGTCACAGTGCCATGCTTTAAGGAAAATGAAGAATGCAGCCTTTGTGGCAGCACTGAGTGAACACCACTTGTAAGGAAAATATCCCAAATCTCATTAAAAAGAGATAAAGCCATCTGGACTCTAAGACAGTCAGTTTGAAAAAAAACCCACAAAACTATTCTGAAACCAATTTACAAAGAAAAAGAGATAGGAAAACAACTTTGCTGCCAACAAATGTTGCAGGCCTTGTCATCTATTACCACATGAACAAAACACTCAATGACTGACTCCAGTACCATTGCCAATTATTATGACAACATACAGTATAACCATATTATGTTTACAATGTAATATATGTGAGTATTCAATAGAGCCTGGCAGGACTTCAGTCACTGCCTTTTTTATGCTTTAAAAATCAATTTTTTAAACTGAGTTTGCTGTATAACATGTTCCCTAATTACATAGTTTACTGTATAGAGAACAAGAAAGGATATTGAAAGTGATTTCAGGCAAACCTCTGAACATTTAGTGAGATAAACCCTTTTTATTCATACACATTGCACCACTAACAGCCAACATAATGCCTTTATTCTATAAACATGCCTCATCTCATTCCCATTGACATCAGAGACAACTTTTCCAAAAGTTTCAGCCGCAACTGAAACTCAAGAACAAAATGTTCAGGGCCTAGTTTTAAAAGGGCTCCTTCCTCACCTTTGATGCTACAATTGCAAAGGTAAACAGGATCATTTAAACATCTGCTCCTTTTGGGAATGACATCAGAAAAACAGTTTGCCAAATGATTTGATTTATATTTCCCAAATCACGTGCCAAATAGAAGCAGGAGGTTGCCTTGGAAAATATGAACTAAAGATGTGCTCAGACTCAAATATCCAATTACTAAAAGGCCTCACTGTCAGTCCACAGCCAAGAACTCGGTCAAATTTCTGGGTGGGCTACCTATTTTACATATAAATCAGGACACGGTCAGAGATACTTAAAATAACAATGTGCATGCTAGCTTAAATACATCAGGCCTAAGTAACAACACACCAATATGATCATAATGATTCTCAGGCAAGCCTGAGTTCAGAATTAACATGGTTCACCAGCCAGGCTTTAGAGCAAGTTATCCAATGAGGCTGCATATGCTTCATCCTTGGCAGTACTCCAGACCTGACTAGATAAAGCTCAGAGTGGATATGGATGTCATAACCCAAACTTCAGTTACTAACACTAGCTTGTTCTGCAACTGAAAGGTGTTTAAAAACACATGCCAGCCCTGGCAGCTCCAAATCACAGCCCCGGTTGCACAGTGGGCAGACTGGAAGCAAGTAGCAATTGCAGAGATGCTTTCTTAAATGTGATGCTTGGTTTGGAAATCTTTGTGCTGGCACAGTGGACTGAGTGAAGCTGTTTTGCAAATACCTGAAGAACATCTAGAACCTCTCAGAGACTTCTCTGATTACTGTAGGGCAATCCATTTTTATGCTTCAGTACGATTGATAAAATCTAAGATCTATGCATATATTTAACAGGAAAATTTGGAATATATGCACTTATATTTCTACAGTCTGGTTAGAGAGAAAGCCATTCAAACAATTCCAATATCAGGCTAGAGAGAAACTGTAAGGGTAATTCCTCAAGTAGCTGCCTCAAGACATATTTAATGTTTTCCCTTGTGACCTTGGCAGAGAAACTAGGTTTGTGATAAGCTGTTAGTACAAAGAAAGACTGTATTCCACACCAAGGGGGAGCAGAGAACTCTGCAATAACAGAAAGAAATTAGATAAAGTGCATGGTCATCCATATAGGAGCAAGAATTCCTGTGACAAGCTGGAAATTACAAACGAGGAGAAAGAATAGGGCGTATCAGAGGATGACTGTGAGCAATCACTGTGATGTGGCACAAAGAACAGTGGGATATTCTGAGTGAGATGTTGCCAGGAAAGGCAGCGTCAGGATACAAAGTGCTGATCAGAATGAAACATAATGAAAGATCTTGCCACTCATATTCAAGAAAAATGAAGTACAAACAGTGCAATTGCAGAGAAGTTTGACACAGTTATAAAAATAAGATGAACACTAAGGATATAGATAAATTGATTCTTCTGAAAGAAAAGTCTGATCTAACTATTAACAAGCTGACAAAATTCAATACTTCGAATATTTCTTTTACAATACCCTTTATATGGAAATTATTACAATTTAAAATGAACAGCATTATGTACTACTTTGTTTCTCTAGACATCAGTTTTGGCATATTTTTCTTATGGATATTGGTTTTTTCCATCATCTGTTCCAGGACTTTGGATAGCAACAAGTTTGACATTAATTTCAACATGAATCCTCACAAAGACAGAAAAACTTATATTTTTCTCCAAGACTGACAGGTATTTTAAGAAAAAAATATCAGTTACTAAGGAGAAACAGAAATGACAGTTTTTTTCCCCTGGAGTCTGTGTAACTATGAATTTGTATGGCTGGAGTCAGGAATCCCATTGTCATTCTACAGGCAAGACCACTCAAAAAAACCCCAAACCTAAGAATTTCACCCACTGACATCACAGACTTTGTTTTCAAAACTGGCACTAAATGTACACTGATTGTTAAAGTCAGACAATGTTAAGCATTACACAGCACTTTGTCTGCTCAATAAATCCTCACAGTTCTCCTGCCAGGTAGTTGAGAGACCTTCCTAAGGCCACAAAAGAAAATCAGTTGGGATAAAACCAGCAATTTCCATTTCTCAGGTTGTTCACCATTAGACCATGCTCCTCCTGTAAGAAGGGATCCTGGCAAATTCCAGGGTTTATGGGAAAGAGACTCTTTTTAAACATTTAAAGCTTTAGAGCACTTACTGGAATAGAAAAAAGGAAATGGAAATAGAAAAGATGAGAAATCCAAGTTAATCCAAGAAACGCGATAGCAATTGATCACAGTGCAGTCTGTAAAGGAAATTTAATCAATACAGAGGGGAAGAAATCAAATAAAAGAGATACAGCTCCAGAGGCTGAGGCACAGATGCTCAGATTGCAGCCAGGGGTGACTAATTTGTCCTCACCCCTGCTGTATGATGAAAACTAGAAAGCTAAACATTAAGAGATGTCACCTAATGCCAATATATGTATATATTTCTTACAACTGTGACAGAGTGACAAAATGCAAGTCCAAAATTGCTATTAGAATTGCTGTTCAGGTCCTAGGAAGAGCCTTACTCACCAAACACTGCTTAGTCACTGCAAGGGAGAGTTTCCGTGCATCTGTGCTCCTGGGAAATGATGTTGGCAGGAAAATTCTATTTACATTTAATGTATTTTCCAGTACTGATATTTTGATGACAAATTGATATTTTTGGTGACAATTTTAATTCATTCCAGGTATTAAGAATGTAGCATTATTAATGATTATAATGGTAACATTTACAAAGCTTATGATATTACTAATCTAGAATTAAAGTACCACACAGGCAAGTATCCTCAGTACTAAGCAAATACTATTTTCATCTAGGAAATAAATTATCATGATTTTTAAGAATATTATTTTGTACCTAAGAAGTAACTGAAGCCATGTCAGTATTGTTCTGTTCGTACCTAGAGGACAGCAGTTCCCCTTTGCTATGAAAATCAGAATATTACATTAGAGAATTTTAGCTTGAATTTGGGGGGTTTGGGGTTTGGTTTGGTTTGGTTTTTTTTAAAGACAGGTAGGGAGTTCCCACTCTGCATCTTGGAATGCTGAAGTATCTTAATCAAGAGCTCAAAAGTCAATCTCCCTTATTCATATTTTACAGTATCTTACTCCATGTGGAGCGACAGTAACTTACTGCCAACATTTTCACAGCACATTATTACTTAGACAAAAGCAAGAATGCAAAGTCTACTTCAAAAGGCTTAGACGTTCAGGGAAAAAAAAATCTTGAAAATCTTTTTGAATCTTGAAATCTTGAGAAATTTTTTGTTTCCTCATTCTGCCTTCTAGTTCTAAGATTGTTCAGCCTCTCATAAGATTATCTTTGAGGGAATCACTTGAATGCAGACTCTCCTCTGTGTCCTAAACTTGCCTCCTGCAATTAATATATCTGGTATGATTTTTTTTTTAAATACTCAGTAGGTTACATCTGCAATTTATCTGGCCCTGAAGAAGAATGATATTCCAATTTCTTTCCTTTTTTCCTCTGATGGGTCAATGTGACATAGAGGGGATTTGACTCCCTGCCTTTCATAGGCAAGTCACTCTAAAGATTAAAAACACACACGTAAATGCACATCGGATCTTTAAACACCAAGGTCAAATCAAACTCTTTTCTCTTTCAGATACCATTAACTCTGAGAATATGAGACATTTTTCTTTCCAACTTATGCTTCATCGAGTTTCAATTCTAATTTATTTTTAATGTACAGGATTCTCTTCTTGAGTTCCATTTTGAATAAAAGCTTTCTTAACATTTTCCCCCAGAATTTAAACTCTCCTTTCTTCCCAAGGTTTAGATGACGTTATAAAAGGAATGCTGTTCCTTTAAAGCTGACACAGTGAGAAGGAGCAGGCTGTCTTAGATTGCAGGCCATTTCATTTCTCATAAGCATGCTATCATTAGCTTCCCTTAGGAGAATGAACTGTATTGATTGGTTCAAATCAAACCTGTGACCTGGTGGCAGTATTAGATGTTCGCTACAGAGCATCATCTGGTCATTAATCTTTCATTAGGCAGCATGATCCGAGAAGCAGCAGCAGTCACACCACGCTTACTCTCTCGAGTGATGCCACCACAGAGCTCTCCCTTATTGGATCACAGCAATTACTGGCCTTACAACGCAGATCCTGAAAGCCTTATCAAATTTCCTCCCAGGGATGGCAAGCTTACAAATAATCATGTGCTGTTTCTTGGGTGAGGACATCACCAAATTACACCAGAATGCAGTAAACCCAAGTCATTTGCAATTAAGCATGTGACCCTCCTTTCTCAGATGATACATCTTCATTTACAGCATATGAAGTCTTTTACAGAAATCCCAGATACATCAAATTAAGGTGTCTTAAAAAGTTCCAGGCAAAGAATAGGTAGGTAAGTGCCAAATCCCATTTCTGCCTGGGAGAAATGAAGCAGAATCTCTGGTATCTGGATTGCTGGCATCTCAGTGCTGTGATTTAAGGAGCTGGGAAACAACTGCAGGCAAACAGCAGGAGAAAGATGTGTCTGTTCCCAAGGACCCAAGCACTGCTGGAACAGAGCCCAGGAGGGGGATATCAATTCTTATCTTCAGCTCAACAGCACATCATAACAAGGTTGGAGGGGTGAAATTTGGAAATTGTGCACCTCTAACAATACATGCAAATATTGAAAAGATTAAAATTTTAGTGCCTCTGAGTGAAGATCCTTTACATATTGCAACTGGCCCATAAGTCCATGGATCCTGTACTCCCTCAGGTTTACAAGTATAAGGGTTGTGTGTCTAAGCTATTTTCTGCAGCCATATAAAAGCAGCATTAAAATATGAACACAAGACCCATTAACCTCAGCAACCATTAAAATAAAAAGGCCAAGCAAAGGGCAAAATAACTCCCTATTTGAAGAGAACTTAAAAACGCATACCACAGGAAGGTTCTTACTCATGCAGTTTAAAAATTATTCTGGCTAAATCACATTGATTTGATCAGGGATATGGAAAAGTGACATAATGCAACCAACTCACTATTGCCTCAGGCAAGGTGGTGAACCCCTCCTTGTCCCACAGATCTTACACCTCCCACAAACATCACCCATGGCCACTCCCCTGGCAAGCCCAAGAGCTCTCCACCATCAGTATGGCTGTGAAAGGCCTGGCAGCCTACACAGAGTATCAAAATTAAGATTAACATCTTTTCCCACATGAAAAAGACATGTCCAAGATAGGTAGATTCGGGTAAAATAGAGGACAGGTAGGTGTGGCCAGTGCTCTAAGTTGTGGGTTCATCTCATCATGGGCAGTACAAAATGTCAGTGTCACACTTACTAAACAAACTCCAGTGGTTCAGAGTTTGGAATTTACTCTTGAAAGGTAATTTGAGCTTTAGGAAACTGAAGTGCCTCCTCTTTTATTACGCTGTTGGCTTGGGCACTTAGGGAAGTATTTATCTCCTCTTGTGTTCAGCAGGGAACATCTACCATTGTTCTTTTAAGTCCTTCCAGCCAAGCACACATTTTGGAGAAGCTCTAATCCATATGACATACTCCATAAGATTTTGCATGATAAAAATCAGTCCCTAGTCTCATACACCTGAGTTGTGGTAACAGCAAAGACTGGCAAAGGGAGCTGACACAGATCTTTGTGAGAGGCAGATTCAATGTACAAATGTGGACTTGGTATGCATCACCAAAATATCAGCCTTCACTAACCTCAAAATACTTCATCATGTTGAGGTTCTTCAGTGAGGAACATGAACCTTGGAAAACCTTGGAAAGATTTGAACTGTAATGGGCTGTTTTAGTTCATGCACTCCTGTTCTTTGGAGCTACCAGACAAATTTTGGGTAAGAACAAGTACTATGAAAAAAAAAAAAAAAAAAAGAAAAAAGAGAGAGGAGAGAGAGAGAGAGAGAAAATGCTGCTGAAAAACTTCTCAAATTTTTCCATTCCGATGGAAAAACTGAGACTCCTAAGAGAGGAGAAAAATACATGAGCACTTCCAAAAGTAAAAGAAAAAAACCTAAGATATGATTACGTATCTTTAGTTGCACATAACATATTAATTTTTTTAAACACTGAAATTTAATTTTTTCTAATAGAAAACTATGCATCTTTCATAGCCTTCCTGTGCATTTACATTACATAATTAAACATTTTAGCAACAATAATTCATCACAACAAATTCTCCAAATTCTAGCAATATAACTGTCAGGCTAATATGCTTTAGGCAAAACTGCAAGCCAACAGATAAGACTTCCTGGGTGACAGCCCCATGTCTTGATGAAATGCAGTAATCATGACATAAATAAGCCTAAAATCCTAATTAATACTGAAACGTCTGAGTATGAAGAATTTTAACCAATACAGCTATCTTAGAAGTTAGCCAGAGGTTACTTCAGCCCTAACTGAAAGGTGAGCATCCATGGGGCAAATGGTAACAGCTGTGTCACACACCTGTTTTGGCTGGGGAACATATTCCAACTGAAACTGCAGAAATCCTTTAGGCAGCTATGTAAACACAATTCAGGGATACAGAAGTGAACAACCTTGAAAAGAATCTTTGCTGACCACAAATGGTTTCTTACCAAGACACCTCTGTGTCTCAACTTTCCACCTTCCCCAAAGCGTAAACCCCAAATGCTGAATTTTTAACATCAATTCTTAAAACACAGACAGGGTCAGTGGATGCCTCTGATCCAAGTTTTTATTGAATGTTGTTTAGTGAATGTTGATCTTTAAACCCAGAAGCTCCCTGCACAAGGAGGCCTTGAAAATAAAGACATAATAGCTGCACTTTTGTAAATGAAATAACTGTATGTCCATACTTCCCTCAGGCTCTTGCTTGCTTGGCTGGAAAACAAAATCAAATGAAGCAGCTCATCTGCTTTGCAACCAGATGACAAGAATTCTTTTCATTCTAAGAAAACCTTTTACATTTGAAATATCACATTTTCTGACATCGAAAAAATCCTACCAGAATCCTCATTTCACCAATCCTAATTTTATCCATTTCACCAACGGCTACTTCTCTTGTCTTTCATTAGTCCTTACCCCCAAATCACAAGCCCCTGTCTTTCTGTTTTACATGGTGGCTTCTAACTTCCTTTTTTTTTTTTTTTTTTTTTTTTTTTTTACCACTTTGAAATGCTCCAGGGAGCTAAGATACATAAAATAAAATTAAATAAACTTAACAGAAACTAGATCTGCCATATATAAAGACAGTCAGTTGAAAATTTCAAAATTATACTGCCCACATTCCTTGAAGTTTTGGAATAAATAGTGTGGCTTTGTTAAAATATTATGACACTGTAGTCAGAAATGCTACTGCTCATAGAGTATCACTGATATCATTCTGTTGAATTAATAAATATAGCTGAATACATTTACTGAATTTTGTAAGAAGCCTGGCAGCAAGTTCATTGCAAAAAGGAAATCTTTTGGAATGCCTGTGTAATAATACCCTTCTCAATATATAATCAGGGCAGAAAACAAAAAGTGTGACAAAAAACCCACTGGATCTGAGATCAGAGAAAGACCTGATCTATGCTTATACATGGATGACAGATTATCACACGAAGGAGACTGCAATTTATTTCTTATTTTATAAAGTGAATTTAATCTCATAATCGTAACACAAAACCTCAAAAAGTAGTCCAGTAAATTTCTTGTATTTGATTCTGTTCAGAACTCTTATTTACAGACTTTGGTCCTGCCTTCTTCATGCTTATCAGAGAACAACCTATTTCCAGTTCTTTTCAGAAAATTCCAAACTCTCAAAGGCTCAAACCAGAAATGAAACAAGGAGGGGAAATTAACTTGTCTGAGAGAACTTCCATTAACTCAGAGTTCTCATCAGGTCAAGACAGAAATTGGGTCCCTAGACTTATCCAGCCTGGCACTGGCTTTTTAAATCTTATATGGGTGATGCAATACTTAAGTGTTGTAAAGGATTAAATTGTTAAGCACTGACAGAGCAGAGCATTTAAGCAAGCAAGCCCAATGAAGTAAGCAACTAAATATGAGATGTGACTTCCACAAAGAAAGTCACTCTAGGGGAAGCTTAGCAGAGGTTTTTACAGCTGATTTTCAGATATACAGGATTAGAGGAGGAGGAATGACCCAGAGAAGGCAAAAATATATTGAATGTGTTATTCAATTAGGTGAAGCAGGGTAAAAAACTCTAAAAACCTATTTAGTACATTCACCTATGAAAACATGAAAACAGTTCTGTCAAGAGAAGCAGCAACTTTATATGCAAGGCTTGATTTAAAATACCCACATTGCAACTTATATGGTGAAGTACTGTGCTGCAGCTAGAGTAATTGAGGATAACAGGACCTGATCAATTCATAGACAGAACATTTTTCCACCAGCAATCCAGAGCTGAACAGAGGAAATAATTCTCCAGTACTAAAGGATGATAAAACAGATGTTTGTACTATAGACATCAGCTTTCATTTGGAATCTGGACTGTTTAGGTTAGAACACATGGTATATAACACAAGGATGATTGGTAGTGAGAGGAAATACTGTGAACAAGTTTACATATCTCATTCCAAAAGCAGACTTTCTGCTTCGTGAAACAAACTTAGCTTCAAGTTTAATGCCAAAAACCACCAAAATAATTCACAACCTTGCATCTGAATAATGACATTTATGCTAGTCTTGCCACAAAACCATACAATTTCATTAACTGTACTATTTCAACATCAGAAATACAGTCTGCAGGTTTGTATACGTTAGTTAGCACACATTTTCCAGACATCCACATCAGCAATCACAGTGACATCTTCTTAAAAGATTTGCAACCATGGATGAGCATTGCTCACACACAGATTGCATAACAAAACATGAAACTAAATGTATTTTGCGGGGGTTTTGGATTTTACCAAGAGCTTCTGGCACAGCATAACTCCATTCATTCTATGCTGTCATTCCAGACCACAGATTTGAGAAAAAAACAAAACACGCTCTCATTTACATTTCAGTCTGTGGTTCATTCCATACCTAGCATGGAATTTCTCTGTAAGCAACATTCACTCAGGTAGAGCATTATTTACTAAACAAGTGTTTGGGAATGCATTATGCAATTCTTATACAATCAACAGTGTACTTTCCAAGGACTGTAGAATATATATTCTTCAGAGATTAAGAATTACCTACCACAGTGAGTCACACAAAATCCCAATACTTGTTTTCTTTCCAAGCAGCCTTACTAGAACACCAGACTGAAAATTAAATATTTACTGTAAATGACTGTTGTTTTTGTAATATGCTCTGACATTCTATAAATCAATCATTTCTGAAAAATGTTTCATTTGCATGTGACAATATGGGGCAACACCCACTACAAGGAAATAAAACCATTATCTGTGCCAGGTAGTTTTTAATAACTTCCCTGTATTCTTTTTCTTCATGATAGAACTTTTGATCAGAAAATAATATAGACAATATCAAACTGGAAAAGAAATCTAATTTACAACAAATAGGAAATATCAAATCCATTGGGATAGCAGTAAATTATAGACATAAATGGTATTTTTATATGTATTCATACATAGCATAAAATAAATTACTTATTACCAAACTGTATGATTGGTGCTCATCTAGAGCACCAGCTTGGTAAAGAATGGATACAACTATTTAGTTTTTAAAAACCCAAATAACTCGTCAAGCAAAATACAGTGATTTTGACATTAGTTTGTGAAAAACCTGGCAGAAGAGATAAGGTTTTCTATTAGCATAGGCACAACAAGGTGCATTACTGGATGGTTATCTTGAGCAGTTCTGTACATATTTTGAGATGTACTTGACTCAGTAACTATAATTTATAATTATGAATAATGTATAACGCATTGTGTTAGGAAAATTATTTAAATCCTGAACTGATATTATCAGGGGAACAGAACTGCCTGATTTCATGTGAAAAATTAACATTGTCAAGTAAAAGATATGGATTGCCATTTGAACAGTAACTAAAAGAAGAAGTGCAGAGCTCTAGGAAGAAGATTTATCTGGTCAGGATTAATATTTGAAGAAAATGTCTGTTCAGCATTGAGAGCAATAAAAGAAGGGGCACTGTACATCCAGCACAGGGAACAAGAAGAATCCAGAAAGCCTGTTTTCCCAGGGCATAGTTATACCCACTTATACCAACAGGACCTCCCAGTGCATGGAGCCAAGAGGTAAAATAACATTCTTGAGGGTGGCCATGGATATAGATGGCAATGAAGGGAAGAGAGAGACCACTTTCACATGGAAAACTAATAGAAACTCTGCACTCCATCAGCTCCCAGAAGAGCATTCTCATGAAGTCAAACTGCTGTGTGCATTTGAATTTTTTTGAGCCATTGATAGGTATATTTAGATTAAATGATACCTAGACTAGAAAACTTCACTTAGTATTCTAACAAGCTTCTTTTTTCTACTATAAATAGTGATGTTCAAATTCTTGCCTGTTGAGAATAAGTGAATTTAACAGTGTAACTAAATCCCTTATGAATTTTTATGTCAAATACTGAAGATCAATTTAATATAACCCATTTCTGTTTTACATCCTATACTGCTTGCTCTGTCACTTCCCTACCAAAAAACATCTACAGAGCTATCTATGGTTGATCCACACATGACTAAATCTGGGTATGTGCAAAAATAATTCTATAATTAGAATGTCCAGAATTACACAAGATGTATGCATCATAAGGTCCTTTTTAAAGTTACTTTACAACCTCTCGTGTACGTCATCGTTTAGCATTTTAAAAGCGTAGACTGGAACTCACTTACTTTTTGGTTTCATGTAAGATGTGTTCATACTGGCAAACTGTTTTTTTCATAAGAAAAAGCTTTTATACTCCTTTAGCCTGAGTGGCTTTTATCTTACACCAACAGAAACAATAAAATCAAAGAGAAACAGAAGTTTCTCCAAGAGCTGCCCTCATAAAGGAAAGAATTATGTTAACTCGCAGTAATTATAAATGCAGTCATAACACTGGCTGCAATATAATCTAGACATGCCTGTTCTAGTTTTGGAATAATTTCCTGGGATACTTGCAGATATCTAGGTGGGGCAGCACAGAGCTCAGAGATGACTGGCAAAATGGTCTATTTTGGGCAGTCGGAAGCTCAATGGAATTGAAAGCTTTACAACAACAATACTTTACAACAAAAATACAATTTGAATCCTTACACAGGATTAACAAATCAAACAACTACACTTCATCAGTCTTCAACATGCTTGGATGATCAGTGCCCTCACTTCCCTAGGTCTTGCCTTTATGTTTACTGGAATTAATTCTTTCATTCTTCATAAGGCCCATACATGGATGAGACTGGAATTTCTGACCATCCATTACTATTTGATCTAAGAGACACACTCTCCTACAGGCTCCTTTGAAATTCAGTATTCAATTTGGTTTTGTTGTAATCTTAGCTCAAGTTGCAAGTTAAACATTAATTTAAGTCCTATCTATACATAAAAAGAAAAACCCCAACATAGCTTGATATGGCACTAGAAAATTAAAGGACAGGTAAAGATCAATTCACACAACCCATCAGTTGCTCACATCACCAATTCCTAGTGTAGCTACCTGCTTACAACACTCATATGCTATTAGTGTTTCACAGATATTCACAATTACTTCCACCTCTCCAGAATAAACAATCCACTAATAATTCTAAGAATCCATTAATAATAACCAAGACAGCAGCAAAATCTGCTGTAATAAAAAGAACCAGGAAATGTGCACCTGAGTTCACCCTGCCACACAAAAATGAGTGCATTTCTTGTACAGACACATTATCTCACCACCACTTTGCACTGTGGTGACTCTTTGGGCTAACAGGAGGACATCAGTTACACAGCAGAAAAAAAACAACCCAGCAACATGCTCCGGAGTCACAGTGGTTTTCCTTACTGTGTGCTTTCTCTCAATACCTACAGACTGCCCACATCAACTCAGATCCACTGCTCTTCTATGCCAGCAGTGGTAGAATAATGTAAGGGAAATGGCCTGTGCCTCCCTCAGTGAGGGTCAGGACCATGTACAACCACCAGCACAACTCAGGGCAGTCCTCCAAATTCCCTGATTTTGCTCCTGATGCAGTCCTTGTAAATTATTCCAGGAGACCTAGCTGTCTGCACATAAAAGCATTCTGACTGCTCAAATGACTCCTGTGCTCAGGCCGTGTACAGGGACCAGGAAAGCAGAGATGCTGTAGTGGCTATGAATAAAGGAGACAGAGGAACAGGGAGGAAGACAAAACTTTTTTGCTCTCTTGCCTCATGTGCAGATATCAGGTGACAAAGCAGACAAAAAAAACCAAACACCAAACCAAAAACGCTCCTAAACAAAGAATCAGTGCAAGATCATGCTTACATGTTAATAAAAACAAGGAAAACCCCCAAACAAACTGACAAAACAAAACATTTTTCCCTCTATTATGGTTATCACCTATTTTTTCATGTCCTCAGGAAAGAAGTGAAACTTTAAGCATGAAAAGCACTGATACTTAAGATAAAAGAAAATCCATAAGAAAAATTTCCTTCTAAAAACTTAATCTGTGAGTAGAGACATCAATACAATATTCTAAGACATGCTTTGTTAGCTAATAGCCTCTTATAAAGAATTAAAGCAACATTACTGCACAGAACAAAAATGCACTTACAATCTACTTTAATACATTTCTTTTCCTAGGCTTAAAGACAACAGCAACATTAATCAAAGAGATAGTAAGTATTTCTGCTACAGAAAAAGTAGCCCATCTTCCCTAAGAGATACGATGGTTCCTTATAGTGACTTTTATCTGTATACTGTTCTGACATGTTTCCTATTCCATCATGTGAAGTTACTGAGGGATGCACACGGTGAAATGTAAGAAAAGGTAGAAGATACTTCACAGAGTGAGAAACTCTAAAGGAAAAAATGGTATTCTGATCATGTTCATAATTCCTCTTTATATGACTTTCAAAACATACTTAATCTATCCTGAGAATCGGAGTCTGTTTAGGAGGTACAAACATCACCAAACCTGCACCAACCCTCAAAGGGACAGTGCTTTGCAATGATACAAATGGGTGACCAAGTAATTAGTTTGCAAAACCACAAAAAAAGGTGATTTCCCCAATATATTGTGCTTGTTATTCATAAATTTTAAGGTAATTTAGGTAATGTATTAGTAAGGTAGCCTAAAAACATGACAAGCTGACACTTTATCCCCTCAGTAAGGCAATACTGTCCAGCAAATATTTGTTAGATGTTTTCAACTTTGTCCAATGTTATATGACATTTATATACAAGAAGTGATAGATATTTTGCTCCTAAAATAAGAAGTAACACTGTAGCATGGGTACTTCCCCCAAATTTCACAACTAAGAAAGGAACGCTAGTTACTGCTTTGCTTTTCTACAGTTCACTCTTTCTAGTAGGTTTTGAAGGTGCTCTTTGAACAGGCAGTGCTCTCTTACTGCAGTGCTGTAGGGCACTTCCTGATAAGCAGGAGGAAGCAAGAGAAGCGAAAAAAACTGAGTCACAGCTACAAACCTTTATGCAATACTCTGCCCTTTGTGCCCTCCTTCCTACAGGCTGCAGCAACCTTCAGCGGGCTACAAGTCGAAAGTCGTGTTCAAAAACCAAACAATGAAATCAGCAACTTTTGTAACAGGTCACACGAACTTGTGACCATGACCTTGGGAAAGTTCTAAGTTTAGCAAATGTTGCATCTACTATTCTAATAATGTAACAAGGAGGTCTTGTTTACCCGGTTTATTTATAGCACTGTGTAGGATGGGGGAGTTCAGCCTGAAATTAAAATTAGGTATTACTGGGAACTGACTAATAGTGCCAATGGCCACTAATGGTTCTCCATTATTATGTGTGGGGTCATAGTAGGAACTGCAGGGAATTAATCGACACAGGCTTGTTATGTCATACAGTGACCAACTAATCCAAGTCAATGGAGAGATTTGTGCAGCTTTCAATAGCACTTGGATCAAACAATCCACAAGGCAAAAACAACCCAACCCCAAAACAATTGATATCAAACCCTTGGGTATGTGCTAAATGAGTATGACTGAAGTTCCCAAACTAACACATTGTCTGGGAATAGCCGGATTCCCAGACTTGTGAGCACTCACAAATAGAGTTAATTGCCAGTAAATCTGGCAGCTGTTTCAGCTTTATGCTGGTCAGGTTTATAGAGCCAGGTTTGCAAACAGGGCTAGAAACCCTTGTCACTGTTAGAGACCTGTTAGTGCATCTGCTAATACCTATGGTCTATTCACCCAACAAACTGATGCTGTTTAACACACTCTTGCCCTTCTGCAAAGAGTTAACACCACCAAACAGAGGGGAAAAAAACGTATGAACAAACCTAAACAAGAAGCAGCCTGAAGCCTTTGCTAAATGAACACACCCTCTGTGCAGCTGAACTGCACTGACAAAGCTATACAAACACCTAAATGCCAACTGCATTTTGAACTACGATATTTCTAGTTTGGTGTACAGGATCAAGCTGTAATTACATATTCATGGCCAGTTTACATTATTACCAAATTCAGCTAAATGGAATAGGGTAAGACTATTGTACATGTGTAGAAAATGATGGAGGCAAAGAACCAGAACTTGCCAGTTTCAAAAATGTTTAAGTTTATACTATGCAACATGAGCTTTTATGTTGTCTGTATATTCCAACTGTACCTCAAAGACCCAAACAAGACACACTGTCATGACATATGGCTACCATGAACTTATTTATAACTTTGGGATTTCTCCACGTGCACAGTGAGATGGAACAGGCATCCATAGGGTACTTCAGAAAAGGACTGATTGGATTTCCAGTGTCAGATGTAATAAGGGTTTTTCATAAACCACAAAGCTTTTGAGAAAAGCTATCTGAAGATACCCAAAAAGGGTACCGGTGGCTTTCAACATGTTCTCTGTATATTGTTTCATACAATGAAAACAAAAGGAGACCTGAAGAAGAGGTAGAAAGTATTTCTTCCTCTGCGTGACTTCTCTCCTTTAATTTACTTCAATTCTGAGAGAAATGTTTTTTGATGAATCTAAGTACTTAGTGAAATCAGGCAAAGACCATGCCAGTCATCTTCCCCATTCTACAGACACCAAAATTCCTGTGACGGAATGATTCAAAAGTTAACATTACAACACATTAAAGGGACAGTTTACAGGAATTAACTGTCCAAACTGTAGGTCTTATTTTTAGTAAGAATATCATCATAATAAAATATTAGTTACAAAATGCTAGAGAATGCAATTAACCAGAAACTGCCGAGCTCATCTTTGAGAAACATGGACTCTGTGTTGTGTGTGTGTGTGAAATAAAAAAGTAAAAACAACTCCAAATAACATGCCTTGCTGCTGTTACTAGAAATAATATAAATCTACACTTACAGCATTAACACATTCCAATACCATTATGTTCCACCTCTGCCCTGGCCTTGTGTAGCACATTCACATGGGGAGAAGAGACTGTAAGACTGGGGACACAGGTTATCTCCACTTGGAGGGTTTGCAGAAAGAAATTAATGGGACAGTGAAAGTTTTATAACCTGAAGGTATTCTTGAATCTGCAACTAAGTGTGGAACACTTGCACAATATTAATGTGTTTTTCAGTCCTAGAGTCACTGTTACATGTCACCAGCTACTTGCTGAGAGCCTCTTGTGTCGTGAGTGAGAATGGAGATGGAAATCAAGATTTAACTGAGCCTTTAAAATGATAGCTGAAAGAGAAATTTTAAAAGAGTCCTTATTTGTGTTAAAGATCAAACATGATTTATCTTCTTTTATATAAAGGGTAATTCTATTCTGTATCTAGATTTTCATTGCAGCACTTAATGCTGTACAAGATTCCAGATTCTTGTCCACTAAGAAATAGCAAAGTAACAGTTAGGATACACATTTCCTCAACACACAATCAGGAATACTGATTAAAAAAATGTGTCACCTTGTTTTGTGGTTCAAATGCACTATAAAAATGTTCCCAAGAAACAGCTGGTTAGCATTCACACCAGTTGGGTTTAAATACATATGTCAACAGATAAGCCTCATATTCTAAGTCGAGTGAAAACAGACCATTTCAGCAAATTCAGCCTCACCCAAATTCATTCTGAAAGACGTGATAATTTCTACTTTATTTGGTGCAGAATATCATCCACTAGTGCTAAAACTCTCAATGAACTTCAAAATCTTACCTTCCTTGAATAATCAATTCTTACCTCATCCTCTTATCACTGATCTCAGCAACACAGAAATACATTCTGAGGGATCACTGAGAAAACAAGCCTGTGCCTTTTTAGATTTCAAATTATATTTTTCAGAGGACTGACAACAAGAATAAAAATTAATCATAATAACCCTTTCTACAGATGCACTCTTACTTTCAACAGCTGAAAACTGTTTCTTCTCAGCGAAAAATAACTTAGCATTTAAACAGAATAGCAATCATGAAATGACAAAACTCTGCAGCAGTTCTCAAGAAGCAAAAGAACAAAACCTGGCTTTCTTCATCTGCATTTTCAAGCCCCGACAAAAGATTGCAGTGAAGACAGCATAAGCACCCAGGAGGTAGGAAGAGGACTACACTGTAACCAGAGCCATTAAAAGCAACATGAATCAGAGAAGTTAAAGCAAAATCAGGCTTACTTTTAAGTAGTCTGTCCAGTGTAGCAGAAAGGTTAAAAAAAATCAGTTTTTTTCCAGATTACAAAGGGCTTTTAGGACATAAGCTACCATGACAAGTTATTGTACTTAATCTTCCTAAAATACTAATAAAATGATAGATTATATGAAAATTAAATCAAAGGAAGTTTTTTTTGTAGAATTTAGAGCAACATTTAAGCAGTACGCAACTCAATCCTTAAAAATAATTTCATTTTTGTAACACAAATCAAATTTAAAAGCCCCCCAAAAAAGACCTAAAATTAGGCATGTGGTAGCACTGAAATGCTTTTTCCAAAGTAATTTAGATGTATACTGGGATGAGGGAGGAACCAAGCTCTTGTAAGAAATCTCTCTGTTCCAGGAAGTATGCCAAATTAGACAGAAGCTAATTAGAAAGACTTAGAACTCCCCAGACACAACAATCAATCTGTGTGAAGAAAGGAAACCAAGAAGGAGCAAACTCTGCCACCCAAAAACCTACACACCCAGTCCTGCATCACTTCAGTTAGCAAGAAATGTCATTGAGCTCCACACAGACAAGGTCATGCCCCACCTGCAAAACAACTTTACCTTATCTTTATTGCTTCTAAATGTAGGGCAGAAAGAAGATACCATCTCAGAATCATTCAATTAAAACAATATTTTAAGATTTAAACATGCATAAAAGTCAACAAAACTGGAGATTAAATTCTCATAGGGCAACTTCTGATAACATTTAAGTCTATTGCCATGACACGTGTTCATGCATCGGTTTTGCCTCTGGTGTGCTTTCAACTGAATGAGTAACAGATTTGGGATTTCTGCTAAGCATTGTGTTCACTAGAGAAATATTCCACAGTGCACAGTGCCCCTTTGTTTATGGAAGCTTCAAAATGGCAATCATGATCTACTGAGTCCATTTTCAACATCTCGCATTTACTTAGGCATTCCAAGGCAAAAGACAAGTTCCAAGGAATTTACAAACCTAAACAGTTACAAAACCAGGAGCCTTTGGGGAAAACAATGAGGTTTTGGCTTGTTTTAAACTTCTTTACACAATTGTGCTTGCTTTGCAAAACGTATTTCTCATTGTGATTTACAGTATACCACAGATGTTTCCTTGTGAACGTAACAAAGTTATCCACATTTTTTAAGTAACAGTTGAACACCAGAGTTCCAGTCCACTGACAGTCCTAGATAAAGGCAAGTAACACTCCAGAGCAAAGGAAAAAAAAAAAAAAAAAAAAAAAAAGACCTGGTGGATACAGAAGAAGCAACGAGAAGTTTTTTAAGAAATGAAGAGAAGAGAACAACATTTCAAAGAGCCTGAGCTGCACTGATGAGATTTATGTGAAACATTTTGGCTTTACACTCTTGGAAACTTTGATCTAAGGATGGAAAGTGAGGTGGGTGATGACAGGAAGAAGGGAGAACAGAGAAATAGGGTTTAATCTATTTTTGAATTTTGAAAGCCATATTTATTATACGTTTTCAAGTTGCATTGTTGGTACACAACAGTGGCAACAACAAAAAGTTCATACATTCTGTAATCCATCCTGTCATGACAAACACTATCAGGTAACAATCCTGCACTGATCTTGAGCATGGGCTAGGTCAAAGTGATAAAATATCAATTAGAAATTAACAGCCTTATGAAATAGTTTCATATTACAAAAAAAAGCTACTATGGCCTTATTATATGAATTAAACTTTGATTAATTCACAGTAAACCATCAGAAAATTTATTAGAGCCCAATGCTTTAAACTCTTACCAAGGTTTAAGAAAGAAATAAAAAGACATCTTTTTTGCTAAGTTATCCAAATTTTCAATCATGTAACAAATGACACAGATGAAATAAATACATTTGTGAGACTATTAGACTACAGCACAATCTATGAAAAGCAACCTTGTTTCAGTTCATAAAGATGCTGCAGTAGCTGTTCTGCAGAAAGCAGGCAATGGTCTAAAGAAACAGGTAACACCTTTAATGTGCAATTTCTAATTCTCTCAGGTACTTACATGATTAACAGCCAACATTATGCTCACCACGTTGCCCTGGTGGGCATGATACACCTCCTGTCTTTGTCAGAAAGCATTGAACAACTTACCCAAAACACCCTGTGGCAGACTGCACTTATCCTCAATCTCCTGCTCACATCTTTACTCCTCTTTTCTACCTGGAGTAGAAAAACTACACAGGAGACTCCCATGAAGAAAGTGACAGAATACCGACTTAGTGCCTATGCCTGATCAAGGGCTGTTCATGAGCAGCAGCAGAACTTTTTAAAATCTCTTTTTTTAAATATTAATGTTCTCAAATACCTTCACCATCTGGATTATTCCCACTTCCACAAGAACTTCTGTCATGTCCTTTCTTGACTCCCATCCTCCCTCATTAGATTCAGAGCCACAAGTGTAATAAATAGCTCTAAGGGTAACTGCCATTCTCCACCTTGCGTAACGCAACCATCTAATGAGAAAATGGTATCTCAAATACATTTCAAATGCATCATGTTTTTTCCAGAATGGAAAAGTCAGACTGCAAGAACCGACTTGACATTCAGCCCTGGATCATACCACAAGGAAATCCTTAGGACTGTGAAGGAGAGTAGCGTGTTCAAGCCACAGAAGAAACTCCCAATTAACTTTTTGGAGAGCTCCCACAAATCACGAGTGCAACACTGCCAAATCTCCTCTACAGCCACAGGAAAGGTGCAATTATCATTTAGCAACAAAACAGCAACTCCTCCAGGCAGAACTAAACCACAAACATCATACTGAGAAACAGAAATTGCTCCTGCTTTCCCTCTGCCCTCAGGCTTATAATTAAAGGAAAGTCAAAAGAGATCCTCTGTATTTCTATTCCTTGAAAACAAAGAGCCCTGTTGAGACAGGGAATCCAGCTTCCACCAGAAACTTCTTCTAATCTGCCCTGAAAAATGGTTTCCGACACAGAAGGCAACAGAAAATATATGGTGCCTTTTTTAAAATAAGATCAATAGAGCTGTTAAATGTATGTGGACCTTCATAAGTCTCATAAGAATTAGAGTGCCTTGATCACACTAAAAAGCAAGACGTTTTCAGACAAAAGGGTAACTGACACTTAGAAGTGAAGAGGGGCCATCATGGAACTTGAAGAACAGCTGTACCTGAGTGAAAGCAAAGGGCTGACGGGGGACAAAATTAGGTACCAAATTTAGGCTTTGGTTGAAATCACAGCTTTAAGTGTGCACAGGGGTTAAAAAAAGCTAAACTCTGAGCTTATGCTTTGAAGGTACACTATTAGTCCACTTGGATTGCTTTGTGAAAATATTCTCCAGCTGCTGACAGGCCATTTCTGTCCTTCAGCCTGTGGGAGCCATTCCATGCTTGATAGCTGTTTGGGTTCATCCCAATAACTTCCATGAGGACACTCAGTACATTGAGTAAATACCTCACATTCTGGGATGGGAATGAGTAGAATCCATAGCTCTGCAGTTGAGGGCATTTATTATGCAAGACTCACACACAGCCTGATATTGCTCAGTGCTCACAGACTTCCTGGAAGGTTGTTTCTGATAGGGTGCACCACCTCAAAGCCATGAAGGGCACATGGAAAATTCCAGGAAAGCTTCACTTCAAATCACAGGACTTTTTTTCAAGGTTAGGAAGATTATTTAACTATTTTGCAGGGAGGTTCCAGCATAGGCTAGTACACCACTGCAGAGATGTACAATCAGTACAGATTTCCTCCTCAGGTTACAGTAAGCTTTGCAATGATATTCTGGTGGCTCATCCAGAAGCCTTTTTTATTGTCAGCATACAGTCATCCAGGTGACTAAATGGTGAGGTAAGCATTGCAAATTGCCCCTTCAGAGGAGATGCAGTGTTATCTTCAGACAATATATCCCAGGGCTGCTTTGCTGCACTTGGAGCAGTTATCTGTGCAACTATTTATGGGTCCAAACACAGTTCTGTTTGGCAGGTGTGTCCCTAGCAGCATGTAACCAGGAACACCTTAGTGGAAAACTAGCATCTATTACATTTCTAGTAAGTAGAAGCTAGAAGATTAGATTAGCTCTAAGAAGCTAATGAGTAATCCAGGTTTTTGATGGAGAACACAGTTTTAAGAACAGCACAAATTTACTGATACAGTTTTCCAGAATTCCTTTCTTAAGGCAGCTGAAGGAGAAAGGCTTGTGTTCCTGAAAGCTTGACCACTTCTCTCCTCCTCTAGGCACTCTCGAATAACCACACCATCCTCCCTTGGAATGCTCTGGGACAGCACAATCTCGCTGAGGTTTGCAGTGCACCACACCATCATCACACTGCACAACAAAGCCCTTCAAATGGCACACACAACCTTCACAAACAGATGCCACTGTATCTCAGAGAAAGGCTGAAAAAGAAAGACTGCTCACATTGAATGTGTGCACTGGCACACAAAAAGGCTGAACCTCAGCTTCCTTCAATTTTCCAGTCGAGGCTTTGGCTAAGCCTCCTCAAAATCACTTGGAATAATCCCAAACTAACCATTTGGTTAAGATGTGGAACGAAAATATTCCAGGTTTAGACTTGGTTCAGATTAGTTTAGCCGATATTTAGTTCGACACTTTAATCTTTCAAATTTAAAAACCTCCAAACTTAAGGTGGGGAGCATGCTGACGCAGACACATCAGCCCTATGGGGACAGAACTCAGCACACTTGAGTTTTGCCTTCTGGCAATTTCAACCTACTTAGCAGCTCCTCTACAAAGACCTTTATTTGATGCTTTATTTGGTGCTTATTGTGTAACTCTTAGTGATTTTTTAAAATATCTTTCACCTGTTCACAGTGACTGGTGTACCAGAAGTTACTTGTTCATATAGTTTCTTGTTTCACATGGTCCACCACATTTTCTTTGAACGTGAACAGCCTGGGAAGATGCCATCCCAAATCAGACACCTATTTGCTGTCTGGTCTGTCTAGAGAAAGCAACAGTTTTGGAGACAGACAATCACTGACTTTAATGAACAATTTCACAAAAAAAAAACCCCAACCAAACCAACCACAAACCACAACCCCCCCAAGCCCCATTGAAAAGGGATCAAAGAGGCCCCAGCAGCTTTTTAATACGCAGTAGTGAAATACAAAGAGTTACAGTAAAGAGTGTGTAAGCCTGGTCTGCCAAACACTACTATTAAAAGCTCACACATGCGGCCCAGTATCCTTTCACATTATCGGATTCTTAGAAAAAAGACAAGGCCAGCTCCAGCAGGGGACTGTAAACAACCCCAGGCTTCGTCCTGGGGAGAATCCACGACCACAAAGGCTACTGAACATCCTCGGGCTGCTCTTGAGAGGCGGGCTTGGCAACTGGAACAGAAATGAACCAGCATCCTTTTAACATTCTGGACAGAAGCTGCTGCTGTCATTGCTGCAGTTGAGAGAACGACCGTAATATCAATGGCATCCTTGACACGGTACTTATGTAATAATTAATTGCGGGGAATGTCATGTTCCAGCGGGCACAGAAACCATCCCCCGGGGCAATGCACTGCTTTTCTTTCCGGGGAGAGCACGGCACGGAACAAGAGCAGCGGGCTCTGCCATTCGCCCTCGCTGGCAGCGCCATACAGAGTTATCCTTTCACTCAGCGCGCCGCAAAGGGAGGTTTGGCAGCGGTTTCATTGCCGGTGCCAAATCAGGGCGACTCCAGCACGACAGAAAGAATGCGCTGGCTGTTCCTGGAGCCCCCGGTTCCCGGGAGCGGCGGCAGTGCCGGTACCGCAATCCCGGGTCCCGCCGCCTCAGCCTGAGGGGGACGCCGAGTGCGAGCCCCGCACGTGACGTGACGCCGCACGGGCGGGCCTCGCGTGACGTCACCGCGCCCCGGCTCCCACCGGCGGCGCCCATAAATAGCCGCGCGGGGCCGCGCAGGCGCGCGCCCCGCGCCGTGACGTCACCGGCGAGGCGGGCGCGGCCCCTCCCCTCCCCGCCCGGCCCGGCGGGCACGGCGCTCCCCGAGCCTCCCTCACCTTCTATTTTTATCCCGCCTTTGTTCCCCGGGGCCCGCCCCGCCGCCGCGGCACGGACGGCGGGAGGGATGGCGGCGTGACGCCACCCGCTTCCCGGAACGGTGACGCGACCGCTGGAATGCGCGCGGGGCTGCGCTGCCTTAAAGGGGCAGCGCGGGGCGGCCCGGCCCGGCCCGGCCCGGGGGGGCGGCGCTGACGGACGGGCGCAGCTGCGGGGCCGGGGGGAGGCCGCGCCGGGCCCCGCACACCCCGCACCGCCCGGGGCTGCCGCGAGAGCGAGCCCGCCGGTGCCGGCCTCCCGGGTGCGGGCTGAGCGCTGCCCGGGCCGTGCCCGGCTCCCCCGGGTGATGCTCCCGGAGCGCGGCCCCGAGCGCTTCTCCCGGCCCCGCTCCCGGCTCTGTCTGCGCTTCCCCGGGGCCCGCACCGGGAGAAGGGGAGCGCCGGGTCCTGCCCCATCCGTGGGGCAAACCACAAGCGCCCATCGCTAATAAAGTGGTGTTAATGTGCAAGGAAAGAACGCCTTCCTGTATTTTCTGTAGGTTCCCACGCGAAACGCAAGAGAATCAAATGCTACGAGTAAAGGTTTTCTGCTGATGTGTTAGGCATTAACGGTTTTACGTAATAAAACACAATTTTAACTCAGCCAGGAGCTGTGGGCTTCAAGCTACAGGTGTTGTCCATAGTAGGTTATCTCTGGGTCGGGGATGTGCTCTGAAATAAAGCCCCTCACTCACTATAAGGTCGAGATGATGCTGTACCATCATATTTAGATCATGGCTCGTAGGGAAATCTGGGGGGCACTTAGTCACCTATGGCATGACTTTATATTCCCACTCAATTTAGTAACAACAGTTGGTTTCTTATAGGACATGTGAGATTTAATTTATTAGCAGTTTCTAGGATAAGTGGAGGGAACTCAGAAAAGACATGAGATGAGAAGTCAGCAGATGAAGGGGGAATGCTCAGAGGGATGGAGCTCCCAGAGAAATGTAAGTCTTGTCTCCCTCTCAAATAGAACATTAATGGAAATGCAGTTACTTGTCAATAAGAGATTTTTATTATGTTGCCCAAGGTGATTTTTTTTCCTGACTAAAATTATATGGCTATGATTTTTAATTCAGCTTTTGCCTTTTGCTTACTGTTGAGCCTTTTTATTGAATAGCACAGTGGAATCTGTCAGAATGCTAGAACTCTTTGAGTTCTGAGAATGATCTTTCAGCCACCTGGGGAAAAAAAAAGTTCCCCTTTACAATCAGATGGTATATCCTATTCTTCAGGATGGCAGGTGGAAATATTGATATATGTTTGAGCATGTAAAATCCTGGTAGGCAAATACCAGAGGAATTTGTATGTTCCAGAAAAAAGTAAGTGCTGCAGCTTAGCCCTGAGTTAGCCAGTGTCTCACAGATGTTTGTCCTCTTGTCTTTAAACTCTGGAACAAATTTTGCTCTCATTGGCCATTTGTCTGCTTTAAGCTGGGACAAGATATGTTACAGGAACTTTTAGCTTGTTGAAGGACTTCAACAAGCTAAAAGTTCTCACATTAAACATATGTATACATATGTAAACATAAGCCAGAAGTCTTTTTGCATTATGATCCAAACATGAGCTGAAAGGGTGTTGTTTTTTTTTCCTAGCTGATCACTAGCATTAACTAACCTAAGAAAGAGGTAAAATTAATAAAATATCAGAGGAGGTTGGCTCTGAAATGCAATCTAATTAAGATGTCAATTTAAATAAATCACTTACTACCGTTGACACTAAATAATGAATGTGAAAAGCTGTTTATGTGCGAAAGAGATTTGAAGTTTTCTTGGAAAAGTAATTGTTTAAAAATTCAGTATTTTTTATTCTTCCTCTTACAAATAATCACGCAGGCTATTCTCTTACCAATTTTGTGTTTCTAAGTGGCTCTAGGTTTGTTTGTCACTTAAGCTTCCTTGTGAGTAATTATTACCATAGTTTCATATCACTCATTAAATGAAAGTTGTTTTTTCCCCTAAATCCCCTAGCCTACTTCTGTCATGCCAACAGGAGCGTTCAGAAAGTGGCACTGAGGTGCAGCTCTGATAAAAGTTTTCTGTTTCCCTGTGACTCATCTGACATTAACATAATTATACTACAGGAGTCAAAGTGATTTTCCAACTATGAGTAATGCACGGCACTAGACCGAATGTTTACAGGACACCGAGGCATATCAGCCAGCTGAAGTAACCAGCTGCTGATAACAGCTGAACTAAGTTGGGGAATTAAAAAGTCTTATAGCACAATTACCCTTCTTTGGCACTCGGTGTCACGCAGGGCTGGGAGGTGTCGTGTGCCCTGCGGGGAAGGATCCAGAAGCTGTAACGAGGAGAAGACCGAGCCCGTGGGTAGTTCACACAACAAGTTCTTCATAGTTTTCTTCCCACTTGCATATTTATGGCAGAGTCGTGCTCAAAGGGGAGCAGTGATCTTTTCAAGAAGCGGCTGTATTTACCAGGGTTCATTTCAAAACACAAGTGACACACATCCTCTCAGCCAGGAAAACAAGATCAAAATGAAACGACAACAAAAAGAAATGAGATCATCTCACAAGAGCTTTGAACCATGTGTATGGGAATAGCACAAAAGGAGAAAACCAATAAGGATAAAGCAAAATTGAGTGTTGTTAGGACAATGAGATATCTTTTCTCTGTAATTAAAGTATCTGTGCAGGCTAGTGATAAAAAGTACAGAGAAGAGTTAGAATGAAGAAGTTCTGGATAAATAGCAGGAACAGTAACTGCAGAATGTATTAGCTATTGAAGAAACTAAAAGGAAAACAAAATCTTAGTGGTCAAAACTTGTTTCAAGTGTTTCCTGTAATTTATAGGAATTACTGACTTCTCCAGAATTTAAAAAATAATTTAAGAAAGAGGTTATTTTTTTCTGACTTGGTTTGTTTGTTTGCATACAAGTGGATGCTTGGTTGAAACTGGGTCACTTTGTATTTATAAATTTGTCAACTTTGGCTGGATATCCTTCCAATGAGGCCTAATTTAGTAATGTGCTGAGCACCCAGAACATCACTGGTTTCATACGTCCCACGAGGATTAGCTTTGAAAGTAGAAAGCTAATTTTGAAATACCAACTCAAACCCACTACAATTTGCTAGAGTACTATAGTGGAAAATAATCTGTTAACAGCTTCCTTATAAAATACCCCAGTAATACAAGCAGGGGAGAGGGTCAAATGCAGAAAACAGTGCTGATGGCAGAACTGTTAGCAGAAAGAATGTATTCCAAGAGATATATCTGAAGAATTCAGAAGAAAATTGCACGTCACACTGCGTTCTTTATTTCACAAGAAAATCTGCTGAGGTCAGATGCTTGGCATGCTCTGATTATCGTCACTGACTCTCAGAGCTGGATGAGAACCAGAAATGGGAAAAAAAAAAAGTTTTTCATTGCTGAGGAAGGCTGGAGGAGGAAAGGTTTGCCACAGTACCTTGTACTTACAACATTCCCCATTTGCCAGGAGAGTCAGGACTTGGAGGTTTTCTGTTTTCTTTCTATGGTATTCATGCTGCGTGACAATGGACAACCTGTTTCCTTCAGTTTGGCCACCTCTTCCTTACTAAGGGATGGGTTGGTGGAGATGGCTTTGCATTCCAGCTGCTACTACAATGACCGGCATGAATGTATTTAACAATGTTGATACCATCAGCCAGCAGAACCCAAACAAAACATAAACAAAACAATCCAAGCCCTATCAACAAAAATAAATTCCCACAGTAAAATTTAGCAGTCTTAAATTTAATCTGATTTGCGCTAAGCTCATCCAGGACTGCAGTTTTATAACTACAAACACCCACCTCCATAGCATGTGGTGCCACTGGATTTACATCTGTTTTCACTGCTTTTAATTACCAACAGCCCTAACTACCAAAGCTCAGCCCTCAGCTCAGGTTGCTAAAATGTATTCCAGTATTACCAGAGCAGGTTCCTGTGCTTCAGGTGTTATTCCTTAGAGTAACACAACAGATATTCGTAACACAGTTTTGCTGAGCTCCATATCTACCTGGAGTCCCCTAATAAAGCAGCCTTGAAAGCAATACCTGTGCAATACTCTGCATTTCTCCCCCTTCCCACTTGGCTCTAGAAGAATTGTTCTTTTAATGATGTTCAGAGCCGCTGTACCCATGCCCCACCTTTTTTCTTCTTCAGGGAACTACCATTTATTTGTAACATTTATTTGGCATTCTGCAGTGAACATACAACCTCTGCAAATTCCAAGTATTTAACCTTTGTTTCTTGTCAAAACTTTGCGAATTAACTTAAAATAGCAGAGTGAAATAGGCACCAAGGGGCATTTTCTGGAAGTAACTGATAACATCTTGCAAGTACTGCTTGCCCTTACTGGTTGGTTGGGTTTTGTTGTTGTTAGCTTGTTGTTCAAGCTGAGCTCCCAAAACTAAAGTTCACAGACAATTATTCAGTAAAGAAAGTCATTATGGTTGTAGGAAGCATATAAAAGTAAACAGGTCTATCAAGATGTGGCTTATTTTCTAAAATATACAAAAATTACTTGATAGTAATTTTTTTGCAAGTTTTCCGAGCATATATATATTTTTATATATATATAGTAACAAGGCTCAATGTAATGCAAATGTAAATAGCTATTTTGGTGATAACTGTTAATATGTGACTCTGAAGCAGCAGCAGAAAACGGTTGGAAATACATACCCATGCCAACAGCAATGAAAATAATTTCATCCCATTCTTACCTGTCTCTCAGTAACCCTCTCCCCTGGGGTTTATTCCATGACGTCACATGTCAGGTCTCTCATGTGACTCAGTACTTTTCCAAAATATTATATATTGTAATAGTTATACTTAGAAATGTTAAATATATTAATGTGTGTCTCAGTTTAAATATATGTTATATACAGATTTATTTTTATAATTTGTTTCACAGAACGACTTCTTGTAGAAAAATGTATTTATCAATTCATAGGACAATTTTTAACACTGAAAAAACAGATATTAGATTTTGTGCTGTATTAAAGCACCGTCCTGCTGACACCTATATACGTGCTTGAATTTAGGCATATGAGTAGTACCGAACTCACTGGGATTACTTGCACAATTAAAATTAAGCATGTGTGAAACCCTTTCAGGTCAGGATTTCCAAATTCTTTCACTTGTTTAGAGTAAAGAAACAACCCAAACTCGTAACCACTCATTCATGTAAAATAGCAGTGGTGTTTATGTCAAGGGACTTACTGTCATTTCATAGGCAAAGTAGCATATAAAACAAATTTTTACTCAACAAAATGAAACCCTTCAACACTGTGATTACCTGCCTGAGTGGCTGTCTTTTCTAGCAGGAAAGATAAATGGATTCTTTAACATTTTCAGTATCAGCTGAGATGAATATGGTTATTTTAGAATAAGGTGGCACATTTCAAAGAAGAGATGAACTTTTTTTTTTTAATGTGTACATTTCATTCTTCTCTCAACATGAGTTTAATGTTTTCAGAAAAATTCTGAACAGTATTTTAATTTGGTATGGAAATATGCATTTTGTTTACCAGTGGTATTGAGCTTTGCTTAATCACTCATTAAAATCTTCACATGATAACATTACAAGTTCAAAATAGATGGTTGTGAAAGTATTGAGACTTTCTGCTCTCTGAACATTTCCCCACCTCTTTATAAAAGAGAGTTGTCCCTGGTCGTGGTGCACTTGGATCATCACAGCAGAAAACAAATTGGTTTCTCACTCTGTTAGTAATTCCTGTTCTTAACTGTATAGTGGAAAGAGAAGCTCAGGAGCCAATAGAGTTAACATAAAACCTCAGCCACCCAAAATCCAGTCAGCAACACCTAACTCTACATCCCCTGTCTTACATGACTTGATTCTCAGCTGGAAGACTTCGGCCCCTTGAAGTGGCTCCCAAATCAGCCAGCAAAGTGTGCAGGGAGCAGCTCAGCCTCCCCAGCAGGAGATGGGGGACCACTTGCCCCTCGTGTTGTAGGGGAGGCATCTCTGTCCTCTTGAGAGACACAAACCTGAGATCCCTGCCTGTGCCTTGGCCTCTTCTTTTTAGTTTAGCAAGGCATCTCTCTTGCAAATGCTGGTGGAAGGCAGAGGTGGTGCTGCTTCCTTTATGCATCCAGTAGAGATGTGTAAAAGCCAGGTACTATTCCAGTGGCTGACTGACAAGGTTTAATATCTTGCTTCCATTGATCTGGGAGGTTACCTGACCTATCAGGCTCTAAATGAGGACAGGAGCACTCTCCATGCTCCTTGCTGAGGCCATACAGAAAATAGAAGACAGCTGGCTAGGAGGAGGAAACTCTTTTTTTCTGATTCTCACTCCCAGGGCTGCTCCAAGATTTTACACAAGCGTTTTTCAGGAGCAGGAACATAGCCCTGTTCTCAACCCTTTAAAGCAAGTGCCTGAAAAGGCACCTGGTCTTTGTAAGGGCATGACTGCACCATGCAGCTGCTTACTCCCCCTGCAAATGATAGGAACCATCAGAAAACACATACTTTGGAGGACCTAGAGAAAGATTTAATATCAGAAACCCACTGGGCATTGTCCTGAAAAGGTTCATAACTAGGTAGCAGATGTATTTGAGCACCCATGCAGAAATGAAGCTTTGAGTGCACAGGAAGATGAAGGTTGCTCATTGGGGCACATCTGGGGTCTGGGTGCCAGAGTGTTTGATAGCCCTGGGAAAGAATTTTGTATAAAGGAGCTTGGGATTTGCTTGCCTTGGGTTACTGCAGTTAGTCCATTCTAAAGCTCCCATTCTAATCCATCACAGGAGAGTTCGAAAAGGAGGAGGAGGAGTCTTTTAGGAGGAGCTCACAGAAGGAATATTTCCAGTGTAAAACAAACAAACTATAAATATTCCAGTATAAGGAAAGGATGTGTACTGGGTGAACTTTGAGATGTGCTCCAAAAATATGCTGCTGACCTCCCACTTGACATGATCTGTTTCCCTATTAAACTGTAATATAATTAGGGCTTGCTCTAACCCTGCCACTGATTTCATGCTTACATCGATGGAAATGTGGCCTCACGGATCATAGAGAGAATAAGGTATACATGTACACTCTAAAATAATCCAGGACATAGTAGAAGGAAGGATAGCAACCAGAAAATGTTTATCTCTCCTACCTTGCAGGATATTTAGATGTCTTATCACCTAAGTGTGTATGGAGATTAGACCAAAGGTCTTTGAAAACTTGGACTCAAAGCTCAACTTTTTTCATAATTGCAATTGACCTGCAGCTGAACTGGAGTCTGAGAATTCCCATAAGGAAGTGAAAAGGGAACTGAGGACAAAATGAATTGAAACTGGGAGTTGAGGGCAAAGATTCTAATATTGACCAAAGAAGAGATTTGAAAAATAGATGATGACTCTGCTGGTAGGCAATCATGGTGCTAACAGTCACCATGATGATAAAAGTTGGCGAAATTAGCTTATTTCATCTCATCTCCCGTGTCTGCTGTTGTGACCACCCAACAAGCCTGTTGTGGAGCTCTGGGAGGTGTGCAGCAGGTGTTGGGAGAGACACAGATGGGTCTTGGCTAAAGTAGATCATAGAGGAAGGGTGGTCACTGTTACCTCATGCCTTTAGAGGGGCAACACGTTGCGAGGTGGGAGCAGACCTTCACAGAGGACAGCAGGCAGCAGCTTGGTGAAACATGGAATGTTTTTTATTATCTGACTCCAATTAGCTTATATACATTTTGTACAAAGGGCCAAGATTGGCCCAAGGAGGTTACAACCTCCTGACTCCATTGGTCAATATGACCATTAGTCAAGTTCTCTCTCAGAGAACAAGAATGCAAAACATACAGATAATTTCTAAGAATACAATATTGTTTACATGAAGCAGCGTGAGAAGCTGCTGCAAAGACTAAAACACTTGAAACCAAGAAATTCAGAGACGACAGGTCACAAACCCCTGGGTTTTGTAAGAGTCCCTCTAGGGCAGGCACATGCACAGATGAGTAAGACTCAATGAATAGATTTTGTCAGGAAACCAAAGGGTGCTGAAGTCCTTCTGTTACATGGGAATGAGTTCAGAGAGAAGGTCCATTAGAGGTCTGTCCTACCCATATCCTGTGGTAGGAACACCCATGAAAGGGGACAAGCTGCATCGGTGTTTTGGGACATCCTGAGGGGCAGGACTGTGATCAGGGATGCTGCTTTTACAGCACCTTATTTATTTGTAAAATATATGTACAACAGTCATTTTAAAATAAGAAAAGGGTTGCTGTTTGAACATATATTCAAGTTGGTTATGAAACCTACAAATGCTTAGACGTCTGTGTGAATACAGAACATTTATGGAAAAATAAATTTATATATTACATTACATTATTTATAACATAATATGACACAACTTATATTATCTATTTTTTTATTATAGTGACATTTAATAATTGTAAACCAAGCCCCAGCAACCTGAGTCTAAGTTTAATGCCCCTGCTCTGCAAAGGAAACAGTGTGCACCTCACACTTGCAGTGAGAACCCTTTTTCCCTGCAAGCACTCGCTGCATAACACGTGGCTGATTTACAGCCTGAGTTCAAGAGATTTCACAGACCACTAGAGAAATTTTGGAGAAGATTTTGGAGCCTAAACATCCACTTTTGCCTGAAGCACGAATCACATATAAAAAAAGATCTGGTGAATTGAAGTATTGCCTGCTAGGTTACGTGTTCTCTCCACTTAATATAGGTACTTTAATCACAAAACAAATCATCAACAAAAAAATATCAAGCTAGACCGTCCCAAGTCAAATCTTTGGGTGATGAAATTAAATTAGTTATGCCAATTTATATCTGTGGGGAAATCATGGCTTGCTTTGGGTACTCTGTCACAGCTGTACTTTCTGCTCCAGCCACAAAGCTGATGATTTATCTGACATTTTTCTGATACAATGTAGAACATCTTGGCTTATGCAAGGGCAAGAAATATTTCTTCACCAACAAGGAAACTACTTTCCCCTCCAGAATATCTCTTCAAAATGGGATGGTAGAGCATGTTTTCCTTTAATCAGGTTTGAATTTATGTGAAAAAAAAAAAAAAAAAAAAAAAAAAAAAAAAACCAAAAAAACCCCAATAAATTTAAATAGTATTGAACTACACTTTCCATTTGTGGGAAAAAAAATCAGGATCTACCAAAATTCTAAACATTTGTGGTTTTAGAAAAATAACAGTAATTATTCTTCTTCAAATATCTGCAATTAATTAATTGATCAGTCCACACATTTAAGAAAGTGTCTCTCCAACAAGAGACCACAATATTAGACCTTGCCAGGTGCTCTCACCCCAAATGTGTTAGAATAAATATGTTTCCACAGAAATAAGAAATAATATTTATGGAGGCTATGTGAGATCTTTGTTAATAGTGAGTCTTAAGTTAGGCAAGGCTTTTGGACAGAGAATATTTAGCCTTGTATTTAATTGCTGTGCTGAATCTAGGGTTCTATTTGGCAGTTGAAATATTATCATAATTTTTAGAACTCACTATAAAACTTTTGTATACATAATAAAACTCTTGTATATATAATAAAAACACATCAAGAATCTTTACTGGGGCTGCTAAATACTACTGCCACACACACGTTCAGTAGTAAGAATAGATAATAATGCATCAAGAAAGCAAAAAAAGGCCCATAAGAGTGCTAATTAAAATTAAACATGAAAATAAAATACAGCAGCCTTATCCATTATTTCCATTTGGGAATCTCAGCTACCTAAAGCATAAAATAATGTCCATTTCAGCAGACTGGGAAACAGAACAAAAGGAAGATCATGGGTTACCTTCACAAAGATGGTGAATAAGGACCTCTCTCATTTCCCAGCTATCCTCATGTTATTTCCAGTGTAGGACTAAGCCCAGCTCCACAGAAGGAGGCAGTGCATAGTGAAAATAAATTCCCATCTCTTCTACTTAACCACATAACCTGCAATGTGGAGTTGAGCATTGCTGTGAATCAGGACATTCATGGCCCCAAACTTCCCTTCTAAACTTGAGCTTGGCATTTTAATAAAACCCCATTGGCAATAACATTTTGTCTGGAGAGAAAAACTTGAGTTAGGTTCTCACATCTGGCTGAGTGGGGTGAAACTTGTGCCTTCTCTTTCTTGAGGAAAAATGATGCAACCACACACTGATCAACTGTGCTGTTTGGGGAGCCTTACTCTGATGTCTCTGACTCAAGCTGTCCTAACCTGAAGTTTCGAGCCGATTAGAGAGTAAACCAGATGGTGCCTGACTTTTCAGCCCTGTGGTGAGGACATGTCCTGGACAAGGGGCATCCTGCAGTCTGCTTTTCTCTCTCTGTAGCCATCCTGCTTCTAAGAGTCACTGCAGAGAAGATGGACCCTACCCCATCATGGATAACGTTCCCTGCCAGATTGGCATCACTTGGGAAGCCCAGGTGGGTGTAGTGTCACCCTGCAGCTTCCTCTGTTGCTGAGGTTGCCTTAGCAGCAGCCTCCTGTGCCCACAGAGCAATGAGGGTTTGGGTTCAGAGAATGCTTTTGTGATTGCAATCAAGGCAGTGTCATTTTAAAGCTGTCTGCAGCTCTATCGGTTTGATTTTATTTACACTTTGTTCTCATTATCTGGGCAAGTTACTGTACAGCCAAAGCCAAAAAAAAAAAAACAACCAAGGAAGATAAGAGGCTGAATGAAAGTTATGATCATTCATGTGGTCCTTTCATGGCAAGGCACATGTGAAGTAGGTGAGAGGACAAATGATAAGCACAGTGAAAGCTGCAGTGGCAGCCTTGTTTTAATATTCTGTAGGTTGCAATCTGTGCCATGCAGCACTTTTATTTGAAATGGTATTTATGGAGGAATCAATGTTTAATAATTTGAAATGTGCATTTGTAATTATTATGACAAATTGTAATTTGCATATTTACCAGACAGATGAGAAGAGCTGTTTAAGGTATCATAACTGATATTAAATTCCAGAGTGTTCGTTATATATGTGCACAGTTCCAAGGACAATCAATAAGAAGAGCTGGTTTTTATAGGGGGTATGTGTGTGTGTGTTTACATTTGTGTGTAGCAGCATGGTTAATTCCATAATGTGTCCAAAATGCTTGTAACTTAGCACAGTAAAAATAGATGTATTCTCTCTTTTGCTTCCTCTCATCCTTGGTGTTCACCTGGAATACAAAAAGGACACAAACCATAATTACATTACTCCACCCAAAGGGAAGCACACACCTTCAGCAAGTAATTCCTAGCCTTTCTTCCAAGTTATTTCAAGAAGAGAGTTTTGTATGCTGAGAACCAAGTGTGACTAAATGCTGGTTTTTCATAGTGCCTGGGGGCTAAATTTATCTCTCATTGAAGCCAATGGGAATCTTTCCATTGACGTAAATAACATTTGGATCAGGTCTTAGGACTTTCATTAGTGATCATTTTTTACGTGTAAAGACATCGATGAAGTTCAGAATGAGTCTGTAACTGATCTCAAACAAAATCTGGGATGTTTTTACAAGGTGGAAAGGATGTGGAGAGGGAGATGAAAGGCAGGATCTGTGAACAAGTAGTTTTCTTGCCATGAAATGGATGGGACTATAAAGGCACTTTGAGAAGATGTAATTTACACTTTGCCTGAGGGCAGTTAAAATACCTGACCTATCATTTTGCACTTTCAGTGAAACCAGTGAGTCTGCTATGTTCAGTCTGGTTTAAGGTGTGATTCTTCCATATGGGATCTAGTGGGATCTACTTTTCTACCATCTGTTCATTGCCTGGATGTATCCAAAGAGCCAACAAATTTTAATTGCAGGTTATTGTGCTTGGCCAGCTTCTAGGCTGGTGCACAGAGTGCATCTGATTAAAAAAATCTTCAGCAAATCTTCAGCAAAAGGGAACTAAAGATATACTTTACTGGGCCAGTGTCAGGGATGTCTCTGAGCTAGAGAGAAGAGATGTTTGTATAACTTGCACCTCCACCCCACACTTCTGAAACACTCCCCATAACAATGACTGACAATCTTCTGGAACATTAATTTAATAAAATTCATGGTAACGTTGTGCACCACAATCTGGTCGTGAAATGTACATGTTGCACCCAGTGATAATTTTGTTATCAGTGCCTCCATCTCATTAAGGGAGAAGCAAAAAGGAAAATGACAGAAAGCAAAAGAGAAATTGAAAATCGCACATTTAAATTTAGGAAGCTTCCAGGCAAAACCAGAAGGAACAATGGGAGAAAAAATTCTGGGAAGAAAGGAACAGAAAAAAGGGGGATGATGAAATCCAGGGATACAGGGAGGGAAAAGAGAAGTGAGAAGAGTAGAAACAGGGAAGTGGCAAAAGAAAATGAGAAGCTGCTGTTTAAAAGAAATGGGAAAGGTGACTTACAGAAATAAAGCAAAAGAGAGTAGGGAATGTGATTTTTAAAGGAGAGGCTAAATGAAGAGAATGGATTTAAAGGAACTGTGATGGGAGAAGGCAGTAAGGAAAGAAAGATTAGCTGAGGAGAGAAAAACAAAGAGCAAAATAATTTTATCTTCAGTGTTAAAGAATAAAAGCAGTTAAGACAGAGCACCTATTTCCCTCCACAAAACATATATTCATCTGCTCATCTGCTTGAGAGGTATTAAATGTAAGAGAGTAGCAGGGTTTGCCATACAGTCTCAGTGAGAGTCAGTTCTCTAACCCTGTGGTTTTTAACTCCCATTTTTGGACCTTTTAGGTCCATAGAGATCCAATCCTTCCAGAGTGAATTTTGTCCTTGCTGCTGTAAGTTTGGAGGTTTTTTATTCTTTATTTTATACTTTTTGGAGGAACCCTTGGAAGTACCCCAGAGATGCCCAAAGTGTCCCCAGACAGCTGCTGAAAAACTCTGGGCTGGGTGGAGATGGCTGACGCTACTTCTGCTACTGATTGCTCCCACAGTTCAAGCAAACCTACATGCTGGAAAAACTAGCATGTTTTTCCATACTAGTCCCGAGTTTCAACCCTGGTGTTACTCCACTCAGATGGGAAAATTATCTCAAAATTAGTGCATGATTTGGTGAAGAGGGGAGTCTTGCCACATAGATTCAGACCTGAATGTACCACATAGCAAAAATTATGATGAAGGTTACTTCCTATCACAGAAGTAGAGAATATTTCAGGCAGAGTCAGGAAAGCCTGATTCTGTGCAGATTTTACCACATGATAGCTCTGAATTATGGAAACCTATTTCTCTTTATGTGTGCTGTGCAGGGAAAGATATGTCTTGTGAGGGTTACTGTAATTTCAAAATTTAAAACAATTCAAACCACAAAACACACAGAGAGGCAGGTTTTACTCACGTTATCACTACACATTTGATTTATTTACATCTCATTATATTGTCATCAGACTGAACAGGTTTAATGGAACTGTTTGACCAGAAACCAACATAGGATCTGGATGGGATGTGGAGATTTTAATTGCATTGCTCTGACTGATGTCCTGCAGTGGCATAAATGTTGGGACAGGAGAAAGTTTCTGCTGTGAGATTGGGAGTCTGTTCCTCTGTATGATGGTGTCTGTAGCTCTTTTTGGTAATGAGACAGACATATTTTAATTTTAATCAAATATCCATAGTGTGTGAAGTAGTGTCAAGGGATGTTAGAGGCAGGAATTGGTCAGAAAGAGGTAAAGGAAAGAATTCTTTTTTCCACACTGGAGACTCCTGAAGGGCTGCAAGGACCACACTGTGGAGTGGTATTCACCCTCCTTTCTCTGCAGAGGGAAAATAACCCAGTACACATCAATCTGAGCGATGAGCTGCTGTACCTGGCTTAAGGGAAACAGAAGTTAAGAACATGGATGTTACCTCTGTCAACAAAATGCTGTTTCAGGGGAACTGTCCCCTGCAGTTTGTGACAAAAGAGAGAAATTAATTGGAAAATGTTCAGGGGGAGGCAAATGAAAGACACTTTGTGAGATGGAAAATTAAACTGGCAAGAACATCAGAACATCTGGTGGCTGTACTGGGTGTTATTTTAACTTCCTCATAGTCTTAGTTTTTTTTATTATTTTTATTTTTTTTAAACTGAGGTGTGATCCAATGTTGTTACTGAGATTAACTTAGCTTTGGTTTCAAAAGGGATCTGAATAAAACCTGTATGACACAGTGGAGCTGGGTTTATTTTTCATTGTGGTTTCATTTTCTTTTTTCACTGAAAAGTTTCAAGCCAGGACATGTTTCAGTGGCCTAATCTCAAACACGCACAGGAACAGTTTCTCTGTTTGCTTTGCAGGGAGGAGCTGGCTCCCTTCAGGAGAAGTTCAAGAATGAACACAACTGCTTTGCTGTCAGATTTTATTGCTGGTTCCAGCTCCTGGGCAATAATGGGACCAGCACTGTGTAGCAAAAATGTAGATGTCAGTGACCAACCACAACTGGATAACAACACTTGGATTTCCAAGGTACTTCTACCCACATGGAAGGAGGGAGCTGGTTTTTTGGTTTTTTTCCATTATTCTGCAACACTGCTCTGCTTAGCTGAAAATACTCTGAATACATTCCCACTTCTGATACAGCTACCTAAATAAAGACAGTTGCTAAATTGTCATAATTGCAGCAGGCACCTGTTCTTGGCCACTAAAACCGATGTTGCTAACACATTTCCACAGTGCTTAAAATTTTCCAACCAGCTATCTTTTGGGAAAAAAAAAAAATTCCACGTTTGGCTTCTGCTTGAGAGGAATTTTTTCTTTTCTTCTAGGCTTAAGAAAAACGATGCCAGCTGTCCTTGAGCACAGCATGAATTATAAAATTGTGCCTCTGAAGTAAAAAGAACTTCTTAGTCTGTACCAAGGTGAATTAAAAAGCTTGCTCTAGACCCTTCTGAAGAGCAAGGTTTTCGCCTGGCATTATACTTGACATTGATTTACCTAGATTAATAAAAATGCAGCAAATAAGTATGTTTTGATAGAGCTCAGCATGATTTATCTATAGGTGAGTGAAAAAGACAAGCTTGTGGCTCACAGGAGCTGTGAATGGAGAGCTGCCAGGTAGGTCAGAGGAGATCTCTCCTGCCCTCACAAAGTGCACTTCTTTGTTTGCAGAGAACTGGGTGCGACTGCACCTTCCACAGGAGGGAAGCCAACGTCACTGCTCCAGACTCCTTCCTTTCCCACCAGATCAGTGTTTTTCTTTCAAGAGCAGGCAACTAAATGCAAAATAAGAGTGTTCATTTTGCAAAGTTACCGGCACTTGGACATTATAAAAGCTAAGTTTTGGCATTATAAAAGCTACTACTGTCTGTGTGGCCAATTTTATATATATATATATATATATATATATATATATATATATATTCAGAAAACCACAGAAGGGAGATGCAGAGGGACTTTCAAACTACTCTTAGAAACCTGTATCCTTGACAAAATGCTCCAAGTAATTAAAGTATCCCAGAATATACCACTTGAGACATATTACCTATTATCAAAACAGATGTATTGAACATTATAAAATTAATCAACCATTTGGAGCACTTGATTGGGATATACATTTTGTATATGAAGGTATACATTTTATTTTGGTTTAGTTACAATATTTTCAAGCATGAAATGTCCTGGTCTTTCCATGCCAAATGCAGAGACTTGAAGACTGGCTTAATAGCATGTTTGCATGTGTTATATATGAAATATTATTGTACTGGATAATCCCATGCATCTGTCTTTGTAAACTTTCTGTGCCTCCCCTGGGTAAACTTTTTTTTGGTGTTTTGTTGGGATTCTTTTTAATATCTTATTTTTTAGCACGTTGAAGGCTGTTAGAAGGTAATTTCTGTCTGTTACACAAACCAAAGAAAAAAAAAAGAACTAGACAAAACCCCCTTTACCACAGCCACAACCGTATTTCCCTCTCTGCTCTAGGAACCCCCTGTTTTTTCATGAGATCATAAGGAAATAGCATGCTTCTGTGTTTTTTTATGAAAAGTTTAAAAAATACCCTAACAAAACAAACAAAACCCCCAAACAGTGTTATTTTTAGCTTTCTATAATTTAATTAAACGGGTCTTTCCTCCTCAGAGTAAAAAACGAAGCCTTCTCCTTTATGAGAAATGCACTTTTAGCTGTCATCTAAAACAGCGGGGGGAGGAAGGGGGAGGATGGCGGGACCGCGGCGGGCTGGGGGGTATGAAGGATTTATTTTTTTTCCTCTAGAGAAAGATCACACTTTTCAATCCTTTCGAAAAACACACAATTGCCACTTTTTTTTTTTTTTTCTTTCTTTCTTTTTTTATTTTTTTTTTATTTGGCCGCGAGAGGGACTTTGATTTATTGTCAGAAGCAAAACGGCCCGGAGAAAGAAACTCCGAGAGTCGTAATAAATAAGAAAGAAATAAATGAAAGGGAGAGCGGTGAAGAGGGCAGGAGAAGGGGTCTGTCGGGGTGCCGGGGGATGGATGCTGGCCCGGCTGGCGGTGCCGCTCGGTGCCGAGCCGTGCCGTGCCGTGCCGTGCCGTGCCGGCGGGGAAGCCTTGCATCACCGCCGCGGGCCCGCTTCCCTCCTCCCTCTCTTTCGGAGAGGCTATTAATAGCATGACATCAGCCAGGGACTCGCCGCCAGAGTAAATACCAGCGCTGCCCGCTGGGCTATAAAAGGGGGGTGATGCAACCCGGGCGAGCGGCAGAGGCGCGGGGAGCCGAGGGAGCCGGGGAGCCGCTCTCCCGCGCCGGGCGGCGGAGCAGCGCGGACGGCGGGGCTGCCGAGCCCCTTCCCTCCTGCCGGGAGAGCGCCGGCGGCGGGACGAAGGTAGGGGGGAGCCGGGGCTGCCCGTGCCGGCGGGACCAGGGGCTGAGCTCCGGGCGGGCGGAGGGAAGGATGCCCGCCGGGGGACCCGCGCCGCGCCGCCGGCAAAAGTTTTGGCTCCCCGGGAGAAGCCGGGCGAGGCGGTGCCGTCCCCGGCCGGGAGCGCAGGGAGAGCCCCCGGGCCCGCCGAGCTCCGCCGGAGCCCCTCGCCCGCCCGGCTGGGTGCCGGAGCGCACATCTGGGGAACCCCTGCCCGGCTGGCGGCAGATGTGAGCGCCGGGGGGAGCCCGGCCGGCCCCGGGCCCGCAGCGCCGCTCGGCACCGCGCGGTGGCGGCCGCGCCGGGGACACCGCACCGGCACCGGGAACGCGGGATGCCCCAGCGGCCGCGCCCGGGCCGGGGACACCGCGGGGACCGGGACGGGAGCGGGGGAGCTGCGGCGGGACAGAGCAGGCGATGGCAAACCCGCACTGCCGCCCGTGCAGTTATCCCTGATATTCCCACAAACCAAGGGGGAGCTTCCCGTGACAGCCAGGGATATTCACTTTCCTTTCTGCCTCGCTGTCTTGACGTGAAGTAGATCTGTTGCTAAATTGTTGCCCAAACAAATCGGGCGTGACACTTCTTTCTTTCCAACTTCTTTCTTTCCAACTTCTTTCTTTCTTTCCAACTTCTTTCCTGTTGGAAATCGATTTTCCTCCCAGTAGCAGCACTTGAGGAGCTGGGAGGCGGCAGAAAATGGTTGGGGAGGGATGTGGGATGTCAGAAAGCTTAAGGTCAACTAGCGTGCACCGAGGTTGTGAACTGCAATTGCTCTTAATGCTGTTTAAGATTAACCTCGGTGGTTATCGGGGTTTATTGCATCAGCACCAGAGGAGAAGGAATTCGCGTGAAGAAATAAAACCAAGAAGCCCAGTCAGCCATCTGCTGTTAGGCAAGAAAAAAACTGAAAGCAGTCACTTTCGATATTAAAATTAAACAAGGATATCCTCGAGTGATGGAAGTGCACAGCTAGGAAGCGTGTACCGATTTTAAAATCTTGGCAGATGAGAGGTAAAAGCTCATTGTAGATTAAAAGAATCGTCTGCAAAACAACAAACCAAAAGCAGGGGGAGAACGAATGAATAGAGTTGTTTGAACGTACCTGAATTGGGAGGGTCCCATGAGCAGTAAAACTGTTGAGGATTCCAAAAGTGAGGCTGAAGTAATGAAGCATTAACTGAGCCCGGGAACGGGCTGTGCCGGTAACAGCGCGGGGCTGGGAAGTGTTCAGCACCTCCAGGGGCAGCCACTGCAGAACATGTGCACTGAGTAAACAGAGATTCTATCAGAAAGGCCAGGATGGGATCCCGCTCTATTCCTATTCTATCTTATTCCTGCAGTTTCCCCAGCCTTCTCAAACCCAGAGGAAATGAGATAGCATAGACACAGGGACAATCTGGACAAAAACTGGGACAAGGAAAGGCAGCTTGTTGCATTTTTTTTTAAAGTAGTAGAATCTAATTTTCCTGTTTGTAAAACAATTCTAAAAACAGATTTGTTGCTCAGAAACTGCAAATCATCTGCCTTGTTTTTATGAAAAGGGAGCAGCATGTTGAGCTTACTGAGGAGCTTTGACACAAGGCTGATTATTTCTGTCATTTGTGTGGTGGTGGCTCCTGACACTCCCAGAGGCAGACTGGAAGCTGCCCCACCAGTCACTGCTCAGCAGCCCCAGTAAAGAGCCCCAGGAAAGCAAACCAGTGGCAAACAGCTCTGCAAAATGGGACTCAGCTCACAGCAGAAATCCTTACAGAAGCCTCAGCTCCCTGGTAGGCCTTCCCTCCCCATAAGTGTTGGAGCAATTCAAGGTGCATTTCAGGATGACTTGGGAGGGCAGCAAGCTGTTCAGGGAGGGGAGCAGCAAGGTCCTGCAGTCAAGGACACTTTCTCCTTCTCTGGGCACCCATCCACTCCTCTTTTTCACACTAGTGACAGGTGGGTGAGAGGATCTGAAGCCATTATAGTAGGGTTTTTTTGGTGTTTGTGGTGCACTTAGCACTAGCTCCTAGAATTCCACAATTAACACAATTTCTCAGGTGCATTCTTGGTTCCCTCTGGTGCTACCGACCTTAATTAAAAGTTCACCTAAATTAAAAAATAATTGAATAAACCAGCAGAGCTTGAAAATTATTAGCCCAACTAATTATTTTGGAGGCTGGAAAAACAGTTTTACTGCTTTAAGACTCTAGGTTGGATTGAATTGTACAGAATTAACTTTGTTGAATGAAGCCATCACCAGCATTCAAGGAGACTGAGTCAGTGAAAATAACTGAAATTTCTGCTGGCAATGAGGGATTCAGTGTCATCTGGAATTAGCCTGTTTAAATTAGTTGAATGGTTGAAGGTTGGTAAATGGTAAATAATACTGGGAGAACTTCAGCTGGAAATTAATAGGGCCATTTCTGACTTGCTGGAAAAGAGTAACTGCTAGCTTTCTGAGATTATAGGATTAAACTGTATCAGTACTTTAAATGTGACTCATGAGCAGGGGCTTTCTGAAGAGAATTACATAAATTTCCCAAGGTCTTTCTGAATAACAAATTGTTCCAAATCATTTCCCCATCTTGAATAACTACAGGTGAAATCCTGGCCCCATTGAGGTCAACAGAAAAAGTCCTTTTGATTTCACTGGGGTCAGGATTTCACCCTGAGACTCTGGGAAATGTTCAGCTCTTCTGTGGTGAGAAAGAAGTGAGGAAGACTGCAGCTGGACATGATATTTTGACAGGCAATTCACTCCCCTCTGATTTTTATGTTTACCTCACTTAGTGATCAACCAGGTTCTATTCTCATTTGCACCAGTGTGGATTTACAGTGTATTTTTAGATATCTCTGAGCAAATTCTATCTTCTTGTCAAGGCACATGACCCCAAACATTTCTTGCTGGGTTCCAGAAGTAACCTACAGGGAACTGTGCAGGTCTGGGTTGACCATGTGGCAATTTATTATCTTACCCACACTGCTGCCCCGAGGCAACTGTTTTCTTACCTGTGCTAAGTTAATTACAACTGACTTTTCTGTAATTATTGTGGTTCTAATGCAGAGTAGATAACACATACTGTAATTATCCATGCAGCTATTAAAAAAACAAAACAAAACAAAACAAAACAACCAAACAACAACAAAAGTCTACACACCAAAGAGCTGGAAAACCCACATAGTAAAATCCAATTTAACACAAGTCACTTTATGAACAAGGGAAGTATTACAATCTGTTTTCCTGTGGATTTGCACCTTTTGTCCATTGGAGCACACACAAAAGGTGCTCAGTTTTCTTCCAGACTCTTATCTCACCTCTGCTGGGTGAGAGATGGGCTGTGACCTGCAGGGATGTGTGCATCAACTAGCCCACTGTGTTTGGATGAGTGACTGCTGAGTTTTGCCTCTTTTGCCCTCAGTGGGCAAAAGTTTTCACAAAACACATAGGGGCTCTCTCCCTTCAAAATTGGATTAAAAAATAAATAAGAATTACTAAAAAGAGAAAAGTAGAGAGCACTGTTGGATAGGTTTGTTTTCTTCAGAAATCTACTATAAATGAAGTTTCTCCATGGGTTTACATTTGCATAATTCCTCTAAAGACTCTTCAATCACACTGTTTTATAGCAGCAGAAGATCCAGCCATAAATATTTAAGAATTTCAAGCCTCTCATAGAGGGCACATAAGGACAGTTTCGAATTTTACAAGAGCAAAGGAATGAAACAAACGGCTTCACATTTTTCTTGAGTCAATCCCTCCAACTCAGGCTGTGCTGTGCAGCCACAGAGCATGTAGAGACTTTTGCCTTTGTTCTAGCTCTTATTGTTAACTATTTTTCAGGAGTTTATAGTCAAATCTACAACTGTGTGTAAAACTGAGTGTGATAACTTTGTGACAGATCCTGTTGTGGTTAGCAAGTTTCAGCTTCTAGTAGAACTCATTGAGTTAAGTGTAGCTGAGATCAAGGTACGCTCTGTCCACTTGAGGCTGGAATTTTTGGTGATACAGCTCTGAAGATGAAAATGCTTTTACTCCCCTTCTATGCTTCAAATAATAATACTACTTATTTGCTTTCTGATTTTTGTTCTTATTTTCTTTCTCGTCCTATTCACTCAATTCTCATTTGCCACACACTACCGGTTTAAAACTTAACAGTATACATGCTTGCACACAATTTTTTAAATATTAAGCTTCAGAAAGATCTAGAAATTTTGTCATGTGTTCATACATATTCATACTTTTAAATACTAACTTTGACTTAACATAAAGGTGAAGGTTTTTTTGAGTGTCCAAATTCTTAACTGCTTGTCTCTGTTGAGAGATTGGGATAGACTAGGAACAGGGACTGAAGCAGTGTAAGAACTACAATATTGTTCACAGTATGAAATATACCTCTGAAAGATATTATTTGAAAGATATAACTTTCTAAAGTTGTTGAAAGACTATCAATATTATCTCTTTTTTTCTTTCAGCAAAATGATGGTTCAACACCCAGGCCAGCTATCTGCATTAGAAGTCAGCGCCTCCGCAATTGTTCCCACTTTGTCCCCTGCAGGGTCACTGGGGTTTGATGATTTCACAAATTTAACCCCCCTGGTGAAGGAGGAACTCAGGTTTGCCATTCAGAACAAGCGTCAGTTCCACAAGATGTCTTCCACTTTGGACACGGTGACTGTTTCTGAAAGGCCAATGGAAACATCCATGATGAAAACAGAGGTAGGGCTCTTTAAACAGAATTTTGGTGTGAATATTAATTCTCTAACAAAGTTTTGCCACAAGGCCAGTAATTGTATTAACTACAGAAAGCCCTCTGTACCATAGTTGTTTCCTTTTAAGCCAGCTGCTTGGCTCTCTGTTGAGTGCTTTGGGCAAACCCTCTGGTATTTCTCATAGTTGGATATTTTATTTTCAATTATGGACTACAGACAATATTTTACAGTGTTTAGAGCAAGTGCTGATCTGATTTCCCTCCCCGGTGGTGGCTGAACTGGGAATAAGTCACTGCTGAAGTTCTGTTTCCCTGAGGATAGTCCAGCAGAACTTGTGGGGGTTAAGACATGGACCTGCTATGTCCACACTGTGGTTTTGCTTAAAGATGATACTATCCATGAAAAATATTACTCTTTGAAAGTGGAGAAATAGCTTTGGTTAAAGAAAGAGTTACACCTTGGTCTGAGCCTCCACAGAAAACAGAAGGAAGTGTGTTAGTATTCCCTTTTTGGTGCTGCCTTTAATTCACTCACTTCTCGCTGCCTCACTCATGATACATCCTCCACTCTGCTCCCTGTGCCGCTCCTCCTTTTCCTCCCTGGGAAATGGAGGAGAGGTGGAGGTGTGGGAGCCTGGGGAGACATTCAGTAAGTTTTTTGAGTACCACTGATTTTAAATGAGCCATCATATAGATTACATACAACCCCACTCCATTCAGGTTTTTATTGAAATTCTTACCCTTCTACTGTATGGCAAGGTCAGAATCACATTTTTATGTAACTCACAATGTGGACACTGACAGCACTATCCATGTGGATTTTAAAAATCCAGAAGTTATCGAAATACAGTCTTGTGTTTATAACATCTTATGGATTGTGTGTATCTGTTTTTTTTTTGTGGGACAGTTTTCTCCTGAAGAGGATGAAAGAAAAAAGAGAAGAAGGGAAAGGAATAAAATTGCTGCAGCAAAGTGCCGAAACAAAAAGAAGGAAAAAACAGAATGTTTGCAAAAAGTAAGTGACTAGCTAGAATTGTTCTTAATTTGTCATCCTGCCAGGATCCAAACAGATAACATAGCCTACTGTCATAGCAAGAAATCAGAAAGGTGTCACCCAAAACTCTGTAAACCTTTAAAAACATTAGTTATGAAAAATAAACATGCCATATATTAAATCCAAATCTGGTTGAAACTAGCATAATGTGAAAACATGTAGGAGTGAAAAGAGATTGCTGTTTCAGTGACCAATCTTGTCTGTGGGGATAATTTTAATTTGAATATATACACTGAAGACAAAAATAATTTTTCATAAAATATCCACTGTGGAGAGCCTGCAAGCACCTACAAGTAATTTCTGACTTCTTTATGAACAGAGTGGTGTGTGGAAGCTTGAATTCTCTGTCCTAGAAGCCCAGCCAGATCTTCACCTCCTGTACTGTGATATAAAACTGAATTTCAGTAGCACCAGACCTGTGTCTAGGAATACAGGCCTGTATATTCCTATATCTACAGGCAGGGGGGAAAAAAGCTACATTTGTACTTTGCTGGCTTAGCATGAGTTTATAGATATGTGACCTGATGTTCTAGGGAGTTAAGGAGCAGCATAGATAATTTTGGGTCAGTTTTTAACCCAAAAAAGCTCAGAATAATTTTGCAGAAGATAGCAATAATGCTTTGGATATCTGTCATCATAAATTAATACAAGTTTTAATTTTGCTTTTCAATTTCCACTATGTTCTCTAGAGGCCAAAGGAGGTAACTCCCAGTCTGGTCCTCAGGCCATTACTGATTGGGGAATGCACAGTTCCATCATTACAGCACACTCAGTACATGTGATTTCCCTTCCAGCCACACGCTTTCCCACCAATAAAAGACTACAACTATAAGAAAAAAACAGGGACTTACTAATTTGAACTTCTCAGTGTAAAAGTTGTATCTGTGCTTTGTCCTAGGAGTCAGAGAAGCTGGAAACAATCAATGCAGAGCTGAAAGCCCAGATCGAGGAGCTGAAGAACGAGAAGCAGCATTTGATATACATGCTAAATCTGCACAGGCCCACGTGTATAGTCCGTGCACAGAACGGAAGGACACCTGAAGATGAAAGAAATCTTTTTATTCAACAGATCAAAGAAGGCACATTACAAGGTTAAGTGATACAGCAAACATGGAAATATTTATAGTGTTTTTAACAGCTACCAGAATCCATGGGGGAGTCTGACATAATGTGTAGGATTCTATTAGTCAAGAGCCTTTAGGAAGGGCAGATTGCTTTCATGAGTGGAAAGAATCATTTTGGCTTGACAACGATTCTTGCCCTTGGAAGATCTGGTCTCAATCAAATTGAAGAGCCTTCTGCCTCAAATGTAGGGTTTGCACCTGTCATACTTGCTGTTCCTAGGAGCTACAGACAACAGCTTCTGAAGTTTTAGCTCTCCGCTAGTATCCAGTATCTGCACTCACGAGGTTTGTGCTAGAACACTATGACTCCAGCAATGCACGTGGTACAGACAGCTGTGCTGGATGGACACTACTCTTCCTTGTTGCTGGTCGGGAAAGAAGACTGAGTATTTTTGAGTTTCCAGGAGGATGGTTTCTGGCAGAATGTACTGATGTGTAATGTAGCATTCTAACCTAACACACACACACACAAAAACCCCCCGTAGTTCCAACTAAGCTTTGTCATTTTATTCACAATGCTCATGTGGGTTTTTTCTGTGACTCATCTCAGTGACTGAATTTGAAGGGTCTAGTAAGTGTGACAAAGAAATGTTTCTTCCAAAACAATTGATGTAGCCTAGCTTGTATTTTATGAGCTATCACCCCAGATAATAATCCTTGGGGACTACAATTTTTCCTTGAATTGCTGAAGAGCAGCTTGTACCATCACTTACTGACTTGGTGAATTGAACCCACTGAATTGGAAAGTGGAAACTAACTGTGTAGGGGTATTGATAGAGGTTTCGCTCAAGTAAAGAATTGCAGGAGTGAATCCCAGTCTCCTGAACCTTGAAAAAATAAATATTTTTTAAATTCATCTAGGATCTAATCCTACAAGCCTTAATTCATGCTATTACCCCTCAGTCACAAAAGGTTCCATGGATTTCAGTGGGTCTGCTCATGCAGATAGCTCTTACAGGCATAAGAGCTTGGCAAAGTTTTTTCCATCCTGGTCAGGATTACTTCCTTTTGCCAGGTGACTCAGAGGGAAAAATTATGATTGTAGCTACTTTTGTTTTACGTTTGAGTGGCAACTACAGTTGATCAAAAGTGTTACTTAGAATCTAAAGGAGGCAAGAGTTTTGATGTAGTGAATAATTGTTTAATTTTTTATTAAATACTAACCTTGGATGTTTTTGGGCTGGTAGAAGAGCTGCTGGACAAAACAGTTGGAGCTATGAGTGTTGAAATTCTGATGTTTCTGTGAAATTCTCAGATTGTTTATTTCTATAAAATATACCCTTACAAATTTTTTTTGTAAAAGAAAATATTATCCTTATTTATCACTAATATCATAATGAGTAGAGCTAATAAATACTGCGAGCAAGATAAAACTGAAAACACAAGTGTTGCGCTGTCTTTTTACTTTTATCTCTTGGTGTTTAATATTATATATTCCTAAACTTCACCAGTCGTATTTGAGACACCACTATTAAAATCACTTATCCTTCATTTTTTTTGAAGATGAGGCACTGAGTGTCTTAAATGATTGGATGCAGATATTGTACCTTCCAAAATTCTGTTTTCCATCAGTGCTTGTCTGACTGTTCAATGTCACAATTTAAACAAAGCAGAATACAAGTGAAGCTTACAGTGCATAATATTTTACACCAGTTCTGCAGTGTTGAAATTGTATGTTTGTTCTAAAGGCTAAACTTGAAGATACCTCAGCCATGAGCTTCTTACCCAGCAAGTCTCGCATGAGTCCATCACATATTGTACCTGGTCCTCATATGATTGTTATATTCTGCAACAGAACTACTTAGTACCATTTCCTGAGATCTGGATATATTGTAATGTCCTATATCACATGTTAAAGGTATGTACTTCGTGTATCTGAAAAGTGAATGTATTACAAAGATGACATTCTAGGTCCAATTCTGTCTTAAGAATCCATGATCTTTCTGTATATTGGAAGGAGGTTCCATTGACTTCAGTGAGACTTTTTTTTCGTGCCCTGTAAGCAGAGTCTGGAGCCTCTGTGGCAACCTCTCTGGCTTAAAGGGCAAGTTCTATATGTGATTGGGCCAGCTGTTTACCAGACAACAGATACACATGGAGTGTGTACAATAAACTTGTCAAACAATGTTCATCATTTGACTTCTGTAATGTGGAAATACAAAACCAAGGCATCACCCCGGTATCGTACACCTTGGCTTTGCTTTTTGCCTCTCAAAAACCAGCAGACAAGGCTGTTTTTTTCATAATTGGTTATAAAGTGCTACCACAGAGACTATAATGACAGAATTCATGTGTCTCCCTTAGGGAATTTGTATGGTTGCTTTTAACCATATCGCCGGTGACGCAGGCGTCATGCTTTTGTTGCTTGGTCTTATTTACTCCGCATGCCAAATGTTAATATGGTACCACTACTATTGTCAGAAGATAATCTATTTTTATTTCTTTACATGTGCAGCCATAGCTGCTCTGTATTGCTTTTGTATGTGTGTGTGTGTGCGTGCTCCTGCACGCTGCTCTGGAAATGATGGTACTCAGGGTCACTTGAGTGTGCCCAGGAAAAGTGTTTAAACAGCTACATGGGAATGGGATGTTGCATGAGTTTTCTCGAAGTATACCTTATTCAGGAGAACCCTTAAAATGCATTAAAAAGCAGTTTGTTTTCTATTCTCAAGTTTGTTTTGATACTTTAATAAAAAAGAATTAATATATATTTATTCACGTGTCATTTAATTCATTCTACGTGTCAAGGTCCAAAAGCAACTTCATTCTCTTAAAACAACACTGAGATATTAAAAAGCAAACACTCTTTACAGGTTTGCAACAATAAGAATTTTTTTAAGTGAAACTGGTACTGTTCACTGCTTGTCAAGTTATTAACAAAGTTCTATTATTGCAAGATTGATTGTGAATTCCAGGCTAATTTCTTATTTGTGGGCTAGGGCTTAGATTAAAGGACTGGAAAATAGAACTCCTAAACTTTTCCTAACCTTGCAACCAACCAGCTGATAGTCATTTCAAGTTTCTGATTCCCTAATGAGTTTAATGCTTTTGCCACCCTGAAGCCTTAGTTTCCAGTTCTATTTCTATTGCTTTCTATAATTACATGGAAGATACTGAGGAAGTAAGACACAATTAAGGCTTTGGCTTTTTTCTCTGTGTCTGTGTATTGGTGTGTCTGGGGAGAAACATGAGGAAAGACGAACAAAATGTTCCCTCCTGCTTTTCCAAAACTGAGTATCTACACACCCAGACAGAAGTCCCTGTGTTTTGACAGCCGGTGATGTGGACAAAAACTTTTGGCTTCAATCCATTGCAAGCAGTCATAACTTGTAATACAGAGGCCAGATAGAAGGCCAGGAGCTCCAGGGATCAGGAAATCCACTGCTCTATTGCAAAATCCAGTTAAAAATATCATCTGCAAAGAAGATCTAGGCTACTCTGAGCTTGGAAATGTTCCTTATTGGTCCATCCATTTACAGTTGTGACGTCCCCATAAGTATATTCACCCTTTCATGCATTCTCCTATAGCTGCTATCAAACTTTGCTTTTAAATACCCAGTTCAACACTAAATTGGCAGATATAAAATTATCTGCCTGGCCTGGTTTAGAAAACCTTATCAACAAGATTAGAGCTACAATTTCCTGAACTGGTATTTTATATATATATATATTTTTTTTTTAATTATATGAGTTGAAAGCATGAAACCACTGTTGGTCTCTGACATATTCCTAATAGCATAGTTGGTATTCCTTGAAGAATTATATGCCATAACTTCTCCTCAGGTCTTGTTCTAGATGCTAAATCTCTGTTTCCAGACCCATGTAGACTTCAGGGCATGCTAGGCTTTACACTGTACTTTAATAAAGAGCATCTCCTATTTCTTTTCTAGCTCTTTCCCTGATATAAATGAATAAATAGTAATATTAAAGGTGGGTAGAGACAATGATTTATACAAGACTGGAAATGTTTAATGAATGGCAACAAATTTAAATTTACAATAACTTTTCTACCTGGGCCCATTAGCATTTGAAATTATTGATTAAAGGGATCATTTTGCTAAAGAAATGGGATGATTTATGACTAAAGAAAATAAAAGTGTACGATTGTTTGTTACTAGCAAAAGACTTTTGAAAATAAAATCTAGTTTGTCTTAGGGAATTCTCAAATCCAGGATGATGTGTGTATCTCACATCCATTTTCCTTGGTGGTTTTGGTTTCCCTGCCTCGTCCCCTCCAGCACAGTTCTGGTCTAGGTGCAAGTCTCACTCGCGTTGGCCATTGCCGGTTTCCATGTTTGCCCAGTGCCCCCAGCTGGAGACCCTGAGAATCACCCCGAGATTAAACGTGCAATAATATTCATTAACATAATTACTTTCTAACAGTCTTCATTAGTTTGTAAATACACCAATAGAATATTTTCATTTCTATAATAGATGCCATTCCTTTTTAAGTGTAGTTAAGACAATGAGTGACAGTATTTTTTAAGAATCCTGTTGTTTAAAATTCATTTCCTTAATGGACGCTCTGAGTCAGAACTGCTGACTCCAGGGATAAAAATAGTTATTTGCTAATTTTCAGTGCTGTTAGATCTTCAAAGCCATCACAGTTAAAAAGAGAATACACTGGAATCTATTCTTAATACAGCATCAGTTCTGGCTGCAAATATTTACTATTGCTGACAGTGATCCGTTAACCACAAAAACCCCCAACCTAATGATTTTCAGACCCCAATGTAAATGTACCAGAGCTGACACTCAGAAAAAATTATTAGCTCTATGAAATGAATAAGTAGAAAATGGGAACAAACTGAGAGAGTTCAAGCTGGAATACTTTTCCTGCTTTGAGAATTTAGCATCTTTATATTTGTAGAGTACACCAAAATAATTGGTGCACGACCATGGCCACTCAGCGGGAATGCCCACGCAGCAAATAGCAGTGTGGAATGGCAATATTTTATGTAAGCTAGCTCAGTGCTGGGAACATCCCAGTGATGACAGCAAGAATCTCAGCCCAGGCTGATTGATGCCAGCGGGAGGATGAGCTCTCCGTGCAGCCGGGGCTGGGGCTGCTGCTGCAGCCACTCTGAGGTGGCTCATCCCCAGGCAGCTCGGGTCTCGTTCTGTTCCCCAGGTTAGCACGGCACGTAGCTGCCTGCATTCCCTCTGAGCAGCCCCACTAGCTCGCTCCAAGGGCCCACCAGCCCAGTGTTCTTTCTACAGCTCTGATCAAAAGCAGCTGTCCAAGGAAGAATAAGAGCAGGGTGAGTATGCTTCCCCTGGGTGCTTTCCCACACCAACTATTTTCAGCTGGTGACTCACACAAGCTTTCCATGAATTCTTTAGGTAGTACCCTTCCACAAATCTTTCTGTCAAATGTTTTGACCAGTTTTTCATCCAAAGTACCAGCATCTGCAGTAACTTCTGGCAGCAAGTTCCATAGGGGTATCACCACTCAGAAGAAGAAAACAGTTTTTTTTTGTTTGACTCTGTTCCCAGTAGAGTTACTGTCTTAGCCTAAGCAGTCTTTTTTTTCTTGTTTTCTTGTTTGTTTATTTGTTTGGGGTTTTTTAATTTTGGCAGCCATTTTACATCCTTGATTATTTCTCTTACCCAGTTCTTTTCTGGGAAAATTGTGGCTTTTCCTAGAATAAAAGAAACCCTTTCCCTAACTGTTTCCTAACCCTTTAACATAAAAGAACTGTAATGACGTGTTGTATTCAAGTTGTGGTCAAGCCAGTGATTAATACAGAAGAATCTTGATGTTCACTGTCCCCTTCCTAAGAACTCCAGAAATGAGCTTTGCAGTTTTGATGACTGCCCAGCATTAAGTCTCACACAATGCAACAATCTATCATAATCTCAAGATTGATTGTCTTGCTGAGCAGCAATGACAAACTCAAGCCCAACTCTTCATACATGATGCTAGGACTGATTTTTCCCATATACACTAGCTCATGTTTACTTACATTGAATTTTACCTGCCATTTTAATTTCCAGAATGTAAATATAAAGTCTTCCTTCCAGTCTTCTGAAACTGCCTTTCTCATATCTGTCCTGAGTAAAGTTGTGCCATCATCAACCTTCTTGCTACATTACTCATGCTCTTACCAGACCATTTATGAAAGTGTTGAGCTGTGCAGGTCCCAGCAAAGTTTCCTGTGGAACATCACTGGATGATCTGCCCCTCATGGGAGAGTTCATGGCTTAGTTTTACTCTCTTTTCTGCCTTTTAATTACATATGCATTACATATGCATTTTCTCTATTCATAACTATTCTGTTCCTTGAAATAATTATTTGTTGAGTGAATTTACTGAAACTTCTTTAGAGGTGTCATAAAAGGCACCTACTGAATCTCCTTGACCCACACATATACCTACACTTTCCAAGAACTCCATTTGTGACCCTAAGCCTGAACTAAATTTTATAAAATCCATTCTGACTCTCTTCAAGTATTTATCTAAGTACCTACTAATTAATAGTTCCTTTATCTTAATTCCCATTAACTTGCCTCTTCAGATTACAGGCCTATAGATCCTTGGATTCTCCTGGAACCTTTCATAAGGTTTGGTGGCATATTTGACACACTCCAGTCCTCAGTACCAACAAAGATTAAGCCAGAGTGATAGTGAGAGTGTTATGCATTATTTTTAGTATTTCAGCAATTTTCCTTTTCTATTTTGTTTGAGCCTTTTACTGAAAACTCACTTGTTACAAGTCACTGATTCTTCTCAAAAACTCACCCTGTACTTCAGTTTCAGACAAACTCTCTGCTTGTTTTCTTCCCTTTGCCCTGTCCTGGAGAGGGTTCTGGCCGGGGAATGATATTTATTTCTTCAGCTTCTCAGCCCTCTGAATGTTCCCTTTGTACCCTGATCATGATTCTCACTAGACCTTTTAGCAGGTTAATTATTACTAATACATCCAAAGTGTGATTTAGTGTTCTTTTCAGTTCCTTCAGCCACTCTATTCCCCCAGGTTTCCTCTGACAGGCTTCTGCCCTAAGTGCCATCTCCTGAATATCCCCTGCCATGGGGTCTTCATTATCCTCAATCACATTTGGAGCTTTTAGAGTCTGTCAGCTACTCCAAGATTTTCTGTGACCTTAAAGAGTCATTACACATATAATTATCAGATTTTAATTCCTGCCATGCTGTGTGACTTAAATACACAAACTACCCAATGCCTCAATTCCTCCATCTGAAAGACAAGGATAATTACCAATATCATTCTTCCTACACTTTCTTCATCCCAAGGAAAATAAAACTCCTTATTTTTGAAGGCTGGGTCTTTTGAACAAGCCTTATGATGATTCACAAATTGTGTTAAGTCTCTAGAAAGCTCCTGAACAGAAGAATAAATTTTACTGCCATGTGAAACCATCCAAAACACCAGTAATTAATGGTACTCTACTCAACCCCAGGACAACTTACAGTGTTTTGGGGTCTTTTTGGTTGGTGTTGGGGGGAGTTTTTTGCTTACTTTTATTATTCTTTTTTGTTTGGTTGAGTTTTGGAATTTGGCGGGGGGGGGGGGTTGTTGTTTATGTGTTTTACACTTTCTATCTTTAACAGCAATATGGACACCACAAGTGTAAACAATCTATTAATCAAATTACATTAAAAGATAAAGGAATCCTCTGTATAAAACAAATAGAACATCAGTTACCCAGTTACAGTACAGTTACAGGCTATTTTGTAACCCAAGTGGAAAAAAAGTACATTTGGCCAATTTTCCTGCCTCCAAAGGATTTATTTTACATGCAGAATTGCCCACATGTAGAACTAAAAGCGTTCAGTCAGAGTTCTCCTGGACACCCAGAAGACACTTTCCTGTGAGGGAAGAGCACATGTGCCTTGGATGCTTTTATCCAAACCACTACCACAGTCCAAACTCTCAATCCATTGGCAATTGCTTGGTTGAGAGGTGAGATGAGAACAGGAATTAGTTGGGAACAAGTAAATGTACAATAATCCCTTGGCTGAATGAAGTGCAGCTACCTTTTGTTGGCTCAAACCAGGGATCCTTTCTCACCTGGCTTGGAGAAGCACAGCCCTCTGATACTGGCATGGTGAGAACTTCCCCTCTTATTTTATTCTACTAAAACCATCAAATCTGGATCACGCAGGGCTTGTAACTTCAACATTTGTAGCTAACCCCCACGGGTTCATCAGACATTCTCCAAGCCCCTGATGGTGTGAGATCCTCCTTCTCACGGCTGTAGAAAAAGTCTTAGCAAAATTACTTATGTATGCTAATTTCAGAAGCCAATAGAAAATAAGATAAACTTAGTGTATTAGACTGTTCACATTTCATGTTTAGAATCAAATATTCTGCTTTGCTTTTTTGTGCATGGGTGTGTGGGGGGTGTCTTTGTTTGAATGTCTGAGCTTGACCACACCACATTTCCCTGTTAGCAGTAAAACTATCTATGGACAGAGGAAAGGGTGCTTAAAGAAAGCAGTTATCTGTGATCTGTGCTAATTCTGAAGGGTTTACCAGTATTAGGCTCAAATAAATAAACCTTTGAAATTAGTAACCAAAGGAAGGAGATATTAATTTTTTTTCAATTACCCACCTTTCAAGTAATACTTCTCTGTACCTAGCAAAAAGCACCAAGAAGCACTCTGTTTATCTCTTGTTACTTTTATCTGAGTTTCTTCAAAGCATTTTTTCCCTCCTACCTTCTTTCTGTGCACTGACACTTCCTGTCTTTCTAGGGGTTGATACTCAAATGAACAGAATGTTACAAAACTGGTTTATAGCACACAGCAAAGTAGTTCCCTTAAAGAGAAGGGAAACTATTCTACAGGAAGCTAAAGCAAATACTAAATTGCACAAACACTTATTCAAAAGGAGGAAATACTTCCAAAACCTGGCCACACAAACCTAGTACAATGTCCATGGACAGCAGTAAGTGCATCAGAGAAGGACACAGAACACAGGTAGAGGATCATTTTCTATGTCTTCCCAAAAATATAGTGCCATCATTTAAAGCCATTTAGAGATTAGTGGGTTTTTACCAGGTACTTTAAGATATACTTCATTATCTCATTATCCAAACTGCTTGCATAGTTCCCCACCAGCATTCACAATTGTTTAACAATTTCCTAAAGCACTGGAAAGATCATTCTGGACACCACTTGCTCAGAAACAGCAATGCAAATATGGGAAATGGATTCACTCTGAAAGCCAACCCGTCACAAGCAAAAGCAGAAAAAAAATTAAAAATTAAATTCTGTCACAACTGACCCCTTCACTCTTAATATTTGCAGACACTGAATGCACTGTAGGATTGTATTCTCTTTGCCAAGCCTCTAGTTCTGCTGCTCACAGACATTTAATCAGTGTTGTAGCTGTTGAGAGGCTATCCAGCTATGTCTGGCATTCCAGACTGCTCCTTAAGTAGTAGAGCATTAATGTACTACTCCTGTGCACGCAAATGAAAGAAGGGTATGAATGTGGGGGCTGGACAAGACATCCTACCAAAAAAAAAAACCCCTGCCAGAGTTGATAAAGAACCTTGAGTTTTAAAGAGAGATTTTTACATCCACAACCCCCAGACTAGCATGTGCCATCCACAGAGTCATTGCGGAAAAACCATTGGAGTGTGAATTTTTTAAGCAAGCCTTCTAAATAAATACACAGCTCCCATGGCACAGCTCCATGCCCCTCCCAGGAAGTGCTCATGGCCAGGCTGGCTGAGTCCTTCAGCAGCCTGGTCTAGTGCAAGGTATCCCTGTCCATGGCAGGGGGACTGGAACTAGGTGGTCTCAAATGTCCCTTCCAACCCAAACCATTCCACGGCTTCATGAAATGTGTGTGTGGTCAAAATGAAAGCCAAGTTAGATCCTGATGGTCAGACAGGCAGGCAGATTCCCACTCAGAGCACATTCCCAGAGCTACGGGTGTGTGCAACCACACAGAATGAAAATGCAAGTGGTGAATCCTGATGCTTGTGTATTGGCAGAAAATAAACAGAAATTTGGGGTTAGGCAGTAGAGAGTTGGAATTATGGCTTAAATCCTTTTGGGGATTTAAGTGCCACTAAGGTGTTTTAGTGCTTGGACTAAAATTCAAGCACTAAAGAGTATTTCTAAGTATGGATAAGCATTAGTAAGGGAACAGAACTAAATGCCCAGTTTCCTTTAAAATGAATTCTGTGTAAAACACTTGGTTAATGTTTTTACATCACCCTAGTAACACGATCAACATTACCATAGAAGCATCTTATATGGAAAGACAGATCACGCTAACCTCATGAAAAGGTAATTCTACTTCTATGACTCATGGCCATAAATCCACACTTGTGGAGTGAAATGGACAGACACCAACCATCCTGAGCTCCCAATGATGTCAAGTTAGTTGGCTATTCAGTATATGTAAATTTGGGGGGAAAAAAAACAAACTAAAACCAAACCCACAGTACATGTCATGCTGAAATTTATAACCCTCCAAAGTTCAGCCTGTTCTGAGCAATTAACACAAAATTACTGCCAGAGCTGTGATATATTAGAATAAATAACTCTTTAAAGAGATACAGATGTTAAATGTGTATGTGACTTGGAGAGTCATGTTAAACATTTAAAAATAACCTCAGTGATTATTGGTGTGTTTAGATTTTATAAGATCTAGGGCTGGCAGAGGACTGTGGTTCTTGTTCCGTACCACACCACATGTGTGATCTGGATTGAATTTCAGAGGGAGATCTCTTTTTGTCCCTTCCAGACTTCTACTTAGTAAGAGTGCAGTGAGCTAAATTCAGAAGCAGGGTAGGAATATACATCTCCAAAAACTGCATGGGTCACATTTAACAGTGACTAAATAGTGGTACAAACCCCAATGCTGGTGTCCAAGATATGTAAATCATCTACTTCAGTGGTTATTCTTCAGAGTATGTGAGATGAGAATCAACCTAAGACAACAAACTGTTTGCAGATAGGTGCTGAGTAGAGTGACCTGGAAAAATTTAACATATACAGGCTTATAAAATGAGTACACTATTATCTGCCTGATGTGAAAGAGCAATGATATCCATGGCAATAGCAGCCTCAATAACAAGCATTGTGACAGTGGGCTGGAAGTTCTTCCTTTCAAATTCTCTATTATGTATATATATGTGTGTGTAGTTATATATATATATATATATATATATATATATATACCCTCATCAGCTGGTAAACTACAGTTCAAAGCTGAAAAACAAATTCTGTCTTATCCCAACTGTGTCACAAAAACTGTTCTGGCAGAGAAAGATGAAGGCCAAGAGGGAAATGAAACATTTCTTTTGCATTCTGTCTTTCTGGATAAGAAGAACTTGGAAGTATTACAATAAAGGGTAAGAGAAATTAGAAAACTACAGTTGTTCATCTCTGGCTCTTTTTCTGCTTCAGCTTTATGGTAGTCTCCCCTCCTACTCTGGGCCCCCACCTCCCTACTCAAAACACAAACCACCTGCACATCTATCAACAATTCTCTTTCCTGCAGCTCCCAAGACTCCCAGCTCAGCCTAGTGTGTAACCAGTTCCTACAAACTCAGTCACATTTCCCATTGGTGCTTCACAGGTTCTGCAGGAAGGCTGAGTTCATGGTTACCAGCAATTATTTCAAAAGCACCTCATGTCCAGCCTGTGGTGACATGGATAACTAACAGAAGAATTTAACGGTTCTCCCCAAAATTATAAGGTATCTTCCTTCACTTCTTCCTCTTAAGCATCTCCAGTACACTTGTTTGCATGCTTGCTGAGGGCTGAATTAGCTGCAGTTATTGCATTTTATCACATGTTCCTCCTTTAGGAATAATTTACACACAATGAGAAACTTACACAATTATATAAGTCATTGTTAAGCTTGTTTCAGTCTTCATTGTAATACCACTGCTTAGAAACCACACATAAATTTGTTGCTTTCTTATGCCACCAAACAGCCAACAAATACAAAGTAATTTTCTGTCATTCTTTGAAGTGCTAAAATCTTGTCTAGAAAAAAACAGACATGGTACAAAGAGTTGCTTCAATTCCCGATTCATGAGTGACAACCGAGGAGTTTGATCACAAGGTAGTTTTCCCATTTTAAATGGACAGGAAGCCCAGCCCATGAAGCTTGTTGGGAGATCTATAGTATTCCACACATGCTCATAGAGTCGAACATTTCATCACTAAGAGTGAAAACTGTTTTGTTTTTAAATAGAAAAACAACCTCTTAAAAAAAGTAATTAGCAAAAGAGTCTGTTTCAAACTTCTGGCACTAAAAACCCATTACTATTGTTTTACAATACCAGTTTCAGTTTTCAGTAAACTCTAGCTGCCACATAAGTGTTCCCACCGGACATGGGTGAACAAACTCCTGTAATGCAAGGCTTTACCAGGAGCAAGCGTTGGGCTTGAGCTCTGCTTCTTAAGCCTTGGAGAAGACAGAAAGCTTCCTGTTACCTCATCTTTCATCAAGCTGTTAAGAAACAAACCAAAGCAAAGTTATGACCTTCAGCCTTTCAGAAAAATTCTGATCAATCTGGGCTTTAACAGGAGCATCTGTGGTTTAGTTCATCTCCCAGATGAAGGTATCATTTTCTTTATAGTATGTATCTGAACCTTTCTCTTGACTGTAAGTTTTTAGATGGTGACACACAGCTAGAGAGCCCAAATCATAGATTTGATCAGTAAACATTTGGTTCACAGAATCAAGGAGTGATTTGGACTGGAAGGGACCTTAAAGATCATCTAGTTCCAACCCCCATGCCCTGGGCAGGGGCACTTCCCACTAGACCAGGTTGCTCAGAGCCCCATCCAACCTGGCATTGAACACTTTCAGGGGTGGGAAGTGTTCCATCCACAGCTTCTCTGGGCAACATGTTCCAGCATATCACCACCCTCACAGTAAAGAATTTCTTCCTAATATCTGGTCTGGTGCTATCTTCTTTCACGAAATCACAGAATCATCAAGGTTAGAAGAGAGCTTCCAGATTATCCAGCCCACCCAGCATCACCACTGTAACCACAAAACCACATCAGCCAGTGCCAAATCCAGACACCTCATGAACACTTCCAGGGATGGTGACTCCACCACCTCCCTGGACAACATATTCCAATGCCTGACCACCTTAACAGCAGAGTTTTTTACACATTAATCCCCCTGCTTTTAAGACCATTCCCTGTTGCTCTCTCACTGTAGGTACAGCAGCAGAGACTGATCTCCACCTCACTACAGCCTCATTTACTGAACACAGGACTCAAGTTTAAAGCCATTGCCACTTATCCTCCAGTACAACATCCCTCTCCAGCTGTCTTGTAGCCGCCCTTTAGGTACTGGAATGTGAGAGCCAGAGCCTTCTCTTCTCCAGGCTGAACAAATCCAACCCTCTCAGCCTGTCTGCATGGCAGAGGATCCCGGACTTGTCAAGCACCATTTGCCCTCAGTGAAACTGTGCTGGCTGTTGTAAATCACCTTATTTTCCATGCGCTTTAGCACAGCTTCCGGGAGGATCTGCTCCATGATCTAGTCAGGCACAGAAGTCAGGAAGACTGGCCTGTAGCTCCCTGTAGCTTCCCTTTTTAAAATCAGGGTTATGTTTCCCCTTTTCCAGATAGTGGGAACTTGCCTGGACTGACACAATTTCTCAAGTATGAGGGATAGTGCTTAACCACTTCCTTCAGGATGCGCAGATGCATCTCATCAGCTCCCACGGACTTGTGCACCTTCAGGTTCCTTAGATGGTCTTGAACCAGAACTTCTTCTAGAGCAGGCAGTTCCTCATTCTCCCAGTCCCTGAAAATCTGGATTTGTTTTCCATTAAAAACTCAGAGGTAAACATTTCTTCATAAAGAGAGACAAGAGGATTCTCTTTGACTCTACTGTTGTGAATTTCCATCTACCTAATACAGCAAACCAGAGAACATTATTTTACCAGAATAAAAAACAAGACAAATGATGGCAACCATCCCCTGCAGAGACATGCCAAAAATACTTATTAGATTGAATGATTCAAGAAACCGAAATTTGGCTCAGGGGTTTATATCCTACAATCCTGAGCTGGTAAAGATGGGAAATTGTGCCAAAAAGGCTATGAGACTATTTAAAGTAGAGGAAAATATATACATCTGTTTTTTAAATAGGAACAGACATAAACAGTAACATAATCTACAGATAGAAATATAAGAGAAAAGTATTGAAAGAGAAAAATTATTTCAGGCCCCCTTCAGAAATTAGCATTCCCAGAAGACTATTCTGAGACACTTCCCTGAAATACCCTCACTTCTGATAAATCATCGATCAAAATACAGTCTGTGGAAGAAGACGGTTTCTTGCCTCTCCTTTGACTTTTTAAAGAAAAACGGTCACCATCCACAGGAATGAAGACAGGGAAAGGAAGTATTAGGGACTGTGGACAACTGAGGGAGAGAACATAATATGGAATCCCTTATTTTCATGGGCAACATGAATGATGAAGGTTTCTGTCCCTAATAAGACAGATTTCATAAATGACACCAATGCCTGATTTCAAGAGATACAACAAAAGGCAAAATTCAGTTGTTGCAATCTAGTTTTCTACTGATCCTCCAACTGGTGGCTTGGTTCTTGTACATAATTTGGTCCCCCAAGCCCAGAAATGCCCAGTTCATACACAGACCTTTTATCTCACACGTATGCATGCCCAGCACTTCCACTGCTTCAACACAAGCTGGGAGCGTGCAGTGAGCAGCACAACACTGAGTCACAGAGCTGTGGGCTGTTTCATTTCTAGTAAGGATAATGAGAAATAAGATAGAACCCAAACGTAGGGTTTCTGTCACAGACTCCTTCTATGAAATGTGGTATTTCCAGCATGTGTTTCTCAATCAAACCGTTGGCAGATCAGCCCGTGTGAACAGCTCAAGGACAGTAACCAGATACTTGCTGGGTGCATAGTAGGCAACACCAAGCAGAAGTGAAACAAGCTTTCAAATGCACTTTACTCATAGCAGCCCTATTCCTTCTCCCCCACTGACTAAAGACACATTAACACTTAATATCCAAGTGTAAGTAGCCTTTCCGTTTCCTCTCCCATCCTCCAAACAACAATTCTTTGAAACCTTACGTGTTTTGCTTCTCATGAGATGAACTCAGCACTGTGTCAGCAAATGACAAGTACAAGCCCTGGCGCCAAAAAGATGCAGCTCTTATGCGTGGCTTGGGCAGCACTTTTACATATTTCTGGCACTAAAATATAAGTCTGTTTTGCGTCATCTGGATGTGATTCTAGTGTTTTAGCTAATTTGAAACAGCATTGCATGCAGTACGCTGTGAGGAGTTTGGGTCTTTAATGGTAAGCCAACATTAAGCAGATACTCAGTCTACCCACACCAAGGCTGCTGGAATTTCTATTGGAATGAGGATTATTCTCTTGTAGCAGTGCTGGTTTTGGCTGCTTGCAGCAGGCTGGGCAGAATCATCAGAAGCAGATCATTAAAGCTCAACACATTCCCAAAAGTCAGACTGAATTGGCTGGACTGGAAGGCAGTTTATATATTTTCTATTTTTATCCAATAATAAAAACTTGATTACTTTGGCCCAAATCCCACAGCAGGTTTCCTTACAGCAGCTCAGGGATGTGCACACCTCCCTCACTGGCAGGGAGACCCTCTGCCCATAAACTGGGGTGGGCCAGGGCCTGGCCCAAGCTTTCCCTCACCAGGAAGAGTCATTTGGATCACGGAATCATGGAGTAGCTTGGTCTGGAGGAGACCTTACAAACCATCTCATTCCAAACTCCTGCCATGGACAGGGACACCTTCCACCAGACCAGGTTGCCCTGAGCCCCATCCATCCTGGCCTTGAACACTCCCAGGGATGGAGCATCCACAGCTTCTCTGGGCAGCCTCTTCCAGCACCTCACCACACTCACAGTAAAGAACTTCCTGGTAATAGCTTATCTAAACCGACTTTCTTTCCATTTGAAGCCATTCCACCTTGTTTTAGCATGAATCCCTTCCCCCTCGTCCTGTCGCTGCCTGCTCTTGGTATAAAGTCCTTCTCCCTCATTCTGGTAGTTTCCCTTCAGGTACCAGAAGGCTGCAATGAGGTTACCCCGAAGCCAGTGGGTGTTTTGTTTTGTTTTCCGGGCTGAACAATCCCAATTCTCTCAGCCTTTCCTCGTAAGAAAGAGAGATGCTCCATCCCCCTGATCCACTTGGCGGCCCGCGCTGGACTCGCTCCAGCAGCTCCGTGTGCTGAGGAGGGCAGGGCTGGACGGCACCGCAGGAGGGGTCCGGGTGGAGCAGACAGAGGGGCAAAACCCCTTCCCTTCCCCCGCTGCCCGCACTGCTTTGGGTGCTGCAGGGATCGAGTTCTCCACCGCGGCACCGAAACTCCCTCCGTGTGCACCGAAAGCCTTTCGCTTTCCGCCGTCCCGCCGCCGCCAGGGGACACTGCGGGCACGGCTGGGGGGACACTGAGGGCACGGCTGGGGGGACACTGAGGGCACGGCTGGGGACACTGCGGGCACGGCTGGGGACACTGCGGGCACGGCTGAGGGGACACTGCGGGCACGGCCACCGCCACTGCCACTCAGAGCGGCCCCACACGGCCCCACCAGCCCAGGGAAGCGGCTCCAGCCCCTGCACCAGCCCGGGGGAGAGCAGGGATGGGAGGCGCTGCTGCCGGCCCGCTCGCCTCCTGCCCCGCTCGCCCAGAGCGCGGTGACCCGGCTGCGGCTGCCGGGGGCTCTGGCCGGTGTCCGGGGGCTGCCCGTGCCCGGGAAGAGCGGCAGGAGCGCGGCGGGAGCGCACGGACACGGGCGCACGTCCCCGCTGGGACTTCCAGGCGTGTGATGCCTGCGCCGCGCTCCGGCACGCACGGGGACTTCCCCTCCTCGCAGCCAGCCCGCATCCAGTAAATGAAAATTCTGAGCCCGCTGGTTATCTGGATGGGGAGTCCCTGACGGTAATTTATGGGCTGAGTGTTGTGACTAACGATCACCGGGTCGCTGGGATTTTCTGGAGGCTTTCACGTATCGCCCGGCAGGCTGCCTAACGAGAGTGGGACATGAAGATGACAGCGGTGACAGGCAGCAAAAAACTCTCTGTCCGTGGAGCCTATTCCACTGCATGGGTAAGATGCCAAAACGACTTGTGAGACAGCGAGCGTCTCCAATGATAGCTGCACAGCCGGTGCTGTGGGCACGCACTGAACAGAATTACAGAACAACTGCTAACCCTGAGCCAACACCTTTAACGTGTGTCCTCAGGGCACACACAGAAGCACCAGCTCAAACCCCCCGAGTGGCCATCAGAGCAAACACACAGCACAAGGATTGCTGCACATCCATCTTGCCAAAGCCACAAAACTGAAAACACTCCACAGTCCTGCAGGTTCTGCTCCAGCGCTGTTCCAGTGCAGCCCTGAATAAGAAAAAAAAACTTCATTATTAGCTCTGGTGCTCAGCAAGGCTGAGTATCCCATCCTGTCAATTCATCTGCATTGCCTCTCACACAGAGGTCTTTCATTTATTGCACGAGCATTGTGCCACACACACTTGAGCTTGGGCTTATAGGTGCACTCAGAGAACAGGCATGCACAAGATTCTATAAGCAACTCAGAAAAGAGCAACTATAACAAATATCATCATCTCTTCATAGTCACCTTACTACAAAGATTGGGAGTAGCTCAAGGAATAGTTTGATCATTATTAAACAATAATCTGTTCTGCTGATTCTGCTACAGAACTGGAAACTTCTGACAAGAGGATAGCAAAAACATGTAAACTCACTAATACAATGGTTAATCAGAAAAACATTACCCCAAATCATTCTCTCTCATTTGGAAGCAGAATGTATTTCATATCAAGTGCAATTTCTCTTTTTAACAGCTTTATCTTAATGCTTTTAGTATTTTACTTGTACAGCTACTTGTACAATCTGTAGCCAACATTTCATTTACTGCTTTTCAGTCAGTGCTTGGAGTTCCCTTAGAAAGACACATAAATCCTGGACTGCACTGATCATGCCTACTCAGCAAGAATAACACACACTCAGGGGCTAAAACACTGTCCCTCAAGGCAGCAAGCTTGGAGTAAACTCTGGGAGGATTCTCTAGGCATTGTTTTCCATGTGATGGTGTCAGATCCTTACACAACATTATAGAGGGCAAGTCCTAAAGGAATTTATACTAGCCAATGGTTTTATTTTGTACGAGTATCCCTGGAAAAAGTCAGAGACAACTCAAATACTGGACATGTAGGGGAAAGTACACATGATTCTGTAAAAACACTTAGTATTCTGAGTGCCTTTTGAGGGGGAGCTAAGCATCACCTGAGAAAATTGTTCATGTTTTGCAGCTCCTAAGGGAATAGTATGGAACATATTCCTGCATGACATAGACTCATGGCTCACCTGGGAGCCCTGACTCATTGCTTGGGTACACTGTTCTGTACATCAAATGCTGCATAAGACATGATTTTTCCACTCTGCATTATGCAACTTCTTCTGTAATAAAAACTGTGTGAGGAAACTTCAAGAAGGTCTCAGTTCCAAATGAGCTTATTCCATTTTATTGGTGCTGGCAAACCTTTCTGCAGAGTGGCATATGGATGGACTGCCTACCCTGCCTGATTCATGGGATTCTAATGCAGTGTGCATATTGTGATCACACTACTGCAAAAGCTACTTTAGGGTTTTGAAATACCGTGCAAAATTATGAAGGGTGATCTCTTACTGAGTATTGCAACTTTATTGCTATGGAAAACATTAATATAGAGGTGAAAAGGGTTTATCACTTAATGCCTTCTCCTGAAGGCACAATTTTCTTTGAAAACAAAGCTCTGTGTGACATCCAGAGCTTCACAACACACCCAAGAAGACACGACCATAAAAATGTCTCTATATATGAAATAAAGAAGTCATCATTCTAATCACAGGAAAACTCCCAAACCTCCACCTTGATTATTTCCAAAAGAAAGTGGAGAAGGAAATGAATATTTTCAGGTTATTATGTCTGAATCAAAAAAGCTCCAGAGGAACACAAACCATGAAGAACATAGCTCTGAGAAACCAGCTAGTTCAGCCTGGGGAAAAGGCGACTGAGTTCATTGTGGTCTTCAACATCCACATGAGGGGAAGTGATGGGGAAGGCATTAATCTCTTCACTCTCCTGACCAGTGACAGGACTCAAGAAAACATGTCAGGGGAGGTTTAGGTTGGGTAACAGGACAAGGCTCTTCATGCAGAGGGTGGCTGGGCACTGGAACAGGCTCCCCAGGAAAGTGGTCACTGCCCCAAGCCTGACAGAGTTCAAGAAACACTTGGACAATGCTCTCAGACACATGGTGTGACTCTTTGGGGTGTCCTGTCCAGGGCCAGGAATTGGACTCGATGATCCTGATGGTCCCTTCCAACTCAGGGAATTTTGTGATCTGTGTGAAAGTGGTCAGTTCAGGAGATCAGTGACAGCACCACTTTGGCCCATCAGCTCTGTCCAAGAGTTCAGCTATTACTAAAGCATGTTAACAAGCCAGCTGAGATATTTATGCAGCTATCAAATGACAGATGATCTGTCCAGTTTATGTATACAAATGCTGGATGCCAAATGAGAGTGAAGGGGTTCATAACACAATGTGTTCAGTAGCAAGCACGACTTCCAAATTCAAGGCATTCCCCAGCCTTTACTTCTGTCTCTCAGCCATAGCAGTCTCCCCTCTTTCAGCTGTGCCATGTCTGTCGTTTGTCAAGTCATTCCAAACAGGATCAGGCAACTGTTGCTCAAAAAAGGCTTCTTTTCCACTCAATATTTCTTTTCAGCCATCTACAGTTCAGTGACCAAGTTTATTACACAGCCTACAAACATTGTGCTGCCAAAAGAGAGCAGCAATATGGGAGAAGAGTGGGAGAGAGAGGTTAAACCTGCTTTAGCTATTGTTGCCACCTGGAAAATTGCATGTGCACCTATTATCTCATGCAAAGGATTGAAATTCTAGCCTAAGTAGTTTTCAGAGACAACCAAAGTTCATTTTTTTTCTCTGGATGGCTGAAGTTTTGCCCTTTCCCTTTCTCTCTCTACTCTAAGTAGGAGCAGAGCACCTTGGCTGAAACCCTGGTGGAAGGGCATTCCCTGATGACAAATACCACTGACCTGAGGGATGGAGAGGAGCAGGTTTCACTCTGGCATTTCTCACAAGATTAAAACCAAAACTCCTGACTCTTTGACTGCACCAGAAATAAACCACAAGTAAGCATACTTGTGATGTCTTACCTTAAAGCCTCAGTGGCCTTTCAAGCGAACCAAGACATTTGAGTGAGAACTGAAGTGGGTTAAGCAGAGGTTTGTCCCTTTCTGTCAGTTCTGGTAATCAATGGGCAGAGAAGCAGAGTGACATCCATGCAGTCAAAACTGTGGCTGCTGCATTTACCAGAAGCTGTTCCTCAGTGCTCTTACTCAGCTGGAATGTACCCACATAAACACCCCTACTGAAATCAGTTTGTAAACTAGCTGTCATCCACATCCATTTAAAACTCTTTTGTACTGCCAAGATGGCATAAAAGTGGGGTATAGGGCAAAAAGCAGGAGTGATGTTTCATTTTATTAGTAAAGCTGGTAGGATCATGGTTTTGAGAACAGCAAGGCAAATCATCCAAGCACTTAACAACAAATGCAGCTGTTTGCAATTTTCCTTAAGATTTTGAGAAAATCTAGACTGCAATGTGCAGCTTCACAGCCTGAATATGGATCTGTGCGTGCAAAACTCTTTAGCCCTCACTGGGAGTATCAGCACACAATTAAATTAAAATATTTAAATTTGCTAACTGCAGTGCTGTAACAGTAATGCAAATCTTTTTTTGCAATCTAAGAAAGTCCACTTTCCTGCCAAATATACATGAATTAAACTGGCCTCATACAATTCCCTGGATGGACTGAAGGTTGAAAAGAAGTCTGCTCCATTAAACTCCAGAGAATAACCTCAGAGAACTAACCCTGGGTTGCTAATTGAATGACATCAGAAAGCAGCCATCAGCTGGGTTCTGCCAATTTCCTAGACGCTGGAGAGCTTTGTCAGGAGTTGCATTAAATGATCTGTCATCAAGTGAATATTAATCTCTCAGTATTTTATTACTCAGACCTAAACAGGGCCTTCTGGAGGGCATGAATTATTGGCAATGGGAAGCAGTAATTACAAAGTGAGGTATAGTGTAGAAAACATGACGAGCGAGTTTAAACGGTGTCTGGGGACTGTTTAATATTGTGCTGGCAAACATTGCATGCCATAGAACCATTTGAGAGAGAAGACATATAATTCAGGAATCCAGCGTCTAAACAACAAAAAGGAATCCCAAAGCAGAAAATTACTTTTTTTTTTTTGTTTGTTTGTTTCTCACATTAAGGCATAACCCTCCAGGCTGTGCTCCGATAACAGAGCAGTAGGTTCTGCAAATACCTTATGGATGTGCTGAGTTTCCCCAATGTGCTGCAGGACTGGACACATTTCTTAACATGTACTAATTTCTATAAATGAGATGCCGTATTCCATGGCCTGCCTTTTGGGCAGGCACCTTGTGGCTGAGAGTCTTGCTGAACCCAGTGGTGAAGAGGATCCAAGCAAAAGCAGAGGAAATTTGTCCTATTTGTGCATAACATGAGCATGATTCTGTTGTAGCTAAGAAAATATTTCAGTACAGAAAAAACAAAATCTCAATGCATTATTAGAATTGGGATATCACAACCTGAGCCAAGCATGAATAGACACTATGTATTCTTAAGGGATGGTAAGGAAAAATAAATCCAAGCACACTCATAGAGGGGATCAGCTGTCACAGGCAAGACACATGGCTGATAAAAAGATAAGAGGCTTTAGAAAGCATCACTGAGTTATTAGGAAGCCTCAATCCATGAAACACAGAACCAGCCTGTCCAGGTTACACAATACAGCCATCATTATTGCATGACAAAGCATGAGTAAAAGCAGAGGAGTTTTGTTCAGGTATATCAGGGCATGGAAAGACCAGGAAAGTACTGGAGCATTTCTCGGAATTGCTGCTCAGTGCAACAACTCTCTTGCCCTGAAGAACTTCTATTAGGTAAGGTAAAATGGGCAGATGGTGCTTGGAAGAGATATATCTAACCTGATAAATGACAAACAGAGATGTACCTTGCAAAGCATGCTGGACCTAAATGAAGAACACTTGTTTATTGCACAGGAGTTGCAAATGCATAGCATAAAAGAAAAAAAAAGTCAATATTGTTAGGGAAATTGTCATGTTCCTGAGCACAAAAAGTAAAGACTCTGCATATTGACTTGGGATAGAATTTTGCTTTCTCATTCACTGCTATTTTTAATTTACATTCAGTAACTGAATCACTGCTCTTGAAATGTTACCGTTTCCTATAAACACTGTTTCCATATAAAACAAGCAGCAGATGTGCAATAGATTTTAATTAAGAAATATTGTTTATTAATAATTGACAAATCTTAATTTAAAAATGCAACAGCTTAATATCCTTGTGGTATCATTTGTGATAGCGCATTCCCAAATTTTTGAGAGCAGATCAGGAAAATGACAGGTAAGAGTCTCTGCATATGAATTTGATGTCAGATATTGAAATAAAAATTAAATTGAAAACACATAATCTGGTTTTTCTTTTGAATGTATACACCTGGTACTTAAAAAGTAAAATAATTTCATTTTCCTGAACACTATAAAATGTATAATTTGGTGCCAAAGTAATTATCTACAAATGTATGTTGTTTTGTGAATGCATAGTTGGAGGTGCACAGAAAAAAGCCCCAAACAAATAATGGTGGAAAACCAGTTAGTGGAAACCGTGGGAATTGTTTTTCACATGAATTAAGTGGAATATTTGGAGCTTTGCAAAATATCAATCAAAATTATATAAAAAGCTGATAATCTAATAATTTAGGGTGAAAATGTTTTGATTACACAGTCTCTTAACATGATGGTAAAAATACAGGAGTGTTCACACATGAGGGTCATTCAGCATTTCTCACAAAAAGCTTGACTAGTTATGTAAATTTATATTACAACCCTCAATCACCCATATTCCCATTTATGCTCCTCTACTTGAATTGTGTCCACAGGAAGACCCTGTTCTTGCTGCAAGCTGCTCTGTGTGGGCTGACTTCACAGACTCTTTGATCTGAAACTCCAGACGGAAGGAGGGTGGGAGTACCAGCAGGACACAGGTTCACACACAGGAAGGCTCCCTCAACATTTTATTCACCTGGAAAACAGGACAATACATAAGTTGTGGTCAGCAATTTCCTCGCCTGTATGATTAAAAAGAGTCTTTCAAATTTGATTACTCTTGGCTATTAATCAAGTCCTTAAACAGAGCTGATGAATCACCTACCCCTAGAACAGCATGAGCAAGGGTGCTTAACCTCTCAGTGCACTGACAGAATAGGTCCCGAGTCCATACTGGAACTTAGCAAACAAATAGGATGACCAGAATTTACAAGGGAAATTTCTAGCTTGTGTGTACTATTGTCATTTACTGTAAGAAATGAAAGAAAAAAAAAATTCATCTCTAGAGATTATTTACCTCGCAACCCAATAGTTCACTTGGAAATTACTGTACCCTAAAACAGCTCTGATAAGCAAAGATGAAACTCAAATAGCTAAAAGGGAACTAAAAGAGCTCTTGCTTAGTATCAAATCCTGTTTTAAAACTTTCTGCTTTAAAGACATCCTGTTTATATATTTAATCAATGAACTGGATTTAAGACAAACAAAAAGGGCCTGCAATCTTCTGTGAAATGCTTATTTGCAAAGTTGGAGTAACTCAGCTTTTAAAGTAAACAGCTAAACAGTTTGGGAAATTCCCCAAATTCCTGGTAGATTTTGTTTCTGTTTCTCTGTGAACACTAATTTTTTTTTCTGGGAACATATCACGGTTCAGTGGTAGGCATTTAGAAAAGAAAACTCCCTTTCTTTTCTGCTCTTTCCTTACATGGATGTCATCAAAGAATTCAATTTGGTAAGAGACTCTGCCTCTGACAAAACCTTACATCTGACCTCCAGTCAAAATTAGTTTCTGGATAATGAAATCTTATGGGATTGCTTTGTTTGTTTTAAGATCTGCTTTCTTTTAAATTTCAATTGCAAGCCTTCTCCAAAGAAAATAAGGACATTGGGACAGGGGAAATATTTTGGATCACCAGCATACTCAATTCATCCCACATGAAATACCTGACCTTCATCCCAAAATTAAGTGGGTTGCACACACACATGCCAACCCACAAAATTGCTCATATGCACTGTTTCTGCTGGAGGCTTTCTGATGTCTGTCTTCTGACAGGTAGAAACTTCTTCACCTATTACAGCTCAAAAACAAGCACAATTGACACCTATTTATTCTTTTACTAACACTACTACTTCTCTATGGCAGCTCTTTCCTTTACATAATCTTTACCCTGATGTTATTATACAGACAATGATCCCACCGCTTTCCAGACTTTGTCTCTGAAGTCTCAGAAAAATAAAAAAGATTCTTTATTCCCCTAACCTTCCCAGTAGCCCTTCTATGTACCTATACTAGTTTTGGTTCATCTTTCTTTATCATGGTTGAGCAGAAATGTATGCAGTATTTCAGATGAGGTTTGGCCAGACTCTCACATAATTATGTTGACATTTCTCTCTTTAAGAACACAAATAAAGAAATAACCCATCACTACACACCTGAGTACCTATTTTTCTTTCTTTTTGCTCCACTGCATGGTGCCTCAGTATCAGTTGTTAATACAGTTTTGCTCATTCATTCCATTGGCGTTTCCAACTCAGGAGCCTCCAACCTGTGACAGAAATTCTTGTGAGTTGCTCTTCAAGTTTGTGACTGCACACTTTGCATTATGTCAGGATGCTAGATAATGTCATCTAGGTTCCCTTGACCCCAAAAGGCTGGAGCAGATAATTTTTCAGGGTTCCTTCCAACACGGGCTGTCCTGTGACTCTTTGAGTCTATGAATAATGGCATTTCTATTCCCTTCTGCAAGATCATGCAGTCTCTTTTGCAGGATACTTCAGTCTTCTTCTGTAGTAATGGCTCCTTTGTATCCAAAGTCTTTACCAAAGACACTAAACAAGAGAGGTCTGTGATCAGTCCTTGAGAACCTCCACTTATAAACAATTTCTTAGCCTAAGAGCTCGCTTTTCAAAAATAACTTTTGCCATTTTCTTTCAGCTAATTCTCCTTTTTCAATAGCTAGTCCTATTTTTCAATTCTTGCACAACTTCTCCAGCTGAAGCAATTGTATCTTATATGGCTTTGCATCAAATATTTAAGCAGTCTTGTTGCTTATTCCTTATTGTCAATTATTTACCTAAGACAGACAATAAATTAGTACTCTCAAGATTTAGTTTATAATGGGAATTTTAAAATTTTAACAAATCTGCTTATCCCAAGAGAGACTACTTACAACCCTTGCTTAGAATTTCAAGAGCTTTGATATTTTAATAATTTAGAATGATGAAAACATGACAGCAAGCTCATTATGAGACAGGTAAAGGTGAAAGTTCTTCCACCTGACTGGAGACATGTATCCATACTATATTCCGAGGGGAATGGCACAGGTAGACTTAATTGGACTGCAGCCAGATGGGCGCAGCAAGCTCTACCAGCAATCTGGAGAACTTTCTGAACACATACAATAAAACCTCTCCTACTGCAAATTTAAAGTAAACACACCTTTTACAGATGTCATTTCCTCTTTGGCTCCATGAAGAAGCTGCTTCAGGATGAGATAAGCTGTGACACTGAAGCATGGTAGCCATTCAGTACTGACTCCACGAATTAATGTTTTCATTCTGCACCAAGACCTTTGTGGTTTAGCTTTTCCACTTCTAAAGAGAACAGTAATGATTCCTTTACAGCAGACCAAACTCATAATTAGCAGGAAACAGGTTATTTACAAAAGCTATGCCAGCTATTTTCACAACACATTTGATGTCATGATTTCAAAATTCTGCAGTGAGAAAAGATTCCTACTGTACCATTAGGTTTTTTTTCCATAGGAGCTACGTAGGGAAAAAAAAACACAACCCTGAATGAATGCCAAAAATGGAGCATGCAATCCCAGGGATGACTGTTACTACAGTTCCTTTATTAAGAATTACCCACTTCCAGTGAGCTTGTAGCTATTCTTGAGTTAAATATTACCCAAGTGAGTAAGCAAAGTACTGCATGTCCTTTGAGGCAGCTGTAGGGCTGCTTCTACTTCCAATGAAATCAATGTAAATCCCACATTTCTGCAAAGAATGAATCCAAATTCTTTCACTCCCTTATGGATGTGTGCCCACACCACATGCTGTACGTACATGTAAGATGTTTCTCCAGTGACCACTTGACAGTAACCCAGGGTTTACAAACAGAAAATTCCTACCCTCCTATAAAGAGAATAACATTTATTCTTTGTGACAGTAACTCCCCACTTCTCCTGCTAATCAGACACGCTTCCTTCCTGTAACAGGAATTATATCACTGCACTGATGGGAAGAAGAGCAAAGGGATTTTTTTAATGGTTGCTTTATCTATCACTTTCACTGAGACAGAAATTCTAGACTGATTCACAGATGGAAACCCCAAATGCCATGCAGCAAAGCATTCATCTATGGGCAGAAAAAAGTATGGGTTTGATAGGCTTCAGTAAAAGTTTTACCACCTTGAAGTACTTTTTAAAAGACTGCAGACACCTTCCTTAGTACCTAAGTGACAAAACAAGACACACATCAAAACCTTTAATCATATACAGGGTATACCAGTGAAGTGCAACTTCTATATGGCCCCACAGATTAGCCTTGATCCTCTAATACTGATTCCATTAAGTGATGTTGTCACCAAGCTATGTAAAAACAGAAGGAAACAGGAAGGAAAAAAAAAAAAAAGTGGCATTTGAAATAACGAGAATACAAAGACTAGTGCAAGCACCAAATGCAGATGAGATAAAAGAGGCATTGCAGAAGAAGCACTAAATTACAGTCACTGGTACCAGGGCAAAGAAGGGAAACTGTAAAACAGGCTGGTTTAAATTTGTTTTTTCAAAATATGTACTTTCAGTGAGACTGGATGAGTACATGAAGGCACTTAGAAATGTTCACAGGCATGAATGTAAAATACCAGTGGGAAGAAGCAAGACTTTCTAATAAGCTCTCTTGAGGTATAACAGTTGATCTCTGTTACACGAGCAGTTCTGGGAAGCTTGACTTTGCCTTTCTGTTGATTTTTTTAGGTTTGGAGGCTAAAACTAACTTTTTAAAATATAATCATTTTCAATCTGACCCAACTAAACCCAAAAGACATTAATAGATAAATAGCAGTCTGTTCCTAGAATAAATACTTTTGTCTGTAAATTTGTAGTAAGCACTTTGCTTCTTCATTAGACTCATAGAAAATGCAAAAAAAGAAATCCACACTCACTGAATCTAGACAAACTGTAACCTTCACTGTGAACCTAAGAGGCAAAATCCAGCTTTGTTAGCAGCCCTCATCTACATGACACGTCCACAAAAAAGGCTGCGATTCACAATGCGCCTCACATGAACCATGATCTGAATATAGAAAAGATCCTCCCTATTTACCTGCATCTGAAAATCATGTGGATGTAATACAGACCACACTCTTGTGGGGAATGAGTCAAACCAACTGGAAGCTTTTTGAAGCTACAGTACATCAAGTGGGATTTTAACCATATATAGATGTGAAACCTTTTTTTGGATGGTGTAACACTGCTGCAGAAGGAGAGGTTTGGATCTGAAAAAGATTTTTCTGTTGCTTCCTTAACAAAAGGGCTTTTCCCTTTCTGTTCTCCTTTCTGGTTCCCTATTAATGTAAAAATTATCCCAGGCTCCAGAACATGCTTTCTGTTTTGAAGGTTCCTGTAAATCAATATCCTTACAAACAGCTCCTGCAAAAAGTGTAATCACCGCATGTGTAGGGACACATAAGCCTGTGCTTTAGCAGCTCATGGTCCTTGTTGACTCATGATCCAGCTATGATATTAATTCTATAAATATATCAGAATGTTGGACTTAAGTGGCTTGGGATACTAATTTTGCTCTCTTCTTTTACTTGAGGCTCCCAGCTGCCTTTGAACATTAGTCACACTGATTGGTGAGGTGTGTTAGTAAACTATCAAATAGAAGAATGATGCAAAAGGCCCTTTGGAAATATTACTGGGAAAAAAAGTGATGCAAGAGATGGAGGAAGAAGCAACTCATGTCTGTTACTAATGGACATGATGCACAGGAAAAGCTGGAGCTTTGCCCTGAAGTTGTGGAAAAAAAGTGGGGACAGCGAGGGCTCCCACAGGGCTTCCAGCCCTTCCAAGAAACAGCAACATATTCTTGGACTTAGGTTGTTGCCTCCATCACACAACATTGCTGAGAATTCTGCTGTCCTCCTCTGTACACTCTGCACAGACATTATATAATTAATAAATTATGAACTCCAGTGCAGAAAGCATGGATTAAAACTTTTACTGCAGAACATGAACAGTACTTAAGGATGGGGAGTGTACCACAGAACTTGCACATGACACCAAGTGATAAACTGGAGTCAGCTTCTAGACAGGTGTTTAGAAGAATAAATACATGAGGAGGAGAATTTTACACAGGGAAGTAGATTTCTACTTCTAGAAGAGAGCATCTGTGGAACAAAAATCTTTAGAAGGATTCAGCTGGGATGGACTGTCTTGGATTAGCTGATCTTTCCTCTCATTTTTGAGAGGACTTCATATGTGAGACCAGCTTTGTACAGTCCTGATCCAAATTAGATACTTTCCAGTCAACTGCACATACCTAGTGAAGAGAGAGGAAACATTCCCTCTCTTCCTTCATCCTAAATTATGATGGATTTTCCCAGAGTGAATGTTGTTCATTTCCACCATGCCACTCCTTCTCCATTACATCTCCACTCTGCCCAAATTACACAGTGGCCTCCAGTGCCTGAGTGGGTGTGTGGATGAATATTTTTAAGATAGCTTCCTTTCTTAAGGGTGACACACAGAACAGTTTCAAGTTCATTGCCCAAAATGTGTATCTTGAACTGCACTGAGACTTTTGTTTTCCTAGGCAAGGAGTGCAGCAGATTCTCTTTGTGGGATGACTCAGTTCTTACGGGATCATAAGGAACTTTCAAGACAGCATTTAGGCTGCAGATGCACATCCTGGAAATTCTCTTGGGAACAACCTAACAAATTATTTGAAGAAACTAACAGCTCATCTGGAGTTTCTAGCCTAAGGCAATGGTACCAGAGGGCCCTTTAGAAGGCAGAGCTGACTACATGGTTTCCCAAGTTCTGTCTTGGCAGTGACCAGCAATACACCAAAAGAAAAAAAAGTTTAAAAAATTAAAACTCAGACATTTCAGATCATATTCTGATGATAAATACCGTGATCCTGGTGAGCAGAGAAACTAATCCCATGAGTTTAACTGAAAAAAATCCAAATGCTGGAATGAGAGAGCTGGCAACGGGGAGGAGATTTTTATTATCCAAAGGTGCTCTTTGACTGGGAAATACTGTGAGAAAAAGACTCTTTGCTGGATCCCAAGCTACAGCAACCACATTTCTAGAGGCTGACACTACTAGGAATCTTCAGAGAAAGTAAACACAATTTTCTGTGTATTTCTCAGTAACATTGCAATCATACTTCCTTTTTGTAACTAAGAAGTTAAAGAAAACAGAATGCTTTTCTTTCAAAAATTATCAAACGCCTTCAGTGTGGACATAGAACAAAATGCTTAGCAAAACTCAATCCACAGACAAAATTTTCCAGAGGCAATAAGCAAGATGAAGGAAGGATGAAGATATTTGTTCATTTCCAGTGGGTCCATTAAAGGAGTAAATTTTAAAATCTGCTTTTTAAAACAATGTCTAAAACCATCTAACTCTGTTTGCTTTTCTTCTACACAGTGCAGACAATCATCATCAGAAACTGGCCACGCCGTATTTTAGGATATAAAACACTCCAAGGACTAACGCCAGCAGGGCTGATGATTTGGAATATTAAAGACTAAGAAAACTCTTTTGTTACACACATTTCAGAAGAGGAATCAACGAAGATCCAATAAGTAAATAATAGAACAACTAACTGGATGATTAGCATGAGACTTTGGCATTGACCAGCAAATGAAAAGCAGAGATGCTAGAAAGACATCAATTATTGAAGAAGGTAGAGAACATTATAAAGATGAGACATCGCTTTTATTAACCAAACCTGTTTAGAGAGATAAAACCCAGCAGCCAGATCATGACATACATAGGTGACAAGTGACAAAGGATTACTGGCAGTGAACATGTGGGAGAAAGGCATCCCAGTCTGAGGTCGGTACTTTTCCCTGTCTACATTCCATTGCTCCATAGTGGGCTGCACGGCACTTTGACATTTCTAAAGGCAAAACCATGGCTTGAAGGGTCTACCAAGTTAGAAGCTGATTTTCAAGTTGTCTTTTTTCCCATATTGGTGTTTTCCTGAGATTCAGAAGACTGTAACATTTCAATGTGGAGAAGAGCTGTGTGGTCAAGTCCAGTCCTCTTGGATGGAAGAACAGCACACTAAGTAGGCAGTTCTTCAAATCTCCTGTTAATGGCACTTTCACACATCACATTTAGAGGTGATTGAGGAGAGCACTCATCTTGGTAGGCAGCTGGCAAGTGCATCAGGCCTTGGTATGGTCACAAAGTTCATGGTGCAGTGCAATAGTGGACAGATCTTTTCATGATCCTTCAACACTTCACTCAAGTGTTTCATTTCATCCGTTAGCTTTCCAATTTCTCTTTTCAGGGAGGTATTTTCTTGCTCAAGAGACTCATATTCCTGGAAGGAGGGGAAAAGTAAAAAAAAAAAAAAAATACAACTCACAGTCAAAACATTCCTTTCAGTGCTTCCACCTTGAGTACATTCACATAACTGTATAAATACAGTGTGGTTTCTTACTACAACTCACAAATTGCTGAGGAAAGACAGACACAGCATGGGTGCTGGAACAGGGCAAGTGCTTTACAACCTGTGCCCTGACCATGCTGCAATTCCTGTCATGGCCCTGAGGACCAGGAGGTGCTGCTGGCCCTCAGGACTCCCCCAGAAGCCCAGGGCTGCAGGCATGGATGGCTGTGTCCCCATGGTGGCCTCTTCCACCTTGGGCTGCCTCTGCTGGGAAGCACCAAAATGGACTCTACACTGTGAGATCACAGAAAATGAAAGCACTGACTGCTGAGAGGTGCTGGAAAACACAGAGCCTGGCACTGCTGGTGAGAGGAGGGCAGCCCCCACTCCAGGGCAGTGCAGGGAAAAGCCATTTATCCAGGCTAGCACAACGTCTCCACTGCTTTCCTCCAGGCCTGACAGAGCTTGTAGCCTCCTGCTCAGAAGCCCAAGAACTCAGGAGGAGGAAAGCATCATGCCAGCTTGGTGCCAGACTCATTTTTTCACCAGAAGACCAGACTACTGCCTTGGTTATCCCTGACCTAGCTGTTTTTGAGCTAAGGCTTCTCTGGCAATAAATAGGCTGCTGTTAACTGCAGGGAAGTTTTAAGTTGCTCTGCAACATACATGTGATGGATGCAAGACTCCTGCATCACATTTTTTGATAACTGCGTGTCCCAAGTGTCCCTGCTTCTAAGCCTTTTCACCCCAAAGAGAAGAGAGCTAGAGGTTCAGAGCCAGCCCACTGAAAAACTGCAGATGGATGTCTCGTTGCTGGCCCAAGGCTCAACATCCACCCACTCAATCTCACCTCCCTGAGAAAGCTTCAGAGGAAACTTCAAAGCCTACATGTGCATTAAAAGGCAGCAGGGAGAGCCTCTCATGCAATGTTCTTCTGGGCAGCCTGGCACTGCTTTTGCTCCCCTTTGCTGCAGAACTTTGGGCTCCCTGCCCACCCTCACACCCTCCTGCCACCTCTCACAGAACAAAACAGGCACAGTCCTCCCAACACAGTACTGGAGCCAAACTCCAGCCACGTTGTCCAACCCCAATTGTCATTCTGTTCCTCTCTTGCTGCCCCAAACCCCACGGTCCTGGGTTTTGGAAAAAGTCTGGCTGTCCCATTGCTCTGTCCCATTTTCAGGGGTGAGACTGTCACATTGTTCTTTCTAAGAAGGAATGTCTATTCAACCAGATCTGTCTACACCTGGCAAAACCTGTGTGCCTCAGAATGAAGATTCCCAGCATGAGGAAGATCTTCAAGTTCAGGAGGAACATCAGAAAGGCTGCAGGATGGCACAGGGCCCAAAAATGATTCCAAAGCCAGGGGTTACCCCTTTTCACAAGTACCCTGCACCTGGCTTTCTCAGGCGCTGACTCAGAGGAGACCTGGGAAAAACCAAGCCCAAAACTCCCCACATTGTCCCTCTTAGTCTCTGCTAACTGCTGGCAGAACCTTCCACAGTGAGAAAGAAAAAAGCCTGTGATGAACCTTCAGAGCTGAACAGCTGACTCCTCCACAATGGCAGTGTGCTGCAAAACTGACAATTACCCCAAAAGCTGACTCCTGGCTGCAAGAGCACTGTTGTGTGAGGGAACATCCAAAACTAGAGAAAAGGGATGCCTGTCCTCCAGTATTTGCACTGGGGACACAAGAAAAAAAACCAAAACCAACACATAGTGATATTAAGAACTTCTGGAAGAATCAGTTACTTTCATTTTATTTGTTTAAACACCCACTGTTACTTTTCAAAGCATGCAAGTATAACAGCCAGTCAAGACAAGCTCTCAGGCTTGCAGGTTCCCAAGTTCCTAAGAAGCCTTTTTAAGTGGGTATGTTTGGGGACCCCATTGCTGACACCACAGTTCTAGGATTGATTTATGCCAGCATTGCCACTACATGGTCCCCTCCTCTGCCATCACCTCCTACCTTGTCAGACAGCAAGAACTCATCCACTGTCATAGCAAATGTGACAAGCTTAACACTAATACCAAAGAAAATGTTTCTGGTTTAGCCCAAAGGAGCCCTGTGATCCCATTCTTTGGGTGGTCACTGAAAGAACAAAAGAGGGAGGATGAGGCAAGGGCCTGACCATTTCTCTTTCTTCCTGGCAGTGTCACTGTAGGCAGAGCTGCACTGTCCAAGAGCAGCATCAGTGTGTGTCAGTTCCCAAGCAAGCATCCCACAGCACACCTTTCTGTGCCTCACCACCCACAGCTCTCTGAGCAGCATTAGTGTGAAGACAGGCCCACGCCTGCTTAAGAATCCCTGTTTATTGTAAATTCCCGTGCTCGGTACCCAAGCCATGACTGCAAAGCACCAAGTACCCATTCACCTCGTGAAGTTTATCTGCTTTCTGAGTTTGCTTCTTCCGGCTCCTCTGTGCAGCAACTCGATTTTTTTCTCTCCTCCTTACTTTTCTGTCATCTTCTTCATGACTCTGGAAGACATCAGCCAGAAACACTTTGCTAGTTTGTGAGGTGCACACAGAAGATGCCCCAAGTCGGGTGTGTAACTTTGTGAGAACGAACGTTTGTAATTTCACGGCGCTGACCCTCGGTCTCCCAGAGACCTCCTGCAAAGAGCAGCGCATCCCTCTGCCCACGGCCCAGGCGGACCCGAAGCGGCGGGGTGGAAGGCGGCATGAAGGCTGCCCGGGGGATGCCGCAGGGCTGGCTACCCGAGCGGGGAGCGGCGCTCCCGCCCTGCCCGGCGGGCAGCGCTTTACACCTGCCTCGCTCAGCGCGGCCGGCGGGGCGGAGTGCCAGCAGCGGGGAGGAAATCCCTGCTCCCATCCCGGCTGCCCGCGGCTGGGGAAAAGCCGCTGTTCCGCAGCTTTCCGCACACCTCCGGCGGTTCTCCCGCCCGCTCTCCCAGCCTGGAGCAGCCAGCCCGGCGGCGCCTCCCGGGAAAGGAAAGGCCGATGCCCGGGGGCAGCGGGCACCCCGAGGCGGCGCTGCTCGGCGTGACTCGGCCCCATGTGCCCGCCCGCAGCGCCGACCCCCGCCCGCTCCTACCTGCTGGCCGCCCTCGGCCGCCGCGCCTCGGGGCAGCGCGCTGGCCCCCGCCGGGACGGGGCACGACATCCCGGCGCCGCCGAGCCGCCCGCAGGGCTCCCCGGCCCGCGGGGGGTGCGAGTGCAGGGCAGCGAGGGGAAGGCAGTACAAGGGCGGGGCGGGCCGGGGCGGGCCGGGGCAGGGCAGGGCAGGGCAGGGCAGGGGACGCGCCGCCCCGGGCCGGGGGTGCCGCCGCCAGGTGCCGGGGCCGCCCGGGGCGGGGCCGCGCCCGCATGGCCGTCACATGGCGCCCGCCGCCGCCGCGGGAGCCCGGGACCCCCCGGCCGCCTCCCGCCGTGCCCGCCCCCCGGGACCGCCGCCTCTCCTCGGCCGCCGGGAGCCGGGGAAAGTCCGGGTCACGGCGCTGCCGGGCAGGAGCTGCCTGAAAATCCCCCCGGAGAGCCCCGGCCTCGGGGGCCGGCCGGGCTTGACGCCCCGCCGGGAGCCCCGACTGGCTCTTTCGCCTGCAGAAATAAACTCCCCGCGGTTTCTCCCCTCGGCAGGCTGCCCCCGGGAGCCGGCCGTGCCCCCGCGCCTCTCCCGCCGCTCACCTCCGGCCGCCCCCGCCCGCCGCGCTCCTGGGACATGGGCTCTCCGAGCGGCCGCGGCTCCGCATGGGGGACAGCCGGCTCAGCCCGGGGTCACGGCTGTGAGGACACGGCATCCGCGCTGGGATAAAGCGATTTTCACTTTCGCTACTCGCCCTGTTCCTTTAAATAATAAGGAAATGCGACAGACTTCTTGTAAAGGCGAAGCCAGACAAAGAGTGCTGGAAATACAGTTGTTCCAGACAAAAATCTTTCTGTTCCACTATTCTGTCGAGAGTATTTTAACAGACTGAACACTGTTTCTTTTACCTCTCGGAACACCTTCCTTGCATTTTAATTGCACAGCTACCTTGGCTTTATGCTCTGAAAGGGGGTGTTTGCACTGACAGCTACTTCAACATCCTTGCTCTACTGCAAAAGAATTTGTAACTCTTGTACCTTCCTGGCTGTGCTCAAGTCACAGAGGTGAACACATGACCTTGCTGGGAGGGTTCGTGCCCCCAAACTGCAGCGTAGTCGGTCATAAAGCCCCAGGTATCTCAATAAATCAGATACTTCCCTATTTTTCTGGTTTCCTCAGCAGCTTGAGTCATCCAGCTTAGATGAAGTTAAAGACTTGGTAAACTGAGTAAACACAGACTATCCTTCCAGGAAGATCTGGCTAATAGTTCATGCTAAAGGTGAGGGAGCCATGTTCCCCAGGAGTCCAAGAGTCACACCAAAGTCTGTGCTCTGCCACAGGTTTCCTGGTAGGCTCTGGTACTAGAAGACTTCAGTGTGACTTCCTTGGTTTGAACCACGTCTTCCCAGCTGTTCCACCTCAAGCAACTTGTGTCCCCACCCTCCAGACTACCTACACATTTACTTGATTTTGCACTTTTCAAAGAGCTTCTCCAGCCCTGAAGGACTGTGTCCCTGTGAGTCTTCCCATCCTAAGAGCTATGGGAAGGTGGCTGGTGACCACAACTGGGAAGCACACTCTCACCAATATAATCTGACCTAACCTGCATCCCCAGACTGTGCTGGCTCTCCCAAGCATCCCACAGGACATCCTCCTGGTTTTTGCAAAAGTAGTCTTGATTCTTTTCTCCCTTTGTCATCTCATGTGCCAAGAGCAGGATGTTTACCAAGGAGGCAGCAGAAGGTGTGGGTTCAGTGCCATTCTCTAGATGAGGGAATCCAAAACAGCACCTCCTGGAAAGCAGCCCTGGCCACCAGGCAGAGAGTTATTAGAGGGTGAATTGCTCTCAATTGCTCATTTGAAATAGCCTAATCTTGCATTAACTACACCTCGTGCAGTTAAAGGAAAGCAATACACGAGGGCAGGAGCAGAGACTTTGTTGGGACAGTTGCTTAAAAAGAGCACTGGGTTCTTGGTGCCTTTGTAGCTTAAGCTCAGTTGAAAGAAACAGGACTAGAAGCCAGTATTTGCACAAGCTCAGGGAACAGGTATGTTCTCTTGCAATAAATGCTATGAACCACATGGACTAAAAACCTCAACCACCCTCCGGAGTGATCTGTGGGAAAGAAAGTCCCCTTCCACAGAGGTACTTTGAACTCCATGCTCCAGGAAAAATGCTGCCCCAAATGGCACCTGCACAAGCTACCTCACAGCATCAAATCATGAGCAGCTCCCCAAGAACTTATAAGCTCTGAATAAATATCCACTTCACTGAGTCATTCCCAGCAGCTGCAGAATAAGGTTTCCAGGATAACACAAGCATGGGACAAGCCAGGGGACAGTCCCCTTGAACCTGAACAGTCTGTTCTTGTTCAGAACAAATGACAAAGGAAATGACAAGTCAAAATTTGCTTGTGGGAACAAGTTTCTACTTAGTATTAAAGCTATCTCTGGTACATCTGTAGAAATGCCTACACAGTAATTCCAGGTAGTGCAGCAGTAAAGGCAAAGTTTCTGTGCAGGAGAGAAAAACCAGCCCAGAAAGCAGCCTAGTCAGCTGAGCTTACATTTTATAATGGCAGTTTATCAATGATTTTTGTCTGCACTGAAGCAGCCTACACACATGCAGACTAGTCTCTGATCACAGCTTAGCACAGCATGGCTCTTCTGGAGAATGGCACGTGTCAGAACTGGCTCTCAAAGTGTCCAGGATCCCAAACAGATGTCAGGGTCCATGTGAAGATTTCTGGAAAAGAAGCTTCACCTTGAGTTTGTAATCCCCTTTGTTCAGAAAGTACACACAGCAAAAGCATGTGTGGATGCTGCTCCAATTTGCAAGTTTTTCTTGGCTGCGGATGGCCCAGCCTCATGAGCAAAAAGCACATTGCAGACAGGACACACTAACAAACAGGGAGATGTTCTGTCTCGCCCTCGAGAGCCAGGAAGTTCAAACTCAGTTTGCAAATGAACCAAAGCATCCATCACCGTGGAGCTGTCTTACAAAATTCAAAGGCTATATAAAGAAAAACTACCAGACATTTCTTGATGCAATACCAATTCGCCCCAAGTTAAAAATAAGAAGTTTGGCTGTTGTGACATTTCAGTAGAAGCCTGATTAGACATGTCTTGCACAACATTGCCAATTCCTATAAAAAGTTAGCTGAAGGACAAAAGGCTACTGAAATGGGGGAAAATGAAGTGTTTCATATATTTCTGCCAATGGGAAGCACAGCTGGTAGCAGGTATCACTGGCTGTAGATTTTTTTAATAACCATTTACTGAAAACTGAAAATGCTGAACATTCCAGTGTTGAGTTTAGCTGATCACAGAACTTGCATTTAAAGGGAGGTTCTCTTTCCTAGTTTATACTCTGCACCTGAAATCCTGATTGCTTTTTCTTTACACAATCCATTTGAACAGCATTTCCAGATGCATTTTTCTTCTTCCACCCAGTTGCTGTTGCAACATGGGCTATTGAACAAAGACTGACTGCTTTAACTCAGCAGTAGTTACTCAAGTAACTTTCACTTACTTGAAATCCTGTGCAGGCCAACTATCCCTCAGTCTCTAAGCAGAAACATGCATTGTAGTGTCAATCTATTCATTATTTATTAAGGCTTAAACTACAGTGCTTTCCCTTTTTATTTTTTATGGCATTTGTCCTACCCCAGCCATTTCTGATGGAGCTTCTTCCAAGAGATACCTACTCCTAGCTATTTTCTGTACTTGCCTATCATTTGCAGAGAATCTACCTATTAACAGAGGAAATGGCCAAACACTGTAATAGCTGCCATGCAAAACGTTGCAGGGCTCACCTTAGCCCAGCAACACCCAGGACTTGTGTGAAGGAAGCCGAAGCGGGGATTTTCAACGCCGCGCAGAGCACGGGCACTCAAAATAGCAAGTGGCTGTGTGAGAAGGCGCCTGAGCCACGCGTTCCACAGCTCTGCAGCTCCAGTCCCTCTCACATCCTGTCCTCTCTGACACCAGAAGCTTTGTAGCCCAGAGATTAATAACACTTGTGAGTTCAAAGGCAGTGAATGGAACTCCTTCAGTTACTCAAGCCAGAATTTAACACAGATGTCCTCTGAAGTACGCTCACTGCTCAGCCACCATCTATTCCAGGATTAGAACTGACAATATTATCTGAAGCTTTGATCTTCCTTAATTGATTTAATTTACTTCATATAAAAACACACATTTGTATATACAAGGACAGGAAAAATATTTACATATGATTACAAGTCATATACAAGTACAGATGCTCATTTTACAAAATAAATGATGCTAAAATCTGTTTTCTTGAGAATTCTCAGTCTCTTAGACATTAGGTTGGACCTGTCTTCTTAGCACCAAACATGTCATTAATAAAGCTTCTAAAACTTCCCTCCATTTACTGTGTAAGAAATATGTTACAGACTGGACAGGAGTACTTACTGCAGGCAGATGCTACACTAAACTAGAAAAAGTTATAAATGGTTAAGGCACAATGCTCAATTTAGTACTAATTTGCAATCTTCTAGGTACTAATGAGTAAAGAAAACAAAAGTAAGCTAGCTGAAGTGAATACCATTTACTGGTAACCTGTACTGATCTTTAGTCAAACAACACAAATGCAAACACAACCCGAGCCAAGATCTTCTCATGGGTAGACATATTGTCCAGGAAAACCCCAGGCTGCAAAACTGGATTACATGAAATGAAATATTGGACCCTAAGATGCTGATGGTTGAATTCCTGTTCAGAAGGGCACACTGCAAGTAAATACACAGAATTATTAAAAACCCAAGTTTCAACAAACATGACTATAAATAAGCCTAGATGACCTACATTCAGGAAAGGTAGACTAGCAGGGACTAATGTCACATGTGTGTACAGACTTCATCAAATCAAATCGCATCAAATCTGGTGATTTCAATATGCTGCACTGTCAGTTAATTCATTAAAATAAAAGCCACCTGTCTCAGTAGGAGAACTAGACCTTCTCCAACCTCTTTAGAGACATGCTGAATGTAACTGAGCAGTTAGTGGTTTCCTAGAAGACTGCCCACATACATAAAGCATGCACACAAACTCTGAGACGCACAAGGACTCAGGCTAAAAACTGCAATATAAGAGCAAAAAATGAGTTAAATGGCAAATACACTTGCTGGATATTGGATGCTACTGGTACATGTCGGCTTTCATATACCATCAGTGTGACAGCAAAAGTAGAAATATTTAAAAGGTCAAAGACTAATTAAAGAAACTCCCATGTATAGCACTGAGGGGAGATGAGTTCTAAGAAAAGAGATGGAACACATGGAACAAAAGTGCAACTGAGATTCCAATGTGAAAACACAAAAGGAGAAATTCACGCGCTGAGAGTGATCTTCCTCCGCCGCAGTGGGTAGCGCCTTCTCTCGGGGGAATCTGCAGCTTTTCTTCTTTTCAGCAAAATATAAGGACTTTTACTAGAAACAGTTCCTGTTGGTGTCACTTCTCCTGGTGGTAGTGAATTTTGGACATTCTCCTCCTTTGCCTTGCAACCAGAAAAGACGTCTTGCCGCAGCTTGCAGAGTTCCAAGGTTGGTTGCATAGTTAATGCTTGGGAAAAACCTTCCGCTTTTTCTATGAGTGCTGGAATAGACTGCAAAAACAAACCCAAGTATCTCAAGTCACATGGGAAAAGCAATGATTATAAGGCATGCAATATGCTAATGAGATTCTGACAGGCACAAAAGCTTCAGTGTCTGCAGAGATGATGCTCAGGATGGCGGGTGAGGGCTGCAAACACAGAGCTACCACCCCAACAGTGAGGTGACTGCACTCAGAAACTGTGCAAAGGGTATGCCAAGTTAAGCATTCCCTCATGACCTCTCTAAGCTCAGGAAGTATCACAGGAACACCACAGCTGATGCCTAAGCAAGCAGTGTAGTAACAAATGTCATACTCCAGATAAAGTTGTACAGGTCTTCAAACGAGGTTCTGTTTTTCAGATGCTGCAGGTTCTGAAATCTCAGTAAAAGTATTTCCTACAGCCACAGGGTAATCTCCCTTACTACCATGAGGGGGAATGCTTTACAAACACAAGGCTTTACCTGCTTCTTAAGCACAGGCTTTTTTCTACCAAACTATAAGGAAGATGAGTTAGAACTCCCATTTTGTGACATATAACCAGATCAAGAAGATAAAAACATATTTCTCTTGGAGCACACAGAGGTCTCACCTGCATTGCTTCGCTGATCTGTTTGGATGCCACCTCTGTCGCCTGCTTCAGATCTGCGATGTAAGCATCTGCAGATAAACACAGCCCAGTTCAACTTCTGAAACAGAACTTTCCCCCATCACTCACTATCAGAAAATGGACAGAAAACCAGTAAAGCCCCCGTATAAAAACTAAACCAGCAGCACATCCCTTTAACACTGAGGATGACAGGTAGCATGGTTTATTTCACTAGTATTATTCTTTATCTCTCAAATTGCAGTAGCAGTCTCAACTACAGAAAGCCCCAAAGTTCTTACCTAGAAAATACAAAGCCACTATTTGAAATAAGAGAACAGTCATAAAGAAATAATCACACAAAAATATTTGTTTTCAAAACTTTTAAGCTCATATTACATTTGGTAAAAACCACACAGAACACAGAAAATAAACGCCACTGTGGAGAACATGACATGAAGAAAACTCATTTTAAGGAGGACAAATAAATCATCCTGTGTCTCTGACAAGTGGGCTTTTAAAATAAAGGCTGCTTTTTTTTTTTTTCTTCTGGCTTAACTTACCAGGCATTGACACCAAAAAGAACATAAGCATAAGTAACACGAACTGCACTCATTCTGCTGTGTTAATAAGGAAAGAAAAAACCCCAGCTTTCAAGAACACTGAAGCAGGCAGCAGGTGCAGAACACCAGGGGGAATACAGCATATATTTGACTGTAGTAGCAATATGATAAGATCACCAACACTTTAATTCTGTATTCAAGAGTTAAGCTCTAGGCTATTATAAAACTGTTTTGCATGTCCTCCATCCACAAAACTTAAAAAGAGCAGATTAGCATGCTTCTGGGAAGTAAGGAGCCTCACTTCCACTATGATTAGTTTTCTGTAGGGTTTCACCAGTGCCTGCAGTAGGACACGGTGTCAGGTGGTTCACACACCCCTAAAGCCTGTCAGGGTTAAACACAGCATCCTGTTTTGAAGTCAATCTCATTAGTGCTGCTGAAGGTATTTAAAGTCAGCCACTGCATTCTAGCTCAGGGTTACAGTGATTCCCTGCTGAAACGTGGTAACCACCAGGAGGCTGTGCTTGTTGAACTCTCCATGTGTCCAATGTGCTGGTCAGAGCTGGGTTAGGAACAGATGATCCCTGTGTGAACACAGACACTAAAATGGACCATCATTCAGTTTGTAAGAATAAGCTGTCCAAAAGCAAGCTCTTTAAACCCATCACAGAGCCCTATGGAAGGGCATTCTTTAAAAGAAGGATACGTCTGTAATGAAGCATTCTTACAACAGAGTATTTGAGATGAGGAGGCTGCTAACCTTATGACGTGGTAAGGATGGAGTTCAGTAAAAGTAGACATAATTATTTGGATTATTACACAGAAAGACTGACACACAGTTAAATGAAATTTGCCTGCAAGAGTTCAGCTTGACATAGATGTCATTATATTCCTCAGTGTTCAAGGCTTTCCAAAACATAGGGAAATGAAACAAGGAAATGAAAGGTATTGAGTAATCTAAACATTTTTGGTTTCTAGCCAGTGTACTTGCTAAAATGGGATACATAAACTTCCCAAAGACTACATAATACCAAAATTCTGCACAAACTCCATGGTATGGTTGCCACAACTTTGCTGTTACCAAACCCAAACCCACAATATCATAGTGCAAGCTGCTACTAACTTGCAAATAGTTGACTGACACTAGAAACCAAAAGGAACTCAGATATAAAGTGACCCACTGTACTGCTCCTACTGGCTGCTTTGCTGCACAGGCTGGCACTGCTGGAAGCCATGTCTCCCATCTACAAAGAGGAAATGATGTTTAGAATGAAGTCAGATCAGCAGGGTGAGAACTGGGAGATTCAGCTCAGCTCCTCAAACTCTGAGCACCAGTGCTTGTTACACCATTTTTACATCATGTGCAGTAATTCATAGTGAGGGTTCTCACTTCTCAAATTAGAACTGCTCTGCTGAATTCTGTCATTTTTCAATACTTAACAACAGGCAACACCAGATTTCCATTTATTAAGGCCAGCCTTAAGAGAGCACATACCAATCACCCACTGCAAAATCCACCACCTTGTTCCAAGGAGTCTGTACAAGGCACCTTTCCAAAGCATGCAGCAAACTTACAGTGTTGTTTGCAGCTCTGTTCCTTCATCAAGGATGATGAAATCTGTGTCCTACCTAGCAAGTTAGGGGAGTCACCACTGCCACCACTGAGCCCTACACAACAGCTTTCAATTCTCTGAAGGAACTGACTGGTTAGGAAGAGAGGCTGAAGCATTTCTAGTACTTGTGTGTAAGGAACACAAGAATAGATGAAGTACAATGTCAGTGATGCATCCAATTCCCCATGAGGCCTCCAGCAGTGATGAAGGAAAGAAGCAAGGAAGCCTTCTGGGGGTAACTGTGTGACAATTTCTCCCCAGTACACACACAGAGAGGCCTTTGCCAACTTCTTGCCTTAAAGTACAGTGCCCAACTGCAGGCAGCACTCAGAACAAGAGAAATGGATGTGGTAAAACTCAGGCAGCAATACATTCACTTATGACAAACTTCTAGCTTATTAGTCAATTTATAAACAGCCAATTCTAAACAAGCTTAAAGAAAGAAAACTTCTTAAATATTTACAGTTAGCCTGTAAGTGAGGTGGTGTTTCCTCAGTACAGCTGCCCTCCCCACAAAATTTTTACCTTGAGAAGGCTGAGGTGTTATCTCTGCTGGTTTTACCACGGGCTGGTAGAGCTTCTGCATATTCAAAAAACAAACAAACAAACAAACAAACAAACAAACACTATTAAATACTCCCTTTAATAGATATGTAATATACATATAGCAGTCAGAACAATGGAGATGGTGGTGGAATTATTAAGATTAAGAATATATTAGAGGTACAGTTTATAGATACCTAGTTACTGAAAGTAGTATTCTGGTTAACACAGTTACTGTAAACAGATCTCCAGAATCTGCTTGAGTTTGCAGAATTCTAATTATTAAAGCATGAGAAGTGACATCTCGGCATTTTGGAAGAAGCATTGCCCCCTGCTGCACGACTGAGGAAAAGGAGCTGCTTTAGCTTCTCAGGAGCCACTGACAGAACCAGCATGCTTTCACAGAGCCACAAACTCCAACAAAGGGTACTTTAGGACAAAAAGCTAAGAAAAAGAAAAGTACTTAAACTACTACACTCTAGCCCTGCAGTTATTTACATAGAACTAAGAACACTTTGCTTCACAAACTGTGAGTCCTGTGACCTCATATCAGTTTACTGAGACATGAATTAAACTAATAATTGAATACAACCCACACTTAAGTTATATTAGAGGTAGAACTTGAAGCAGCTAACAGGGAAGAAGGAAACAAAGCAAGGCCAAGGGAACAGAAGTTAGATCATCTGCAAGTTAGTGGTCTCCACTTCAGGAGCTGTCCCTCAACCTTCTTCAAGCAAAAGCAAGTAGGGGAAAGCTAATTATTCCTCGCTGTAGTTTTGCCAGAGAAATTTTTTCACAGTTCACAGAACTTCTTAGCAAGTTTGCAGTAACAGCTCCGAGGAGAACAAACGTGGCTTGCATTGGCCTCAAACTCTACAGAACATATTGACTGAAAACCCACAGGATGATCTCCTGCTTTGGCAATCACAAGGAGATCACCACAATAAATGAGTGGTTCTCTTCAGGTAAATCACATCTTCATGGCTGCTCTTTATGCCTCAGAAAGCATCACATCATTAGCTATGGTCATGAAAGAGCACAAGAAATCCTCAACCAAAACCAAAAAAAACACTGGTACCTTTGCAGAAATAGCTGAGAGATGGGAAAAAAAAAAGGATAAATATTTACAGAGATAAACTAAGCTTTCCATATCGCTTACATGCATTTCTACATGTTCTTACAGGGATAAACTAAACTTTTGCAGACAATTTTAATTAAAATAATCATCTAGTTGTGGTGGTGTAAACTTTGAAGAGGTCAGCAAGAGAAAAAAAGTAGCATGAGAGGAGCAAATAATTAATCCACTGTGAGACTCAGGTGGCAGAAAGATTAAAAAGTCTTGTTAAATCTTGGTGTTATGCAATAGCATATTTTATTTGATTTGATTTTGTTTGCTTATTTTCCATACTTGATAAACTGACAAAACAGAGAGATCACAAAAGGCAATATATGTTAGTAAATATCTCATGTGTAAGACAAAAGTGTACCCATGCACTTTTCCTTACCATACATCATCTCTGCCTGGCTAACCTAGAGAGTTAACATTTATCAATTTTAGTCCTCAGAAATGCAATGGAGGCTCCTACACAACTTTCTAAAAAAATCCCTGCTTTCTTTAGTATAGAACAGCTGAGGTTGGAAAGGACCTCTAAACACCCTCCTGAAAGTTGGGCCAACTAGGGCAGGTTGCTCAGAGCCTCATCCAGCCAGCTTTGAGTATCTCCATGAATCTCTTCAAGGATGAACACTCCATAGTTTCACTGGGCAACTTGGGCCAGTGTTTGACTGAGCCTCAGCCTCTTGTTTTTTGCCAAAGGAATCCTGATTAAACAGGAGGTAAGCAAAAGGGAGGCCTAACACAACTTGAGGGAAGAAATCCAGCAGCTGAGGACACGACTGGCTTGTTTAAAGCCAGTAATTACACTGTGTGTCAAAAATCCCACAGAATTTACTGTAGTGATTCCTTAATCCACACTGTCTTTTCCCCCATGCTTTACTGAAAGTTGTTACTCCATGTAGCTCCAAAGAAGTGCTCAGGAAGCCAGTGACACTTTGTTAAATCATACACTGTGGGTGATACTATCTATCTGTATGTAGTGTAACATCTAGTACCTCACCCTTGGGCAAAGACTCGAGGAAGATAAATAGGTGCCTACTGACTTGTAAATCCTGAGTCACCAGGCTGAAGCAATCTGCTCCACAGACCCAATTCAGACACAGTCACAACCCTTTGTAGTTACTTAGTAAACTTACTAAGTTTAACCCTTAGTCATTGAAGAACCAGTTAATGAGAAAAAGCAATTTCATTTTATGACAATGAATCAAAACCAACCATGGGAAGGAGCTTAGAGGTCAACATTGGATGACTGATTTCTTAATGCAAACGTTTTCTGAAAGTCTTAGGTTACTCACCAACATCTCTTGCTCTGCTTTCATGGTTTGGATGGCATGCACCAGGATCTTTTTAGGCCACTGTTTACGCTTAGTTGCTGTCTCTACTATTAATTCATCAAACTGATCCTCCAGAATTTTAATATTGGAATCTGAAAGTGACAAATACACATAGTTACTGTGGAATTCTCAGATTTTTTTTTTTTTTGAAACAATCTTATCAAGAAAAAGAAGCTTTAGATCTCAAATTTTAAAAAAACCATGCATGATTATCAACATGGAGATAAATTTATGTCTTGAATCCCCTTGCTAAGGCAGTATAGAGACTGGAGCATAACCTGGTGTTGGCCAGTTATTTTGAAGTAAACTATCTGGGGAGACAGAGAACCATCCAGGGAAAAAAAAATAAAAAATGTATTTCTCTATGAACTCTGAATCAGTGAAGAAAGTCTTATGACTTTAAAAGATAGCAATGGCTATCTTTTAAAGAGAAAAATGCTTTATCTGTGTGATTTACAAGCGTTAAACAAACTCCAACTATACAAACAGTAACTGGAAGCCTAAATGATTTTATATCACACAGTGCACAAATACGCAGTTTCACATTTAAAGTCACTGTTCCTATTAATGTGTTGAGTATAACTTGCAAGCCATGCAATGCTTTCAATCTAGTGGTAAAAATGGATTTTGAGCACCCTCTCTGGGTCACTCCACGCAGCATCAAGTGATTGCAAAACTCAGAAAGGAAAAGTCAAGGTTTTAAGAGTTTGTGGGTTTGTTTTGGTTGTTTGTTTTACAATCACCATGAAAGCATTTAAATATAAACAGGAAAGACTTAAGCCACTGGTCAACATAAACATGGAAGGCACAAAATGCCAGATCTGTTGGTGACTCAAACTGGATCAGAGACAGGCACATGAGTAAATCTACATCAAATTAAAAAGCACAATATAGTCCTTACACCTGCTTTATAGCAGCTGTGGGCAGATGACAGTGTCTCAGCTTTGCATTTTGCATCATGACATCAGTGCATTTTTGCATTTTGCATTTTTAACCTTGTAGTCAAAGTAACTGGAGTTTTATCATTCTAGAACTACAACTGCAGACACTTCACAGAATCAGAGAACAGTCTGGGTTGGAAGGGTAGATCACCTTTAAAGGTGATCTAGTCCAATCCCCCTGCAATGGGAAGGTACATCTTCAACTAGATCACATTGCTCAGAGCCCACACTTGCTCAGAGCTCCCTAACCAAAAAACTGTCCAATGTTTTTGTTCAACAGCTCCATAGCGAGCTCAATGTATCTGTATTTTCAGCTCTACCTGCAAAAAGCATCAAGCTGCAGGTAAAGAACACCTAATGCCAACACAGGAGAGTGAATGAACCTCACTGAAATTTTCTTTGGACACCAGACTACCAGGAATCTCCACTACTTTTATTCAAAAGACAGTAATTATGTAATACAAACAATATATTTATATAACAATTATTTTCAACACTTAATGTGTATATTAAATAGCAACAACCAAGTATCGCCTAGGGCCTTTTGATGGCTCTTGGTCACGGCCCAACACTCAGGCGGGAAGGGCCCCCAGAGCCTCCTGCTCACAGCAGGGTCAACGCCCATAATTCAAAAACAGACTGCTCAGAACGCTTCTGGCCAGATGGTTTTTGGAAGCCTCCAGTGCTGGACACAAGCCTTTTCCAATGCCCTGTTATCCTAAGAATGAGTGTTTACTTCCTTACATCAAGTCAGAACCTCCCCTTCCAATCGGCCCCCCTTTACCTCCGGATAACACCAAACCAAACCCAACCCAACCCAACCCAACCAAACCAAACCCACCCATCCCGCAGGAAGAGATGGAACCCGCCGCCTACCGCTCTGCAGCCGGGACTCATCCGAGGCCTCCTCCCAGGGCTGCCCGTTGATGGTGACGTTCTCCCGCACCGCTGTCTCGAAGTTCTGCAAGGCACGGGACAGGCTGAGCATCCATCCATCCATCCATCCATCCATCCATGGATCCATCCCTCCCTCCCGCAGGCAGAGCCCGTCCCCCTCACCGCCCTGCCCGGAGGCACAGCCGCGCCCTCAGCCCGGGCCCTGATCCGGCACAGCCGTTCCCGCTCCCCGCTCACCCAGAGCGCCTCTGCCTCCGCCGCGGCCCCGCCGGGCTGTCCCTGCGCCAGGGCCCGCAGGAAGGGCGCGCACAGCTCCAGCACGGCGCTCAGCCCGCGCCGGGAGCAGCAGCGCACCCGCGGGTCCCGCCGCGCCGCGCCCGCCGGCCCCGGCTCTGGTCCCGGCTGTGGTCCCGGCTCTGGTTCTGGCCCCGGCCCCGGCCCCGGCGTTGCCGCCATTTCCCGCCCGGGCCGCGGGGAAAATGCCGGCCCGGAAGCGGAACCCGCGGGCGCGCGGTGCCTTCCCGCCGGGCGCGGCATGGCGGGGCCCGTGGACTGTCACTGCCACCTGGCCGCGCCCTGCTTCCAGCAGGTGAGGGGAGGCCCCGCGGGCAGGGGGAGCCCCGGGCGCGGCCCCCCGGCTGAGGCGGTGCGTGTCTCTTGCAGGACGTGGCGGCCGTGGTGCGGGCGGCGGAGCAGGTGAGGGGGGCCGGCCTGCCCTCAGGGGACCCTCTCCCCGCGTCCCCGCCGGGCTCAGCGGGCCGGGGGTCTCTGTGTGCCGCAGGCGGCCGTGTCGGCGCTGGTGGTGGTGTCGGAACGGGCGGACGAGTTCCGGAGCGTCGTGGAGCTGTGTGAGAGGTGCGAGGCCGGCGGGGAGCCCGGAGCCCGCCCGTGTCAACCCATGCCTTGGGGAGTGACGGGGGTGCGCTGCCCTCGTCGGCCAGGCCGCCCTTCTTGTGTTTAACCTGGGCTCTCTGGGCTCTTGGCCTTAAACTCAGGTTCTCTGTGGTCTTTCACACTCTGGCTATCTATTCCTATCCCTATTCTCGCTATCAAACCCTAGATTCCCAGGGTTTGTCCTGCCATGCCTGGGAGTTCACCCCGTTCAAGAGGTTTCTCCAGAGGAGCAGCGCAGCGTTACTTTGAAGGTAAAACACGGACTCTAAAACACTGCCAGGACTTTTCAGGACAGACGACAGGATGCTTCGGTCTGCCTGATTTACCTTCGGGTCTGCCCAGTGGTTTTTCTGCGCTCTGTAGTGCAGGAGACCCAGCGGACCAAATCCCGGGCTCTCTCAGCACATCCATTTGTCCCTGTCAGCCCTTAATGCAGCATTGCTCACTGGAGTCATCTGCCCAGATTACTGCACTGAAACGGTTTTAAAAATCCCAGGTGTGCTCTGCTTACAGCAAACAGTGTGTGCAGATGTTCCTTTGTTAACATGGGAACTGGAAGGCAACTGTTTGTGACCTTATCCGAAAAATCTCAGGGAGCTGTCTGCAGCTGTTTAATGTTACCAAGCTATTTATGGGCCTTGTTTTGATTACCTCTGCTGCTACTGTGAAAAGTTAGCTTAGGAGTATTTAAAATAAAGTTTATATATATATAGAGAGAGAGAGATAGATTTAGATATATAATGTAATGTGTAATGACATAGTTATTATGTAAAGAAGATAAATCCTTCAGGTTTCTAAAATCTGACTGTACAGCTCACAGTAATGGCAGGTTCTAAAGCACAGAATTCCAGAAGAGTGAGGGAAATGCTAATTTAATCATAAAGCTGGGTTCATAACCCTTTCCTCTTGTGAGGGCAGTGAGAGTTGCATCTTTTATTCTTGCAGGATCTGGATGCTGCGCTGCCTCTTATAGAACTTTACAAAGACAGATTGGTGGGCATTGGAGAAGTGAGTGGAATTCCATAACTTGTTTAAATCTCTCCAGCAGCAGCTGTCACTGGAATTACAAAAAAATGAGTCAATGCTTGTTTTTCTGTATGTGGTAAGAGTTGCTATCAGCCTGAACAAGCACTAAATCTGATTGGTAGTTCTCTTAATGTGCTTTCCTTTATAGATTTGCTTGATTTCTTCTTGTCCTTCGTTATTGCTAGAAAATAGATGGAATTTATGCTGCTGGAGTCGTTGGAAGATTACATACTTATGCTCTCTTGTGTTATACCCAAAGGCAGATCCTTCCTGCCTTCTTCTCTGACAAAGTTAGGCTAAGCTGTGATTTCAGTACACCACACTGACTTGTACAGTTCTGGTTTTTAATCCTTCATCTGTCTGTATCCATCTGCTGTCTCCTGTCTTACATTTGTTTATAAATGACTTGAGGCTTTAGGATGGAGTCTGCCTCTATTTGTGTGTTAGTACCAGAGGGATTTACATCTGGTTCTGCACTGGCTACAGAAAAAGCAGGTTTTGGCAGAGCTTTGTAGCTAAATTTGCCATGTTATACTGTATATGAAGGGCTTCTCTTCTTCTAACTGTGAATGGGAGTGCTTTAAACTTTAAATTTTGCCTGAACATGTTTAGATCAAAAAAGTATAGAATTAGTAGGTCATTTTTTCTAGAAATGGGACTAAAGCTGTGGGTTCAGGTCAGAAATTTTACTTATCCTGGAGATCCATATTTGAGACTTAATCTGACATAATATTCAATAGAATATAAACCCCCAGTTTACAGTTACAGACTAAAATGTTAAATACCCTTGTCAGTAGCTGTCTGCCCACAAATGCTTTCATAGTTGAAAAGCTCATTGTTGAGAATGCATTCTTTTTTGAGTTAAGCTGCAGCTGAGCTCATTTTAATTGCAGTCTCTAATATACATATTTTGAAATGCTTTGCAGTTTTGAAGCCTGTTATGCCTTTGTATGTCTAATTATGGTTTTCTTAAGCGTTAGGTCTGTAAAACTTTTTCCCTTCTCTTGTACTGTAGGTTGGACTAGATTTCACTCCCAGATTTGCCAGCACTGATGAACAGAAGGAAGGACAAAGACAGGTTTTGATCAAGCAGATTGAGCTGGCAAGAAGACTGGATTTGCCACTGTAGGTTTTGATTATACCAGAGGGAGAATTTGCCCGGTCTCAGTAACATGTTGAAATACTTCCCAGGATTTATGGTTATTAAGTGCCCACAGGACTTTTTTTAGATGGATTAAACTGCCATAAGTGTCCTGTCAGTCTCCAGTTTGAAGTTTAGTTATAGAATTTTTCTTATATTTACACTTCTGTACAGACATCTTATGTGCCCTGTCCAATGCCATGTTGTTCTTATATCTCCACTGTAGCTGAAAGGATTAATATATACATCCCTGGGTTTTTTTCTTGATAAAGGTTGTAATACAGATGAATTATTTTCACCCCAAGATACTGTTAGTTTGCTTGTGTTTGCCATAAAAAGGTATTTGGCTAAATTTCCTAATGCTGGGCCTCTCCTTGCTGTGCAGGAATGTTCATTCCCGCTCAGCTGGAAGACCAACCATTAATCTCTTGAAGGAACAAGGTAGGTTTTTTATGCATTTCCTTTGCCATGGCTTTGCCAACAGGGTTTCTCCAGTCATGCCATGTCCTCACATCAGTTTCTGTGTGTTTAACTCAGGAGCACTAGTGCAGAGTTTCTGTGTTAATTCTGTGTGGGAGCAAGGTCCTGTTGGAAGCTGACATGGCAGCCCTGCTGTAACCCTGCTGATGTGATTTGATTTGTTTCTCCAAGGTGCTACCAGGGTGTTGCTCCATGCCTTTGATGGGAAGCCTTCTGTAGCCATGGAAGGGGTGAAAGCTGGATACTACTTCTCCATTCCTCCTTCCATTGTAAGGAGTGAACAGGTAATGTTTTGACCTGATTCCGGCTGGGGTCTGCTCCTTCTCCGTGCATTACACATTTTTACTTTGGCTGAATTTCTGCCTGGGGCTTTTGCCTTAGCTGGGCTTCAGAGGGGGAGTTCTGGCTAAAACAGCTCAGCTGTTCCTGAGAAGCAAGGGAGGGGTTCTCATTTTGTTGTGGTTTCCGGTGAACTTTCTTCAGAAGATTCTGTCACTGTTCTGTTTTACAGTAGGGACATGACACATAGAGAAGGAGTAGTTTCAACGTAGGACTGCTTTCTGTGATAAGCTCAGGAAATATGAGAGAGGAAAAGGTTTGATTTAAGTGGAGGGAGCCTGAGGGGTGGATATAAAGGGTGATGAGGTTAGGTATTTAGGAGGAAGGAAAGCATACTGGGGTTGAGAAGTAAAGCAGAGAGGAGGAAAAGACAGACAAATATTATATGCACAGAAAACAGCAAATTAGAATTGCACTGGCAGCTCTATAACTGGAAGAAAACTGCATTATTTAATAAATAACAATGAATTCAGTGTTGAGATAGTAGTGCTTTGGATATTTAGAAAACAGGAGACCCTAATTTGAAGGAATATCTTGAGCAGCTCCCAGTGTTCTTGCTTCCATTCAGAAATTGTTGATAAAGTGTAAACAGTGGCACCAAAGTCTTTTGATGTTGCCTTTAGAAGTAGGGAATATCCTCCCTTCATGATTTTTTCCCCACAGGTTTAAGTGCATAAAGCATTTAATGGCTGTCTTATTTTCTTCAAGAAGCAGAAGCTTGTGAAACAGCTGCCTCTGGAAAATATGTGCTTGGAAACTGATTCTCCTGCTCTGGGGCCTGAAAAACAGGTAAATGATGGGAAGGAGGGAGGGACTTCTGTGTAATTGTATCCAAACCCACACCTTGTGGAGGTCAGTTACTGGCACAGGATAGTGAAGTAGTCTTAAACGTGGGTACAAGAGAGGAAAGGGACTACCAAAGGAACTTAATCCAGGAGGAATGGATACACGTCATTTTTCTGCCTCACATGCCACAACGTGACTGAAGCTGTGTCAGAAAGCACTGAATCTGAAACACTTGTGATCTCTAGGGGTCTGTAATTTGGTTGCTTTGTTTGTTTTTCAGGTGAGAAATGAACCCAAAAATATTTATGTTGCTGCTGAGTACATTGCCAAAATTAAAGGAATTCCAGTTGGAGAAGTTATAGAAGTGACTACACAGAATGCACTAAAAGTATTCCCCAAACTTCAGCACTTTGTTCAGGTATAGATTCAGAAACTGAAATTTTCAGATAGTGTTACTTGTGGTGTAATTAATAAAACCAACGTACATCTTGTGTTAAGGTGGAGTTTTGCAGTTGGAAATTCAAGAAGCAAAGAGTGTTATGCAGTTGGATAGGATGAAAACAGGGAATTTCTCAAAGGCCTTTGGTGTGCACTGTAGTAATCTCTTGAATGTGATAAAGACACATTGTTCCTTTGCATCTCTCATGTCCCTGAACAAATAATTTGTAAAGAAGAACACCAAAATTGTCATTTCAGTTTCTCAGAGTGCTTGCCAGCTGCTCCTAGTCTGGGTGATGGCTACTGTACAGTGCTTGAGGCCCCCTTCAGTCTCTTTATTTCTGCTGACTGAAAGTCACAAATTGTGGACCCAGACATGATAAGAAAGCTCCTGTTACAACTGGCAGACTACGCAGATATTTTACTACAGTTTTGTGATGTTTTGGAGGTGGTCTTTTGGATTCAGCTATGTTGTCCAGTGTCCTAAAACTGAATCTGGTCCTCCCTCACAGCACCTGTGTGGATGTGGGCCTGTGAAATACTGATCAAAACTTTATTGATTATAAACCAGCAATTGAAGGAGGTGGGTTTTACATGGTACCCAACTAAGTGGAGGGTTTCTCTCACTGTGAGGAGTTTTACCAGGTCAATGAAGAAAATACACAGGTATTAACTTAATTCATGACCACCTCAGGGGGGCAAGGGGCCAAAGCTTGCAATGTAAGTGATGCCCCATCCTAAAGTTTTGTTTTCCTCCACGTTGTCTTCCTCAGTTTCTTAAAACCACATTATCTGGAAGTTTTTTTGCTGTCTTTATCAGAACTGCTCTGTTCTGCCTTTTGACTAAAGGTAGCTTATTAAGTTTTCAGCCTGCAGCAAACAACCAAACTGGTATAATTTGTCTTTATTGCAACCTGTATTTAGAGCAGCAAAGACCTGGATCTTTGCTGAGTGTTTGATCCAGAGGAGTTAAAGCCATTCCTTACCCTGGATCTACAGGCACTGTTTCCACTAAATGGGACGAAGGACAGAGTTTGCCTCCAGGTGGTGCTAGGGAACAGGTGTGTAATAGTCAGAATATTAGTGTGATTCACTTAATGATTAATAATCATGTCATTGGAGATGCTAAACATGTAGATAGATACCAGGCAGCCTTACATGTGCTTCCTGCTGCCTGTGTGTTGGGAAGTCTTCCAGTACTGCTTGGAAATGCAGTTATTTGAGGAGATGCTCTGGGTAAGAAATCAGGCAGCATCCAAATATTTGCAAAGTTTTGACCTAATTATTTTTCTCAGTGGAATCCTTGGATTGGATGAAAACACTGGTTTTGCAAAAGGAGAATATTAAGTCTCCTCAAAATCCCTGTCTCTGCAGGGGGGTGGCATTGCTCTGGTTCAGCCTTAGCCTTGCAGTAGGATGATTCCTGAGTGTTTGAATCACTTTTGCTGTGGTGGAAACCTTCGACACTCTCCTATCCTGCAGCTCCTGTGTGGGCAGGGCACTGCTGAGGGTGGGCAGCCCCCCAGGGCCATGGGACAGCCCTGGGCCCTGCAGCAGCAGGCCTGGAGCTGCTTTTGGTGGTGCAGGAGTGTGGTTGAGGCTGGTGAAGGAGGCAGGGAGTAGCTTCCCACTGGGCTAGGGAGAGCTGGCATTGCACAGCCCTGGGCAGGGCGAGTCTGGCAGGAGCCCATGGCCAAACAAACCGGCTTTGTCCTCTCAGACCTGTGGCGCCGAGCTCAGGCATGGAGTAGGTGACCTGGAGCTCCAGAAGAGGAAAATGCACTGTCACTCCCACACTACCTTGGCATCCCTGACACATAACAAGGGTCAGAAGCAGCACCCTTTTCCTAGTGCTACTGCTTTGGCTGTGCAAGCTGTGCTCCAGTCCCTGCAGTCAGTGCTGGGGGTGGGCAGCAGGCACTGGAAATGAAGTGGTTGCTCTGTACAGGAGACTCTTTAAGGTGCTCACTCAGGACTGGTGGTACTGCTGTGCAGTGGGGGGAAGTGTGGTTTCTGAGCTGGAGAACATCACTGCTCCTCAGCAATCATTCTGTAACTTTACCTCAAAAGGGGAATTTAACAGAAAGTTTGGGTTTCTGCCTGCATTCCCAAGCTAAGACCTGGCCTGGAGAGGCTGGAGAAGGCAGGATGGCTTTGGGGGAGCTGTGTGGCTGCACTCTGTGAAGCCCTCCATCCCCACAAAGGCTGGCTTTATGGCTTTAGCAACATCAGTGTCTGTGCTGAACCCTCTTGCAAGCCTCTCAGGGTGTTTGGATAAACCATGCCTTCCCCCAGGTAACACAGGAGACTGAAGTGGCCAAGGATGCATTGGAGGAAGGACACAGTGCAAATTTAGTTTTTGGGAAAGTCAGTGGCCACCCAAGTTTTCTTTTCAGCCGTGCCTCAGTTTTGGAGGTCACACACAGCCCAGGTGACCTCCATCTCAGAGAGAGGAATGGCACAGATTGTCTGCAGCAGTGTGGAAAGTGGTAGGTCTCAATCCCCATCATACCTTCAGCCATCAGCTTTCCTTGGGATGCTACAAACAGCAGATCTGGTTGCACTTCGCAGGACTCTCCATGTCATTTTACCTTGCAGGATGTACATGGAGTGAAAAAAACATAACAGGGCTCTATCTGTGCTCACTGAATTAGTCTTCGGAGGGCTGCAGCTGGACCACTCTCCCAGGGCCTTTCTTCTGAAATTTGTTTTTAGCCATGGATTAACTGGGCCTGAATCTCCTGAACTCTGGGGCAAAGTGCTCTGCATTTTACCAGAATTTGACATGGGGAAAAGTGAGGAGATGGTGATGAGGCCAAGTGGATGAAATGCTGCTTCTTCCTGCTGTTTATCATGATAAGAGTCTAGACAAATTGACTAAAGACTTTTACTGGAGATGCTTCCAACAGACTCCTATGCAATGCATAGATAGGCTCTTAAGAGGCAAAAGCAAATAAATAAATGCCTGGAAATGCAACTTTCATCACTTAGAAAGTTCTGCTTTTGTTTGTTTTTTCATTAATACAGGCTGGGGTTCAATCCTCTGTTCCCATTACAGAGCAGGAAAGTGAATTTGAGAAAGTCACTGCCTTAGCATAAAGCTTTATTGTTCTCCTCTTTGCTTTCTATATGCAGTACAAAGATACTGCTGAGATCAAAGAAAGGATATGAATTGCCATGGCACCCAGTTGTCTCAACATTTTCCTCTTCAGCAGGTGGTTATCCATCTGTTCATTTCCCCTGCTGGGGTTGGCTTTTCTATCAGTGTGAATCTCTTGGGGCAAGGGCATAAAAACCCTGAGTGCACTGGGTGGTGGCCCCACCATGCAGTGAGTGCCAAGTGCCTCCTCCAGGAGCTGGTGGATTTTTATGCCCCTTTGAGCTACTGTGAATGACAAAATAGTGAGAAACCCTAGTGAGGATCATGGTCCTGATGAACCCTGGGGCAGGAGCTGATACCCGTCTCCCCAAATGTTTGGTGCTGTGCTCATAGAGATGCTGCTTGGTGCAAGCACAGGAGATCAATACCACTACCCTGCTCAGGTCTGCTGATGAAAACAGGGCTGTGGTTCCAGAGGAGGAAGCAGAAGTGATGAAGCACTGGAGCACCTACCTCTAAGGCATGGCACGGAAGGCAAGGAGTCTGCAGGAGCATATCTGATGTACTACCAAAGTGGAAGAATAAAAATATATGTAATTTTGTCTGCAGTGTCTGGGTGAGGTAATACACTTTGTACCCTGCCTCCAAGGGCAGGGGAGGTGGCTGTGTGGTGTCTGAGGGCAGGGATCCAGATGAGATCTAGAGCACCGGCTGTGTTAAGGCTGAACAACCCTTCAGCTGCCCGGTACAAGGGCCAGTAGAGCTGCCTGAACGACCACGATGCAGCAGCAACATGTGGGGAAGCAAGGCCACATCCCCCTGCTTTGGAAGTGCAGTGGATGAGACATGGAGAAGTGACAGCATGGGCAATGTGATTGAGCCCCTGCTGCCCCAGATATCACTGGACAGACGGGCTGGGTGAGCACACAGACTGTGCCTGGGCTGGCTGTTAAACTCTGCCTGCAGTGCAGGGAGAGCTGTTTGTGCTCCCCACCCTGCTCAGTCCCTCTCCACCGAGCCGGTCATGCCGAGGAGCAGCAGAGCCCTCCCCGTGGCCACGTCCTCTCCATCTGCTGCCAGGTCCCTGTGGCTGCCTGCACTCTCTGCACCTGGGCCGCCCTGGCTGCCAGGGAATAGCAGCTGATGTGTCCCTGCCTCCTCAGCCCCCTAAAGGTATCCAGACTCCATCACTGTGTGTGCTGGGGTTCATCCCACCGGGAGCAGAGCAGATGGGCAGCGCAGCACCACAGTCCAGGTGAGGTGCTCACGTGTATTTGGTATTTCTGTCACAGTGGCCACTGGGTTTAATTTGTTTAATGCTCCCATGTGGACTTTGCATCTGCTCTTTTGGCTGTGCCAGGGCTGTGTGCTTTGTCACCCAAGAGTTCAAATGGGTGCTGGTTTCCTTGTTGGTGCCCGATCACACCCTAAAGTACATGATGCAACGCATGATTGAAGTTGTTTCACAAGCAGCACGGCCAATAATGCTCTTTTGCCCCAAGGACTTATGATCTCCTCACCACAGCAATCCCAATCTCTTACCCATGTCTTATGATGCTCACATTACAGCCCAGCAATCCCAGTGCTGCATTTCCAGCTGTGTCTCCTTGATCTCTGTCATGGTACCACCAGTTCCTCCATGTACCTTGTGAATTCTGCCCATCACAGTACCTTGGCTTTCTTCTGTGTCCCTGTGACCTCCCTGTAATTCCCCATCTCTCTTCAATGGTGCCTCCCCGAGCCTGTTGGATTTTCATTTAGGCAAAATTAGTCTGGGTAGATATCGTTTGGATAGCTGCTGGCTATCAGACTCAGTAGCTGGGTGTGTGAATCCTCTTGGTGGCCTTGAGAGGGAATGGAGACAGTGTCATCTACCTGTCCACAAACTCCCACAAAACCTTCTAGGGACTTTGTACCTCCAAGATGTTTGTCATTTTGCCAAATTTTGTTGACCATTGTCAAAACCTCTGAGTTGTGGATATGGACTAAGGGTCAGCATGATCATGTTAAGTGAATTCCATAGAAATGTGTGTACATGGGATGCTGCAACCCCAGGGTGGAATTAGACCTGTTGCTTGGAGCCTCTTAAGTGTGCTCAGCCTATGAGCACTGGTGAACCTGTGAAATGGACCTGGGGTTATCTAGCAGGAAGGTCTGTCTTTGTGAAGTGCACTGCCTGGAGTGGGCAGCTTTGAAGTGCTGATTGGCATTGGCTTTACTGTTATAAACATATAGAGAGAGCATTTTTGTGCTCAGATCATTTCTGGACACACAACAAAGGGTGAGGAAGCAAACAAATGGAGCGCTGTGGGAACAAGTTAAATGGAGCACTATGTGGGGAGTTCCAATCACAACATCGCCAGATAACTTCCCATTTCTCTAGGGGCCATTATTCCTGGCTGGAAAAGTCAGGGTGGAAACTCAGCTCTGTAATACACAGGACCTCTGTGCTGAGTTGAAGCAATGGTGAGTGCACGTGCAGTGGGCTAATGTGGTGTATAATGTGCACAAGCAGATGTCAGCACTGTCCAAAATAATCCCTCCTGTGCTCTTGGTGAGTGCAGCACATCCATTGACCATCAACGTGTGTGACATTTATCCAAAGATGGCATTTCTTGACCAGCACACATGGGCTGCTGTTGTTGTTCCAAAATAGTTTCTTTCACTTTCTTTCACCCGGTGTGCAAGAGGCCAATCCACAAACAGAGTCGAGGTATTTGATTTATTTACAGTTCTGTGCAGAAAGCAAATCCAAAACACAGCCCTGTACCAGCCACTTTGAGGGAAGTTAACCCCAGCCCAAACCAGCACAACAGCCCAAAGTAATGAAGGGCCTGGCTGAAAAGGCACTGATTTGTGGGACTGGTCTGGAAGGGAGGTTCAACAAGACCTGTTCCCTGGCATTGACAACTGCTTTTCCTCTGAAAAGGACACTGCTCAGGACCAGGCTGCCAGAGACCTATTAAAAGGTTTCTCAGAAGTTCCTCAACACTTAAAAGATGAGGCTCAGTTCAGCCAAATGATGAAGAATGGGGCCTTTCTTTGCTCACTAGCAGTTACCTGGAGTAACATCCCTCCAACCCCCTTTGAATCTATCTTTTAATTCAGTTCTCTAAGGGCTGAGTAATTAGGTTATTTAGAAGCTGTCAGCACTGCAGAAGACTGGTAGCCTCTGTCCTGGACAGTCATTTTCATGTTCTGCTTTTCAAGTAGTACAATAACACACTTCTGTATTGTGGCTTTGTTTGCCATGGCTCAGCTCATTTATTACAGGCCATGGAATCTGTCCTCCCCTTCAAGAAACACAAAGGTAAAGCTGGTGGCCATTGATGAGGTAATCTGCTCTGATTTCTGCAGAACCAGAGGGTGCTTGATTTGGCCAAGTGGAAACTGTCTGAAGCTAACTCATTGTAACCTCTGACTCCTTACATTCCTCTGCATGGATAGATATGAAATGAGTTGAGATTAAACCCCAAAACTTTGTTTTCTTGGCTAAACATCCATGCAGGAGTAAAATGAAAATTGCAACATCCCACAAGGGAGCCATATTGATAGACGTCTGGAATGCTGGCTTCCTGCAATGAAGACATTGCAGGGAAGCTACCGAAGTTACTTTAATCTGTGCCGGGTGTGTTTTTGCAGCTGTTATCACATATTCTTGATTTTTATTATTCATACGTTACTATATTTCAAGGTTTATTTTCTTTTGAAGGGTGCTGCTCTGTTTCTTCATTGATAAAAGCTTCTGCTACTCTCCTTGGAAAATGAAGCTAGCAAAGGCATTAGATCCCCCCATTTGGAAGTTCCTCACATTTCATGAAGTTTTAGATGACTTTTTGTGTGGATTGAGCTGGACTTCACTCCATGGATTGGACTTGCCTGTAGAAGTCAGAAACTTCGTCACAGAGTGTCTCCTTCATAGGTGGGACTTTAACTAGGCTCAACACCTGTTTCCTGCATCACAGCTCCACAGGCACCCCCTACAGAACTTTAGTGATTGTTTTGATGTTTATCTAAATGTTCAGTGGTTCAAGATAAAAAGATAACCACACTTGTGAACACTTACATCCAGGAGCATGGTGTCTTTGCCAAAAGCAAACTAGAAAACTGTTCCTTTCCAGCTGTGCCTCTGATGAGGATGTGGGAGACTTCCTAGCCTTTTCCTCAAGATTCTCTCAAAGGAGACTTCTTTTTGTGGTTTTCATCTCAGAGGCTCAGGGGTGCTAGTTAGTACAGAGCTAGTAACATAAGAAATCCCAAAATACACCTGAGATTTAGTGAAACAAAGACCAAGGAAAGCACTGTAACTGTGGGGGACGAGTGGTCAAGGTAGTGGATCAAAACAGTCACTGCCACAGCATTACCCAGTACGGTGGGATTTTTATTTTTTTTTTGAATTATGGAAGAAAGTATTTTTCTCTCTGTGGACTATTTAAAACAGATATGTATATGCCAAATTTTACCTATCTAATGCGGAAGAATACATCCTTTCCACTCATTAAAAAACAATATCTTAAAATAAAACATGACAGAAGAAAATAGGAGAGAAAAAATTGCCATGGACCTGAAAGAGAGGCAGCTGAGAAATTGCAGCAAATTTTTTTTCCTGTATTTGCAAGTCCCATCGTGGACCAGGAAGGTGCTAAGTGAAAAATGTGCCCATTACCAGTAAGTTAATTTGGTGGTCCTTGCCTACCTACCAATGGGCTGAGGGAATCTCAGCAGCCATTTGATATGGAGGGCAGGGTTAACAAATCCAAGCTCTGCATTTTTCAGTGGCTCTAGTACTGCTCAAAATCCTGGAGTGCTCTCACCCTGCTGTAGGAAAATTTGATACACAGGGTTTGGGTTGCTCAATTCTTCAGCCTGATCCCAGCTCCCTGGCTTTCATAGGTACACTGTGAATGTTCAAGACATGCTGCTCCATAGCTTTGCTGGGACACACTCTGTCATCCTAGGAAAGGTACATGCTGATTATTATTTTTCTTTTCCTCCTGCCATTATAAGGCTTGATCAGGTTAGTCCTTGCAGAACTCCTGGAAGTCGTTTCAGCAGGGTTATAATTGGATTGCATGAGCCTTGGGTTTTGCTCTCTCTTACAACTATCATTTTCAAGTAACTGAATCAGTGTAGAAGGAAAAGTAATACTAGCAGGGATGAAGATTTGGCTGTGACTGCCACAAAACACATCAATGCCCATGTTTCCCTTTGGAGTGATAATGAGACACTGGGATTTTTTTTGGTTTTGGAAAAAAAAAAAAAAAAAAAAAAAAAAAAAAAAAAAAAAAAAAAAAGAGAAGTCGCCTAGCAGTTTGAAGCTAAGTCTCCTATAGGCTGTTGTTTTGAAACAAAACTGTCCATTTTGAAACTAGAGGTGCATTTATTTTTCAGTATTTCCCAGATAAAAACAAACATTTCCACGCTTCTTAAGGGAAAGCTCAATATGACATCCTCAGTGAAATGGTTTGGTGTTTGTTAATAAAAGAAATTTTCCCAAGCATCTAGATATCTTCAGTTCCTCCAAAAATGCAACCTCCCCCAAGCCAACCCCTTGCCAGGGAGCAGTGGGAGCTCCACCTTCACCACCGTGTATCATCCCAGCATGACCCAGCTCTGCTCTTGCCCCAGGCTCTGGCTGCTCTATCACCTCCCCCTGGCCTGAGGAAGGGGAACAAGACCTTTTGCTTCCAGCACTGACACTTATCCTGGAAATAGCCGAGCTGACAGGAGAGTCACCAAGGCTGCCAAATTTGCCTGGGTAAAGGGAGGCAATCTGAGCTCTCCCCACTCCTTCACTTAGGCTGAGAGGAAGGATGCAGGAATGTTTTTGAAGCTGCCAGCCAGCTCGTGGCTGTGATGGTCTTTCACCAGCGTGTGAAACTGCCCTGTGTCTTTCAGCAGCTGTGTGAGTCTGCCTTCTGGCATCCAACATCACCTTTGTCCTGTGCATAGCTCCCGGCGTTGTTGTACAGCCAGCAGAGAGGAGAGAGCACTCAAAGCACAGTTATTCCCAGGACACAAGTTATTTCCACTTCATTCCCCGCCTAAAGTTTCTAAAAGCTATGAACTATTGGTACTGTCTGAGGTCATAAGGGACACAAATACTCTGTTCACCCTGTGTTTGCAGTTCATTGGAAATGTAGGATTATCTCCAAAGGCTTAAACAGTCTGAATGCCATTCTGGCAGAGCTGGGATGTATTTTGCATGTTGCTGTGTGGATTGCTGTACTGAGACTTGTTCTCATGGACCATCCTATCATGTCTCTTTTCCCAATTGCACTGGTGCAGATAAGAATAAATGGCCTCAAGTTGCAATATATTGGATATTAAGAAAACTTAATATTGGATATTAAGAAATAAGATATTAAGAAAAACTTAGCTGAAAGGGTTTTTGTGTGTTGGAAAAGGCAGCTCAGAGAAGTGCTGGAGTCACCATTGCTGGAGGTATTTAAAAGACATGTAGATGTGGCACTAGGGGACATGGTTTAGTATTGGACTTGTCAGTGCTGGATTAACAGTTGGACTTGATGATCTTAAAGGTCTTTTCCAAAATGAATTCTGTAATCCTATATTTAAGAGCCACAGGGTACTCACAAGGTAGAGAAACGATTTCCAGGTTGACACCACAGCTGTTGGACTGATACCATGTAACTGCTGCTCCAGGGAAACACTGATGAATATATTTGTGGACACCAAATCAGGGATGTCAAGTGCTGGGTGACTGCTGGAGGTGCCAAGTGCCGTCCATCCCCTGTGGTGCCACCAGGAGCTGGGTGTGGTGCTGAGCTGGTCAGTGTCAGGCTGAAGGTGGGAGCAGAAGGCCAGGCTTCTCCTGCTCTCTAAACATCTGGATGAACTAGATGTTGTCACTCACATGCAAAAAGCTCTACACTGTCTGGGGTTGTCCCAGGACAGGAGCTGCCCATTGTCCAGGGGTTGATATGGGCACTAAGTTTGTCTCCCCTGACAATAAAAGAGATGGAATTTTCTGTGAAAGATTCTGGGTTTGCAGCTAATCTGAAATAGTTTTTATCTTGTAGCTGTGATGCAAAAGACTACTGTTCAAACGGGTCTTTGGAGAACACTTGGAGTGCTCTCCCAATACAGGAGCTCCAACAAGGAGAGTGCCTGGTGTCTGTCTGACTTCCTGTTAAAATGATTAACGTTCTTGGAATGTCAATGCATTTTCCATAATGCACTTTCACAGCCAGGGTCTTGGCAGGAATCTTCTATTGTTACTCAGTCTAAACAAAACAAAACAAAACAAAACAAAACAAAAACAAAAACAAAAACAAACAAACAAAAAAAAATCCTGCTGATTTTTAGTTAAGCTGAGATCAGCCAGCATCTTCCCCACCAAATGCATGTAGACCTTTAAAAGCTCTCTTCCTGCTGATAACCTCTTGTCGTGGTTTGAAAGCAAAACAAGTGAGAGGCTCCAAGTCAGAAATACAATTTAATAAGAAAAAAGATAAAAAGGTAAAAATAAAATAAAATAAATGCGATAACACAAAGGATCACTGACAGAGTCAGAATACAACCTGAGCAGGATGGTGGGAGCAGTCCAGGTGAGGTGCTCTTCCTGAAGCAGTGATCCTGTAGAAAGGTCTGGTAGCTCTGGTCCTCTGGGAATCCAGTGGGTCAGGGCTGCTTGTACTGTCCCAAATCCCAGTTTATATCCAGGTGAGAATGCTTGGCTCCTCCCCCTGGGCAGAGCATCTCACAATGGGATGATGAGTGTGAAGTGGGTCCTTGATGGCCCATTAAACAGAGATAACTCCTGGGGGAGTTACCTGTGACTCATGGGCAAGTCGTTGATGGGCCATTAGCAGAAGACAGCCCTACACTAGAGTAGTGCCCCACTTGGTTTCAACAGTTCGTGAAGATGGTGATAGAATAAATACTATGTGTACATCCCACACTACAACCCAGGACACCTCTTCAGAGAGAAATTAGGAACTTCAAGCTGTTACTAAATATTTTGTTCTCCTCAATAGTAAAAGTAGCAATGTTTCTCAAGCTTGGGGGAACAATTTGTCTTTAAAACACATTTTCATACCAGGCTCTTAGTAGCTTCAAAATCACATGTCTCTTCCATTTAATTTTTAAAGGATATGTGTGTACAGACCAGGCAGGGAAAGTGTAATGAATCAGGCAGTGAAAGAGAGTTACACTGTGGTGTTTTTTCAAGAGCATAGTGCTTTTTGTTGTAACTCCGAGACATCCTAGGAATGAAGAATTTATTGTCGTTGCTCTGAAAGGTGGTTTCACCAGCTGATAGCTCACCATTCCTATGTAGATGGGCAGGGAGCAGGAGCTCTCAGTGGACATTCTGCATCCACAGAAGGCTACCTCTGATTTAGTCACTTGCGGTCCTGCTACAGCCAGCAGAGAAAACTCTTAGGGAGCAATGCCTCTCATGTTACTAAATTATTATAAGCTGAGTTTCTAAGTGGAGTGTGTTAGTGGAATCCTGCCATATCTCCCAGGTTTGCTCTCTGGGATGGGATGAACTGCAGCCCAGCAGTTCCTTGGGCTGAGGGGGGAATGCACACAGATGCATCTGGCTGCATCTGCACAGCTTCTCCAATCCCTCCTGTTCCACAGCCCTCTGATGGTCCAGGTTGATGTCACTTAATCTTTCTCACAAAAGAGCTTTTGGTTATCTTTTAGAAAGGAAATGAACCCAAGACATCAGGCTTTCCTGACAGCACACTGCTGTGCTGGTGTATCAGTAGAGGAAATCTGTGATGTGACACTGAAAATGCCTCCAAGCCTTTGCCCCAAATTAAATAAGCTTCCAGTGAATGAATGCTGATCAAAAATGAGAATGTTCCTCTAAGACAACCCTTCTAAAGATCATGCATTTTATTAACTTTTTTGTGGGCATATACACTTACTGTGTATAAAAGATTCAGTAGAAAGTTACATTTTTTTTTAACATATGAAGAGCCTGTTAATCTTGGAGAATAGGAACCCAATAAATTTTGCCAACTATATTTGTTGACATGATAAATTTTTGCATTAAAATTTTATTTTGTGTCTGTGATTTTTCCCCTGCTTGCTTTGGTAGGAAACTCAGGGGTAAAATTCCATTACATAGAATTTTATAGCTAGCAAAAAGAAAAGCAGATGGCAAGCCAAGCAGAGGTACCAGATGTACATTTCTGCATCTTTTGTACAGATTGAGTCACTCAGCAACACAAATTTCTATTGTTTACAGTACAGAAGTTAATTACCCATATTTTAAAATTCAGAACTTTTCTCTGATATTTAAGGGTATCCTTATATATTCTTTTTCAGTACATCAAAACATTAAACCCAGGTCACTGGCAAACATGCCTACTGTGGGCAGTCATATTCCCAAACTTGAGTGGGCCAGGAAAACTCCTGGAGCTACAAACAAATTCCAGGCAAGTGCTTTCAGTTGCAAATGTTTTTTCTTCAGTTGGGGGTTCTGACTTTATCTTGTGGGGAGACTGGGCAAATGTAGCTGGAATGAGGACTGCATAGGAGGAAGAGGATGTTTACATTTTCCCTTGCATTCTCTCTGAGCTTTCCACCAAGATATTTAGGCATGTGACTCTCCAACTACTTTATTTCAAGTCCAGCTTATTGAGGTTTGTTTAATATCCAACTAAAATAGGTCATTTCTAGCTCAGTTGGAACTTCAGATCTTTTGTTCTGAAATCCCTTTCTTGAGATGCTGTGGTTTTCTTTTTTAAACATCTTATCTGGGAGACAAGGACCTGGTGCACTCCTGTCATGTAGGTTTTCTCCGCATAGAGAGGTCAGCTTTTGCATTGAAAATCATAACCAAGAGATAAATGCATTATAAAATAAAGGCTTTTGTTCTCTTCTTGCAGACTGAGATACATGGTCTGAAACATTAAAACCAGAAGATCTGGAATTCTTAACTATGTGTCTGATGTACACAAAATTTCTAGAGTTGTTTTAGAATTGCTGGAATTTTGGCAAGATTCTACAATCTCCATTTCAGACTCCTAACCTTGCCCTCATATTTTCCCAAGTGGATTGACTTGTGGGGTTTTTATGGAGAAGCTTAGATACCATTTTGAGGTTTGGAAGGAGGACATAACTAGGAATTGATATGACTGAGATAACCCAGCTAGGGCTGTCCAAAAGCTAGTAACACCCTGAAAGCACCACTCTACAGCTGAGTTTCCTGTATTTTGTGAAATGTCCTGGATTGAAACAAAAAGGCTTCTTCTGAGCCATTCTTTTGTACAAAGATGCAGTACCTGCAAGATGGATTTTTACTTTCAAAATAATTGTGAAGATACACTCTTCTTTCAATGGCACATATGCTACAGAAGGAACAACACTATTGCAAGTAAGGATTCAGCTTTTCTAATTGCTTTCTAACCTTCTCCAGCCGAAAATTTAAGTGTTAGGTCCCTGCCTGACTTTTGGAATTTTGATACAAGAAAATAATTTTTGTGGAGTAAATTAGTATCACTTACTTCCCAGTGACTGACTGATACATAAGAGGTATTTTGGCCTTGCCACAGCATTCAGGGAGACCACTTTGTCAATACTTGGGTATACATGAGAAATTTCTGGCTGTATCACCAATAGGAGTATACAGGAGAGCCTAAATTTTCACATAGAGGGTAAATTTAAAACAGATAGCAGCAATTTTAAGCTGAACTGTGCTGCAAACCTTGACATCAGTGTTCTGGTTTTAGCTTTATAAATAAATTGTCCAGGAAATGTAGAAATCCAGGAACTCACATTTTAAGTGGACTGCTACAATGTTTCTTATGGGATAACTTTCTCTTGCTGGGCAACTTTGTCCTTGGCCCTGTTTTTCGAGCAAATGGCTGTAAATCAGAAGTAATGCTTGTGAAGCCTATGAAACACAGCAGGAGATAAATATGAAAGCTTTGCCTTCATGCTGTCAATTTGGTTTTCTTTTTCCTTTCTTTTTTAGGAAGGTACTTCTGGAGATAAAAACGTCCCCAGGGTGCAAAAGCATTGGTTGTACCTCATCAGAATCAAACTGGATTGATTTCACTGGGCCCAGTGCAGTGTAGCACAGATGGACTTGCCTCTGTGTTGATCTGTTGATCTGTTGATCTGAACAAACTCGCTTCTTTCTGGAAAAACTCTCCTTCTGGGAGTTATCTGCATCCCCGTCTCTTTTCCACTGCCCTCTTTTTCTCCCCAGCTCCCCGGTGTCTGGTTACTCTTTACGTGCAGGAAACACATGACACTGAGTGCGCCGAGCCATTGGGCGGGTGGGGAAGGCAGATGATGCTCTGTGGGCACGGCTGTGGGGGAACACAAGGTGTGCCAGCCCTTCTTAGCACGGCATGGATTTGCTCCGCCTGTTGTAAGCCTGCTGTAAGGGTGCAACCGTAGGGAAGGGAAGACTGGGAGAACAAAGCCTGTTTTCCTCTGATTTTAAGGAGTAAATCTTTGGATGGACTATTTTTGGGTGGGCTTTTGAGATCATCCAAAATTCGAGGGGAAAAAATGTCAAGTGAAGTCAGCTGTAGGTCAGTGTTTGTACCTTCTTTCAAAAGAAGAATAATAATTTAGGATGCTAACATTACATCTATTCCACTCAGCCAAACCCTTTCCCTCACCCCGAGGGCAACCCACAGCCTGTGCCAGAGATCATGAAGGGCCACTGCTGCAAACAGTGGCACAGACAGTCTCAGCTGTGTTTTCAGCATACAATGTTGAATGTTTAGGATATTCCTAAAGTGAAAGCCAGCTGTTCAGTTGCTTTGATAGTATTCGTTCCAGTTCCCACTATACTACTTCCTCTTGAGGTCCTGTTTTTTTAAAAAAAAAGTTCCATAGCTACAGTACTTAGAGCAAGTCAGGCAGAGGAACTGAGAGAAATTTACACCAATTTGTATATCCACCTGCAAATTCAGGACTACTTACAGTAGTCTCTAAAATTCCATGGTGCCTGCAATCCTCACTACCCCTGCTCAGCTGAGTGCTCAGGGAAAGCAAACAGCCAAATTAATAATCTGAATCATGTGTCCATATTATTCTCCATACTGTAAATAAGATCAGGAACCATGGCTTACATAGGTCAACTATGTAAGTTGAGTAAAATACCAGCTCCTTATTAGTGAGGGTACTTAAGACTGGTGGCCAAGTGTACCCACAGCTCAGACAGATCTGATTAGGCTCTCACATACCCATGAACAATGTGCAGTGTGTTATTTGCTGAACGTATTCCAAACGATTTCCCACAGAAACCAGTAAAATACTATTAACATTGCTATTTAAGCAAACTTAAATATTTCTGTATTTTTCTTATTATGCTTTGGAGAACAATCTGCCTCTTTATTAGGGGGCACTGCCTACAGCAGCAGCAGAATTACAGGGGCCACCAGACACTGCTGCTGTGCAGACATGGACCAGGCAGGGTTTGGGGAGAAGATTGCTTACTGAAGGGATGTCTACACGCCTCTGCACATGAGCCAGACAGCCACTTTTCTGGGGTATGTGTCAAATCAAATCGCAGAGGTTGAGTGGAAACAAGGAATGTTTTGCCTGCGGCTCTGGAGGCAATGAAGGACTGGGGTGGATGCACACGCCCTGGTAATGCAGTGTGCTGGCCACCCTCTGCTGCAAATTGGGCCTCTGTCTCTGCCCTTCCATCTCTCATCACTTCAGTTCATTTCTCTGCATCACCACTGCAAAGAGACAAATTGTATCATGGCAGGGGAAGGCCCTGGATTTTCCCAGAGTGTGCTGGAGGTGCTGTGGTCTATGTGTCCCTGGCACAGATGGTGCAGCAGCCGAGGTGCCCTGCCCTGTGCCCAGGAAGAGGGTGAGGGATGAGCCACAAAGCACCAGGCTGTGCCCACCCAGCCTTGCCTGGGCCGGACACACCAGCGGCCAGAGTGGTTACAGGAAGGAGGTGACGCTGCTCCTTCCTTGGAGATGTTGTGGGGATTATTTACATCGTTGCCATCGCTCTGTCATTCTCATGCAGCCACCAAAAGTCACAGAGCCTTTTTAAGGTCAGTTTTAAAGACTTAGAGAAGTGTGAGTCTCCATGTGTGTGTGTACATGTATCACTCAGCTGTTGGGATGTGGGGATTGAGGTGGAGCAGAGAAGGAGCCCCGAGGCAGACGGACAAAGAGAACGGAAGCAGAGGTGTGAACAAAACAACCATCTCCATCTCTGTGTATATCCACATGCTCACACTCCCAACACTTCCCCGCAGCCCGGGCTGCAGTCCCGGCTCACCGGAGCCAGGGCGGCCACCCCGGCGCTGCCTCACGGGGCCGGACCCTCCCGCCCCCGGGGCCGCCTCCCGCTCCTCCCGCTCCTCCCGCTCCTCCCGGGGCGGGGCGGCGGCGAGCGGAGCCGGAGCCAGGTGACCTTGGCAGGCAGAGCCGGCAGCCCGCCGCCGCCGCCGCCGGGAAAGCTGGGCGCGGAGACGGCCGAGATGGTGGAGGAGGGCGGCGAGGAGGAGGCGGAGGGCGAGAGCGGGGAGATGCCGGCGGCCGCGGCGCCGCTGCAGCGCTGCAATGGCTTCCTGCCCGGCAAGGAGGCGGCGGGCGGCGGGGAGCGGGCGGCCCCGGCGGCCCCAGAGGCTCCGGAGGCTCCGGAGGCCGAGGCGATGCTGGCGGCGGGCGGCGGGCGGCCGGAGGCGCGGCTGGAGACGCGGCTGTCGCGGCGGCGGCTGGCGGTGCTGGCCGTGTTCAGCTGCTACTCGCTGGTGAACGCCTTCCAGTGGATCCAGTACAGCATCCTCAGCAACGTCTTCGCCGGCTTCTACGGCGTCAGCTTCACGCAGATCGACTGGCTGTCCATGGTGTACATGGTGGCCTACGTGCCGCTGATCCTGCCGGCCACCTGGCTGCTGGACGCCCGCGGGCTGCGGCTGACGGCGCTGCTGGGCTCGGGGCTGAACGCGCTGGGCGCTTGGCTCAAGTGCGGCAGCCTGGCCCCGCAGCGCTACCCGCTCACCCTGGCCGCGCAGGCCGTCTGCGCCGTGGCACAGGTCTTCATCCTGGGGCTGCCCTCCCGCATCGCCTCCGTCTGGTTCGGCCCCACAGAGGTCTCCACCGCCTGCGCCGTGGCCGTGCTGGGCAACCAGGTAGGGGAGCCAGGGGGGATTCGGAGGAGTGGGCTTGCTTGGAGCTCGGCATCGAGTTAAAAACAGGGCGCTTAAGTGGGAAAAGGCTTTTCTCCAGGGTAGGGTGATGGGAGAGCGGACAGGTGAGGACGCGGGGCCGAGGGGAAGGTGATGCTGCGAGCGGCGCTCCCGGCCAGCCGTGTGACCTCACACCCTCCATCCGCTGCCGGCAGACCCTTTGCACAAGTGCTCCTGCTCCGCTTCCTCTTTCTCTTGCATTTTTGGCACTTGGATTCATTTGAGCGAATCCACCCAGAGTTGGAGGGGTGTGAACTCTCATGAAGAGCCCCAGCGACCACATCTATTGGTTTCTGCTTTTTAAACTCTGGCCTGTAATTGCCAGGTGCCATTGGTCAATACCCCGGTGACTCGTAAAGTTTTGTGTAACGCTGTGATAGTTCCAACATCACTGTTGGGAACTGATAACTGAGTCACGGATTTCCTCAAGCTCCCTGGTCCTGGCCAGTTTCAGAGAGCTGGAACAGGTGCATCTGCAAGAACAGGTGTAGGTATAATACTTTTATTACAGTATAGTTAATATATTATATTACTATAGCCCTATTCTCATCTCCTGCCACTGTCCCACCATATTTTTTTTTCTCCTGTGGCAAAATATTGGCTAAGATTCAAATCAGCATCCCTGGTGCAGGCTGAGGTCATAGGTAGAATTTGGTTAAGATAATGGGGGATTTGTCTTTTATCATGTGTGTCTAATGATTTTATGCTCGTGCACTTCGGATTATGACAGCAGTGACATTACATATTTACAGTTAGGGTGGTAACCTGGCTGATGCCTCATGAGCTGACACCTGGCTGTTCACAGTTTTTCCAACACTTTTTTTTTTTTTTTTTTCATCAAAGTTTTCCAGTGGACAAGTCAACTGTCACTTTTGGACTGAGGATTTCAGAAATTGTTGGTTGTTTCAAACAGTGTTACTGTAACTGGTATAGGTTAAGGGGTTTTTTTTGGCAGCTTAATTTCCACTCTTCCTGACATGCATCAGTCTTCCCAGCACCAAGGAGTTTACTGGGTTTTCAGTTCTGCAATAGGGTGTCAAGAGTCCAGCTTGGAGCCTGAAACTGATGCTTCACTTGGATGCTGAGATGTGGGGTTGAAGTGGTGCAGGACAGGAGCAGGAGAGCAGGGATTGTGTGGAGGGGAACCACGAGAAAGATGGACAAGGGAAGCAGGATCAGGATGGGAGCAAAATAAGATGTGATTATTTCTGGAGTGTATTCCCCTCCAGAAACTAGGACTGATCTCAGGGTGCCTGCTAAAATGCTTCCTGGTACTCTGTCAATAGAACAACAGAATTTCTCCATTCTCACGTTTTGCTTTCTTAAAAAAAAAAACCCTAAAAAACTCTCAAAAACTAGATCAAAAGAGTAGATCCTTTTGAAAAAAGAAAGGATGAGATGAGGAGTTGGGCACTTGGAAGTTAGAAGTCACGTTGTCTGTGTATTCCATTGCAGTTCTCTCCTGCATGAGGCATTCCCGTTGGGTCTCACTGTACTGGATAATTGCACAAGATGAACTATGTAACAAAACAGGTTGCTATAACCCACTCAGCTATTGGTCATCCAATTGCTTATCAGATCAGTGTGTAACTTCAGAGCTGCAGTAAACACGGCCCGGACTGCAGGCAGGGGAGGAGCAGAGCAGTTATCAGAAATTAGATCTCATCTTTTTGAGATGCTGATCATTTGCAGCTGGAGCACAAATCACTGGGAATGCAGCGATGTACCTGTCAAGGGTTGTTTGGAGTGCCAGATCTCCACAAGTATTTAGCATCTGAAATGAGGCTCACCAAACTCATTGGAACACTTTCTTCTGGCCTTAACCTCTCTAGATGTAAACGATGGATAGTGGAAACTTGATTTTGTTGGAACATTGTGGGTACTGTATTGGCTCCTGTTGGGGGAGGAAAAAAATATACCTGAAGAAAAAAAAAAAATAACTGTGTGCTCAGTTTATGTTTGTAGGGTTCATATACTGGAGCGTGAGGACAAAAGGAGACAAATTCTTCCTGTGACTACTGGATACTGTGTCAGTCTGATGCCTGAGGGAATAAAAGGTAGCAAAACCCTCATCAGGTTATGCACAAAGGGTGCTTTGTAAGCACAGTGGCACACCTCTAATGTGCATGCTTTCTGATTGTTGGACTTACTACTCTAACAGTCTTTGGTGCTCTTTTTCATTGGATTTTACCTAAAAGAAATGTTACAAGACTTTAAAATGCCGTTTAGTTTGGGGGGAGCAGAAGAGAGAAACTGGAGAATAGTCCATGACTTGTTCCTTCATATTTTAAAATGTTTTATATATATACCCAAAATTTCAGTCCCTCTTTAATGCAACATCAGTTGTTATGTTGGAATTTATTCCACGTACAAACCCACTACTACTTCATTTTGTGATTTTTATTTATTTCCATAGCAATAATTGTTGGGTTTGGTCTTAATAAGGATTTTCTTTTTCTCTTGCTTTTCTCTGCTCTATCTGTTCTGCAGTAAACCTTGCAGTTAGGCTTTGCTACTGTAGTGGCAGAAGCTTGACATCAAATGAAGAACATTTCTACAAGAGTAGCTGGAATCTTGTGCCATCTCTAGCCCTTCACTTGCAGGATGACTGACACAAATTTATGTTCATGCCTGGTACTTTTGCTTTCCTGGGAAAGATTCTTGTATAAGTACAAAGATTCTTGTATAAGTAGTATGTGTAGTGTAAATATATACACTAAGTGTGGTATTGTAGTTTAACTGAGAAATGAAAAGATTAAAACCTGAGTTATGGAAGACCTGGTTGTAAAACACCTTTGAGACTTCAGAAGTATGATACTAAAGTTTTATTAATGCTTATTATGATAACAGTTCTGAATTCTACCTGGTAAGACTTTTCACTTCTTTTAATTTTTATGTTCAGAGGGAAATGATTTTTGTCTTTGTTTTCTTGCTTTACAGCTTGGTACTGCCATTGGCTTTTTGTTGCCACCTGTTTTGGTCCCAAATACACCAAATGATATTGATCTTATGGCACATAACATCAGCATCATGTTTTATGGAACAGCAATAGTGTCCACACTTTTGTTCTTCTTAACAGGAGTTGGTAAGTGTTTAAATTACTGGAATTTACATAGTGAGTGTTTACAATGTCTCACTTAAAGCAGCTGACTGCTCAAAGTAGTTGGTGTTACCATTTCACTCTTTGTTGTGTTTCACATGGGGTGATTTCTTTCAGAATATTTAGTTCTCTTGGTTTCGTTGCTGCAAGGACTTATGATATAAAGTGAATTCACTCTATTTATCTTATAATTTATATACAAAGGTCTTGACATATTGCAGATGAAGTCTGTCTTTGACCATATTTTGGTAGCAGCCAGAGGTGACCAAATAACACATCCTTTGTGGATGTGACTTAACTCTAGAAATTTTTTTCATGGAGTTGTTAAAACTACAAGTTAATCTTATGAAATTCATCAAGGTGAAACACTTCCAAAAAAACCAAAAAGAGAGCAAAAAAAGAAATCACATCAGTTTGGTAGAGATTAATCAAAAAATATTCCTTTTTCTTTTTCCCCAGTGTTTGAAGAAAAGCCCAAATACCCTCCCAGCCACTCTCAAGCAGTCCTGCAAAGTAAACCTCCTGAGGATTACTCCTACAAGCAGTCCATTATTAATTTATTCAGAAATATCCCATTTATACTTTTGCTAATCAGTTATGGTAAGTGGTGCTATCTGCTTGTAATTTGGCAGAAAGGTTCAAATGCAAGACAGAAGCACACAGAATTTTAATTGTGGGTTGTTTTTTTTATGAGGGAGGGAGTGTCAAACTTTTAGTTACTCAGGTGCCAGTGCTGGCAAATCTGTAAGGATGCAAAATACAGTTTATAGGTCCAGTGAAGAGATTTTTACCTGGTACGTAAAAGTTTTTGCATCAGAAGATGAATTCTTAAGGGTAACAAATCTGCATGGCTGCACCTGGAATGACTGAAGCTTTTTCCTTGGTACTGCAGGTATTATGACTGGGGCATTTTATTCTGTCTCCACATTACTAAACCAGATGATAGTAACTCATTATGAGGTAAGTTTCTTGGATCTTATCTTTCTCTTTTTCACTGTTCATTTGCAGAGTTGATATTTATTTTTTAGGCGCTGTGTGTGCTCAGACATTTGGTTTCTTTTATACCTTTGTACAGTTTCTTATACCATACAGCTGTGGGAGTCGTAGGAATGTTTGTTTGCACTTATGACTGCCAAGAGGTCTGAACTTGACTCTGAGTGGAAGCAAGTTATTAATGAGCACCATATAAATATTTGTTGAAAGGGAGAAGAAGTGAACGCTGGGAGAATTGGCTTGACACTGGTGGTGGCAGGAATGGTGGGTTCGATTATTTGTGGTTTGTGGCTGGATTACACTAAAACATACAAGTAAGTGTGGGTAGGCATGTGTGGGGCTAGGGGTAGGAGAGTGGTGCAATTGCATTAGGAAAATACTCCAACCTAAGGGCTGAAATGAACTGCTGATGAAATGCAGTTTGTCCCTGATCTTTTACTGGCCTTGATGGAGATGAGTTTCTGAGGCTGTAGCAAAAGCTTGAGGCTCTTAATGGCTATTGGCCAGAAGAAATTAAAATGAGGGAGCAGAATGCAAAGATGGAAGGGATTTGTCATCTACTCCTGTCTCTTCAGGAGTATAAGGCTAACAAGGAAAGCACTCTAGGTCCTACATACAGTGGCCAGGTGGCCCACTGGGCTTCTTCTAGGAATACAGAAAGTCTCAAAGCCTACCCTGCATTGTTTTCTAAAATGGCCAGTTGATGGAGTCTCAATTTTTTAATGCTACTTCTATCCTATTAGTAAGTGTAACATTTGCTTTAATTCAGGGGATGACCATGGAGCAGAGCTCTGTTCCGGAGTAGGAGCTCCTGGGTCCATCATCCATGGTGTGGTGCCCCCAGAGCAAGCACTGCCCTGGAGCACTGTTTGTGATGGAGTAGTTCTCCCCTGTGACTCACTACATTATGTGCCTCTACAAGTCTAATGGATGTTAGAACACTGTGATGAGATTTGTTTGACTTGCCTCTTTTATTGAGGCTGACTTTTATTGCTAATAGTGTTGGATTCAGCTGCTCCTGTGTTGATGTATTGTGAAATGGGCAGCACTGCAGAATGGCCAAGAGGTACAACATAGCAGAGAACTAAAATAGTCTTAAAGTAGTAGTATGTGCTGTGATTGTCCATTCTTTGAGAGTCTGAGTAAGTGTCCTTAGCCTTGAGTGAAGCAGCCAGATGACCAAGACAATGAAGAGTTCAGGAAGGGATATGTGCTCACTGCATGCTAAGTTTGAGGCAGAATTACATGAAGCAAATTTTATAGCTTTAGAATAGCTTATGTAATGTTCATGTTATCCTTCCATGCTTCAGCAATGTCCTATGGCCTTCTATTAACAATGTTCATTTTTTGATGTTGTTGTTGGGTTGCAGGCAAACTACTTTGATTGTTTACATTCTCTCTTTCATTGGGTTGCTGGTATTTACCTTCACCCTGGACCTCGGATACCTTATAGTAGTGTTCGTGACTGGAGGAGTGCTTGGGTGAGCAATTAAAGAGCACTACAAGACTTACTGCAGTTCTGTTCTGAAATATATTTAAATGCTTTACCTAGATAATTCTGCTGTGTATTCTGTCACCACGATCTCAGCCTATGCCTTAGACAGTACAGATAGGGTTTCACCTTCTGTTACATCAGAATAAATCTAAAGTAACTCACTTTTCAATAAATTTCATTTATCATTTTTATGGACCTAAGAGAGGTCTCTATTTTGGTCAATTTGTTTGGTTCCAATTCAAAAAACTGTCTGCAGTGAAGTTGAAGCTTTCTGTTGACCCGTGTGTAGGTGATTAGAATTTAACTGAGCAGATCTAGGAAGACTGGCTTCTCTGCATTTTCATTAATCTACATTTTGATAGCCCAAGCACCATGCTGGTTGCTTTGTTCACTGTGCACCCAATCTAAAAGCCTCAAGAGGTGCTCAGGGAATGTTGCTGTATTCAGACACAGAAGTCAAGACAAAAACAGAAATGTCTTGAGAGTTTCAGTTTAAAAACCCATCAACCAACCTCAGCTGCATTAAGCGCCTTCTCTTCCTTTCATCCATCGGTCCCCTCAGCTTCTTCCACAGTAGCTTCCAGCAGGTGTTCCAGTGCACAGCTTCACTCCCTATTCATGGTCTCTTTTTGTCCTCCAGCATGGATATTTGGGCTGATCAAATGATGATGTTTATGTATGCCTTTCATTTGAAAGTAATTGGCTTCAAGTATGGAGTGGCTTGTGGACTTGTTAGAAAAGGTTGTTTCATATGTTTGGTGGTTATGGGAAATAGGACAAACATGTTTTAACAGCTTTGGCCTAAAGAGGAATATATGGAGCTAAAATTCTTAGATCATATTGAGGGAATGAAGCAGTCACTGTTATTGAATTATGAATTAGGAATTATTGAATTACGTTGAGTCATGAACACATGACAGTTCAGAATACCAGCTAATTCATAATACCGTGTGTGTATGTTAGGTTTTCTTAGCTGTAATAACAGATGAAGGCCACACCTGTCATCCTCTTACTCTCCTCTTCAACAGGTTCTTCATGACTGGCTATCTTCCACTTGGGTTTGAATTTGCTGTGGAAATTACATATCCAGAGTCTGAAGGCACTTCCTCAGGTCTCCTTAATGCATCAGCACAGGTAACAGCATTTTATTCCTCCAAATGAAGTAATGTTCAGGAAGGCCATTATGCTCGAGTCTAGGAAGCCTTTCTTAGATTTAGCTAAGTCTCGTTTTGTTGTTATAATCCTGGCTTTTTAAAAATTTGATTTCTGTAAGATGTGACCTGAAACTTTTAAAATTAAAATGATGACTCTTTTCTGTGTGATCCTGATGAAGTTACTTGTTTGTTTATAGATATTTGGAATTGTCTTTACACTTGTTCAAGGAAAGCTCACAACAGACTACAGTCCTCGTGCAGGAAACATCTTTCTTTGTGCTTGGATTTTTGTGGGCATTATTTTAACAGGTAAATACAAGTGCAAGTAATGGTTTCTCTTTAATGTAAAAATGTAGATGATTTTAGGATGATGTTGCTAATATATGGACAGCCATCTGACCCCCATTTCTTGAGACATGTCTTGAATTTTAGACAGATGTCCATCTCCAGAGTGGGGTGAGAAATGGAAACAAATGCACAAATGGAGGCAGTTTGCACTTTTCCAAATGCAGGAAATTGCTGATGCACTCTGCAACTGTGCCAGTATTACACATGTTGACTCACAAATGTGCTGGAAGTGCTGAAACTATCAAGCTTTTCTTTAAGTTAGTGTGGTTTAAAATACTTTATTGTCATCTCCTGCTTTGTGTTCTTTGTGAGGAGCAAGTTCAAATTGTCAGTGAGTTCAAATTGCAAAGAGTGAATAGGGATGTTTTGAAAATGCGTTGAAAGCAGATTCTGCATGCTTGCACCGTGCAAACATTTCCCTTGATGTGCATGTCAGTGCAAAGTTGTGAACCAGCTTTCCTTTTTCCTTCTTTTTCAGCCTTAATAAAATCAGATTTGCGAAGACACAATGTGAATTCAGGGATTATGAACTTGGACGTTAAAGCTGTAAGTGGTGACTCTTTTACCATCATTGTATTACCTACTTGAATACTTGACTTCTACTGGCATAACAATATCAGCTGCAAAAGAGTAAATGACAAAATCTTATGACTGATTCCATGCTGGTTTTGAACAACAGAGTCACATGGGATGCTCCCCTCACATATCTGTTTTTCTCCATAACTTCCATGAAAAAACTGAAAAAAACTTCTGCTCCCAGATTTTTTTCTTAAATTTTTGAATTTTTTAATATTTGAATTTTAAGTGGCTAATAATATTATTTTATTGCTTGAATCTTACTTTTCCATAATAGCAGCATAGCACTGTAAATTGCAAAGCCTTTTTGTTCATTTGGTTATGAGGCCATCCTGGAGACTATGTATTTTATTTAAAATACTTGCAGTATTTCAGATGAAGTCAGTGTCTGACAAACAGAAGCCATGCTGGAGTTTTTGTACAGTGCTGCATAAAGAGCTGCATTTGTTCTTCTGCTGACACTCATTTTAAATGAAGAACGAGCATAGCATTTTCTGATGATCATAAAGTTCCATGTTTCAGCAGCTTTTCCAAACTACTACAGTTACTAGTAGAAATAAAGCTCTCACTGGAAAATTTTTTCAGTGCTGTGGGTTTTTGATTTAGATCAAGATATGAGACAGCTTTTTGGAGTCAGACATTGCAAGATCCTCTGCCATGCTTCTTTTTGTGTAGGTGTCTTGCACGATCAGCAGCTTTTGATCACCTGTGGCCAACTGCACACTGTTAGTGTCTGTATGAGGTTCAGAAACTTCCGCGCTGGTGCTGTCTGAGCTAACTTGAACCTGAAACCTGTGCAGCTGTGTGTGCTCAGTGTGGCATTTCCCAGCCACGGTGGCATTTCACTGTGGGTTTCCCAGCCAGGGCTGAGGCTCTCTGGGGGCTGTGCATGACTCATCTGCTTTCCATTATCACCTCCTTAATTAGCCTGGACGGACACACAGCTTCATTCATGTTAGCCTGGGTGTAAGAAAAGCTGCCCTGATGTTGCCATGCATGACTGAAACTTGCCTGTGTTAATAATATTCAATATCCCTTTGATACTGAACCTTGATCAAGATTCTATTGTGGTTAAATGTAATGGAGAAAAAAAATGGGAAGTTAGTCTTCATGTGACAAATATTTATATGCAGTAAATTTATACGTTAGAGTTATAGTAAGAAACTAAATTCTATGTTTGTTCTCTTTATTACAAAAATAAGGGAAAATAGGGTTTTGTGTAATTGCTTAATTGGGCTAATGAACTACATATACTGTTAGAATCTAACCTAATAATTACCCAAGAATACTGAGTTTGAGAATAATTCTGTTGAGTAACAGCTTAATTCCTGATGTGTTTTTATTTTTTTTATCTCCCTCTTCAGGTACCAGTTGACAGTCCTGTAGAACCTGAAAGCACTACATTAAAGATTCAGTCAACTTTATAAAGCTGCAGGAAGGTGACTTAAAAACGCACAAGTTTGGTTAAATACAGAACAACGTGAGCTAGTGTAATCACTGGATGTGTGTGTATGAGTAGAAAAATGTGTTTGTTGATATTGGTGGTATTTGTGTGTTGGAAGCTATGAAGATGCTCAGTTCATTTTGCCCAAGGTGCAAACAATTCACCTTTGTATGGAATATTTATTTTAACATTTTCAAGTTTTGCAGTTTCATTAGTAAAGAACGGTGTGAACACTGCACAGTCGGGAGACATGCATTCAGGATGCATACTTGAAAAAAATCAGGAATCTTCAAGTACAGTTGTTATGATCACAAATATATAATCTTTTCTTGTTCAGTCTTGCTGGTGTATTTCATAAGTCAAAGAGAAGGGAGATGCACAGCAGGAGGATGTTCATGAGTTAATTTTTTTATTTTAAATGTATCTGTATTTGAATATAAGCCAATGATTCCTTCTGGGAAAGTGATAGCACAATACTGAAAACAAGAGATGATGTGTGTGTTTCATACTGGCATCTGACATTTCTTTTGCCTTGAAAGTTCTTTATAGATATCAGAAGGCAGACAAGAGAGAACACTGATCTTGCTATAGCTTCATTGTAGCATTTCTGGTGAGATTGAAAAAGTTTCTCACTAGATAAATTGGAGAAGAAACATTTCTCATTAAATACAGTAAAAGGGAGGACAAAGGCCTTTGATGTCTCTGTTGTGAAATATTTACAAGCAATGGAACACTACCACACAAGTTTCCTCCACGGAATATTTTGAGTGCTTTCTCAGTTAAAGAGAGCGGAGTACGTGTTTACAAAGAGCCAGTGCCTTTACTTTGTAAAGAAGATCCCTGCCTCATCTTGAGTTTAATCAGTGCTGCTGAAGAAATTCCATTTTGTGTGTTAAACCTCTGAATATTTGTGGAGTATCAGAAAATGTGTTCTGTCCTTTTTATGAATTGTATCACTTGTCACATGTAAAATTCCTCTGCTTGTGTAACTTAAATCATGTCTTTTGCAGTTTGTTAAAAGCTGTAAGGATGACTGAAAGGAAAATAGTGATATTTTAACTTTCTCTGATCAAATATTTTCTTTTATACCATCTTAGCTGCAAAGTGAGCAGACTTCATTAACAGTAACTTTTTTTTACTTCATTTATCTGTATTTGGGATGGAGGTTTCTCACTGCAGTGCTTTTGAAAATTTTCTCCTTCACCTTGTGCTCTATCTACACATCCACAGAACTGACAGCACTACAATAATACTATTGCTGGGAAAGTCAGACCTGGGTTAGTGGACTTTTTAGAAACATTTAATTTTTATCTCAGAAAACTAGCATGCTAGTTCAGTGCCATCAATGATGCTGTGTTTTTGAGTTCCCACAGATGCAATGCCATCTAGAAGGTTGAATCCCACATGAAGTTTTCCCCAGATTGTTACAGCTGGGGAGGGGGGAATTATTTAACACTGTGCTGGTTTCAGCTGAGCTAGATAATTTCCTTCACAGTGGCTGGCATGGGGGCTGTGTTTTGGATTTGTGCTGAACACAGGGTTGATAATACAGAGATGTTTTTATCATTGCTGAGCTGAGCTTATTCTCTGTCTTGTGTATTCCACACAGAGCCAAGGCCTTTCCTGCTTTTCATACATCAGAAAAGGCGAGGAAGTTGGGAGTGTGTGGGAGGTTGGGAGGAGACACAGCAAGGGCAGGTGACCCTGACTGCCCAAAGGGATATTCCAGACCATGTCACATCATGTTCAGTGTATACAGGGCGGGACAGGAGGAGGAAGGGAGGGATGTTTGGAGTTACAGTGTTTTCTTCCCAGGTAGCCATTGCACTTGATGGGGATGGCTGAGCACCTGCCTGCCCATGGGAAGCAGTGAATTAATTCCTTGTTTTTCTTTGCTTCTGTGTGAGGCTTCTGCTTTCCTTATTAAACTGCCCTTATCTCAAGCCATGAGTTTTCCAGATTTTACCCTTCTGATTCCATCCTCATGGAATTGGTGGGGAAGGGAGTGAGCAGGTGACTGCCTGGGGCTTGGTGGATGACTGGGGTAAACAACAACAAACTCCAAGATAGTCTCTAGGTACAATAAATATCATTAAAAGTTTTTTTTTTTTTCCTTATTTTGCTGTAGACTCAGGAAAATCCTTTTGTATAAAAAGGGCCTTGAAAACTTATCTTTCTAAACTTAGCCTCTAAATGTGATGTTTGCTGACCTGTTCAGTACACACTGTTCAAAATCAAAGACTGAGTCTTTTTCTTTCTTCCTTAAAATTTATTTTTCAATTCCTTTCTTCACTACTAATTTCCAGTTTCTTTAGGTATGTTCAGCTGATTATTGAAAAAATATTAGAGTTCTGGCTCCTTGTGATTTTTATCTTCTGCCAAATTACTTGGCTACCTTCTGAAAAGGTTGAAACAAGATTTTGGCTTGTTGGAAACCCTGCTGCGTCCCTGAAAAGAAAATATTCCTAATAATGAAGGTTTAATTACATCCTGGATTTAATATTCCCCTTCTAAAAGGAGCTTGAAAGTTGGAAACCCATGAGCTATTTTCAGGCAATGATAAAAGTATTGAAATTAAAGGCTCAGCAGCAGAATAAAGAGCAAATCAGTATTTTTTAATGCAATAGCCTTATCATCCATCAAGAAATTGAGATTCTAGCTCATGGCAGAAATAAATTTGGAGTAGTCGAGGCTTTATGGTTTTTGCTTTTAATTTTTGGGTTTTAGCAGACAGCATCCACTCAATCAAACATGGAATCATAGAATGTTAAGAGGTTGGAAGGGCCCTTAAAGATCATCTGGTCCCAACCCACCTGCCACAGGCAGGGACATCTCCCACTAGACCAGGTTGCTCAAGGCTCTATCCAGCCTGGCCTTGAACATTTCCAGGGATGGGAAGTGTCCACAGCCTGCTTGGGCAATGTGTTCCAGTGTCTTGCCATCCTCACAGTAAAAAATTTATTCCTGATACCCAAATTAAATTTCCTCTCTTTCAGTTTGTACCCATTCCCTCTTGTCCTGTCACTACAATTCCTGACAAGGAGTCCCTCCCACTTCCCTGTAATCCCTCTTCAGATACTGGAAGGTTGCAATGAGCTCTCCATGCAACCTTCTTTGCCTGGAAATCCCACATGCATCTGGAACTGGAAATAGGGTTTCTGACTCTTAGCCTTGAGATTCTGGCTCAGCTCCCCAACAAGAGTAGAGCTGGCGGCTAAAAATCCTAACTCTTTTAAAAGGTAATTGTATCATGAATGGAATTGCACATCAACTAGGAAGAAGTTGTGCAAGAAGCCAAATGAGGAGAGACACCCCAATGCCATGCATCAGCTTTTGCTTTTCAATTTACTTGTTTTTCAAGTGTTTCAGGAGAGCTCTAGAGGATGCAAGAGAACACATAATGAGTAGCATAAACAAGGGGGCTTGCCCCCAGGCTCCCAGGAGCTCAGCATCTTGTGCAATTGATAACTTTCAGCTACAAAATTCAGAGATTAGCCTTAAAATTAGTTCTTATCTTTGTGTTTCTTCCCAGCCCCTTTTGGTAATATCAGTGGAAGAGACTCGGAGAACATTGATGCATTTTTATTTAGGATTCCTACCACTGCCTTAAACCCCTCATTTCTATTGGCTGGGTGTGAAAATACCAGACCTATAAGACATAGTCTGGAATTGCTGGTAGGTAAGTCCCTCGGAACAAGTATTTGTAGATAGGTGCCTGTCTTTAGTAAGATCTCTTTCTGTTGCTAAAAGCCCATGTTTTACAAGGAGGAAAGAACAAGGGGAAAAGTAGCAAGAATACATACGAATCATTTCAGATTAATAGGACTTTTCTAACTTCAGCCTTTTGGTCATCTTTTTGTTCAAGGCAATCTGTTGTTTCAGTGACAATCAGTGGAGTGTGTAATTAGAGCTGCCAGCCCAGGTTGCCTAATGAAAAAATGTTTTTTTGAGAAACACTTGGACTACCTTGTGCATCTACAACCGAGTGAAATTGGGTTGAGCTGTAGACATTTATTGTTTTCCGTTTTGTGAACTCACTAGTTTTCCTGTGTGAATGGGAGTGTGTGACCTTTACAGTTGTTGTCTTTCAGTATATGTATGTACCTCCTTCTCAAGTTTTACAGGCTATTAATGTTTCATGGAGCACAAGCTGTCACTGTACACAATAATACATGATTGCCCCAGCCCCACCATTCGGTCTGAAGTCTGTGATGAGGGAGAAGTGATGTTAATGCAGGAACTAGAATGAATTAAGCAAAAAAAAAAAAAAAAGAAAAAAATTTCCTAAGAGAAATGTATTTCTGTGTAAGACCCATGTTATTTACTGCTCATGTCTTTGTTCTACTCATGAAGATAACAAATATGTTGCGCTGAAATATTTTGGTTTTGTTAGTGTCCAATTCTTTATTTCAAGAGAAAATTAAAAGTTCTTAATGAATATTCTCTGATTGCAATACTGTGTGTATGTGTACATGTGGATGGCATTCATTCCTTACCATTATATGTTACTAATAAAGTGTATAATGCCTAAATTGATTGGAGCCAAGAATAACATTTTTGACAGCTGCTAATATAGCTGCTAATCTAAAAGTGATTATGTTTCTTTCCTTAGAACCTGCCCTTTAATGTAGGAAAATGTGTAAGTGTATGACTTACTGTGTCATTAGTCAACATATATGTACATGCAGAGTGCAGGGTATAGAAATTTATTCTACACAAGAGTATTGGCATCCAGAGAAATTTTCCCAGAGCATGGAATTAAAGTACTAACATTGGTAGTTGAGTTGTACTGCTCCAGCACAGAGATTTCTCCTTTGCTTTGGAAAAGGTCTGTGAGGAAAAGATAAGGCAAGTTAACTCCTAAAGCAGAGCAATCCAAAGGCAGCTTCTTGAGGGTGGTGCAGATATTATTTTAATAAAGCACTTGGTTGCAGAGGGATTATCTGGGGAGAGAGGGTAGGATAACTTCTGAGACAGGATAAAAATGAGACATTACATTCAGTTATGGCTAAAATCAGAGTTGTCTTCAGTAGGAGCACAGCAGAACCCTTGTGAGAATGCTCTGCAAGTGTTCTGTCACCTACCCTCAGGCATTTAGTCCAGGTGTGAGCCAGGCAAATTTGAGGAACCTGCTTCAAAGTAAGTAGAGTAGTGGTAAGAAAATGTTAGAGTTTTTTTTTATCTCACTTCTCCACAAAGCTGGGATTCTCTCTCAGCTATTTTGGTATAGAAGACTCTTCACAGAAGGAGGCTGCATGTGCTGCAGAGCACAGCAAACACAAGCCTTGTGTCATAAAGCAACACTAATAGGCTGTTCAACACTGGGTTGAGCTTTCAGGTGGATTCTTCATTTTACAGCCAGGACCACAAGGTCATGTTCCTCTTATGGTACCTCTATGAAAGCTGCAGGCAATATCCCCATTTAGCACTGTAATTTAAACATCCCCACATGTAGGAAGGAACAATCCCAGAAAATTATTATTGCCTTAAAGTTTCTTTGGCGTTGGAGTTTTAGGGTTGGTGGGGTTTTTTCTTTTTTCTGTTTAGATTCTCGGTCCCTCAAAGAAAACATTAGAAACCTCATCAGGTAAATGGGAGATGTGAAACCATCCTAGTTATGATTAATCAGATAATAATTTCTACAGCTGGGAGGAGGTCCTGTGATCCAAAGCTAACAAGTATTACTCCTTCCAGACTGTGATGTGGTTTGTGTATTGATAAAATAGGCAGATGCCTAACAGTCCAGCTGCTTCCTGGGCTGGAAAGTTTTCTTACAAGTCTGCTGGATTTCCTTCTGTCTGTGCTTCACAATGAACTAGCCCTATCTGACCATGCTCTAAATCAATATTTACAGCTCTATTAAACAACAACTTTTCAGAAAACAAAACAATAATATCCTGAACTTTGTAGAAAGGACTCCAGCAGATATGCCACAAAGGCTAAGTATTGGCAATGGTTAGGCATAATTACTGATTTTTGAGTAATTATTTATTTGTAAAAAATGAGCTAGTATCTGCTTAATATCAGGGATCAAAATTCAGTCGCTAGGATGCTAATTTCCAGTGTTTCCTCAGTAAACTGCTTCTGCTTGTAACAGTGTTTAGACCATTAAAGAGGCAGTAAATAGTATCTAAAGGCCATTGTCAGCATTGTGGTCTTGTGTTATGAATTTCCAGAAATAGATACAAGATTGTACAAAAGCTATAAACTCCATGCAGACGGAAAAATCCCAGGGAAGTATTGAAGGCTTCAGAAGTTTTTTTCTACCCTGCATTAGGCTGAACCAGAGTTCCCACTTTCTTTTTTCATAATGGGGCAGTCCTAAGGCTTTTTAGATGTTGATCACTGGTTTGGTTATGGTAATAGAGGGACTGCAGATGACTGCAGAGTCAGTTATTCTTTTAGAAATCAAATTGCCTAGCTTGCTGCCAAGAGAAAAAGAAGTTAAAATACAACAGCCCAGTTTTCAAGGCTGTGCGTGGTGTTTTATTAAATATTGGAAGGCAACTTGATTTTCTCAGAATAATTCATCAGCTGCTTCTGAACAACCCTGCAGGCATTAGACAGAATGTACATCCTGTGTGGAATGAAGAGGCACTGTCCCACAGGAGTGAGAATGACTCACCCAGGGATCATTAACTGTCTCCAGGGGACTTGAATTTGTGTTATCTTCTGCTCCCAATGAACATCTGAATTTTCTTCGGGCCCTCATGCTAAAAGCCTGAAATTCACTTAGAGGCTACTGCCTAGAGCCTAGAAATACCATGATTTCTCATCTTGTCACTGCCTCCACTAAAGCTTCAAAAGGGTAGAGAAGCCCTCAAAGGCTCAGAAGCTTGACAAAGTTGTCCAAACCACACTGTCACCAGGGGAGATACAGAGGTCCCTCAGCTTTTGGGGAACAGAATGTCCCATGATCAGTGTGATTTTTCTTTGACCTACTCCATCTGCTCAAAGTATGAGAATCTCATGAGTGTTGAAATGTCTGGGTGCACTGAGAGAATTAGGGAGTCTCCTTGAAGTTTGCAGCTTGAATGATTACACAGCATTCCTGGGTTTGATTCCAAAGCCAGAAGGTGCTCTGTAGGCTTCAGTTTGCTCTGAAAATTACTATCATTTATGTCATGGTGAATAATGAAGATGGCTGAAAAAAAGTAATTTTGCTCCAGATTACTGTATTTCCTTTAAGAGCTTTATTTTTGAAATGACCACAGCATTTGAATTTTACTGTGACCTTCAGGTGCTCCTGCAGCATTTTGATTACTCTTCCATCATTCTCTGGAAAGGGGGACTCTTAATCTGCAGAGCACTGTCTCCCAGGGATGCCTGAAGTGATGCTTCAGATCAAAAATTGTTTGATGAAATCATCAGTGTCATGATGACAGCTTGTAGCACCATGGCATTGAGAACAGTAAATCACACATTTCTCTTTGCAGGTTTCACACAGCATCTCAGTTCAAAGGGGTTTGGGCTTGTGGCACTTGCTATTGCTAGGCTTAATAACTTTTCCAGTCCACTTTTCTTTCTTCCTGGAAAGAAAATGGATTTGAGGAACTTTAATAAATAAGGACAACATTTGGTCAGTGTTTCCTAACCAGCATCATATTATTCCTAGAGGACACAGGTTATCCCATAGCAGAACTAGACTGCTTAATTTATTTCTGATCAGCAACAACAATTGTGCTTCTAACCTCAATCAGGCAGGGTTTTATTGCAGTACGTTCCTCTCTCCACGCAGGCAGAGATGACTCAGGTGCTCAGTTGGCAGTGGAAGTAAGTCCCGACTCTCACCTTTGGTGCCACCACTGGCAGCTCCCTTGTGACAAGGCCTGTGGGTGCTGACGATTGCTGAAAAGAAATCTCATTTCTAGGTAGCAGATTTTTTTCAGCCACTGCCTTTCTGTACTACCTCTATTTTTATTATGCAGTTCCCCGAAAAAAAAAGTGATTGCGCTGGGTAGATTACCCTCTGACTAAAGGTTAAAGTAATTAGTAAAAAAAAAAAAAAAAAAAAAAAAAAAAAAAGAGCCAGTATTTATGGGAGGTTACATTAGTGTTTTCTTGTTTTTGTAAGCAGAACTTGCTGCAGAGAATAAATCATGTGATATGGTGTCAAGTGAGACCTTCTCAGCAAACTGTATTGATGTAATTACTTTCCCGAGCTACTGCAATGTTTGAGACTGAAACTTTGGAGCAAGACAGGAGTAAGGCAGGCTAATTGGAATGCTGATGTTGTAGCACTCAGAAACAGCAGTTTCACCTGTATCTGATGCCATCAGTTGAAGACCAGAGTGAGGTGACTGTAGGAAGCGTGGAAAAGGCTATTTCACTGTCAGCAAAGGCTCAGTCAGGTTACTAGGACATGCTGACCTGCAATGGGGAGTGGAAAGTGAAAATCTGCAAAGCAGTTTTAGGGACGATCTGATTTATAGGCCTTTCATGACACTTTGATTTATTTTTTTTAATGCTTTTAACAATATTTTTTAATGCAAGGAAATCTTGCCTGTTGGACTAGTCTGAGAACAACTGGAGTCCATTGAGTCCCATCTAAAATAAACACCATAATGATTTGTTGCAGTAGAATTATTGCAGGACTTCCAGGACTTGCTCAGGCAGAAATCAAAACATGCTGCTGAAGTTCTTCATTGGCAGCCAAGGCAGCCGATGGCTGGTTTTTTCTGCTAGACCATTGCAAAATAAACAGTGTTTTAAGAGTTCTCAGAAAGGGTTACCTTGGGGAAACCTTCAAGGAAACACACCCTCAAGCATTTCTTTTATAGCTTGCTTTTTAAAAGAAGTTTGCATTACATATTTATTTTCCCACTGACCACAGGGAAGTTTTATGAATACAGAAAGTTGTTCTCATTGGTTATGCAAACCACTTCTGCAAACTTGTACCAATGGCCATGCCCATATTGCCATGGTTACATCCTTATCACCTTGACCTTTAATTTCATTACTAAAAAAATCCCATTCTAGCATAATGTTCAATTTAGGAAAAAAACCCCAAACAAACAAGTTTTATATTCCTTTCAAAGGATCAAATGAGGTCACTATGGTCTTTTCAGGAAATGGGCCAATATTTGCATTGCAATAATGCAATTTACTTACAGCAGGCAGACTTTCTTGACCTGCGTTTTTCTGCTGCCTCTGCAAAGCTGAAGCACCTCTGTAGGATTAACCATTTTGGGCTGCAGCTGCTCTGCTGGCTCTGAAATGCAGAAAAGGCCATTAACACCACTTGGCCTGACTTTAGAACAGTGTGCCCCAGCTGGTGTCAGGAAAATCCACAAACACCAGAGGTTTTACATCCAAAAAGGAGACAGGGGAGTTCTGCAACTTTATTCAAATAAAGGGAGAGAGTCCACCAGGGCATACACCCGTGGGTTTTCTCTCTCAAGGTTTCAGAGGGTGCAGCCTCCTTTTATCCCCAACTCCCGGCCTCACCTTGCCCTTTTCCTTTCCCCATTGGCTGAGGTACTAGGACGGTACAGCCTTCCCTAAATGCCGACCATATATTCCCCCCTTGAACCTACTGTTTTACCCCAAAGCTCAGAAACTCAGGCTTGTGCTGACCCCAGCTTGTTTGTTTCAGGAGCTGAGCTGTCTAGGCTCTGCAATGAACCTGCTGCCCAGAGTTAGTAGAGACATTAAACCCCATTTCAGAGATGTTAACACCCAGATCTTCATCCATCAAATTGTAAAGACATCAGCTTTCCTCTCACTGGGAATTCAGGCTTCTGCATTAGGAATAAGACTGTAGATTTGAGGTGCTGTTCAGAGCTAGCTTTAGAAAGGTACATCCATATAAAGTGACTGAATTTCAAAGTCAAACAGGTCTGGTACACTGGGACAGAGGCTGGGCAGGAACCTGGTGTGAGAGGAAGACTTGCAAACAGAGAGGGAGCAAGGCAGCTCTGCTGAGAGTCACGGTATCAAAATTAGGTGACCCCACGAGGTGGAAGCCATTGGATACTGGGGGCATGGGCACATTTCCTGCTCCACCAGTAGCTCCATCAGTACAGGGACCTTCAGTGAGTGCAGAGCACTTAGTGTCCACTTTTATTGATCTGGGAAACAGATTTGTCCTGTTGCCATTTGATGGAAGGAAAGAGTAAAAGATGAACAAACTTTTGCTTCCCACACTGCCTTGGATGGCAGCAGATTTGAACACTCCCTTCTTGCACAAAAGAAAAGTTCATCCATTCCTGGGAGGGTTGGAACAGAACGTGTCTCCTGTCCCTGCTGGCAGCTGGGCTGCTGGAGCAGCTCCCGTCTGCCTGCTTGCAGAGGCACCAAAGTAAATGCACCAGGGCCAGCTTTGTAGCATGGTTGTGGCTCTGAGAAGGCTGCTACTGTGGACTGGGACCTGGGGAACTGCCACATGGCCTGGCTTGGAGGAGTCCAAGGTTGCAGAGCCAGGGCTGGCCAGGCAGGGCAGGGGCAAGGGCAATCTGCTGACCAGCCCATCTTTTGCTGCAGTGCTGCTGCTGGTCTTGTTTCATTTCTGGGTTTGTTGCCCCCCTCGTGGCCCTGGTAGCACAGAGCGGCAATCCGGCTCACAGTGAGAAGAATTTTCACATAACAAGGTTTGTTGATAGCAGAGTGTGGACAAGGCTTTACAAAGGTCTTGCAAAAGGCTGGAGCTGTGCTGGCAAAAGATCTGCCGATCAGAAATTTCAAAGCAGGAGGATGAGACCTTGCAGGCCATGAGACAGCAAATGACACCAGTTGTCCGTTCCCTAGCCTGGCTGCAGCTCCCTCTCCTGAGGCCAGGTCAGCCTGGAGCTGCTGCCCAGGAAAGCTTTTTCCTGCTGGATCCTTGCCCAAGAAGGGCTGTTTGGAAACAATGGGTAATAGAGGAAGTGTTTTCCCAGACAAGCCCAAATAAATACGTGAATGAACTTCCTCTGCTCAACATCACAGGGCAGTGAGGGTTTGCTGTGTGGCCGGGCTGAATTCATTGCTGTTTGCAAGAGGATGCTTTCAGAGGAGGAGGACACTGGGACTCCTTGTGGGGGTGTGGGGTGGCACTTTGGAGAAGAAGTCTGCCAGGAAAAAGTGCCGATGCTGATATCACCTTGCTGCCATGGTGCAAATTAAGAGCTATTAATTTTCCTGCACTTGGTTGTGTAATTGCACTGCAGGGCCTTTTGAATGCTGCATTTAAATGAGTCTGCAATTGGAAATAATGAAGGTTAAAACCCTCTTACATGATGATTGTATGATCAAATTAGTTCCTTTGACCCAGAAAGCAGCTGTGGTAGCAATGAGCTCTGCATTAGGAATAAGACTGTAGATTTGAGGTGCTGTTCAGAGCTAGCTTTAGAAAGGTACATCCATATAAAGTGACTGAATTTCAAAGTCAGACAGGTCTGGTACACTGGGACAGAGGTTGGGCAGGAACCTGGTGTTAGAAGAAGACCTGCAAACAGAGAGGGAGCAAGGCAGCTCTGCTGAGAGTCACGGTATCAAAATTAGGTGACCCCACGAGGTGGAAGCCATTGGATACTGGGGGCATGATGCATATCCCATCCTGCTTTTAGTCATCTTGAATGTCTGTTCATAACTAATACCAGGGAGGGCTTTGGCTAATCCAAAGCAGCATTATTCTATTTTTATGCTTAACTTGTAGCTGATGAGAGGGTTATTAAGACTTTCCCTTAGCTGTAAGGACTTAAGGACTCTTATTTCCTTAGGCTGTTGTTTCAAAGTTGCCTTTAGCTCCAAGACCTCAGCTAACTTCCACCCTGCCTGTCCAGCCTACAGCTGGCCCTGGACACACTGGCTGACCTCTGGGAGTTCAACTTGTCATTCTTCTGCCTGAGCATCAGGGAGGCACTGGTAAGAATTTTCTTTCTTTCAGTCCTGATTGGAAGTGGTCTGAATGCTGCAGACTGCTATGAACAGAGCTATGGTGTCTGAACCTTTCCATGCCCCTCACCTGTCTGGCCAGGGAGTCCTTCCCTCTGGCATGGAGCACACCCTGACACGGTGGATGCAGGAGGCTTTGAACTGCAAGGCACACAGCATCACTCTAATCTTCACCCTTCCAGGTGGCTAAGAAGTGGGTGGGTGTAGGAAAGCACAGTCTGAAGGTTCCTGGCTGCTCTGGGCAGCGAAGCAGCACTGAGCAAGGCTGTGACAGCCTCAACATGGTTGCCTGTTCCAACAGGGAACAAGGCTCTAGGATATATGTGGCTGTCAGCTTGTGTATCAGCATCCTTGAGGATGGCATTCTGCAGTGTAACCCCAGCACTCCAGGCTCTGTCACATGCAGTGTGCCCTTCAGCTGCTCCCTGCCTGCACAGTCCCACTAGCTCTAAGATCCAGGTCTGAATGATTTTCAGGCTTTCCCCTGGCTCTGCTCCAGTGAACTCACAGACTTTCTTAGCCTTCCTTTCCTTGCACTGTCTTGCCTGAGCCTCCCTTGGCTCCTTGAGAGCCCTCTCCTCTGTGTCTGCAGCCATCTGCAGCCTCCCTGGGGCTCTGTTTCATCATCTCCCATTGGGAACTCCCTTTGGTGCTCTCACATCTTGCTGATGTTCAGCATCATCTGCGCTCCAGAAGGAGAGACTGGGCTTCCCCTGGGATCTGCTCCTGTTTCCAAACCCAGCAGGGTGTGTGTGTGTGTGTGTATCGTCTCTGCCCAGCATGGATGCACATTTTCCCTCCAACTGCAGTGTCTGCTTGATGAGTGGGGAAATGCAGGACATAGTGGAGAAGGTGAAGGTTTTACAGCAGCTCTAAATCCACTCTGACCTTTACCCCTTTCCCCCGGATTGTGTTGCCATTTGCACACAGAGCCCCCACATTCAGCTCGAGGGGTTTCCTACACCAAAATCTCTGGGGTTGAAAGCTGACACTGGGCGAGCCACGTAAGCTGAAGCCCTTGATTTGCTTTAGCTGATGGAACAGCTTTTCACTGTCCTCCCTCCTGCTAAACCTCCTGATGAGATTCTGGCACACCATGTGGCCAGGGGACAGCGGGGAGGATTACGGGCAGGACTCACAGACAGTGGCTCCTGCCGAGAGTGATTAGCAACCCAACACACACTCCTGGCTCCTGAGAGCCTTCGGGAAGCTGATTAGGGCTCCAAAGAAATGTATTCCTGTCTGGGAGAGGGGAGATCAGAGCGGCTCATGGGCAGGGGACGGGAGCAACGTTTTTCAGAATATTTGTATCTGATGGGGGGGGGTCACTCAGAGCTCTAGGAGATGCATTAAACTGTTGTGCTTGATAGGAAGGGCTGGAAATTCCCGTCCGAGGGTGGCCACAGCCATCAGGGCACGGCGGGCGCTGGAGAGGGCGGCAGGGCCTGGGGCCTGCTCTGCCCGGGGCTGGGGCCTGCTCTGCCCGCCCCTCACAAGTGCCCGGTGCCTCTCTGGCAGGGCTTTGCCTTCAGCCGGGACCGCACTGCTACCGCCGTAACCCGAGTGCTGAGCAGGGCATCTCCCAGCTCTGTCGGGAAGAACGGAACAGCCTGGCTCGCTCCGATGAGGAGTTCCATCCTCCGGCGTCCCTCACGCCGTGGGGACCGGGACACACGGCTGGGCTCGGGCTGGGCTGGGCTCGGCTCGGTTCGGATGCGGGTCTCGGGCTGTCCGGCAGGGGGCGCCTCCCGGCGGCGTCTCGGCCAGTGGCGGCCCGCCCCGCCCCGCTGGCCCCGCCCCTCTTTGTTGCGGCGGCCAATGGGGGCGCGCCGCGGGCGGGCGGGCGGTGGGTCGCGCGGTAACGCGCGGCATGGCGCGCGGCGCGGGGCGCGCCCTCAGCGCGGCCGCGGCCGGTACCGGGGCCGGGACGGGGCGCCCGGAGCCAGCGGGACGGCGCGGATAGCGAGGGACCGCCCCCGCCGGCCTCCTCCGCACGCCCCTCACAGGCGCACAAATAGACACAGACACATACATAGAGAGCCGGGCGGCGGCGAGGCCGCGGGGCACATCCCGGCAGCGGCGCCGGTCCCGGGCATGGGCGCGGGGCCATGACGGGCATGGCGGGCGGAGGCCGCGGGTGCAGCCGGCGGGCGGCGGGCGGCAAGGAGGGGGGCCGGTCCCGGAGCGCCCAGCCGCGGGCCACGGGCGGCGGCGGCGGCGGCGGGAGCGGCGGGGGCTCGGAGGAGGAGGAGCAGGAGCAGCAGCGGGACGGCGGCTCGCTCTTCCTGGTCAACAAGAGCGGCTTCCCCATGGACGGGCAGACCTGGGAGCGCATGTGGGGCCACGTGGAGCGGGTGCACCCCGACGGCGGCGCCGTGGCCGCGGCCATCCGGAGCGCCACCCGCCTGGCCCGGGTAAGGCGGGGCCGCCCGGGGTCCCCTGGCGCGGGAGGGGCCGGTGACAGCGGGCCCGAGGGGCTCTGAGCGCCCCGAGCCGCCCGGACGGCAGGCAGGGAGGGAGGGGTGACACCGCAGCCCGCGGGATGCGCTCGGGGCAGCGGGGAGAGGGATGGGGCATCTGCTGTCCCTGGAACGGGATGCTATGGGGCTGCAGCTGGTGTGCTGGGGAAAAAAACAGCAAGAAAATCGCTCCTTTTAGCTTGGGGAGAAAAAAAAGGCGTAAAACAAGAGTTAAAAGAAATCTGAGTGAAGCACTTTGTGCAATTTAAAGCAGGTTTTTCTTTTCCTTTTTGGAGCACAGGCGTTTCCTTAAGCGCAGCGTTGCTCCTCAAATGTAACAAGGGATTTAAAACTCAGACATTTCATTTCCAGTCTGTGGAAAGATTCCAGATGCTTTTGTCTGGTACGTTCCTCAGTACAAGCCCCAAACAGCTCTGCCTCACCCGAATCTTTTTTCCTCCAGCCACCAAATAAATTGTTGAGGTCTGCTGTTGTTCCAAGGCTTCCCGACACTGTGCTGTGTTACTGATCACAATGTCTTTAACACTCTCTCCTTTGGCAGACTTTGAGCCTGATTCACTCCTTGCATCAGGCAGCATTAATGTGAGCTGACCACTGAGGTCTGGGTTGATTCATTCCCCTCTGAGTGCAGGGGTGAGATGGTTGGACTGCTGTTGTCATGGTCCAGGCTGTCAGGGATACTGACATGAGCCATATGCCTGTTCCTTTCTTGGAGCAGAAAGGCAATTCTATGCACAAGGGAGTTGAAAGCTTATTGTGTAGGGCTGTATTGAGAAGGTGCTTGTCAAATAAGATGTGGGCTGAAAAGGCCTTTCATCTCTCTTCTGCAATGTTTAGTCCAGTGCAGGTGCAAAAGGGACGATCTCTCTCCACTCTGCTCTTCTTGTGCTGGAACCAGCCTTTGTTTGGGTGGGGGAGCATATCCAGCTAAAGAATAATCAGGTTATGCTGACTTTGTGGTTCCTTGCTGTGGTTCATCTTGTACTTACACAAGCACTTGAGGTGGAAATGAAGGGGCAGGGAGAGGGCAGAACTTCTTGTTTCAGCAGCCTGACCAGCTTAGGCCAGTCTGGATGGCCTGCAAGCCCATTTGGTGTTAAGAGATGGCAAAGCACGTGCTGGACTTGACTTTCATCCTTTACTTCCCAGCTCCAGAGCGTGTAACTTTTACTGGTGACACCCGTGGTGACTGACAAAGCATCTGGTGAGAGACACGGCACTGTGCTGGCCTGCACATTGTATTCCTGAGGGAATGTCCCAGAGAGCATTGTCCATGGCTTCTTCCTCAGTGCTGCAGCTCTGGGCTGACTCTCTGTCACACATGTGTAAGCTGAGCAGAATAAAAATTGTTTTGGAATCTGCCTGGCCAAACCATTTGACGGTGATGATCAGTGAATGTCCAGTGCTGTAGGAGTTGTGCTCCTCCAGCACTGCCTGGAAGCAAAATCCCTGTTACAGTGATTAATTTCTTCAGGGGCAGGAGGACCTGGTGCCCTCTGTGATTAAGTAGCTCTTGCTAGCTAAGTGTGGGACCCATGGGGTCAGAAAGTACTTTGAGGACTACCTGGGCCTTATTAGGGCCAACACAGCTGAGGTGAGCAAATGAAGGTTAGGAGCAGGGGGTTTTTTTTGCCACAAAAACCCCTGGTAGTGGGTTACTAAAGCTGTAGTGGTGATTTCTGGGTCAGAGTAGGAATGTGAGTAGAGACTTGTTCCTTAAATGGTGGTACAAATTTTTTAATTGCCTTATGCTGCTGGATATGTGTCACCCTGCAAAAGACCAGGTACTGCTGTTTGGGAGTGATGAGGGAGACTTATGCCTGTGAGAAGATGATTTATAATCTGCTTGCATTGGTAGTTGGTTCAGGCTGAATGAGTGGCATGTGCAACTGCTCCATTTCTGCATCTGATCTGTTCTTAATCCCTAGTGATGGGAGAGAGTTTTCATCCCCTCTCCAAGGAGCTCCACTTGATTGCTCTAATCATCTTGGCATTAGTCTCAGCAATCATACACGCAGGGTGGTAAGTAGCTTCTGACTGTGTCAGTGAGGATGTCCTTACTGGAACAGATGCAAACTGCAGAGGTGCGGGGCTGTGTCTCTCTCAGGAGGCAGAGTCCTTACAAAAAGCTGGCTTATCTGCAAGGGCAGTTTTGGAACCTGTGTGGTCCCCACCTCTGGCTGTTGGCTTGAGCTCTGGGAATAGTGCAGGCTTACAGTTTGGAAGGGCTGTGCAGTCCTTTACCTGTGCTGTGATCTTTGGAATATTTTGAGATATTAATAAATTAAATCTCTCAGCAGCTTTGAGGACTCTTGCCTGTCAGCTTCATCTGTGCTGAGTAACAGTGTGCTTGCAGGGGGAGCTAGTAGAAAATGACTTTCTGGTCACTAAGTGAGACAGTGGAATCGGGCAAAATGAGTTTCACACAGGATGTCTGTGGTGAACTGAGACTACAGCGTTTCCAGCCATGGGATGAGTCTCCAGCTCTGCCACGTGGTCTTGCACTGCAGCAGCTCCCCTGTCTGGAGCTGCTGTTCCTTGGAAAAACTGATAGAAGGTCACGGCTTTTCATCTGACTCGTCTCTGAATCTCACTTGCTTTACAAATTCATGGTCTGCAGTGCTGTTTCTGCATTTCCTCTTGCCATCCATTACCTCCTGCTACAAACCCTTGCCTGCTCCTTGCTGCTGTGGGTTCATACCACGAGCTGGAGGGCTGCATCCTCAATCACAACAAAGCTGTGCTTTCCTTCACCTGTTGTATTGTGCAGCTCTGGCTTCTGCTCCATGCTGGGTGGGTGCCCAGGATCAATCCTCCTGCAGCTGGGGCAGGAATCAGGGAGGGAAGAATGTTTGGAAGGAGTAGGAATGGCATGTGGATCCCCACTGCCTGGCCTGGCTGGGGGCGTGTGCGTGTGTGTGTACTGCCTGCCCTGCGCTGGAGAGGGGAGAGCAGTGCTGCCCTGTGTGGGCTCAGGCTTATGGACACTCCTCCCTTCTTGCCTGAGATCTGGAGGGGCTTGGGCCTCCTGGCTCAGGAGCCTGCAGTGGTAACTGGAATATGTTCTAGCCAGTGGGAAAACCCTGGTTCTCTTTCCTAGGCTATGCTCTGCTATCTGACACAATCATCCTCCTTGGATAATGTGATCCCCTTACCTTGGGGATGGGGAGCACCTCACTTGGAGGTCTGAACCTGTCCCCTCTGCTGTGGGTTTCAGGAAGGGCTGTGTCTGTCACACTGATGCTCTGTCCCTATGGGGTGCTGTCCTGGGTCCCACAGCAGGGTGAGGGCTGGGAAAAGGATGAAATCCCCTCCACCTCTGCAGCGGCCAGGCCCCTCACTGGCTGGGGCTCCCATTGCCTCAGTGTGTTGTGTAAGTGCAATGCATGCACCTAGAGCTTCTGTATCTTTGAAGCAAAGGACTGACTATATTGGAACAGAAATGGCCACCCTGGGAAGGTGTGACAGCCCTGCCATAATTCCCTTTGCCAGCTCCTTGTTGCTTCTGAAACATGAGCCTTGTCTGGTGTGTTGAGTCCAGGTCTGCCTTCGTGCTGGAAGGGACAGGTGAATAATTCATCCAGCCCAAACGGGCTGCGTGAGAAAGCAACCTGTGGAACCAAAAAAAAAATGCCTCTAATGAAGAGCTTAGGCATGAAAATCATGATTAAGAAGCGCTAATGAGTCTTGCTCATGACTCCCAGTGGTGAGAGGAGACAGCCCATGTGTGCAGGCGCCCGTGTAGCACTGGGATGGCGGGGGCGAGTGGAAGCCTTGCCATCTGCTTGCCTCTTGCAGTATGTCTCTGAGTGCCAGTAGTGTAGGAATCTCTGCTTTGGTGTTTTTTCCCCCTTCTCCAGGGTGTATTTACTGCTTGACTGTAGTAACTCACTGTGTGTAGTAAATGCTGGGTTTTGTTGCCTTGGGATTACTGGTGCTTGTTCTCTAAAAGCAAACACACAATCTTAATGGAGGTGGGAACTGGAGAGGAAAGTCTGTGTGGCAGAGATGGCCCCATACCACCTTAACTTGCTGTTCTTATCAGTAATTACTGACTTGAAGTGTATTAAGGATGGTGATATGTCACTTTATGAGCTTTAAACTATGGTTATGACGATGTGGGCCCACAGATGCTTTTCTTTGGACCTTGTTGCAGCTGCCCAAATTGCTGGGTCCTGAATTCGAATATGCATTAATATTCAAATAAGCTGCTTCCTCCACTGTGAGAGTTGTGCTAACTTCTTTTTATCCATGCTGCCCACTTTAATATCTGCTGACCCCATATTTTACAGTCTCACCCCTGAAATAAGTGGACTTGGGACAAGGCTGTGCCCCCTTCCTGCTTGTCTGCAGGTTCAGGAACCAAATAGCTGTAGGGATTAAACGTGGATTGAGGGCCTGCCTTCTTAAAATGCTTAGGCACAAGCAGATGTCTTATGAGATTTTGGAAAAATCCCATTATGTTGCCAGTCTATATCTTTAAGTGTCTTAATGTCATTAAATATTTGGGTCCCAGGTGGTCTTCTAGGTGCTGTGCTCTCCCTCCCCAGCAAGTGTGCTGCAGACACATGGCAGATGGGAAATTATACAGCCCAGAATCCTTGTCTCCTTTTATCTTTCTCTTGCAGTAAAGGAGGCCAAAAATTAGACTTGAAATGGCTTCCTGGGGGAGGAAGAACAGCAGAGTCAGTACTGGGACTGCTCATCCCCAAGCTGCCCTGTGCTGGGGGGAAAATGGGAAGCATAGGCTTTCTGTGCTGCATAGGGTGGTGTTTGAGGGATAGTGGCAGCTCTGATGATCAGCCTGCCACGGCCTCTCTGTGCAGGGACAGGGCTGGCTCTGCTGCTGGGGCAGCCCCTGTGGTCAGCAGGATGACTTTGCCTGATGCCTGAGTTCACGTGGGGCTTAAGCCATCTGTGCTGCCGCGTTGTGTGGCACTAAGCACACGCTGCTGCTGGAGTAAATCACTTGTCTGCTCTGCGGGGAGTGGGGGCTGTCTAACCTCTTTATCTTTTTTCTTGTGTCCAGCCCTCAGTGCCGCCAGTGCCAAACTACAAGCTCTCCATGTCAATCCCAGAATGGCTCCAGGCAATACAGACCTACATGAAGATGCTGCAGTATCCTTCTCCAGCGTGTGGTCTCCGGAAAGAAGGCTGACTTGTGCCTGCTGTGATTTAACAGAGCTTTACTGAAGCTTTAGCTGGTAGCAAGGGCTTGGGATCATTTGGGGGTAAAAGGATGCCTCCAGGGATTTGTGATAGCACCAGCAGTGCTGAGCTTGTCATAGCAATCCTTTGGGAGATGTAATTAACTTTAAATTATACTGAAAAATTTAACTGAAGTGTCATTGGTAGGAATAGAAGTGCTTATTTTGAAGTTGATTTATGAGGATATTATGATCGGACCACGATGCCTGGAGAAATAATATGGCATCTCATTATAAAGCGACTCAGAGAGAGCCAGTGTTGTGGCAAACCCTCTCTCTCTCTGCCTTGGCAGCCCCTGAGGATTGCCTGTGTGCTCAACCTGTAGGGAGTGCTTGTCTCTGGGCTGGGGGGTACAAGCAGCTCTCCTGACCCCAAGGTGGGCAGGCTTGCCTGTGATGCAGGAACTGACCAAAGGAATTCCAGATCTCCCACCTTGCTTGGGGAGGGAGGGGGGTGTTCATCAGTGATCTACACATCTCTCTGGTCTCTCTGCCACTGCTCCACGCCCAATTCCTGACTTTCCATTGCTGACAGATAATTTCGGAGAAGGTTGCTGGCCCAGATGCTGCTCTTCTGTTTCCCTTTTTTTCTAAACTCTGCCTTTTTGTGTATGTGTGTGTGGGGAAACAGTGGGGATGAGGAATGAGTGTTAAGTCCTGGTAAGGACTAAGAAAGCATATGGGTGGCAGCTGGAAGAACATCCCAAAATAGCAGGTGTGGTTAGCTTGGTGGGGAATTGTGGTTGGGATCAAGGCTGCAGCAGCTGCCATGGGGAGGGAGGCTGGGGCCTTCCTGCTCTGCAGGGGGGGTGGTGCATTTCTCTTCTTTGTGGCAGCCACTTGGCCAGGAGAAGAGGCTTGTTGCTCACTGGGGTTGTGCCAGATGGGATACCATGTCATACAGAGCTCCAAAAATTACATTATCCATCACCTCACCCCGTAGTGGTTTTGAAATCCTGTATTCTGCTACGTGGCAAGAGCTGGCCTTAGGCACAGGGTTTGAATCTGTGTTCAGAAAAGCTTCAGAGTGGGCTGGAGAGCAGTGTCTGAGCTTCCTTTGAGGGCTGAAAGAGGATGTATGCTTTGTGCAGAGCACCCTGAAAGGGCCTCATGAGTTAGGTTTTGAAGGCAGGAGGGAAGTAAAGCCTTGTTTGTTGAGCACTCTGAACTCTAATTGAAGCCAGTTCAGAGCATCCTGGTGAGAGCTGGAGTTTTTATTTAGGCTGTAGTTATACATCCAGCAGCTGTGCTATTTATGCCTTGCAAGCAACTCTTTGCTTCCATGGGGTCACCTGCTTGTGCCCTGGTGTCTGCCCTGGTATCACCAGTTTTACTGGCATGAGCATTCTGGTGGAAGTAGAATTTGGGTACTAGGTTAGGAAAGAGACTCAACTGGAAAAGTGACCTAGCAAAAGTAAAAGTAAGAGCAGTGTTGTTTGGGTTTTTTTACAAAACTTTATTGGGTTTTTTGTTTTGGTTTTGTTTTTACTGAACAGATTGTTTTCCTGGTCTGATTTGTTGCATTGCAGTAATGCTCAAGGAGCAGGGAAGAGGCTGCTTTTGGTGGTGCTGCTGTGTGGCAGCCTGTACTTCTAGGCAAGTGGTGCTGAGATTTGGTTAACTGTCTGCTGGCATCATTTGTGATGAACTTTTCTACTATTAATGTTAGCTGATGACTCTGCCTTGCACCTAGCTGGTTGTTTTCATTTCAAGAGCATCATATTCTTTAGAGAATGGTTTATATTTTCTAAGTGTGAATGGATGCACCTACAATGGTTTTGGTTGACAGGTTATGGGTGATCCATGTGGCTGATGGAATTAAGACTTCTAAACCAAATAAGAATTTTCAATCCATGGGTTATGTTGATTGGTTTGTGTAGGCTATGAAAGCTTTCTCTTGCCCAAATGGGAGACTTTTTTCCAAACTTGCAACCTAGTAGTTAGTGGGACCTAGTGTCATTTTAAATGGTCAACCTTAATACTTGACTCTGCACCTAGTGCTGTTAATAGGTCATATAAAACGACAAGTGAAAAGTTTTGCTTTATTTCACATGCCAAGTGTTTCATATCTGAGAGTCAATGGCTTTTACTGCCCGTTTTGTGTTTCAACAGGAACTCAGAACTGAAATTCACCTTTTGATCAGTGTTATTTTATTGCTTGACTGTTCAAGTTACTTTCCTTTAACAGATGAAATACAGATACAATCACACAGGAACACAGTTCTTCGAGATCAGAAAAACCAGACCTCTGAGTGGGTAAGTGCCACTGGAATTGGTCTAGTGCCCTTGTCCCTGATCACCCGGTATTTAAGCACTGCAGCACCCTGGCATGGGAGGGCTGTCTGCTCTGTGCCACAGCTCCTCTGGCAGAACCAAAGCTGCCTCTGTTGCTGCCTTTATGAGGAGTGTCCCAGCTTGCTGCTGGGTGGCAAATGGACCGTCAAGACCAACGAGTGGAAGGGCTGCTCTTGCTCAGCAGCTGTGTGGGAGCTGCTTGGCTGCAGGCCAGAGCTGCATGCACAGGGGTGGGGAAACTCTGCTTACTGGTGTTGGGCTGGGAGGGCTGGGCTGTTTTTCTGAAAACTAAATAAGTCCTGATATTCTGGTTGTGCTGAAATGCCCTTTGCATGTGGTAGGAAGGGATTAGCTGCACAAAATGCAGCAGGAGTTTTGACAACCTGGGCACAGTAGTTTTCCCTGGGGGCTCACAATGGACTGTTTAAGATGTGTCCATGCTTCTGCCTTATTGCTCATCTTGCTGTTCTGTCCGTGTGGTGGACTTGTGCTGACTGGTGATGAGTTGTGCAGTGCAAGTGCATGTGCCCCGGGAGTCTGGCAGCAGAGAACTGGGGTCTCTTGCATGTTAGAACAGCACCATGCTTAGGACAGCTCTTTAACAGAACCTAATAAATTAGCAGGTTAGGGCAGGAAGGGTGTTGACAACATTATGCTTTTATTTTAGGGTGAAATTTAGATAAGCAGAATATAATTACATAGAGTGGTCTGTCTCTAGATCTTCTCAACTCTCTGTCATTAAACTAATGGTCTCTCACTCTAAAATTCCAGTTCCCATCTCAGCTTTGTGCTTCAGGTTTTCATCTTGCTGACAGCAATCTTTCTCACCTCCTTTATCTAATGTTCACTGCTCTGGTGGAGCTAGTTTAAAACAAATCTTCTGCCTTGAATGATAGATGGGTTTACAGAAGCTTAAACCAATTTTCAAGCTGCTCACTCATTTTTAAATTTGTCCCATTACTTTTTTCAAAGGATGAAAATGAATTATGCTCAGCACTTACCACTTAAAAGGTCATTGTCTTCCTGGGCTGGATAAAAGCCTGGCTTACAAGGACGGTGCTCTTTCCCAGAAGGGAACAGATATAGTGCTCACAGCTGGAGATGTGCCTGTGGCTTTGAATCATCTCCCAAGTGGAGCCCTTTCCTCTGTTTATCTGCCTTAGTGTTTGCTTGGGGTCTGACTCCTCTCCTTTTTGCTGCTTGGAACTTCTTGGAATGGGGTGGCAGGACTTCTGTGCAGTTAAGGATGGTGCCCCTGGAAATGGTCCAAGCCCTCAGGGGCTGCCAGCTTTCCAGGCACAGTTGCCTGAATGTGGTGTGTGCTGGACATAAACAGTGTGAAATCCTAAGAGCTGTGCTGCTTTGCTCCTGGATTGGATGGATGGGAATGCTTGGAGGAGGGGAGCTGTAAGGAGCACATGTTGCTGCCCAGATCCTGTTGTACTGCTGTGGGGCTCTAACACTTGCCTGGTCTTGGCTTCTCCAGTTTTGAGAAGGAGAACATGTGCAAGGCTGTGTGAAGTTTCTGTAATTTTATGGAACCAAAATTCTAGTTGTTTTTATGAAACTTACAGTTTCTGGTTTAGATTTTAGATCTTTTAAAATTTACGTGGCCAAGTCAGGAGGATGGGACCAGACACTGTTTTCAGTGGTGCCCAGTGACAGGACAAGGAGCAGTGGGCAGAAACTCAAAGTTTCATCTAAGTATGAGGAAAAGAGTTTTTGCTTTAAGGCTGGCAGAGCACTGGAACAGGCTGCCTGTAGAGGTTATGGAGCCTCCTTCTGTGGAGATATTCAAAACCTACCTGTGCAACCTGCTCCAAATGAACCTGCTTTAGTAGGAGGGCTGGGCAGATGGTCTCCAGAGGTCCCTTCCAGCCCCAGCTTTTGTGATTCTGTGTGAACAATGTGTTGATTGCCCAGTAATGTTGAGGTTTGCAGGAAAGCTTCCCTTTCCTTCATCTGGTGTGAGGCCAGTTTTCATCAAAGCTGAAAAATCACCTACCCCTCCAAGTTTTTTCTTCCTGGGAGGTGTGTTCTACTTTGCAAGAAATCTGCTCCCAGCATGGCAATGACAGGTGTCTTGTGCTGAGGTGACAGGAGCTGCTCTGAGAAATTTCTGTGCTGTGAAAGGCCTCTCTTGCTGCAACACAGCATTTGCGAGTTGGTGGGGCAAGATGCTGAAAGCCTCCAATTGCCACTGGCTCTTGAAAAATGAGGCTGTTCCCAGAGCTTTATTGACACTAAATATATTGCTGATTTCATAATGTGAGGGCTCAAAGCTAATGAAAGTGTTACAAGATCTTTGGCAGCCTCTCTTTAAGACAGCAGTGGCTGGACACAAAGAAGCTGAGTACTAGATGGAATTTGAATATTCATAAATTCATGTGAAAGTGTCCTAAAGCAGCTGGGGCATATTAATGAGTTTTTCTATTATGGAGGGAGGACTAGATATTGTAGAGATTTACTGCCAGCATCAGTGTGATGTATGAGAAAATAAAAATGCGTGGCTGAGCGTAGGAAGAAGAGCATAAATTATCTATAGGAACTCATTAAGGGATATAGTCTTGCTATAACTCATTATTTACAATCTCTTTAAGAAAAAGTCACTCTTACTATCAACTTAACTTTTAGAGTGCCAGACACCACGTGGATTTGTCTAGACTACAGATAGCACTTTTGGAAATGCTAGATTTCTGTTGGCGTAGCTGTGTGAGTTGGGGTGGCAGAGCTGTGAACCTGTAAACTTTGTGTGCTGTTCTTGTTGTACTGGCAAACTGTGTCAGAAAACGTGCTTGGATCTCACCTCTCCTGAGTTGGCTGTATTTGCAGAAAATCCCAATTTATGGTTGTAGCCACATCCACGGAAGGAGTGCTCTGCTAATGCAGGTATCCTGGGACAGTGCCCTTCATGGGCTTCATGATGTACCTTTTTGTACTAAATAGGTAAAGGGCACCCCGTGAAGTTCAGCTCTGCTGATCCCTGTGTGTATGCATGTGATATGAATGTTTCAGACACCTGCAGGACTGGTTTTCCTTTTCCCATGCAGCATTATACTGGCTAAAACTATATTATACTTCTGTTGGTATGACCAGTCTGATAAAAAAAATGGTACTTTTGACTGACATAGCCATTCTTTTTAAAAGTTCCAGGGTTAGATCATGTAGGAGCTTTAGGAAAAAAGTGTATATCTGGATATCTAGTAATATCTGTAACTATGAATTCAATGTCAACAAGCTGTTACTACTGGGTTTACAAGGAGAGATAAGCCCTCTGGAAACTTCTGTTCTAGGATGCAGGCGTGAGGCACAATGAGAAACAAATCTCTTTGTCCCCAGAGGATCTGGGGAGGTGCAGTATTGTACTGTTCCCTCCAGTAAAGTGCCAGCTGAACAGGGGGACCTACAACTGAAGCAGAAACTGATGTTTGGGTAGGTTCTGTGGTCTTTGAGGAATTAGAGGCCAGAAGCTGCTCTGTGAGGAGGGAGAGACATTTAGTGGCTGCAGATGTAATGTGTAATCAATTGCAGTAAAGGAGTGTGATAGGAGCTGTCATGTGGCAGCAGTACAACCAAATAACAGGGAAGGGGAGATGGGGAATAATACTGTTTCCACACACCATGTTATTAAGGAGCACTGATGGGGCTGTAAAGAAAAATGGGCTCATACCATTTCCAGACAATAGACTGCAGAAGGCATTTGAACATCTGCTTCTCTCTGGCACAAAGGGGGAATGTTACAGATACGATGTGGTGTTCAGCATGTGGTGGAAGTGCTTTTGCTCTTGAAACAGTTTTTTAGAAGATTCACAAGATCCATATCTGCTCTGCTGTTTTATCTCCTTTTGCTCCTGCTTGTGCCTTTCGCTTCTCTCTTGGCTTTATTATCATGAATGAAACTGTCAGGAGCCTCAGAAAAACTTGGGAGAGGGAGATTTTATGGACCTCATGCAAAATTCATGGGTCTGTGCAAGGGGAATTTTGTGGGAAAATGTGCTGGAGGTTCTCAATAATAATAATAAAAAATTCAGTCTTGTAGGAGTCTTTCTGGTGAAGGTAATGGGAAGCCTCTCCTGAGCATGGTCATCTCTGAAGGGACTCCAGTGTGGTCAGTGCCAGCTGGTGAGATCCTCCTGAAAACACTGACAGAAATTTGAATCAATTAACAAGGAAGTATCACTATCTGCCAAGGACTAGGTCTTGAGGGAAGAACAAGCAGCCTGTTCCTGTTGGCTACATTTGTTAGAGGCAGAAGTGTTCGCTGTGGTCTGGAATAGAGATCTGCCTGGCAGACATCAGATAGTGGTGTAAATGCCATTTACAGAGAGGGGGGCTGCAAGGTGCTTGTCTTAGACTGTAGCAGTGTCCCCTGAGAGTTCCTGGGAGAGATGGGCTGCCCCCAATGCTCACTGGAGTGTGGGGAGGTAGACTGCGGGCTCATTCCCAGCTGTCTGATATAAGACTGTAAAGAATAGCTATATACGTGGACTCTTCTCAAGTAACTGTCAAGATTTAAAGAAAATCCCAGAAGCAAACCCTGCTAAGGCAGGGAACTGAAATGCTTGATGCTGTTTTTTAATTCTTTTCCACCTTCCTTGAATCTCCATTCACAGGTTTAACTGCAGACTTTCTGATCACTATTAATGTCTGAGACAGTATGATAAGAATTTAGGAGTGAGGGAAAAGAGGAAAAGGACAAATCAAAGAGCACCTATAATGAGCTGTTTTCAAATGAGCTGAATGCTCTGTCATTTGCATGGTCATTTGCCTTAGAGAAGTGACAAGCAGCCTTCAACCATTAATAATGGTGTTAGAGAACATGGGGAGGGTGGGTGCTGAGGAAGGCAAAGATAGCAGCCTTTAAAAAGAATAAGGGGAAAGATAAGTTTAGAAACTTTGAGTTTATCTGCAGTTCAAGGGAAGGGAAAGGCAACATTAATATTGTTGGGCAAGGTTTGTTTCTGAGAATGAGCGTGTAGGAGCTTTTGTCAACAAGGGAGAAGACGTGGATGTAATAACTCCTTGTTTCAGTGTGGCTTTTGGTAAGGCCACATCTTATCTCTGCAGATAAGGCAGGGACCTTGAATCTAAATAAAACTATTTAATATAAGGGCCCAACTTGGTGAAAGGCAGCATGCAGAAAGGGGCACTTTGCCAATCTTGCCTAGCAGAGATTGTCAGTGAGGTGTGCAGTGTCTGACCCAGCTCAGTTTTTCCTTAGTGGTTGGGCAAGACTAGTTGTTTGCTGATGGATCATTTCCAGTCCAGGCTGGACAAGGTGACAAGGCTTTGAAAAGTGAAACTGGGATTTTCAGAGTGATCTCTTGGGCTGGAAAAAACAGGAGATAATTTAGTGAGGGCAAACACATTGGAGGGTTTGGGAATAGCCAGCTGTGGAGAGCAAAAAGCTAGTTTTGCAAAGAAGAAGCTGAGCTTAAAAAAATAAAAGAAACTGAACAAAATTCACCAAAAAAGCCCAGCCAAAAGATCCCCACCTCTAACAAAAAACCAACCAACCCACAAAAAACCCCCCACCAAAAACATCAACAAAAAAACCCCACAAAAAGCCACCAGCAGCCAATTCAGTGTGGGCCAACAGGGAAAAGCCAACAACACTCTGGCTTGGTTGCAAATATGCCATGAAAGATGGATTCAGAAGGAAATTGGTCTATTTGTACTGTTGTGGGCTTAGCCAAATGACTGTAAGAAGTGAGTTGATTGAAGGGATTGCAAAATTGAAAGAAACAAATGTTGTCCTAAAATCATAACCTAAGGGGGAAGCTTTTAGGAGAGTGAAGGAAGAATTAAATAAAAATCAGTGTCTGCTTTGCCATTTTTACAGAGGAGAGGGTCGATTAGTCTTTTGCATATACAAATGTCTGTAGCAAGAGGAGAGATGATGAATGGTCTCCATGCCCACTGTGGGGAGCAGAAATAGCTCCTGGTTTAATTTGCAAAAAGGGAAGGATTTAGTTTAAACATCAGGGGACCTTCTTAGATGCAAGGTTAAGTATAGGATAGATTAGCTGGTGGGTTCCTAGGCTTTTGAGAAGCCAGTTGAAAGTAGACTGAAAAATAATCTGTGAGGAGTGATTTAGATTTGGCTTGTGCTGCCTTGGGCAGAGTAGTGGCTTGGGAATTCTCCAGGGGCTCTGCTTCCAATACAAACACAGGGTTTAAGGCCATGCTTTGACTCAAGCTTGTTAAAAGTGGAAGAAGAACTCTCAGTGGCTGTTGAACTGGGTCATGCACATAAACGCTGTGGTCTGTGCTGTAAAAGCAGAGAGAAAGCAAACTGTTTGCAGGGTACTCCCCGGGATTCCAGGGTGGATGTGTGTGGGGGCACAGCCTGCCCCAGGAGTGCAAGTGGGTGCTGGTTTGCTGACAACCTGGTGGTGCCTCCTGAGCGAGGCTGCCCTCGCACAGACCCTCATCCTGCTCCATTGGCATCTCTGAGCTACCAGGTCCTGCTGCAGCTCCTGAATCCAGGTGCAGGTTACTGTGTGTGCCTGGGGAGGAGATGCTGCCCCTGCCCCTCAGGCCGTGTTAATCAGGCATAGGTCACACCAAATGGCTTGCAGATAAATGGTTTTACAACTCCACGTATTTCCTCATGATGCACAATCATAATCAGCCTTTTTTCTTTTTTTTTTTTTTTTTTTTTTGTCACTCCCATGTAGTTAGAAGATAGGAAATTCAATGAGTTATCTTGAGTTTGTGGATACCTCCCATGCCTCATCTGCACATAACACTTCTGAGACAGAGACAGGGCTTTGCAGTGGCCACTGTGGTGACCAGCAGGAAGCCTCTGTGGGGGATGAAGGAGCCCCATTGTGTGCCCTCCCCAGGGCTGCTCTGTGCTTCCAGCAGCTCTCTGGCCTTCTGTGGCTGATTGTGAGTGTGGAGGAGGCAGGCAAACTCTAATTAGTCTTCTGTACTGCAGGCAGAGTGTAAGGGGTGGTTGTTTACAAATGAAAAGATAATTTCTGACTTGGATAAATGGGACGTGGAATGGCTGTGACAGGCTGTAATAGCAGTGGAAGCTCTGTTGTCACTTGAATTCAACACAAGGTTTAAAATGCATGAGGTGTGTGAATCATAAAGTGGGGGAGGCAGACTCTGATGGTTTCAGATGCATATTTTCATAATCTTCTCTAATACAAATATTTTTTGTCATTTAATGTTGTGTTTCCTTAGAGTAGGGATCTGTTTACAAAGCTCTTCCCTGAGAAAGGATATGGATAGAGAAGACTGCAAAATAAAAGTTATCCTTTGGCTTAGTTTTCAGCTGCACTTCTATTTGGGGGGTGGTTTTTTGATGTGGCATTGGATGTGACTCTTCTGGCCTTTTTTAGGCTGCTTCCAGTATTTTTATTTTTTTTCAAACTGTCCAGGATTTCAAGATTTGTTTTTGAAAGGGAGTAGGTTACCTACTAGGTTAATAGTGCAGTGCCAGTCTGGCATAACAGCTTTCTCAGCTGACCTGAGGTTGCTTATTGCTTGTCACAGTGTTGTCCCTGTCAAATAATTGTACTCCAGAGACAGTGTCTAGATTGTAACTAAACTTTGGGAACTTGCAAAATCCTGGGCATGCATAGTTTCCTGCACTCCTGCAGGGAATTGTGTCAATTTTGCCACTTTTCCTGTCCACAGGAGATGTGGAGCAGCAGCAAGACAATAACTCAGTTTGCAGGGGTGTGAAGTGTCTGTGTTGGTCGAGCTTTCTGCAGAGCAGACTTTGATAAAATGGCAATTAATTCTGGTCTGCAGGCATAGCTATGGGACTATGGAGGCATTTGTGGCTTTTAGGGAGCCATGTAACCATCCTCTCTCTCCTGGTTTGTTTGCTTCTGTGTTTTTCCTCCAGAGGAGAGCCGGGGTTATTTTGAAAATAAGTTAAACTCAGTCCTGCTCTGGGAATTCCATGATTGCCAGCTTGTGCAGTTCAGTGGGGCATTGTGTTCCAGTCTGAAGTGATGCTCAGGGAGTTGCTGCGAGAGGCAGAGAGGACTGCATTCCTCCAATCCACCTTCAGAGGCTGGAAAGCACTGGGATGCCAGATTTTTTTTTTTTTTTTTTTTTTTTTAATTTTTTTTTTTTTTTCCTCCAGTCATCCTCCAGAAGTTTACAGGACTCTGACAAATCATAGAAGGAGAAAATCAAGTTCACCAGCTCTTGCTGAGATAAGAACTGGAAGTGCCTGGCTCTTGGTCTGTGAGAAGACATTTTGATTCCTGTCAATTGCTCTGCCTGGAAGGACTGAAAACTGTTTTGTTTTTGTTCTAGGTTAATGGAGACAGCAAAAGAAATGACCAGGGAGTCCTTACCTATCAAATGCCTTGAAGCAGTTATCCTGGGGATGTATCCTTTCACATGCCTGTGACTTTTTCCACTGCAGCTCTGTTTAACACATTGCCCCTCACAGATGGTGTTTGAGAGGGTTGCAGCCAAAGGTGAGTGCCAGCAGCTTGGGGAGCTGCCCTGGTATTCATCACCAAGTTGCTGAATTGCCTGGGCTTGTAGATGGGAGTTGAGATGCTGTGTGCCAGTTCACAGGTGTTGTGGTTTGGCCATGCAGACTCTGCCTCCTGCCCTGGTAACCCGCGTAATGTCAGGATCTGAACCAAAGTGCCCAGATAAGTACCTGTCTACACAATCCTTGTTTCTTTTGTTAGCATTTCTCTGTTGGTTGTTGTTGGAGCCTTGTAACACCCGAGGAGTGTGGGTTGTGTTCTGTGTTTGTCTGATGTTTACATGGCCAAGTCGTGTTAGATTTGTCTCTGAACCCGCAGCTGTGCTTTGTGCAGACACGTGTGTGTTACAGTTAAACATCTGAGCTTCCCCTTAACATAATGCTTGCTTCCTACTTAGTCTGCAGTCATTGAGACACTGACTTGCTTCTCCACCCTCTGGTGCTGTCACTGATAAATCAACCTGCTCCATCCTAAAACACTGGAGGAGGGCAGGGCAGGGCTGCAGGAACAGGTTGCCAGGCACATCTTGTCAGAAATGATCAAGTTTCATTTAAAACAAATCCCAACTAACAATAAGCTCCGAAGCAAACCATCTCCTGGGATGTCTCTGCAGCGTTTTGCTGGCTGCTGCTGCCCCCTCCCGTGGGAAAAGGAGCTGGCAGAGCCTGGCAGGTAGTGCCTGTGGGAATCGATGGCTGCTGGGGGGAGGGAAGGGGATGGGCTGAGCAATGTGTGCCAGGGATAGACCTCGGGTTCCAGTCCGAGAGGTGGCTCTGGCTGACAGGGTTTCCCCTGGGAATGCTGACAGGCTCTGCATGCACCTGGAGGGATTAGGGTCTTGGGGGCTTGATGGCAATGAGAGACTCAAAGCCCTTTCAGAAGGAGAAATCATAGATTATCCTGAGTTGGAAGGAACCCACAAGGACCATCGAAGTTCATGCCTTGTGTTGTCCAAATGTTTCTTGAGCTCTGTGAGGCTGCCTGGTGCTGTCACCACTTCCCTAGGGAGCCTGTTCCAGTACCCAACCATCTTCTGGGTGAAGAACCCTTTCCTAATATCCAACCTAAACCTTCCTGACACAGCTTCAGGCCATTCCCTCAGGTGCTGTCACTGGGCACCACAGAGAAGAGATCAGTGCCTGCCCCTCCTCTTCCCCTCATGACGAAGTTGTAACTGCGATGAGGTCTCTCCTCAGTCTCCTCCAAGGTGAACAAGCCAGGTGACCTCAGCTGCTTCTTGTATGGCTTCCCTTCAAGGACCATCTTCATTGCCCTCTTTTGGATACTCTCTAATACATTTATATCCTTTTTATATTGTGGATCCCAGAACTGCCCCCAGCACTCGAGGTGAGGCTGCCCCAGAGCAGAACAGAGTGGGACAGTCCCCTCCCTTGCCCAGCTGACCATCCTGGGCCTGATGCCCCCCAGGACAGGGTCGTCCCTTCTGGCTACCAGGGCACTGCTGACTCATGTTCCCTCTCTGTGGTGCTGCTCTCTAGCCTCTCATTCCCCAGTCTATCCACACAACTGGGTGTGCCCTGTCCCAGGTGCAGAATCTGGCACTTCACTTGTTAAACTTCATAGGCTGGTGATTGCCCAACTTTCCAATTTGTCAAGGTCTGTCTGCAGGGCCTCTCTGCCCTTGCGGGAGTCAGCAGCTCCTCCCAATTTTGTGTCATCAGCAAACTTACTAAGCATACCTTTGAGTCTTGCATCCAAGTAATTCGTGAAGATATTGAACCAGCCTTAGAATTGAACCCTGTAGAACCCCACTAGTGAGTGGTTGTCAGCCTGAAGTAACCCCATTTGCTGTAACCCTTTGTGTCTGACCCTTGAGCCTGTTGCTCACCCATTGTGTAATGTATTTCTCTAGCTGTATGCTGGATATTTTGTCCAGGAGAATACTGGGAGTAACAGTATTGAAAGTTTTCTCGAAGCCCAAAAAGTTTACATTAACTGATTTCTCCTGAAGTGATGTCAGTGGATCTGTTATGCTTGTCCTTGTGTCAGGGTTGTGTCCCAAACTATTTGAGGATGAAAGGAATAGGGAAAGTAATCCCCAGGTGGAGCTGATGCTGCTCTGAAGTGTCAGTGTGGCTTGCAGTGCTGTATTTCTAGCAGTGAATTGATTATTCCATATATCACGGGAGCAAAGGGTGATTAGTGGCCTACAGATAATGATGATAACCTGAAAGTGTTGTTGCTGGTTTTTCACTTGCCTCAAAACTGACTTGTGGGTTCAGTTTGGTGTTTTTCTTTTTTTTTTTTTTTTTTTTTTTTTTTTTTTTTTTTTGAGACGTGAGGGAAGCAAAATAGTCAAAAGCTATATTTTTCACTATTTGTTGTCATTTGAAGTTTCTTCAGAGTTAAGATGTGTATGAATTTTTCTGTCTCTAGATGCTAATTAAAAAACCCCAAACTTTGGGCAAACTTTAAAAAATTAAGAAGGTTTAGCCAGGGGAGAGTGTGGGACAGGCTTGTCTTTCTAGGACTTCTGCTTCCTGCCTTGGAAGTCTCTGTCTGAGAGCAGGGACTGTCTGCTAGCTGCTGGTCCAGTAATGGATGCATTTAAGTTTACAAGATCCATTCACTATAAACTCCAGGTATTTTGCTTGAGGTGTGGGTACACAAAGAGTGCAGCAGTGGTGGGTGGATGGGCCACCTGAACTTGTGTGTCTGGGAAGTGGCTGATATGGAGCCTGTGCCCATATGGAACCTCATAGTGCTGTGGTGCATGTGCAGCATGAGGGGCTTTGGGGAGGCATCTTTGGCATGGCAACGTGGGGAAGTTTGCTGGTTTTTGTCGGCTGTGAGATTTGGATACAGACATGGTGAGGCCAGCAGCATTCCAAGGTCAGGTGCTTTCCAGAGAAGATGTGCTTACCTCTCCTGAGTTTCCAGCCAGTGCCTTCACACAGGCCTGAGCTGAGCAGCCCTCTGTGTGTGTGTGTGTGTGTGTGTGTTAACCTCTGGTTCCATTCCATGTATCTGGAAATAAGGTACTGCTGTGTTTTGTGTGCTGGCAGGCCTTGGGTGTTGCTTGGATACTGGAAAAGCACAGCCCACTCAAAGCAGTGGACCCTCGGTGTGAGCCTTCCTTCAAAGGCTGGCTCTTGCAGAGCGGCTTAGTGAGATGTCACTTTAATTGAGCTGCTCCCTGGCTTGTGCAATTGCCTTTTACTGTGTGACTTCTTATAAAATGCCTCTATAATCCTTCTTGGTGCAGAATTAAGTTTTGCATAATTGCCTCTGCACTTGATCTTGAAGCCTTTTTACAGGGCAGCGAGGTAAAGTACTGAGCTACCCTGTCTGCAAACACCAAGGAAGCAGCTGCTCTGAGATGACGAAAAGCTCAAGCAGATCTTCCAGTATTATTTTGCAGCAGTCTGCACAGCTCTTTTTCTCTGTGTAGCTGTCTGAACTGGCTTCATCTCTCTCTGCTTACATGATCTGCTTGTCAGTGCCTAACCAGAAGCATTCCTCCTGCTGTCTTCCCCAGGGCATTTCTCAGTTCAGTTGTAAATCAGCTGAGTAATGGTGCGTTCAGCCCACTCTTTCTGAGCAAAGATCTAATTGATTTGAGCTCATGAAAGGGAATAGTAAAACAGAAGGTGCCAAGGGAATTTTATCTGCACTGCATTCACTTTATTAAAACGTGGAGAGCAAAATATCAGAGAGGGAGGAGGGAAGCTGCACACTGCATCCCTCCTTGGGGAGTTTTGTGGGGCACATCCACATTGGCTGAGCATAAATCACTCCTGTTGCCTTCAGCGTCCCCCTCCTAGTTCATGTGAGGTAACGCTTGGACCTGGGCAGGGTATTAAAGTCCCTGGCCAATAATATCATTAAACAAGGAAGAGAAGAGCAGAAGTGCCTCAGGAGCAAGGAATTATTTAGTAGCTTCTGCACTGTTCCCTGTGTGGATGCAATCAATGGAGGATGTTTATCACCACTGGAAACCTGGGTCCATCCATCTCCTCCAGGCCAGCAGGTACATTTCTGGACTGGGAACGAGTGTTTTCAATAAGGGGGAGAGTTTCTTGCAGTCATTGCAGGATATTGATATCTGTGTAGTGCTCCTCTTCGCCTCCTGCATGCTTGTCTATAGCTTGACCCACTTGCTAACTGAAATATGGGAAGATCATGCTGAGTATCTACAGCCCCTGTGGTGGCTGTGAAGAGCTGGGAGAGAGCTTTTAATTGCTTACATTGTCATGGTCTAATCTCTCACTGTAGCCAAGCACTGGAGAGAAGGTTTCTCAATCTGAGGGATGTCACCCTGGCAGTCCTGCTTTGGGAAGCTAAACCAGCTGCTTGACCCTTTCCTGCATGGACCCTGGAGCTGCCAGGGGGAACTCTGGGCCATCTGTGTAGACAACATCCAGATGCGGGCTCAGTAGCACTCTGCCTCACAGTAAGCAAGGCCGTGGGAAAGGCTGTCTGACTCCAGTTGGAAACCTCTCTGAGGTTTATTGCTGGTGGTTGGGGGCCCTCTGAGCAGTTGCTTGGAAAAACAACTCTTCTGGTTTTACTGAAGTCTTATTGATGGTTTTGAAGTTCGAGATTTATTTTCCTCCAGCTCCACATGCTGCTCTGTGCTAGCAGCTTCAGCATTGCTGATGAAACTGGAGCTGCTTCCTTGCTCCCCAGCCTGCTGCCATCCCTCCAACTTGCTGCTGCCCAGTGGCACTTGCTCATGGCCCCAGCCCATGGGAGTGGCAGAAGAGGGGAGAACCAGACACCCTGTAGTTTTCTGTGCTCATCTTGACCAGGCTTCAGCAAAAACACCCTTAACTGGGCTCTTAAGACATGAAGCACTGCCCCTTTTCAGGTATAGATTCCAGCACTTGCTCTTGATAAATGTTGTGTGGTTGGTGGTTGCCCATCTCTTGAATTTGTTGAGGTCTCTGCAGCACCTCTCTGCCCTTGAAGGAGTCAACAGCTCTTCTCAGTTTGGTGCTGTCCCCAGACTTAATCCTTTGAGTTCTGTGCCATGTTGTTAATGAAGATGTTGCAGAGACCTGGGCTGAGGATGGAGCCCTGCAGGACCCCTCTAGTGACTGGACTCAGGGCCGATGTTACCAATTCACTAGGACTCTTCTGTGCCTGACCTGTGAGCTTCTTGTGCTTCAGTTTCTGCCTGTTGCCCCTTGTCATGTTGGTTGGCACCACTGAGAAGAGCCTGGCTCCATCATCTTGATTTTCATGAAGATCCAGGAATTAGGAGGCCACTGAGCTTTGCTGCAGCTGCTTTTGCCCTCTCCTGCTCTCCACTGCTTCTCTATTGTGACATCTAATTCACTCCCTGACTCTCCATCCTGCAGTTACAGTCCCAGCTCAGAGGTGTGATTACAGCTGCAGCATTGCTGTGTGCTTGCCTTTTGTTTGCCACAATACAGCTCTCCTTGGGCAGAGCAGAAAGGAAAAGCTCTAATAATGATGCATGGACAGAGGGGAAGATCTGATGTGTCTTTCCAGCCCATTTGCTGTGTATTTCATCTCGGGTGGGGACTCTCATTAACAGTCCCTCAGCAGAAGCAACCTGTACCTAAAGGTTAATTTCCACAGCGGTTGTTGCTGGGTTATTTGATGGTGGGTAATTTCTGCCCTCAAAAGATTCTTTTACTCCTACTAAGTATTTAATGAGATTAAATTGCAACTTCTCTGAGCCCTTGTGGTAGAAGTGTGTATGTGTGGCGGGTGGCCACCAAAGCTTTGTATGGACTTAACAGAAAGGCACTTGGGGAGCAGAGTGAAAACCCTTTCATAATGAGGGGGAAAAATAGTGGCGATGTTTGAAAGCTTCATAGGTGTTAATAAAAGATAGTGCTTTTTCAGTTACACAGAGTGATAAATACAATGGGCTTTTGCAAGAATCGATCTGTAGGACACAAATTATTGTAACATGACTTTGATGTACACAGGATGCACCTTTTAAGGCCCAAAGCAAGGTGACCTTTTAAATGAGGTGAGTGTGTGCTGGGTTTTCCAGTTGACATAATGGCTCTGGGCCCCATTGTGCCCTTGCAGTGTATTTATAATCTTTAATTATAAACCATCCACTGGTGGTGGGGTGGAGGAATTTTTCTCAGAGAAGCAAGTCCTAAGGCAGCAGTGATCCAGTGAGACCCCCTAAGGCAAACAGAGCTGTTTGTGTTCTGCGTGGGTGATGTCGGGGTGGGCTTTGCCAGTTGCTGCAGGGTGTCTGTCTGATGGCAGTGGGGCAGGAGGTGGCTGCACGTGGCCTTGGCTGGGTGATACATGTGTGTGGTAGGGAGCTCTGTGCTCTGCTGGGCACAGCCTTCCAGATTCATGGTCATACAGCCAGTGACGTGTACCGTGAGCTGAGCCCACAGTGTTGTCTGTTCCTTTACCCTCTAACACATTTTTTCCAGGCTGCTAAAGCTGATGACATCCAGCACTGAATGCAGCTAAACATGTTTGACATGGAACTGAAAGGCTTCCCTGTGGCTGTTCTGAAAGTTCTGTTCCAATGTGTTTTTCTTGCCTGTTTTTTTTATTTGTTTGTGAAACTCCTTGCTCTTGACCTCAGATTCTACACAGTTCATGGATCTCTTATTAGTTGGTTTCTGCTTTTACCCAGAAGCCAAAAGTTTGAATTTTTGAAATTCAACAAACACTGGGTGAAACAGCCCCCTGAGAAAATGGTTTAGACAGAGATGAGAGCCACTGGATGCTTTTCATGCCTCCCTATAGAACAAAGAGGTGAAATGTGGGGTGCAGGCAGGGGTCATCATTACAGGGATTCACACTGGTGGTGAGGTGGTGGCATGTCAAGCTGGGCAGAACCAGAACTGAGCCCAAATTGTGTTTTACAGTCTTGATACAAAGGCTTTTTTGTGCTCTCAGTTTCCCAGCAGCTGTCAGGCAGCCGTGCTATGCAGGCAGGGGAGGAAGGCTGGTCACAGTAACATCCCAGGGTATCTCAGCTGTGTGGTGGCTCTTGTTTCACTGCTGTTAAATACCTCCTTTTTGGGCATGGACTAGGGAGAGGAGGGGATGCTGGCGATTCCCACAGCAGAATCCTGGACAGAGCAGGTTCCTGCAGCTTCAGTGGGAACTGAGCCCACTCCTCCATCTGTCAGGATGCCCTGACACTATCCTGGCAGTGCTGTCTTCTGGGCTGGTGTGTTTTGTAGGGGCAGCTCTGTGACCAACTGACTCAAGGGATGCCTCCAAGGTTATAGCAGGTGCCTCTGGCTGGAGTGACCCCAGCCTGGAACGTTTTGCTAAAGCCTTTTCTGGTCATCCCTCCTCCATGCCCAGGGCATGGGTGGGGGCCTCAGCTGCAGAGGGGAAGGGCACCTGCTGTCCCGGGGGCCAGGTGCCAGCACGTGGAGCCAGGGTGAGTTTCAGCTGTCCCAGGATTAGCAGCAGGGAGCTGCGTGCAACGTAGGTGCTGACGCAAAGCTGCTGTGTGAGGGATTCTCAGTCTGTCCTTTCCCTGGCACGGGCCAGCAGCTTCCCAGGGAGGTGACCTGCACGTAGCTCCCCTATGAGATCACACACTGCACTCCATGGAGCTTGGTCCTGGCCTCTGCACGTGGTGCCTTTGAAATGGCCAGTCAGTGATTCCAGGGACAGGGTTTGCTTGTTAAGAGTGTTGTTTCTGACCGTGCCTCTGTGTTTATCTAATTAATTATTCATCTTTTGGTTCCTTTCAGCAACGTGGTACAAGGGTAATCTGCTAAAACATTCTGTATGAGGAGTGGCAATGTTGAGGGCCAGTTTACAGAAGGAAAGGCAGACTCTCACCTTGGAGAGAAATGAATCTAAAATTCTTGGTATTATTTGAAGATGTGAAAAAATAAGGCTTAGTAAACTAAGTTGTATCAAACCCTCAAGAAAGGGAGGTAAACACTTTTCCCTTTGGAACCGTGGGAGTTTGATGTTGGTATCAAATGGGGAGCTTTCACAGATCTAGGGAGGGTGGCCTCTTTCTGGGTGTGCCGACCTGAACAATGTTGTGGTTTTTGTCTTTCCCCTAAGTGTAACAAAGAGTCATGCCCTTCCCCATCTGAACCATTGCATCTTATTTTCCAAGCAGTGAAGTGGGCTCTGGCAGCATTGGCTGTATCTGTGCACAGTGAGAACAAGTTTGTTTTTACACAAAAGCCCTTTGCCCTGGCAATTAAAAACCCCAAACCTGCTGAAGGTGTCTTGCAGGTATGATTGTGCCTGCTGCTTTCCCAGCACCGTTGTTGCCTTGATGCAGTGCACGCCAGCTACCTAACAAACGGGCAGCCCTCCGTGGAACGATTCCCCATCAGCTTTAAAACCCACTTCTCAGGGAACTATTTTCACCACGTGGTGCTTGGGATTTACTGCAACGGCCGCTACGGCTCGCTGGGCATGAGCAGGCGATCGGATCTGATGGACAAACCCCTCACGTACCGAACTCTGAGCGACCTCATCTTCGACTTCGAAGACTCCTATAAGAAGTACTTGCATTCAGTGAAAAAAGTCAAAATCGGGTTGTACGTCCCGCACGAGCCGCACAGCTTCCAGCCCATCGAGTGGAAACAGCTGGTCCTCAACGTGTCCAAAATGATGCGCACAGAAGTCAGAAAGGAGCTGGAGAAGTTTGCCAGGGATATGAGGATGAAGGTAGGTCCGTGCATGTGGGTGTTGGGCTCAGGAGGCGGCTGTGCCTTGTCCCATCCTGCAGAGATGGGTCTTGCTCTGTGTCGGCCTGAGATGATGCAGGTATCAGCTGTGCTGAGGGGAGTGCTTGCATCTGTCTTGATGCTGCTTCCCCAGGATTTGGTGTGCTTTCCACCCCTTACAGCTGTTTAGTTGAAGGATCTCCCCTTTAGCCTGGGAAAGACTTGAACCCATACTTGTCCCTGGCTGTCAGGAAGCTCTTGCCCAGTTTGCTTTCCTCAATGACTCCAGATGAAGGTGGTTGGGAACAATCAGCATGGCTGGGGCTGGAACTGCTGGGAAGAGTGGCTGGTTGCAGGTAGGGGTGTCTGGGTTTTCCCACCTGAGCTGCAGGAGGTGCCATGGCACATCTGTGTCAGTGGTTGCCTCTCCTTGCAGGATGTGCCAGGAGGCTGATGTCCACCACCCTCAGCTAAATCACAGAATAGGTTATGTGGGAAAGGCGAGTAAAACAACTCTCTGACAGACTGGTGCTTCCCTGCTGGCTGGTTGGACTGAACAGCTCATTGGGAAACAACGAGGAGACAGGGCAGGCTGCCAGGGGCCTGAAGGGTTTGGCTGCCCTTGGGCATGAGGGGTGTCCCTGACCGTGCCTCTGAGCCTGGCATGGGCAGGAGCTGTTTGTGGTCATGGTGGAAGCAGATTTGGTGCCTGTCCAGCTGGCTGCCAGCAGTGAGAGCAGAGCAGGTGTGTTGCTAAGTATGGGTCTGGCTCTTGTGGAGAGGTATGTGGCCTTGTGTCCAAGTTATTCTGGGCTCTCGTCCCCTTCCCTGCTAAAGAACGGCTCCTACGTAGCAGCCACGTGTCCTTTTGGCTGCAGCACCTGCCCCCTTGCCCTGACCTTGGGGTGAGCCTTGCCAGGGGCATTGTAGCCCCTGTGTTCTGCTCTCACCTCTCCTGCCCTGCCAAGGAGTTTTGAGGGCCACCTTGTACCATGTTATCACCTTGAGCATATGGGCTTGATTACTGATGTAATTAAGTTTGGGTTTTTTTCCCTCTCCTCTATTCATATGTTTTTAATACTATCTAGAGAGTAAACAGCTGAAGCAGGCTTGAGTTGAAGAAATCTATATGGGTGGATGACTTCTGAGTTTTGTACTTGGTTTTGATAGAGGGAGCAGCTCTCTGTGTGCACTGAGCTGTGACACTGGGCCTAGTCCTGGTGAGTGCCTCAGGGCCAGGACCACAGCCCTGAATTCACCCCCTTGAAAGCTGAAGGTCCTGCATATGATCTTTACCTCTAGTTACTACAGAATTCAGAGGGCTTCCATTGTGAGTGGGCCGAATTTGGAGGATCAGGTCTTGAAAGCAGTCCAGAGAGTGAGTGTAATGCTGATGGCCCTCTGACGTTGGAGGATGGGGGCAAGTGGGAAACCTGCTGAAAAGCCTCGCTGTCAGAGTTCAGCTGCCAGCCTGAGAGATGGTCAGCTCTGTTAGTTGAGAGAAAAACTGGAGAGGGTGATTTGGCTGCCTGAGTTTCTTTCAGCTGAGGCTCAAAGCCATTTTTCTTCTCTTGCTGTTGCCAGCTCTGAGGAAAGCTGTGGATGAGACAGTATTCATCTGGGAGCTGAACTGGTGACACCAACTAATTTTTGCAAGGGACCCCTGAACGGCTATCACATGATAACAGCTTTGAGTTCCTCTTAACCTGGGCAGGGTTTGAATAAGCCCCAAGGGACTGAAGGCTCTTTGTGTGCCATCCCTGCTACTGTATGAGGCCCTTTATTTTAAATTTTTATTTGCAGTGAATCATTGCCTTTATTGAAGGCCACTTCCTTCCCTGCCCCCTCTCTCACAGATTCTGAAACCCTCAAGTGCCCATTCTCCGATGAAGGAGAGACCCCGGGGTAAGTCGCTGTCCCCTCGCCGGAGGCAAGGCAGCCCTCAGAGACGGGCCTGCAGGAGAGATAAATCGTGAGTATTCCTGCCTCCAGCCCTGCTGGGCCACGAGGGGAGGGTGGTGAGGTTACTTTGCTGTGTGTGCTCAGTGGCACATACAGGAAAGCTGCACCAGGTGCCTTAGTTACCAGAGAGGCTCCAGAAGCTGCTGGCACTGCTGATGCCCTGGCGTTGCTGTGCTTCCTGCTGCCTGGTGGCCCCTCCTTGCAGGGTCCTTGGACTGTGCAGCTTACAGAGGCAGTGGAAAAGTAAACTTGTCTTTCCAAAGTGATAACATCACTTGAATTGTATTCTTTGATTTTAATCAGCTTAAAAAAACCCTAGCCAGACCACTTTCCATGTGTGTTGTAGCTGTTTGGGGAAGGATGGATGCAATATCTCTAAATGGATAAATCTGTGCTTCGAGAGCCACAGGCCTTTTACAGCCACTGGCAATTCAAACTCCCCTACCTTAGATGTGGAAGAGCTGAGTTCTAGCTGTAGTGCCCTGTGCCAGGAAGCTGACAACTGTGAAAGCCTATACGTAACCCAGATTAGTCAAATATTTATGATCATTGCTTTTTAAATAGGCTCCCAGACTACTGTCTCAGCACTTATTTATTTTAAAGCAGCTAACAAAGACATTAGACTAACCTTCTAAAGATAACTTCAAGATACATTAGCAGCAGATGATTTCACAGCAAGCTTTTGTTTTTACACGTTCATTCACACTCAGTCCACGATGCTGTACTTTGGGCTTCGTCACTGAGAGCTCCTTGTTTAGTGCATAGATAATTATAGTTGTAATGGGCTCAGCTGCTTCAGGCTTCTTCACCTCCTAGATTCTCTTTGAGGAACAGTTTAATTTTTGAGTTTCTGAGAGTGCTTCTGTGGTTGCTGGAGTGGATCAAGTATTTCTGGAGAGAGAGTGAATGTCACTGGGCTTGGGCACTCTCCAGTTGAGGATGTTTCCTGAAGGAGCTACTGGGCATGTGGCTGCTCTGCAGTGACTGATCTCTCCTTGGCAGCTTTGCTTTTCCAGGACAGAAAGAGAGGGAGTGTACAGATGGCTTTGCAGTGGCTCCAGCATCTGTTACCTGCTCAGTGGTCCTGCTCTGTATCAAGAGCAAATTATATATAACTCTAAAATAAACCCTGGGTAACCATGATAGAAGATGCAGGACCCAGACACAGTGTGATGAGCTGTGAGCCCTGAAGGGGGAATGGCATCCCCTGCTCAGGGATGAGCTGAGTGACACATCCCAGCCCATGCAGCAGTTGACATAAGGTGAGAAACACAACAGGAGAAATGGGGTATTCTTTTCTCCATATTGATGGACCTCTGAGAACCTCTGATAGAGTGAGAGGCCTTTGTGTTACACACAGAATACGAGAGAGTCAGATTTCCTAAGCTTTAGGCTGAAATCCTAGCTAAAGACTGTGTTTTGTTTCTTTGTGGCTCTTTTACTCACATGCTGTAATTACAGCTTTCTTGAGCTTGCTGGGGAGGGGGACAGAAGTGTTTTGCTCCAGTGCAAGCTGGCAGGGGCTGAATAACACATTCACTTGAAAGGCTTCACCTGCTAATGGCAAGCTGTTATTACAATACTAAAATTATATGGGCCTGTTGGGAGAAATCTCCCCACTGAAGGATATGTGGAATGGTGAACTAGAGTGTCTTGGCTGCATTGTCTCTGGAGGAAAAGGCTGAAGCTGTGCTTAAGGATGGAAGAGGATTTCACAGCCACAAACTTTTAACTTCTCATCCTTGTTGATTCAGGTTTATTAGGTAAATATTAGTGGCAGCTGCCAGCAAGCCCATGACAGCCTTTTAGCCTGGAAATGCAGCTGCAAGGCAGGTGGGGCACATTGCAGGACAGGTGGCAATGCAATACCCAGTACATGCCTGCTTAGGAGGCTGGTGTGTAGTCAAATTGCAGCTTGTCAACTGAGCTATGCAGCAGTCCATGTGCTCTTAGCCCACAGCTGGTGTGATCCTGCATGAATACAGAGGCTATAGATAGGGTAGTGTGAATCTTGTAAATCTGAAGCTTTACCATGTCCACTTGCCCATCCTCTGAAGTCCCAGAGCAGAAGGATGCAGTAAAGTGCAGACCTGTGCTGGAACAGGCAATGCAGTGTTTCATCCTCCCAGGAGTGTTTGGAGCTGGAGGGGTTTGGAATTTAGAAGGGAGGGTCATGCAGTTTCCTGGAGAATCTCTGCCCCTAAATGTTTGCTTACCAGATCTATTTCCTTTCAATTTCATGTTGAGGCTTAACATGCACGCTCTGTGAGTGGCATGGCAACACTGACCTTGTGTGCCTTCAGCCCAGGGTAGCTGCTGAAAGGGAAATTCTGCTAGTCTGTTTTATCAGGATGTGCAATGGGGCAGGATTACATTATGATATGTAAAATCAGGCAGCTCCAGTGCAGACAGCTTGTGAATACTGTGTGGACACAGCTTGTTCACCTGCTCATGGCCAGGGTGCTTTGGACAGGAGGTGTGATCTGATGGGCCAGTAAAGCAGAGGCTCCTTGCCTCAGAGAGCACATTTGGCATAAGGTCATTTTGCCAGCCAAGGAGAATGGGATCTGTGGCGCCTCTGGTCCAAGTCTTGTCTTTTCCTGAAACTTACAGAGGACAGTCTGTTTATAGCTAAAAGCTACAGACAGTTGTGGATGGGTGGAAATGGGCACATCACCATGGGTGTTACAGTGACTCCCCATCTCTCTTGGATAATCAGAGAAGGTACTACCATCCAGGCATGCTTTAATTAAAACCATATTGTGACCTTAATTAAAGAGAGGGAGAAAAATGTGTGAAGAGGATCCCTAAATTGGAGAGAGGGAGGAAGGAAGGACAGTGGAAATTTCATACAGTGCATCTCTTGCTGGTCTGACTCCTACGCAAGCTCTGAGGGATGCAGCTTGTAGCTTGTTTACTGGTTAGTCAAATCCCATCTGCTCTGAAGGAATAATGTGGAAAAATGCAAACTATCTTACAGTGATTGCTTTAAGTGTGATCCCTTCCTGCAAGTGAGAGAGCTCAGTGAAGACTCCTTCACTTCTGTGAAGTGCTTAAACTGAGACAAACACGAGGCATGGTGCAGGGCAGTACTGCAGTGAGGATGGTGGGGTTACTATGAGAGGTGATTAGATAAGTGGTAAAGCAACAGGTTTAATTCAATGTGCTGCTAGGCAGAAGAGCATTAGCTGTCCATAGCAATGTCCCCAGCTCTCAAATGCTGTGCAGATTCTCAGCAGGGATCTGGTGTTAGCAGTTCTGCTCTTAAAAAGAAAAAAATAAAAAAAATCCTTATTGAATCAAATAATAAAATATTTTCAGAGGCTCTGTTGCTCATGTGTATGTGTGAGCTATACACCCCCATTTCTTGGTGCTGCAGCAGTACAGCTCTTCCCTGGTGTGTGCCACAGGCAGGGCTGGGCTTTCCCTGGTTTCCAGCCTGCCTGTGGCACTACTGCCTGCCCTGAGCTGCTCCAGCAGGAAGGGGCTGGCAGCCTGCAGTGGGGAGATAAGCACCAGCCTGGCTGTGCAAACTCAGGGGTCACATCTGCTGCAGAGTGAGCAAAGAGTAAGCACACAGAGCTGGAAGCCAGGGCTGAGGAGCTGAAAGCACTGGAGCCATGATCCCATTGTACTACTGAGGCTTTAGCTGTGTTTCTGCAGGGAAGCAGAAGTGCTATAGAGTACTAGGGAAATGTGTGCTTTAAACAATGTCTGTCTTTAGAAAAGCAAACAGACGGCTTAGTGTGAAAACAGCCAAGAGCCTGCAATAAGCTCTCAGATTAGACACTTCCACAGACTATAAATCAGCTGGATAGTTTTGGTTTGACAACTTTGTTGCAGGAGCTTTTCCATTGCTTGCTAAAAAGAGCGTGAGACTGATAGCTCAAGGTTTTCTTTGGTTCAGGCTGTTGGAATACTTAAATGGCCTAACAGCATCCATCTGTGTGTGTGATTACTGAGGTGAATGGTATCAGAATGTTGGATGCTGCAGCCCTTCCCACAGACACAGCCAGGCAGAAGGGGCAGGCTGGAGAGCCAACACACAGTGGCCAAGTGAGACTGTTTTGCTCTCAGCTGTCTCAACTTTTCCAAAAGCTGGAGTCCTGCTCTGGGGTAGAACACAGGTGTGGTGTGTCTAGTTTTAGGTACTCATTTAGGCCCTCTCTCAAGTCAGGAGGAGGGAGTGTTTCAGCCTCACATCCTGGATCCCAGCATGGCACTTCACTGGTGTTTGTCCTTCACGGGTGTGTGGCTTCAGAGGCAACACACAGATAGCTCTATCACAGTATCCCTGCAGCAGATTTATCAGGACTGCATTAAGAAGCCAACATTAGTTCTATCCAGCCCTCTGAGGCAAGCTTTTCCCTGTGTGGCTGCTGTGCCCTGCCGGGATCGCTGGTCAGCAGCGCCCTCTTCCCTCCCCTGTGCGCAGGCCGGCGGTGCGCGACAAGAAAGACCTGGCTACACTCAACGAGGTGGGATACCAGCTCCGCATCTGACACGGCCACGGCACCCGCTCCAGAGGGCTTCCTGCTGCTGCCGCTGCACTTTACCTGCACTCCCTCCGAAGGAAAAAGGAATGGGACTCTTTATTAACTTATATACTCTCACAATAAAAGTTTGACTTAGAAAATAGGGGGTAATTTTTTTTTGGTGGCAGTATTTATTTCAATTTATAGAAAAGGCATCAGTGAAGAGAACGTAAAATTAGATTTGCCAGGATATGAGATTTTTTTTCTCTCCCATCATGTAGCAGGTGACTCCAGTGGTGTGAGTTTCTTCAAATATCATTTCCCAGTACAAGTGTTAATTGAACTTGGCCTTGTGCTAGGTGGTAGCATTGGAATAACTAATGAATCATATTCTTAGTATCAAGATGTGCTGGGGTGCAGTGCAATTAAAAGAAATTGTATTCACTAATCTTTAATTCAGCAATAAAAACAACCAGTGCAGAAGTGGCATAAGTTTTTAAAGTATCAATATTACCTCACTAGACTTAATAGATATGCAAAATTGTCAGTATTATTGTTTTCTAACTAATTTGTACTGTTTCCCAGCCTTACTGGGAGTATTAAAAGAGCACTGGATGTTTTACTGCCACCTGTATTATTATTTTCTGCATGTTGCCGAAAGATGTTAAGTAATAGTAATATGCAAATGTATTCTTAATACTGACATCTTGTTAGGCAAGATACGGGGTTTGAGATTTTTTAAATGATAATAATTGATGAATAATGAATTTTTAAACTTTCATAATTTTTTTTATACTTTTGTCACAAGCTTTTAGTCTTTCTGAACTACTCCGCTGAAGCACAAAACATAGAGATTGCTGTTTTGTAGAGACAAGTCAGCTTTTTTCTCATACATGTAGTACCTGGAATAATGGAAAAACTGTGGGAATTGCTAACCTGAGTCTGTGTGCTTTTTCTCTCCACATTTATGTGCAAATTTGAACCTTGTCTTGGAAGGGCTGAGCAGCCTCCGATGGTGATGCCTTGACACCTTGTACTAAATCAGGCATGGCAGGCTGAAGTTCTGCTGTGCTGTGCAGGGAATTTTCCTACATATGTTGTAGTAACAACTGCTTAGTCATCCTTGAATAAGGAAGTATGGCTGAAACAGATGAAAATCCAGCTTGTCTGCTTCCTTCCTGCTCAGTTGTTTTGTTGTAAGACTTGGCTAAGGACCTGTGATGGACAGCAGTGTTCTCAACTGATGCGGTAACTCTCTCTAGGGTCCACCATTCGACTTAGTGAAGTTCTCTGGAAGCATTTGAGTGCTGCATTCCTGGAAATGTTTCATTAGGTGCCTAAATATAAACTGGATTATTCTGCATGTCCAGCCTCTACCCTTTGTGCTGTGCTCATAGATGATGCTGCCATGGGCCTGGTGTACCTCCCCTCCTGGGCACTTACTTTTTGGGATCTCAATGAAGATGGATGTTGTTACAGACTGACAGTAATGCTTATTCAAGTGGAATGATTTAAGCTCCTGGAACACTTCTATCAGCCAGAAAATGAATGAATACAGAAGGAAAGAATTGCTTGTACACAGACCTCATTGCTCAAAAAACTGAATTTCACCTGCCTAGGACAGGAAGAAAAGGCCAAGACGCAGCAATCTTTTACAGCTAGTGAAAGGCTTTCTACTAATTAAGCCTTCAGAAGCTCTAGAAAGAAAACTTTTCAAAAGTGTGACACTTCTTTATCCAAGTTTACCATATCAGTAACAAAAGGAAGGCCTTTCCCGTCCCTCTTTCTCTAAAACTTTTCCACTCCTGTGTTCACAGTAAGGTGTTTTTGGGTTACGGAGTGAAGCTGAAGAGAGGGAAATACTCTTCTGGTAAAATTTTTTCTGTAATTTGATATCAGTTGCAGAGTTTCAGTCTCAAACTTTGTGCTGCCCAGTGTCTTGTAACCTAAACAATTTTTTTATAACCTGTCATGGATAAAATGATGTGGAAAAACTTTTGATCAGCTGTATTGTATTGCACAATGTTATCTGATATGTTGCAAGTTTTTTCTATGAAACTATGGTTCACTTCAGCTCAGATAATGGTTGTATATAGTTTCTACCCTTGTTCAGCACAATTTATTTTCTCTTAACTGATACTGAGGCTTTTTAATGATGTAGAGGTGTGTTGACAAATTGACTTTGGTTCTTGTTTAAAGTTCTGCTGAAATATTCTCTTGAAACGTGCTTATGATGGCATTTGTCTTAAGTGTGGTTCAAGTGACAGCAAAGTGGTCAAATAGTATAGAAAAACATGCATGACTTTTTGGGCTTTTTCTCATCACTTGTATATGCACAGCATGAAACATCAATAAAAGTATCATGGTAGGGTCTTTTTTTTTTAATGACTTACTTGTCTTTTTGTCATTGCTCTTAACAAAGGTTGCTACAACTGAACAGTATTTAATTTAATTACTTTGTAAACCATATTTTACACAGGATGTCTGAGTGCATAGTGAGAGTAGATAGACAATCCTGATCATTTAAAACCTCAGGATTAATAATGAAATGGAAAAACCCCACCCTGTCACTGGTTGTTCAATATGTATAAAACCTCAACATGTCAAGGGCTAATATTTTTTTCTTCTCCTATAACAGAGCAATTAAGTTTCCTGTGATGTGCTCATTAAGCTTAGCTTTATTTCAGATATTTAAAAAAAACATTTCAGTGAATAATACCTTTATTTAAGCCCTTAGAATTTTAAGCAGCACATTCTTAAGGCAAAAATATTTGCCTATATGCCTTTCTTCCTTTGAAAGTTCCATCTTGCAGCCTCTGCACTGAGAACACTGAGTAAATTCCTTTGCAGAAGTGTTAAGATGGAAGTGTCCACAGAGTACAGTTGTAGTAAAACATTATTTTGAACTCATTATAAAATGCTGTAGGCACACAAACATATTCCCCTTTGCTTGAAAAAACACACAGTTCTCAGAATAGTCCTTTTTACTGTGATTTACAATAAAAATCATTTACAACGTATCCATGAAAAATAATGCCATTTTGAGTCTGGCACAGATGTTTTCCTTTATCAAATAGGAAGCTAATGTAAAATCTTCTCTTTTTCTCCCTAAAAGACTTCATAAAGTAAATGAAACAGCTTTTTAAAAAAAAAAAAAAAAAAAAAAAACGAAAGTCCCTTTAAAAAGTCTACTTTACACAACACTAACAAATCAGCTTCTTTAAACTGGACCAGCAGTGCTTGAATTAACCTTTAAAAAAATAATAATAATCATCTCATGACTAGAGAAGGTAAAAGGGAGCTTTACCTACACCAAAAGTCCTTTGGCTATTACCGTTCAATAAGCCTGAACTCTGCTAGCAGTGGCAGGTGGTCAGAAGAGTTCTTTTCATTGGGAAGACCATTAACAGTCCAAAGATCTTTCTCTGTTAGAAGAGCCAGCCTGCCAAGAAGTTTCAGACCTCCACAAAAAGAATCCTCTGCTCCTGTTAGAAAAAACAAACCAAAAGGAAATGTTCATCAGTGTAGGCTAAATATCACACGTTCATACAAATGTAGAAGGAGGAAAACAGTATGGCAGCAAGAATCCAAAGTTGTTACTGTTCCATGCAAAATCACCCATAAGACAGTCCAGAAATTCAGAGTAGAGTTTCATCAGTAGAGCTCAAGTATTCAGAAGGACACTATTTTGCAGAGGAGTAAATAGAAGTAAAAAGGAAAATGCATTTATTTGTTCATTTTAACTTCCCTGAAAAAGCCTCATATATTCCAGTCTTTTACTTTAGATAACAGCACTGCTAAACAGCTGACACTTGCAAAGTTAAGTATCTTTTTAGAGTTACTGCTTCATGTAACATTTTATTTCTGTATCCTCAAGCACACAGTTCCCCAGCAGGCAGGACATACAGACACTTTTGGTCATAAGGATAAAGGTATTGTAGCTTTCTGTTCCCTTTCCAACTGTTCACCATAAGAAAGAGCTCCATTATCTCCTGCTACCTATTCCTGTAACTACCTAAGAAACCCACTCCCACCTCCTTCCCCAGATGAAACACCACACTGCTCACACAAGAGTGGAACATGACTCAAGCCTTGCAATTACCACACAATTATACAGAATAGTTTGGGTTGGAAGGGATCTTGGGGACCATCTAGTTCCAATGCCCTTGCTATGGCAAGGGACACTTTCCACTAGACCAGGCTGCTCCATCCAGTCTGATATTGGACACTTCTAGGGATGGGGCAGTGCTGGTCCCAGTACTGACCCCTGAGGGATGCCACTTGTCTCCACCTGGACATTGAGCCATTGATGGCAACTGTTTCCAGCCAAATCATAGTGTGGTGCAACCATCAGACCCATCTCTCCAGCTGTTGGGCAGGACTGTGTCAAATGCCTTGCACAAGTCCAGGTAGATGGGATCAGTTGTTCTTCCCTTTTCCACAACTGCTGTAGCCCTGCCACTAAAGGCCACTAGATTTGTCAGGCACAATGTGCCCATCATCATAGAGCAACCAGCTTTTTCAGGTAGAGAAATTTCACTGAGATCTTTCCATGATGTGTAAAATTTAGATTTCCTGAGCTATGTATTCAAGTTAGACAACTGCTCAGCAACCTTACCTATTGCTTTCGGAGTGCAGAGATGATACTGGGCAAGCTGAGTGCTTTCAGGACCAGCACAAACTGCAGCTGTAACTTTTGACAAAAATACTTTCTGTATGAAAGTTTTCAGCAAATTCAAAACTTCCTGGCTGAACCAGGTACTGGCTTCCCAAGAGATACTTTAAAGGACTATCCAGCAACTGCTGAACTCCTCAGAGAGTTCAACAGCTTCAACCTTTGCCATCTGCCAGCTTTCCAGCCCTTTAACAACCTGGCAGCTGTTTGCTGCTCTAAAGAAAAGCTTATTTCCTGCAAGGATCTCTTGGCAGCTCTAGAGCACATGTCCACCAGGTCTTGAGACAAATTTATCATTTGGAACAGCACCCTGCATATCCACAAAGGAGCAGTTTGTTGTCACAGAGAGCCTGGTCTGCATGCAGTGATTAGTGTCACTCAGAACACTCAGCAAAATCGTGCCCTGCAAGACTCAGCTAGATACTGAACCCTGATTACAGGAAATCCTGAATACCAACCTAAATATTTGGCTAAACATGGTAGAAAAAAGCATGAGTATTTTAAAATAAAACACTTTAAATGGAAAAAAAAATCAGCCTAGATCATTTAAAATTCACTTGAACAGACTTTGGCAACTTTAAATACAGAGGCCCAGGTCATTAGAAAACTGAAAACCCAAACCAAATGAATAAAAGCCATACTAGTTTAAAGTAGTTAGCAAATTCAAGTTTGGTTCCATTCTGTGCTCTGATGTAGGAACAATCTATTTGAAAAGCAAATGGAAAAAGAAAAAAGTGCTGTATCTTTTCTGGAGTAATGATGGTGCAAAAAAATATATCAATAGATGAATTAGGATTAAATTTTGTGCAGGGATGCACTCTGCAATCGCACAGCACTCTACTAAATCACATGGCATTCAGAAGTCATTTAAATACTTCACATATCGTGGTTTTTCAGTCAAGGCTTTTGTATTTGCCATTTTACATTAAGGTAGCATTTACTGTGCATGTTATGACAAATGAGACTTCTGTGAATTGACTCAATGAATTTTAACAATCTAGTCCCAAGTTACCAGAGATGAAGGTGGTGTTTTCATCCTAGATACTACAAACAATGGTAATTTATAAAAATCAGTTGCACTCTACAGTGGGAGCAGGAATGGAATCCAGGTTTCTTTGCTCCAGATTCTGCAGAGACATTTATGTGCTAGCACTGCACTGATGTTTGTTGAGGGCATAAAACACAGAACTCAAGAGAGCATGGAAAGCAAACTGCTCAGAAGCACCCATGGAATAAGTCCCGGAGCAGTAAAGCATGGAAAACCACTGTGATACCCATCGCGAAATTCCCACAGAGGTACCGCGACTTGCTTGCACCATCTGGTGACTTTTAGCTGCAACTGCAAACCAGAGAGTGACAGCTGGGCCTGTGCCAGTGACCGTGCTCAGAGCAAAGGCCAGGAATCTCTTACTTGGCAGAAATTACTGCAAGACAAGCTGAGAAGTAAATTGTCAGGAAACGGTTCGTTTATCAGTTTTAATGCACATCATAAATTGCTCTTCCCCACTGTGTTGATCAGATGATTGGGAATACTGCCTTGCTGTAGGTCTGGCCTGCATCACTGACAGCAGTATTTCTCAGGTATTGCTGTATGACAGCAGGATTTCTCTTCCACTGCAGCTTTCCTCTACCTCCAGCTTGTCTCCTTGCTGAGATGGGAGCTACAGAAACGTTCAGTCAGATGAAAAGGTGTGCTGGTTTAGGAACAACCCAGAACAAAAGGTTTGTCCTGTGTGGCACTGCAAGCCCAGCTGTGGTGAGCTGACAAGGCCAGCCACATTTCTCAGGTAACAGCTGACATTCAAAGCACTACCACGAACCTCTGAGGTACTTCACATGTAGTGAGAATTTAATTTCATAGTGAAATTATCACTACACTTCTCTTACAACAGCCAACAACTGTTCTTGTTTAGCATTTATGAAAATTGAAATCTGCTTTTTTTACCTGTCTGGGGAGCAGTATCACCATTTGCTGCAGAATAGAAAATGTAATCCACAGTGACAGCACTTCGGGAGTGACAAGTTGTCACTTCTGGTACCCCAGTTTCAGGGAAGTAATGGGAATAGACTGAAGACAATTTAAAATGGTGCCGCAGTTTTGAAGACAACCTAAAGAGACATCAAAGAAAAGAATTTTATTTTCTTGCATTACCAAGAAGGAATAAGCAATGAAGAAATAACCAAATAGTTCCCGGTTACAAACAAAATGAATTATCTATGTTTCTCTCCTGCAAGCCATCCCATAGCCTTTTGTGTGAGAGGCCTAAAGCTCTGAAGGCAAAATGCAGGCAGCATTCTCAAGTAAAAGAGCTGATCAGAACTGGCTTAGCTGACACTTTAATTATAGATAGCTTTCAACTCCATATTCCTTCTGTAAGCATTCACATGTCCTCACTCAGCAATCTCCCCCTGACAGGCAGAAATGTCCATGAAAGCAGCTCATGTGAAAGAAACAAAACACAAACTCATCTAACCAGGCCCTTCAGCATAAAGAGAAATTCAGATTTTTAGAGTTTTTTTCCTCCCCCAAGCTAGAGGTGTCAAGCTTCCAAGTTAGCTACACTTATGTCTTTCCTCCACTCAGGCTCTCATTTTCTGTCTCCCCATCATTTGTCTGTTCCTCTTCAGTTCAGCCCATCTTGTCTCACCTGTCTTTTCAATCTTGAAAGCAAACTGCAAAACTGCACCTTTCAGCAAAAGAACTCTTATCTCTCAGCCATTTGCTTCCATCATCTCTGCAAATCATCCATCCCTCAGCTGTGCCTGCCTCATTTTGCATTTTTAACCTGGGCTGCAATGTGTTCTAGTTGAAACCCAAGCAATTAAAAAAAACAACAATCAGCATGTTACATTGCCTGATTCAGAGCAGAGACAAACATGCCACTTGGTACAACACAGACAAGTAGTAGTTTCTGCTTTTGTTACATGACATCCCTTTTAAGATAAGGGGAAAAAAACCCTGCAAGGAGCTTTCAGCATGCTGTGGATTCAAACTGTAGCATAGGGCTTCCTGTTTGGTATCTACTTCTCTCAGGAATGCCATGACACCTTTTTCATCACCAAGAGCTCTAATATGACTATCTGCAGTGATACCAAGATCTCATTTCTGGTAAGAAATGGCTGACTTGGAGCCTGACATCCCATATGTACCTTTAGGGCAATTTCCTTCTGTGCCTTACTTTATATGCCTTTACCAGTTTAGTAAATGCAAATATATTCTTGCTTTCAAAAAGCAGTTACATTTTCCTCCTCAGCATTCTAGATGTGGCTTTCTCCTTCTGAGTGAAAATTGTATTACCAAATCTGTAATACCCCCATTTCTCAGGCTCAAAGAACTTAAATTCTCCCACAGAAATCATGACAAGGAAGATTTTATGACCTTTCCAGTTTCTTTCCCTCCTTCATTCCAGTTTCACACTGTATTATAGGATTTACTACATCCATAAACCAGTGTATCAAAAACAATAAAAAAGAGAGAAGTGCCAATACTTTAGCAGCTGGACAACTCTGGTTTATTTTTTTCCTCTCCCTCTTTTAAAAACATGGCTTCTGCAACTGAACTGAAGTTCATATGTTTCTTGCAATGTCCCTACAGAGAATGATGTTCTGTTTATGTCAAGTGACAAAAAAAAAAAAAAGGCAAAAAAAAAAAAAAAAAAAAAAAAAAAAAAAAAAAAAAGCAGCATTCTTTTAATAAGCAGACAGAAAGTACCCTCTAAATAGCACCGATGCCTCAGCCCTGCATTCTGAAAAAAATATCTGCAAGTTCCTGAAAGAACACACATTCCATTATTACTAGTTCTAGGCTTTTGCTAGAAAGCCTTTTCATGTTTAAATGAACAATGATGTTTTTGCCAAAAGGGCAGACTGGGTTGTGTGATCATCAGGTACCCACAGCTGGAACCAAATATAAATTTGGTCTAAAACCAAAACCAACCCCCAAGTAACCAGCCAAGGGCTTCCATATTTTCCCCCAATACATACTTTTCAGTTGCTATTACAATCTCCTGAGTGTTGTCTGGTTTTTCTGCCTCCAATTTTTCTCCTGCAAAATAAAAATAAATTCAATTTACATTTAAAATAGAATATAAGTGAGACCACTACTGAAGAGCTACAGAAAAGCTACAGAAAAAAGGTATCTTTAAGTACATTTATTTTTTGCAGCAGGCAAGATACAATTCACCAAGCTGGATTAAACTCTTCTGTTCCATTAGTAACATCCCCTCTAAAGGCTTTTATGTCATGTCCCATTCACTTAAAATTGTTTTTTCTGTCAAAGAAAAACAACACTGGATGAAAGATGTAGCCATATTCAGCAAGGAATCACTTGCTTTTCTCAGCTTTTCCATGAAGTGCCAGTACTATAATTCATAAACACTGAGAGAATGCAGGTTCACACCATGTCCTGCTTTCCTTCACCTCCCTCTTCCCAGTCACAGCACAGCTGGCTTACAGGATGCAAACACAGGAGTATAAACATTACACACCAACTCCTAAAGGGAAATTTCTACCTATTATCTTGTAAAAATTCAAATTTGCAAAGTTTACATGAATAAATCACTGTACACTCATATGAGCCCAACAAGGAAGTTATGTAAGCTCAAGACTCACTGTTTTTCCCCCACTAAAACAGAATGTATGGTTTTCAGTACTAGCTGAATTATACTTTCAAAGGCTCACAAAAATGAGTTAATCCACAACTGACCTGCATTTTCTTCCTTTTGTTGCTGTTTTATTTCATATACACAGTTTTGTGAAATACCTAATTTTTTTGGCCAAATTGGAATAGATAAGATTCTTTGTCCCCTTGGAAACTGCTCTTGTCCAGAGACCTGAGAAAGACAACACAAGCTTTTTTCAGACAGAAATCTGATTAAAAAAAAAAAAATCCCACCAAACAAACCTGAAATAAGTGAACATTTTTTGTAAGGTTTAAAGAAAAAGAATAAGGCCCAGCCCCTTAGAATAACTTTTTTTTAATGAGTCAAATCCCTGTAAAAATAACACCCTTTATGTGCATCCACTGTGTTTATCCTTAGCAAGTTCTTTACAGGTACTCAACTTTTCCAGATGGTTCTTGTGACACTGAGACACTTCCAGGGACACTTTTAGCAATGTGACAGCACTGGCTCAGGGTGCAGAGCTACCCAGCACAGCTTCAGGATGCTGATTCTTCTGGGAGCAGGCCAAATGGGGGCTTGAATCAAGTCCCCACTAGCAAAGAACATCCAGCAGGGCTATTTTGTTGTCATGTTTTCTCATTTTATGTAGTTCAGCCACTCCTATTACATAGCATGTGACACATCCAACAGCTGCATACAAGTGCTCACAAGACATCTTTTAGCATGAAACAGTTGAGGTTCAGCATCTAATTGCAGCTTTGCTTTTACAATTACTGTAGCCACCAAGTTTATCTACAGTAGGAGTCACCTTCCCACAGAGCACACAGTAGGCTTCTGATTAAGTAGTTATTTTATGCTACTTAAAGACTGGGACACTTAAACACAGTGATAAAACCATCCAAACACAGTGATGCAATCATCCTGTGGATTCTCTAGATTTCAGGAATGATTTTTGGTGAGTTTTTTTCCTTTCAGAATGCTGAGAGAGGATACAATATTCCCTAAGGCACAGCTAATATAGCCAAGCTTATTTAACTGCAGTAACTTTTGCTTTGCAGGCTGCAGAGAGGGCACTAAGAGAGGCACTGCAATGGAAACAATCACAGGAGAACTTAAATATTTCTCTTTAATCAGCATTAACCATTTTTTTTTTTGGTGAGAAGTGAGAAGCACAACCTACCTTCCCTATAGCAAGTCCTTCATAATTTAACTTTCCTTCCTTTATAAATCTGTACAACGGAGAGCCAGGAACAGAATTAAAGTCCCCACAGAGGATAATTGGGCAGAAGGAGCCATCCTTCTGAGGGGCAACACTGGCAATCTCTGCCAGGAGCATTGCAAGCTGGGTCAGTTTGATGTCCCCTCTCCTTGGGTTGTACAGCAGGTGTGTATTGGCAATACAGATGGCAGCATTGGCTTTACAATGAAATCTGGGCTGCAGCAGCAACACCAGTCCAACGTTGTCCCTGTCCAAGAGCGGGATATCACGGCGAAAAAATTCCACAGGGTTTGAGGAAATCAGGCTAAATTTGGAAGTTTTGAAGCAAATGGCACAGCCATCAGGTTTTCTGCCTGTCCTCATTTTATACTCACAGTGATACCCTGCAAGAAAGGCAATTAAGAACATAAAATACTATTGTATAAATAGAGATTTTAAAATAATAAAAATCAGAAAAATCTCATGCTGCTTTTCTGTCAACAGTAAACCCCCAGTCTGAAGTACCTAAATTGGTTTGGAGTTCACAGAGACTTGTGTGCACTTTTGTTTCAGCCCTAACCTGAGCTGAAGTGAGGCAGGACAACAAGCCTGGTCCAATACCTTTTGTAAACATCTACATACTCTAAGATATCAGTCATGTTCTTATCTCCTCATCTGGAAAAAAATCCAAAACAAAACAACAAAGAAATCCCCAAAAGGCACATAAAAGTGACCTTGTACATTGAAGTTTTTTCTGGATGTTACGAGAATGGTTTAGGAGTAATACTAGTGAAGCACTACCAGTCAAAAGCCTTAATCACGCTAAGTCATTAGTCAATGTCTAAAATTATTCATGGAACAAAGGTCTCAACCATATTTACATAATTATGCAATTACCCAGTGAGCAGCAAGTGGCAAGCTTTCACCAAGGAAACAGAGACACTTATAAAATGACAGGACTGGAGTTCAAACAAGTCCATCTAGAAACACTGATTTACCAATTTCTTCATTTTATGCAGCGGTGATTTAAACAAAATTTAAACAAGACCTTATCTATGTAAGGGAAAAAAAATAGATCTTGAAACAGCATCTAGTTTTTGCCATTTTTAAATGTTCTCTGCCCAGACCATGTGAATTCATGAAGTACAGCCTTAGTGAAGTAGTGAGCTCACACCTGTGCTGGAATAGGGGATTCCCACTCCCCTCTCCCAGATTCAGGCCATGTTGCTCCTTCCACTTGAGACACTTAGTGCTAACTAACCCAGAAAAGTAAAATTAGTCTGGATAGTATTCATCTGGACTGGTGATTTCACTAGTGAGTGCCAGAACTAGCCCAGGATAAAGGGCAGGACACACATGTGGGAGCTAAAGATGGGGAAAGGAAGAGCTAAAGCAGGTCCCAGATCTTCCTGTACAGTAGCTACAGGCTCACTTGCCTCCACAAGCCTGGCCTCACAGTGCTGTTTCATGTTTCAGGTGGATTTCAGTCAGTGCTGCCATTACTCTCTTCTTTGCAAACATTAAATTCTGGGAGCTAGACTACCTCAACTAACCAAAAAAAAAAAAAAAAAAAAAAAAAAAAAAAAATTATCAGTCCAGTGCTGTCCCTTTACCATCTCCTCCTGGCATCAGACAAGAGCCAGTGCCAAGATGGAAACAGGGCCCTGGGACTGGAAGGTGGTGCAGGGCAAAAAAAAATTAAATCAGTTTAAACCACCATGGAATCAACCCTTAACAACATGTTCCTTCCATAAAATCACACGAGGGATAGTGACAAGATAGTCTATTCAGACTGACTGACAGCACTTGTGTAAAAACCTAATGAATATATACTGACCATGGATAACACTTAGTGCTGATATTTGGAAGGTTTCAAGGCAGAAAAAACATACCCTTGAAGAACCACCCAACAGGAATACTGGTAAAAAAAAATTAAGGTAGTTTGGAGAGGGCACTTGATGAATTTATAAAAGAGGATACACAACATTATTGCATGTGATGGCAAAAGACTTGATTCTCTACTCTATGAGAGGTTGCTTTTGGTTTTGTTTTTTTTTTTTTTTTGAGGAAACTAGTACTGAGCTCCCAAAGGGTAACAAGTTACCCCTGCAGGGAAGAAGACAATGTATCAGTCCCAAGAGTTTCATCATACCCAAGGATTCCAAACTTGACTTGATCTCTGTCCTATAGTGGTCTTCTTGGACTTCTTGTAAGCAGAGCACCTAAGGCAGAGGTTTACAATGAAAATATATTAGTAAGTACATGAAAATGTTACCACAGCATATCTCTGTTGGCCAGTCTGTACATTAAAAAAAAAACAACGAACCCTCAGAAGCTTTTAAACTCCATAATCCCACAAAAGAATTCACTCTTCTATAGAAAATGCTCCATAAGATTATGAAGAAAGCCCCAATTCCTCCCATCCTTTTTTTCAGACAGACATTTTCAGAGGTGAGATTAAATTCAATCAAAATAGTAACTTGCTACTACCTTCTCAGCAGTTCAGGGGAAGGCTCAGGGAGAAGGGATGAAGGGGCAAATGGCCTACTACAGGGTGGAAAGCAGGCTTCCATATTATAAGAACCTGCACCAAAGATCAAACTCAAAATATTAATTTAAGAGAGTTCACAGAATCACAGAATATTTTGAGTTGGAATGGACCCACAAGGATCATTGAGTCCAACTCTAGCTGTGAACATCTCTGAGCCTTCCCCCAGCACACTGCAGTAACACAGATTGACAACCACCACTGGGATAAAGGACTGAGTTCCCAAAGGGAACCCTGCCTGCTGAACTGCAGCAACACATTCCACTTGCCCAGCTGACATTAGCTCATTCAAGGTCTCAAGGGAGAGTCAAATCTCAAGCAACATTCTGAAATCTCTGCTTCACTTAAAAGTTACACTTCCAACCAATGAAATACTTAAAAATCTATGTCCTTTAGCAAGAAATTTCTCTGTGGAAAGGGCACCTGCATCTACCAGGGTGTGAGAGCAGCTGCTCCTCTCAGAAAGCTATCCAAGGTATCTCATTGTAAAGATATATGCATACAGGATGGATACAATCATTAGGAAGAAAGGAAGAGCTTGAAAGGGGACTTTAATTTCCAGATTCTTGGCTAAGTACTAACATAACTGCATTTTTCAATTAGTACCACATTGTTTTTCTGTGACTTCCCTAATACAACTACATTTTTTCAGTACTATTTTCTGACAAAACCAGGATGGATTCTATCACTGAACTTTTGTTGGTCTGAACGACTGAAACAAAATTTTACTGACTTGACTTCCTGATTAAGACTTAAAATAATTTATGTGTCTTCAAAAACAAACAAACTCTACAGCCAACCAAAACTACAGCAGTGTTTTTTCAGACCCCAGAGTAGCAGAATTTGCTACTTCAGTTTATCAGTTCTTATGAACTATTCACATGCTCATTTTCTACTCACATCTGCATCCAGCTCTTTGATTTCTTGTAGGATATTGGGAAATCTGTATGTCCAGAACAGCAATCGCTGCCTGCAGTGTCTGTACAGGTGAGAGTTGCCTTCCAACAAACTCTGTGAGAGAATATTGTAGGACATCACTGTAAAATCAAATGTTGCCTCACTTTCTGTACTGCTTTGGTCAGATCCCTTTTTTTTAGCAATTTTCATTGTTTTACTCTGCTGACAGAAATATTCCCAGTGTCTTTTGATGGTTCCTGTTAAAAACACATGAAGCAGAAAAAAGTTATGTAATGGACCATATGACTTCTTACTGCTCTTGGAAATCATTCTACTGACAATTATTTGTCTTTCAAACCTCTTAAATAATTCTAAAATGTTATTCTGAATCACTGCTATAATTAGCAGTGATTCAGACACTCTGTTTAAGATGGATTTTATATAAAAATCATTAAAAAATATCAACCAAACAAAAAAACCCAACCTCAAAACAAACAGCACAAAACCATTACATGCCCTGGATTTCAACTGCTTTGAAACCGGGGAACTGGCATGTTCTAAGGAGATTGTTGCAATCAGACTACACCCTCTGCTCCTGTATAAGGGCTGCCAAACTGGTGAGCCAAATCCAGTCTGTTGGGAGTCTTACACTGCCTTGTGCCTCCTCAGCAGAGATGGTGAATGCCAGTCTGGGATACACTCCTTAGGGCAACATATGGGCACCTTGCTGATCTCTATCCATGACTAACAAAGGGTTAGGGATCCATCAATCACCTCTAGCCCATGTACAGTCTGAAAAACTCAGCCATCAGCTGTAACAGGGTATACTACAGGAGACCCAAAACAAATAATGAACCCAATTTTCCTCAGTGAGTTGAGAAATCAAGAAATTAAGTCTCAGAATTACCAAGAACTTCCTTCACTTTTTTGCCATTTTTAACTTCGTACTTACTATTAGTTAGGAAAATTCATAATACCATATCTGCCCATAATTAAGCATCCAATTAATTTCTAAGAATTTTATTTCTCCAGAGATGCTTTTCACCCTTTGTATCTGACCTCAACTGAGAGCAAGCTGAAGTCCAGTTACCTGTGCTAACAACCAGTGGCAGACTGCAGCTATAGCTGTTACCATCTCTCCTATTTGGGCAGTAATTTTCATTGCTGTTCTTAGATTATTCAGGACTTTACAGTGTTTGCAATGAATACAGCAAGGCTTTAAGTTCTGTTTCTGTGGTGAGAGAGAAGCCACATTGCTCCTCAGTAGGTATCTTTAATTAGCATCACCTTACAAAGGGTGGCTGGGAGGGACCACAATGCCAACCAAATTCTCAGATAAAAGGTTGTCAAGCAGGGTTAAGAGAGGACTCAGTAATTAAGGCACAGAGCAAAGGCCCTTCTTTTGGCTCCTAAGATCAATATGATGTTTCTAAGCCTTGTGGGTATTTGTGTCCAAAAATCCCTTTGGGATGCTGATAGCATCCCCTTTTTAGTCATAGTAGAATTTCCAGTTTATTTTGCTAAGGAAGTGATTTATGCAAGAGGGCAACAATTTTGACTGTGTCCCTCTATTTGTTTCACAGTAGACATAACTGTAAATATACACACGACTCAGTAAAATATTTGGATACTATGTACAAGATTGTATCTGTATTAAGCTAACACAGACACTTTGAAGTTTCATTGAGCCCAGTACACAACTCTGCACTTCTTCCTGTATTTATCTGGATCAACACACGTCTGCTTGCTCTATCAGAGGTGATCTGACACAAAACTAACAGCTGTAAGAACAAAATCACACAATCACACCGGAAGCAAGCACCACTAAAACTCAGTCCATTAATTCTCAGTTTTCTAGGTCACAAATAACTCAAGTGGTCTGGAAAGAAACCAGTTCATGTCCAGTAGGGTTTATGAGCTCAGGCAGAGCACAAGGAATGAAGCTATACAACTTCCAGCCCAGTCCAGCTCAGCCCTGCAGCAAGTCAGCCAAATCTTTTTGCTTTTTAGAGCTTCCAAATCAACAGACATGACCTGATGACAGAGACATGAAAGAGTTGTCTGAACCAAGCTCAGGACTCCCCAAGTTGGGCAATCCCTGACACAAGTGACTGTGTTCCACTGCCAAGTGCAGTGAACCTAGTTCTGGTAGACTGTTTGACAGCACAAAACACAGGTTTGCAGACTAAACAGCATTACAGAACTGGACCATTTTTAAGACACGTTTTCCTGAGAGAGGTGCCAAGAAAAACAGTAACTCAAAAGGAGCAGGCACTACTGCTCACAACTCTAACTCATTTGGTGTATTTAGCATTACAAATAAACACAGAAAATGAGCAAAGAGCATCTTCTACCTTTATTGCTGCCACGTTTTTCTTCATTCTCTGCTACAGAAAGACAAGACGCTTCCTTCTGATTAGACAAGTTTGTTTCTTGTTCAGGAGTTGAAGTATCATCCTGGCCACTGAGTCTCCTCTTCTTTGTCAATGGTTCTTCTCCCTCAGATTTCATACTGGGGTTGGGTAGGTGAAAGCAACAACTTTGTGTGTAGTTATCAAGATGCCAATGAGAGTTCTGAAACTGTCTCCAAGGTCCAAAAAATGGAGGGAATCTCCAGTTTGCTGAAAAATCAGCTGCAATAGGGAGTGGAAACGAGGCCCAGGGAGGATAGTGTCCGGCCCATCTCATACAGCTGGAAACTGGGCTGTTGAAGGTGAGTATCTGGGAGCCACTCCAGTGGGTGATCCAGTCTCTGCCCAGCCTCTGCACATGGCGGGGCAGCATGGAGTGTCTACCAAAAAAAGCACAAGTTCCATTACTGGCACACAACTACATCTGCCTATAGAAAGCTGTGAAGGCAAAGTCATCCTGGTCAGGACTTACACGAGATACTATTTCTCTACAAGTTAATGCATACAAGATATTCAAACACTTATAAATGAGGTATTTACATGTTTATCTAAACAATGTGCACAATGGGACTTCGCAAAGGGCTCTTGCATCCTCTTCCCTGCCTCAGATTTACAAGTGCCATTTAGTGTCCAAACCCTATCCATCTCAGTAACTATTTACAATTTATTTTCTGCCTTGTTCAATCCAAGTGTCAGATCTTTCAAGCGCTCAGAGGAAGGACCTTTACAAAAGGTCATTTTTGCATGCTGCATTAACTTTATCATAAGGCTATTTGTAAGGAATGAGAAGACCACTTTCCTGCAAGCAGTCAGAACTTTGTTTGGAAAGCCATTGATTTGGCTCAAATCCCAATGCCAGCACAACAGGGAAATAAAGGTACTAAGTCTCAAGGCATCACTAGCACCAGCTTAAGATTAAATCTGTATTCTTATTTCTTTTCCAGGAGAGCAAACCACAGCTCAGCAACTAAAGCCTTGAAAAAAAAGGTGGGTTTTTTTGGTGTTCTTTTTTTTTTTTTTTTTTTTTCCTTCTTCTTTCTTTTAGAAGAAGAAAGAAATCTGTCTCAACAAAATTACAGAAAGGAAGGCTGCGTGACAATAATACCCAGCCTCCTCACTGTTTAAATAAGGTGTATTTTGAGCTTATAAGCAAAAGATAACAAAGCTTGGTATGCCTAAGGTTGCACTGAAGTGCAACCTCCCAGCTGCCACTCAGCCAAACAAATAAGCCAAAATACAGAATCACTGAATCACAGCACATGCTGAGCTGGAAGGGACCCGCAAGGATCATCGAGTCCACCCCTGGCCCCGCACAGGACACCCCAGGAGTCACTCCCTGTCCCTGAGGGCGCTGTCCAAAGGCTCCCTGCACTGCCAGGCTGTGCTGTGACACCGCCCCGGGGCCCGGCCACCCCCTGGGTGGAGAACCTTTTCCTGATACCCGCCCTCCCCCTGCCCTGACACAGCCTGAGGGCATTCCTTCCCTCGGCTCCTCTCACTGGGCCCCGCAGAGAAGAGATCGCTGCCTGATCTCTTCCTTTCATAAGAAAGTTGTAGACTGCCATGAGGTCTCCCCTCAGTCTCCTCCAGGATTAAAATTACCTCGACTGCTCCCCACATGGATTCCCCTCAAGGCCCTTCCCCATCTTCCCTGCCCTCCTTTGCCCCCTCTGACCGGTAACACGCCTTTGAGCAAACCCCTTGTCCTGAGATGACCCTTTTCCGCCATGGCGCGCCAGATGCAGCCCGGCAGACGCAAAACCAAAACACTCCCGCGGACACCACAGCACTACTGTAGAGCAAAAAAGAAGCATCGCTCCTTTACAGAAACCCCCTGAAACACTCGCTTTGCAGAAAAGCCCTGAGAAGAAACTGCTCCCTCCCAACCCCCGGCCCCGGCAGCAGGGCGCCGCACGCCGCGCTGTGTTTACGCGGCCCTGCTCTAATGGCGGGCATTTACCGCCAGCGCCCCCAGCCCCGCTTACCTCCCGGCGGGCCCGGGCCCCGCTGCCGGCCCCGCGCACCCCCCGGAGGGGTCAGCCCAGGGCAGCGCCAGCTCCGGCCCCCGATCCCCGGCCACCCCACCACCGCCGCCTCCTCATACCCCGCCCGGGTGCGGCCGCGCCCTCCCGCTCGCTCCTGGGACTTGTAGTGCAGGGGCCGGGCCCGCGGCCATGTTTGGTGCGGGCAGGCGGGGCCAGGCCCGGCCGCCATCCCGGCCCCGAGCCCGCCCTCCCCGCTCCCCGCCCGGGCCTGAGAGTGACACCTCGGCAGCCGGACTGCGGCTTTTGAGGCTTTAAATGGAGGGAACGCTGTGTTCGTGCGGTGCTGTCTTCATCCAGAGCGTGGTCGGGCACTGCAAAGGCTCCCCAGGGCAGCGGTCACAGCACCGGGCCTGGCAGAGCTCAAGAGGCATTCGGACACCGCTCTGGGCACACGGTGTGGCCCCCGAGGGTGTCCTGTGCTGGGCCAGGGGTGGGACTCTGATGATCCTTGTGGGGCCCTTCCAGCTCAGCATATTCTGTGATAGTTTCCCTACATGGGCATCACTACCCTGGGATCGCGGTGTGTTCCTGCAGATCAAAGGGGCTGAGAAAGAGCTGCCCTGTATTTCAAGGTGCCATAGTGTATTTCAAGGGCAGCAGCACTTTGCTTTGTATTTGCAGGAAAAAAACACAACCCCCACTAACCCAAGCAAGTATTCCAGCACTATCGGGTTTTAAAATGCAGCTGCAGGTGCTGTGCTGAGGAGACCTGCCCACCCTGCAGGCCCCGCTGACAGGCCCACAGAAACAATCCTCTGCCTCTGCCCATGCTGCTTCAATAAGCACTTAAAATGCTTTCTTGAGGTCTTCTGAGGACACGGGAAATGCTGGCCCTGTTTACTGTAAGGAGACGTAGCACAATGCACATGAAAAATTATAGTGCTGGATAGTGCAGATGCTGTGCAGGAGCTGTAATCAAGTAAAACACTGTTTCTCTGCATTCCTTTTATATCTGTCATGAAAATAACTCTAAATAACATTTGAAGTTGTCCCAGGAGTGGTAAGGAAGACTGGAATTGAAACAATGCAGTGATGAGCATGGTAGTGAGGCAACATGTCAGATCCACTTTGGATCTTCCATTTCTTGGACACAAGTTACTGGTGAAAGGTAAAAATACCCATCCATTTTATGTTAGCTTCTTCACCATATGAGAGTGAAACTACTAGCCCCATAACACATGTGTAGTCAAGGATCTCCCAACCGCATTTTCAAGACCATCTTGTTTTGGTGGTTTGTTCTTTTCTGAATTTTTGTATTCTTATCTTTTAGATGTATTTCTAGGATGGAAGACAGTAATCCATAGCTATAGCAACAATGATTGCTTATTTCTAGGAGCAGAATCTACACATAACAAGCAGTTATTTTCTGAATTTTGACCTGCACAGGGGCACCCAAGTTGATCTGTCACTTCAAAGGTTTTTACATAGTAGTAATCTCAGTAGTGATGCTGTAAAAAAAGAAATCACAGAAGCTTTTGGTTTTAATGAAAATGAAGATGTGCTGAAAAGCATGGAAGTTGTGTAATAGACAAAACAGAAGAAAAAGACTAACCTATTAATATGATGCAAATTGTTTCACATCTCAGTGTTGCTAGATTTTCCCACCTTGGCCTAGAGAAGTCTTAATAAGCCAGTTAACACTTAATTGTGGATTTTTTATTCCCATCTAATTGCTATTTTGTGTTGGCTATACCATGTGAAAAGATATTTTGCAGAATAAGGTATCTCCAAATTCTGGTTTGTAAGTAGAGGCCAAATTATTTTATGAGTCATTTGAGCTTTTGAAACTCCCTAGTGAATGGAGGCTACTGACTCACCGAGGGATGCTTTGATTGATTGCTCTGCACATAAGAACAGCCACGGTGGCTCAGATCAATGGTCCACTGAGCTCAGTTTCCTCCTTTCTAAACGTGGTTAGCAGCAGATGCCTAGAAATGTGCAGGGGCTGGGCAAACTTCAAATGAACACTCTCCCTGCCTCTTGCTGTTTTCAGTTCCACGCATTTCCTACGCCTGATGTGTTTGTCTCTTCAGTTACTCACTGACTTTCTCCCCCAAGTACGTGAATTTGCAAACTTTTGATAATTTATAGATTTCCCATTAAGTTCTATGTACCAGCACAAGATGTAAAAGACATGTTCTTCCCCTCTCAGAAGATGAGAAAGACAAGTGAGCTGCTAACAACCAATGTCCTCTTTCTCCCCTCTTCCTTAAGAAAATGTTCCTCAAAGGAGAGGCATTTGCCTACTATGAACTTCAGTACAAGAGACTCTCATCTTTCACAAAGATTAAGTATTGCCAAACACTTTATGTCAAAAACCTGCATGAGAGCAGAGATACCCATAACCTGGTAAGGAAAAGCTGGCTTTTTTAACATCTGCAATTACATGAATGAAAGCACAGTGATTAAAAAAAAAAAATCGAATCAGTTTATATAATCCGAGGTGTGAGATCTATATTTGTTATTGCTTCAGATTCTGCTACAGGCAAGAAATTGAAGGTAATGTTACAAAAGGACAATGTCCTGTGGCACACAGTTATGCTCCTTTAGAACTGAAGCAATGCCCCTCACACCCTGGAGGGTTTCCTGACACCGAGGTGTTCCACAGAGCTGTGCACACACCAGAGCCCATCCACAGGGACGAGTCCAGGTGCAGCTTAAAGAACCTGGAGGAGACACAGCACACGGAACGTGGTGACTCGATAACCACCAAAATTGTCTTTCTGGCAGCATTCCTCTTTAAAACCCGTGAGTCATTTCTGCGTTACAGGCCTATGGATTTAGGGCAGCACAGCTCAAAATAGCCCAGGGCAGACGCCGGGAGCGGCGCACCAGGGGCTCGTTACGGATTGTAGAGGCCACGGGCGCCGGTGTGAGCGAGGGGCTCGGCGGTCAGTCCCCGCCAAGTGCAAATCCCCCCCGGCCGTGCCCCTGCCGAACACCTGGAACGGGGCTGCCGCATCTGGGCCGCGACAGCTCGGCCTCATCGCTGCGGCGCGGACCCTCAGCCCCGGGGGAAACCCGCGGGCCGGGATCCCGCACTGGGCACCCCGCACCGGGGCACCCCCTGGGGCCGGGCGGGGCTCCCCGGGCCGGGCCCCCGGTACCGCCCGGGCGGGGCGTGGCGAGGCGTTCCCGGGCGCCGCTTCCGCCTGTGCGGGGCGGCGCGGCGGGGGCAGTGGCAGGATGCTGAGCCCGCGGGAGCGCGGCGCCGACCTGGCCCGCTTCTACACCGTGACGGAGCCGCGCCGCCACCCCCGCGGCCACACCGTCTACAAGGTCACGGCGCGGGTGAGTCGGCGGCCGCCGCCCGGCCCCTGCCCCCGCCGCTCCCCGCGCCCGGCCTGCCCTGCCCTGCCCCCGGTCGGGCTGTAGAGCCGCCTCTGCCCGCGGAACAGCGCCCGCGGCTGCCCCGCTAAGGGACACGGGTGGGGGAGAGGGAGGGAGGCGGAACACGGCGGCCACTCCTGCAAACTTGTAGGCTGGCAGCGTTGTGATGGCCTCAGACGCGCTTTGCAGTTAAATCTTAATTTCCTCGCTGTGCGTTGCAGGGCAGGCGAGAGTCGCTTAAAGACAAACAGCTCCTTCTCTTTTTTTCTCCCGCGTTGTTCCGCCCCGGCTCTGGTGGGTGGGTTGCAGTGGGAGCGCCCAGCGTTGGTGGCGGCCCCGCAGCGCAGCGCGCCCGGGAGGAGCCGGCGGGGAGCGGGGAGCGGGGGCTGTGCCCGCCCACGCTGCCCCAGCCTGAGCCCGAGCCTGAGCCTGCACACAGTCCGCCCAGAGCGCTGTGTGTCCGCCAGGCCTAGCACCAGGAGCAGGAAAGCTGCTGCAGATGTTGGGAGAGCAGCTGTGATGAAAGCTCCGTCTGTTCTCCTAGGGAAATTCCTTGCTTTCTTTTCCGCTTTCCTATTAAACCAAAAAAAAAAAGGGAGGCGAGTAAGTAAATATGTGGAGATGGGTTCAAGAGGAGTGGCAGTGTAGCTCACAGTTGTGGTGGGATGTACTGAGAGCATCAGAAAGTATCACAGAGTTTCTTTAAATGACCCGTGATCCTCTAGTTACTGCAGCTGTAGACATCCTTCCTGTGAGCAGCAAGGTATGCTTTTAAACACCCTCCTCTTAATTCAAAGAATACAGCATTCTGTATATGCATTGAGATTATAATGTCAGGTTGTTAGCCTATGATCAGTTTGTATGACTTGTCAAACCAAGCACAAATACGTTTTAGCTGTTCTTTTTAGTCCAATACAACTTAGTATTTGTGAAGAGGAAAAAAAGTTGCCTTTCCCTGTGATGCTGCAATTTAAAAAGCCTTTCCTGAAATAGATGCAGAGAGGAAAACAGTGCCATCACATCTTTCTGCAGTTGCTCTTAGTGGCCCAAGTGTGTGTGTGTGTGTACTGAAGAGCTGTCTGTTCCAATGAAATAAGGACTAATAGGAATGAGCCAAGACTTCTGCTGCTTGTTTTGCTCTGGTGCCTCGTTCTTATTGGCTAAAGCCAGTTATATTTCTCTGTGATGTTTTGGTTTCTGTAGAATTGTTCAAAATCAAGTTGTGGCTTGGGGATACCATTCTCTCTCCTTTTCCCATAAACTGTGGGTGCTCTGGTGTCTTTCCAAGTGAGGCAGTGCAGAAACAGGTGGTGCCCTTGATTTAGCACAGAGCAAGGAGCTGATGAGTCTGTGAACTGTCCAAATTCAACTGACCTAACCAGAGATCATCAGTTCTTTACAGTGCTTTGATAGCTAAAATCCTTAAAGTGAAAAATGATTTCATTGTTTTTGCAGCAAAGTATGCTTTGGACTCACAAGTGAAGAAATATAAATAACTTTTGTTTTAGCAGGGCTGTCTCATAATCTATTCTGTAGTAATTGAAGTGAGGATTTGGGAAATTGAATAAAGTGATTTAAAAAGGATTCAGCGTACATATCAGGTACCGTTTCTGTTTCTTTCCTCCTATTCCTCCCTCCTGCTCCTGTGGTGATCTGGCTCCATGGTTGATATCACAGCAGTCCAGCTGCATTTGCTGAGCATCAGCTCAGCAGCTTTGGGGGACCGCCAGGAAAAAAGTGAGGTGGACCTTCCCGTTGTGTTGAATATCATTCTGGCTGAGATCTAGGGTAGTCAGTACATGTTAGTGGAGAGTTGTGGTTCCTTAGTGCAGTATGTGAGTGAATCCTTCGTGAAATGAAGTTAAAGGAACTTTCTGTTTCAGTGTAATGTAGATAAATAATCATGAATAAGAAAGCACTTGTTTAGTGAGTCCTAAACATCTGGCCCAAGGCATAACTACCCATGCAGTCTCCTCTGAGTGCTAAGGGACTCTATCATCATTGCAGCTTTTTGTTAAAAGTTTTGTTTGTATAGCAGAGAATATATATTTTATTTACTTGTAAACTGTAACATAATTGTAAATGCAGGCAAGATTAAATGAATATTGACTTTTTAATACCCATTTCCAAGTGCAAAGAAACAGATAGATGTTAGCAAGTCATGATATGAGGAGTGTTCTTTAACAATACCTGAAAATATAGGCCACTAATAAAAGTTTAGAGAATTTGGGAGATTACAGTTATTAATGATAATTAAAATTCTAATGAGTAATATTGGATATCTGCAGGTCAGATGAAGAATGGAATAATATGAAATACTTTTCTCGATGTTGAAGATCCTTGTAGAGGTTCCTAAAAACAGGATCTCTGTTTTCAGAGTCTAGTACAGTAATTACCCACTGTTTAGCTCATTGGTGGGTATCCTAATGATATTTCTGAAAATGGGTTAAAGTTGCTTGTTACGGATTTTCAGAAGAAAATGACTGCATTGATCCTTGTGGAAGGATTAAAGTACATGGAAAATTTAGGGGGTTGGGTCGTCTTTGCTAAGTCTCTAGGCTGGCTATAAGTTGGATGGAAGGGGCAAACCTCTTCTGATATTGACCTTCAGAAAAGGATGCGAAGAACAAAGTAGGACAACACATAAATTATTACATACTGACTTAAAGTTGGCATGGCTGGGAGATATAGAAGGCGGTGTAACATAAGAACAAGTGTGAAACAGGGCCTCTGGGTTTTATTCCAGATTCTTACTAACTGGCTGGGTAATTACTCATCTCTCTGGGTCTCCTTCTGCCCATCTGGTAATTTACCTAGCTGCCAAAACTGTTGCAAGGCTTTAACTAAAGGTGAATTGCAAAGCAGAGCAGTTGGTGTCTGCCCTTTGGTGTTCTCTGTGATGTGTAGCCATGCCTGGGATATTTTCTTCCCCCAGCTCTACAGACTCCTTGCATCAAGTGTACCAGCTATTAGAAAAGGTTAGAATTATTTCACCAATTGTACTTATAAACTGGTAATGAATGAAAGAGGAACAGCCACCAAGGTTAACATTTGGTAAAGTTGCCAAATGTTAGATTACTCGAGAGTGAGGAAAAGTTGAGAAAGGTTTTATCAATATAGACTACGCTGGAAGAAGAGGACTTTGGTGTGCAAGGTGAGAGAAAGAACATAGAACTGTGAAGGAAAATGTTTCAGGTCTTTTGAGAGATTGCTGGAGAAGGAAACACTTCTCTTTTCCATCTTGTCTCCTCCAAAATGTGTGAGAGATGAGTGGCTGGGCTGTAGTAAATGGATGGTACAAAATCTGGGAGGCTTTGGCAAGGATTCTTGCAAGATGGAAGGGAGGAAGAGAGCTAAGTTTGTGTGAAATATAAGAGGTATGCTATTGTCACTCAGCAAGAGGAAAGTATGGATTTGGTGGCTTCCACCTCAGAGCAACAGCTGTGTGATGCTTGTGGTGTGGTGGGATGGTGTGTGTGTCTCTGGGGTGCAAAGTACTCTGGGCTCCCTGCGCTTCCTTACACGCATCACCTCTTCAGGGCATCAATTATTCTGGGGTGTGTCGCTGAGGACAGTCCCCGTTGGATTAAGGATGCCCTATTTTGCTTTAGGTAACAATAGACTAATTATTTTGTTAAACAGCTTTGGCTCTTACAGTGAAGGATTTACTGACTTGCACAAGATAATTGCAGTTATGAATTAAAGATGTGTCTATTTGGTTTGTGTGTTTGTGGGGATATGCTCTTACTGCTGTTTATAAGACCAGTACAAAACTTGGATTACAGAGGCTTTTGTGATCAATATTTATTTAAAGAAAGAAAAAAAAAAATCTTGATGAAATACTGGCTTCTTTATGGTGTGCAGCCAAGCCTGATTTTCACTGCAATCTTCCGCTGGACAAAGTCATTTATAATTAATTAGGCCAAGTGTTTTTAAGGAGAAACAAATACGCAAGGATAGTCAGACGTGTCTGCGCTCTGGTGATTGTAAGTAAAGTGGAAATACTGTCTTGCTAAATACAAATCCTCACATTCTCAGTGAGGTTGTGTGCAGTTTATATTAAGCCAAGTAGCCTTAGTGAGCTCCTCTTATTGGGAGTAATGTGGCCCTAATATGAATTAATAGGAAGAGACTGGAAAGATGATAGGAGATGTGCTCTACTTGGCTTTGTTTTGAGAGATGCCTTTTGTGCCACTCTGCCTCGAATGTATGTCTGTCTTTATGTGTGATCACAACTGACTGCTGATGAAATCCCTCACTGTGTTGTCTTTGGGTATTAGACTTCTCTAAAACTAAATGAAAACTTTCCGAGTGCACAGGACCATGCAGCTGTTTGCCTTTTTCCAGATTTTTCTCTTCAGCAATAAATCATTATTTGTTACTCTTTAACTTCCAAGCTGAAAAATCCAAGGACTTACATGGTTTCATTTTTGTTTTGCTTTTCAGATTGTTTCAAGAAAAAATCCAGAGGATGTCCAGGAGGTAACAGTTTAAACTTGTGCAAATGTCTTTATGTATCACACTACACCTTTTGAAGCATCTTTGATGTAATTTAGCAGTTTCTGTGTGTTTTGTCATTGTAATTGAGCTAACAATTTTCACATGTTTCCATTTGTCTTTACCTTTCATAGTTAAAAACAGTAGCTAGTGTAACATGATGCATTTCATCCCTCAGTGATGAATGGTGACTTGAAACAAAGTCTTAGGGAGTAAAATGTCTTTTGATGACAAAACTGCTTTGATAACTTTACAAGCTCTTTTCTCTAGTCTGGAATTGGCAAATTGATGGTTACTTAACTCCTACTGGTAAAATTAGAGATCAGTCCACAATTCAAGTCTTAGGTCTCAGCTGTAGGTACCCTTTCCTCTTTAACCAATACTTCACTGCAAAGCCTACACCATTACTGTCTGTTAGTGAAGAGGGAGAATGGAGAAGTTTAGGAGTCATTGAGAGAGATTACACTGCATGTCATATATATTATGCCTATCTCTCTGAGGCTCCTTTAGCAGTGATTTTCCAGTGATACAAAACTTTAAAATTTCTTATTCTTTGCCTCTTCGGAGGAGTCTATGAATAAAGGTCTGCTCTATTCTTGTGCCTCTTAAATACCTCAAAAGTCTGTCACAGGAGTCATTTATTGAGGGAGAAAAACACACCACGTGTGCATGCATGGTGGGTTTTGGTTTTTTTTTTTTTCATTTTAATTAAGAACCCTGTTTTTCCTCCCCTCTTGATTTTTTTTTCTGGACTAATGACTTGACATAGTTACTATTATACTATGTACCTGCAAAATCTTTCCTTAAAAGCACAACCTTGTGGCTTTTCAGACGTTGTGTAATACATGCATATGTTCAGTTTCTGGTGCAGTCTCTTACTACAGTTGAGGAGAACCTGCATAGTTGGTGAAAGAAGAGTTCATAACTGAATTAATTGCATCTCTGTATGGTCAAACATGAGCTACTGATTAGTGGCTTGGCAGAGGTGAGAATTGGCTAGTACATCAAACACCCCTTTACTACATCCTTCTTTGAAATCTTGAGAATCAGGCAAGCATGAACATTTGTGCTTTTTGCATTTTTAAAATAATCTCTAGGAGATTAAAATAATCTATTAGAACCAGAGATCATAATGGATGTAGTTTAGAACTGCATTACTGTAGTTTGTAGCTTGATGTTCACCTTTTCCAGGGAGACTCCTGAATTGAACCTATCCGTGGGCACATTCTGCCATTACCTCAGTCTTCACTTGTGAGGAAAAGCACTTTATAAGAGCTGTTGATGTGTCCATTAATCAGAAAAAGATATTGTAAGTGTCTTTCAGCTAGAGTATTGCATGAATGTGTGTTAAGTAGTTTTGACACAATAGCAAAACCATATCTTTTAGTTGTTGCTTTGATTTGTGGCTGTAGGTTATCCATGCACAGAGTTTCACATGCTCTAGACAATAAAAGGACATAAATATGAGATGAACTTTGAGATAGTTGCCCTTTTCCACCCTGCATTGTACCATATTAATTATTCTGCATGTTAGGTGCAGGGTGATTTTGTTATAAGCATTATCTGAAAATAGTTGGTAGTTGCCATAAGGGGGAATTGTAGTCAGAAACCCCCCTATGTCAAGGGTTTTTCTGTTACATGGCTTCTTACAGTAAAAGAAGAACTGTGAGGAGCCTTTGAAAGAAAGAGAATATGCCCCTAACCAGCTCTCACTTAAAATAAATTTACCTCAGTTTTCCAGGATGCTTTATGAGGAATTCAATGGGAAGTTTTGTGCACAAAGCCACCCCATTGCTTTAGGACCTGTCTCGTCCTAACCCGCTTCCCACATCCATGTAGGACCACTTAGCTGTGCCTTCCTCCTCCTCCAGGTGTTTGTTAATGCCACTGCTGTGATGTTAGTACATTCTTTACATATGTGCAGCTGCTCATGAGGCTGTGTGCTGTGACCTCAACTCCACTTGCCCGTTTTCTGTCACATCTTTTGGCTGCCCTTTGGGATACAAGTCTTTACTACAGCACCTCTCCCACTGCAGCCAGCTAGAGCTGAATGTAATTCCAGCTGTTGTTGTTGGGGCAGGAAGGAAGAGAACCTTGTAAGGGCTTCCCTCTCAAAAGAATGAAGGAAATCAATCTGGAGTTTTGTGTGGGGATAATAGATACAGAAAGGCCAGTGGACCTAACTTTAATGTCCTTGCTTATGGAGACTGATGGTGGCAATGTGATGTGTAAGAGAACTGCCTCTAAAGGTAGTCCTGTAGGGTTTTTTTCCTTTTCATTAAGGAGAAAGGCTTATTCATTGTGGAACAGATGAGTTGCATGAGTTAATAGAGATCTACTGGCTCTCACCATGACAAGCACCTTATTGCATTACCAGTCTAACATATGTTTTATGATATACTTGCTGTGCTTCGTTGGGCCTCAAAGTACAATGTGTCCTTCCTCCAAATGCAATTTCTAATGAGGATGTTAGAGTGGGAACTTTGCTAACTTTGCTGGGCCACATGCATGCAAAGGCATGTTTTCCATGAGCTTCTGAAAGGTTTTAGGATCACCTTGACTGCTTTTGCTATGCAAAAGGGATGCTTAGGGGTATTTATTTTTTTCCTCTTGACTATTGAGTGATCACTTGTAGCAGTGAAAAATGATGCTTTTTTAGAGGAATGAAATCTCATGCTCTTTTTTTCTGGCAGCTTTTCATGTTGTCTCCAAGTACTGACAGTACAGTAACTTAATGTTTAAAGAATTCACCATCTTAAGCAATTTTGTGTTCTATATGCACACTGCTCAAGAAGTGCTAATCATCCACTCTCTGGCTATTGGATTAGATAAAAGTATAGCATTGAAAAATTATTATTTCTGATAGCAAAATGACTAGTTTGCCTTCTTGAGATTCCTCACTTGTGTGTTACACTTCACTGAGTACCAGCTGTAATTAAGTCATGAAAGTGTGTGCCAATAAGGGAGTCTGAATCAGGACTGCTGGTTCCAGTATAGCTAAATTTGTAGGTGGGTAGAGTGTTGCCACAAGCTTTGAATATCCACTGTTAACAATCTTCTTACCTTACATCTGCATTGTTCTGTAGGTAGGAACTTGCATCTGCTGAAAATTAGAAGGCCTCTGATTGCAGTATTTAAAAAAACCCCAAAACCACAAAAGTGCTCTAAATCTAAATGGTTTGCTTAGCTCTAAATCTGGTTTGTTTGAAAAAAATACAATTCAACCTTTTTAATTATGATTTCTCATGAGAAGGCAACCTAGTAAATCATTCAGAATTATGTGGAATATTTAAAGTTGTGTTTAGTTGTATTAAGTTAATTGAGACATTTGGGTGGTGCAACTATGGAATCAACTGCTGAATGCATGCACTCTCTCTCCTTGTTTTTTCCCTTCTGTTCTGCTTTAATCACTTTACATTAGTGTTGAGGTTTATTGTGATGGCTTAGTGAATCTGACCAAAAATGAGGTCAGGATATAAAAAAATCTTGCTTAATATCTTTTCATCCTGATTAAAAATCCAGTAGCACTCAAGTGTAAATTTTATTGTTTACTTCTTTCATTAGTTTGATTTTCCTACTGGATTCTTGTCTTTTCTTGAATGGAAAGAATGGGATGGAAGAAGGAAAAGGTAGATACCTGACTGGGAGATGACTACTTTCTGGGGAAAGGATAGATCAGGAATAGCTGGTATAATGAACCAATGACATCTTTATATTCCTAAGATGGAGTTTTTGTCTAGATTACAAAAGGAAAATACTTTTTTGTTGTTGTTGTGTTATTGCAAAAAACATTTAAGATGGGGGCTTGCATTTACATCTGGTCAAAACTTTGCACACACAACTTAGGAGCTGTTTTGTAGTCCTGGGTGCTTAACGTACCATCCCTAAAAATCCCTTGCTCGTATTGATTTCTCTTCCCTGGTTTTCTCTTTTGCTGTTGTGTCTCTTCCCCACACCTGCAGCTGCACCAGGCACAGTGTGCTGTTGAATGTTGGATACTACAACACTCCTGTTCAGCATTTTTCCTCTCTTAGTGGCTCCCTGTATAGGTCTGGATCTCAGAGTGACTGAAGCAGTGCTGCCTTTGCCCTCCTTTCAGCTTTTACTTATTTTTTTTCTATGCACTGTAGTGTTAACCAAAAATGATAATTTTTAAATATTTGTTACAGTTGGCAGTTCAGACTGCATATTTTTATTAAACAATTGTGCTGGAGTTAATGGTCTGATGTGATTAAACCAGTGGATTTGTGGTGTGATGTAATATGAACAATGAACCTCACTAATACTTCTCTCTGGTTTCTCTGCTTCAGATAGTCGTTTGGAAGAGATACAGCGACTTTAAGAAACTGCACAAAGATCTTTGGCAGATTCATAAAAACCTATGCAGACACACAGAGCTCTTTCCGCCTTTTGCCAAAGCAATAGTGTTTGGTAAGCATAATTTCCTCCTGACCTGCTGAAATTCTTTGATAACTCAATATCTATAAATACATCTTGTTTTGTAGCTGGATGGAAAATTTTCCTTGTGCTTTTGCTACTCAACTTGTAGGTGTGCTGGTATCAAAACTTGTTATGTTTCATTATTTTTGTAATATTTAAGAGTTATTTATGTCCTTGCCTCTACATTAGACATGGTAGCTGAGATATTTATATTCTGTACCTTTACAACATACATTCCCTCTTTTCAGGGACATAAAGTCTATATTGGCTTTGTGAACAGCACTTGAACAGCAAACAAATTATTTTGTATACAAGCAGTCTGATTTTTAGTGATGAGCTGTATTAAAGTATTATATGGCTGTTACAGAAAAAAATGATTATGGGAATTTGATTGCAATTGTCAGTTTTATCTAGCTAGGCTTTTGAGATCAGTTTTACATATTTCCCCAAACAACTGCAAGAGAATTGTGACTCTACAGGAGAAACGGGTGACAAAAAGGAATTAGCTCTTACAGGTCTTAACTTCATCCTGATGTGTATGTCCTCATGAATGAGATGTTGGTGGATTTCCAGTGAAGTGGTGTGACTGTATAGAATTCCGCCTACGCTCCTTTTTTACCAGTGTTGTGTTTATGAAATCACCTTTTTTAGTGTGTATTCTTCGTGTTCAGCACAAACTGGTGCTATGTTTTTGGTGTACATATGTATCACACAATACCCACTGCATTTTTAATCATTTTTCAACAAAATTTTAGTGTGTTCAGCATGTTTGACATCTTTTTTGCATGCATCTCCTCAGAGTGTTTCTGAGGCATTTCTAAAGTGTTGCTGACTGTTGCTTTTTGCTGTGCATTTACCACCTGCTTTTGAGCCTTTTCCCCAAGAATTTTAAAGCGTCCAACCAGTGTTTGAGATTTGTTTACTTGCACCTATCATGCGCATTTGGTCTGGTTTTGGATGAGCATTTTGGTTTCTAAAGTGCTTTTGGGGTTACTAAGGCATTTCCATGGCACTTACTAGTTGTTCTAGTGTATTTTGTTTTTTGAAGCACCCAGTCTGTGGTGGTTGTAGTGTGTTGGTCTTGTTTTGTTTTGTTTGTTTGTTTGTTTGTTTTTTTGCATAGCTGTGAGCATCTAGCATGTTGGGTATTTTTTGGTAAACATCTACCATGTACTCACTTCTTTGGCAAGGTTTTTGGTGTGAATCCTTTGCTCTTTTGGCAAGGTGTTTGGTTCCTAATGCATTGCTGCAGCATTTTTATGTGAGGTTATTTTGCTGGATCCAGCATCTCTTAGGTGTAGGGTTTTTATTTAATGCATATACTGCAGGTTATTAAGCATTTTTTAACATTTTTTAGTGAGTCCAGCATGTCTGACCTTTTTTGATGTACAGCTACTGTGTGCTTTGCAAATGCTTTTAAGGCATTTCCAACCCTGTGGAATGGTTTTGGTGGTGCTTTTTAGTTTGTTTGGGTTTTGGGAGCTGTTTTTTGGTAGTTTTTTTATTTTCCATCATGAGTTTGTGGGGTTATTTTTGTGTGCATCTACCAGAGAGTTACTGGGAATTTTAACAGGTATTAAGTATCCAATATGTTTGGTGTTTTATTGGGATGAATGTACCACATGGTGTTTTTGGTGTGGTTTTTGTCAGGCTTTTTGGCTTCTAAGGCATTTTTGTTTGGCTTGTTGGTTTCTCAGGTGTTTTTGGGGTTACTGAGGTGTTTCCATGGAATTTACAAGTTGGTTTGGGGTTATTTTTTTCATAAGCATCCAGCCTTTTTGTACAAACATTGCATGGTGTTTAGTGTCCAGCATGTTTGGTGTTGTTTGGCACATGCTCTCTCTTTTGGCAGCATTTCCAGTGTGGATTTGGACTGTTTTTAGGTGTGGTTTTGGTCCCTGGGGCATGGCTGTGGTGTTATTTCTGTCCAGGATTTCTTTAGTGGTTTTTTTACATACATACACCGTATGATTTTCCAGTGTGTTATTTTATGAGTTATTCAGTGGGGTTTTGCATGTGTCCAGTATACTTGCTGGGCCTTCTTAGCATGAATTCACCACATGCAATTTACCATTGGGCATTTTAATGGTTTTTAATCTTTGAACATTTGGGATCTTTTTTGGCCTGCGAGATCCTATTTTTTTTTTCCTGTATTTTTTGGCAACGTTTTCAGTTTCTGAGATGTTTTTGGACAGGGTCGTCAGAGCCTAAGGCATTTTGGGGTTATTAAAACCTTTTGACAGTGTTTACAAGTTGGTTTAGTTTGGTGGTTGTTTTTTTTTTTTTTTTTTTTTTTTAAATTTGCGTTCAGTTTGTGTTTATGGTTTCTCTATGCACATTGTATGGGGTTTAGTGTTCAGGATGTTTGGCATTTTTTTAAGTGCCTCTGCCATATGCTCTTGTTTCTGGTCTGGGTTTTCCATGTGTTTTTTGGTGTGAGTTTTGGTTCTTACAGTGTTGTCCCAATATGTTTGGCATTAGTGCAGTGATGTTTTCGGTGTCCAGTATGTTTTGGAAGCTTTTGGAATGAATTTCCGATGTGCTCTTTTTTTGCTAAGCTTTTTACACTTTTTAAAAAAATGCCTTTTGTTTTTAGGCATTGCTGCAGTGTTGCTTTCCATTGCTGTGTGTTTCAAATACATTTTGGTGGCTTTTTAAACATTCAGCACACTGCAGCATGGACTTGCCTTTTTTTTTCCTTTTGCATCCTGCTACCACATCCTTTTTTCTTTTTTTTCTCCCCATATTTTTAGCATTTTTAGTGTTGAGCTTATTTGGCATATTTTTGCGACATCTCTAGTGCATGCTTTATGTGTATTTGCAGTTTCCATGTGTTGTGTCTGGTTTTTTTTATTGCCATACATGTTTTTGCATGGTTTGGTTGTTTTGTGCACATTTTAGCACCCAGACAGAATTTGGTGTTGTTTGGTGCATATCTAGTGCTGATTTTTGCAAGCTTTCTTTGTGTGGCATTTTTTAGCAGTGTTGGGCAGTCATCTAGAGGCTATTTTCCCAAATTTTCTGTGTGTCTCAAATTGGTATGTTTTAGCATCCAGTATGTTCCATATTTGTTTGCCTGCATCTGTGAAGCTGAATTCTGATGCAGATTTTGTGGTTCTCTGCACAGAACTGGTTGAAATTCCTGATTTAAATTGTGTTTCACATCCACTAAATTGTACCCAAGTTTTATGTAATTTTATTTTTGCTTATTTATGAAGTTGGAAGTGGGGTAAGTTTTGGTTCTATACAAGAGCATGGGCAATAATGGTTAAAATAAAGCATGTAGCATTCGTTTCATTCTGAGATTATTTTAAATCTGATTTACAGATGAGAGTTCTCACTTGCCGAATTATTTACAAAGCTAGTATTTGCAAAGCATAATTTAATTCCAGGTAGAAGATATGATAGCTATTCATAGGGGAGAAAAGGGAGACGTAAAAGAAAATCAGGGTGGAAGAGAGTATAGGTGTCTAATATCTTAAATAATTTAAAATTGCTATGAATGCAAATTGACTGTTTTTACACTAGCTCTGTAAGCAAGGGAAGAATTGAGTGAAATCCCTTCTGAAAAACATCCTTCTTCTATTGTATTTAGTGAACAAAAGTGACTGAAATGTACATTGTGAGAGAAGGAAATCTGCAGAAACATTCCATGCAGTTATTTATTTAAAAGCTCTTTGAAATTAAAACTGAATGAAAACAAACCCCACTACATTTAAATGAAACTGACACACAGAAGAATACAGAAAAGTGGAGGTAATGTAAAAACAAATTTAAATGATTGATACATAGCTGAAAGGAACAGCCCTGTCTGAGTCTCCAATTTAAGAATTTTTTTTGTATTCACGACATAAAATTTTACTGTGTATTCTTCCATTGCAATTCTACACATAGTAACTGCCATATGAGTAATTTTAATTTAAAATAAAAATCCTAATTTTTTTTTGAACTAGAGGAAAAAATACAGTCTTAGTAGATAACAAGCTTTTGATATAAACTCATTTTCAGTCTCATTCTGTTAGTGATGACCTGCAAGGTTCATCTCTCTCAAGATCTTTTGTTTCCATGCTGCTTTGATGAACCATTTCTGCAGTGTTGCTTCCCTGTGGTGATGTTACAATTGTTGCAGCTTTTAGACTAGTTTCTAATTACACTGTGAGTAGAATTGCTGGCAACTGGTGGTGGTTTTTTTTTTTTTTTTTGGATACCCGTGCTTTAAATAATGTATGTACCTATTGTTTGCAGAGGGTGTAGTTTGCAAAATGGGCGTTGGTGGTTCTGACAGTTGAAGTTAGTTGTAGTAGAAGTGTTAAACCTGAGGAGCATCTCCAGGTCAGCATTCAGGAGATGGTGTGGAGAAATGAGATGTATTCAAAAAGAAGCATGTCATGCCGTGCTTCCATATTTCATGCAACTAAGACTTCCCACATAGTGTGTGCATTTTTATGCTGTTGCAGTAGAGGTGCCTGTAGCAACACAGAAAACTTGCTGTGGATGTGAAAAAGAAATCATCTGACTTTCTCTGTACTTCACTTGAGCATTTTCCATTTGCTTTATAGGAAAAACCTCAGTGAACTTGATCATGGAAATCTAAAATGCCCTAACATATCCAGCTGCTAGAATTATGATACCTATATTTGGGACATGATTCTTGTCCTATCCTAGTATGCATCAACATAATTTTCTTCAGTACTTTCAAGCTACTTTTTTGTTGTTGTTGTTGTTTGACACTTTTAAGTATTTCCATATGTTGACCATCCATTGCATTTTAACAAAATATGGGTAAATCTGTATGTGTTATATCTAGCCACTGCAGAAATGTACTCTAGTATAAAAAATACTACACCCACCAAAAAATAAACAAACCCCCCCCAGATATTGATAACTTGCTAGCAGTGAGTCAGAAAGATGATTTACAATTTAAGACTCACATAAGGATGTCCTTTGTATTTGAAGACACTGAATGAAGTATCCTATTTGTGAATTTTGTGTCGTGTACAGTAGGAAGTCTTGTGAGAAACTACCTGAAACATGAACACACACTTTGCTGGATGTTTAATTGTTCAGGTCTGCTCCACAAAATTAGTTGTGGATTCTTTTTACAAGAATTTATGTTTGGTTTTTATGTAAATAGGAAATTTTGAATGGATCGTTGCTGGAGGAGTAATGACTGTGTTATATGCTAAAGTTGTAGTTGACACTTCTTAAAAATACCAGAAAGATGTGATCCCTATAATGAAGTTTATGTATGTCTGAGAATTGTAAAGAAATAATGTTGATTTAGATGCAGAATGACATCCTGATAGAAATTTTTGAAGAGTCAGCTGGCTGTGTAAGCACTTTTGAGCATTTCCTTGAGAAGAGTGATAATGAAAGTGTTGAGTAATACAACATTGCTTGAAAGTACAAAAAAGGGAAAAGGAGGAAGGAGTTAGTCAGGGTTGTCTGGGAATTAAACTGCCAGCAAGATGCCAGGAGGTCTGTGAACTGAACCAGCACTGAATAATGTTCTTCCTTCCCCTAAGGCCCTCTGGTTCTAGAAGCTGTTTTCCTGATAGTGTATCATGATGCTAATGGGCTGGAAAATGCCACAGTGACTAATGTTTCAACAGCTCTGTTCAAACATGTATTTTTATTTTTTTTAAGCTCAGCTTCCTAAGAAACTAAGGCTTGTGTAATTGTGCCGTTAGAAAGTTGAACCCCTTACTGATGAGGCTAATATCAGCTAAATTTGGGAGTGAAGGTTGTTGCAAATATAATTATACTGCTGCAAAGTCTGTAAAATGGCAGCTGAGTAAGAAGAGAGCATGTGTCTTGGTGCTGCTGGGGCCAGGCAGGCTCAGTTCACACCTGTGAGGTTTGCAGCTGCCTGGCAATCAGTGAATGCACACTGGTCAGCCTGGCAGGGCTGGTCAGGATGTGTCCTATCTGGTGCCCAATGGAGATACTGAGAAGATGTGGATAAGGAAAATAAGTTTTTATTGAGTTTGATGAAATGAAACAGGGAGAGATTCTTGAGAAATGGGGGGGGGAATCTTATGGAATTTTTTTCTTGCAAAAGTTTTCTGTTTCTGGTATTGTTAGGTGTTTGCTTCTTCACAATTGATTTTCTGCTGCATTGTAACAGCATTTGTGTGAGTTTGTAGATTCATTTAGCTGGCCCATGCTGCTGTGCTTTGCTGAGGGAAGTTGTTTTCTTTCCATGATGTCCAATTTTGCATGGAATGAACCAAGAGCCCTAATGCACCCCCAGTGTTGCTCTGAAGACTTAGGAAGTTTGGTGAGCAGTTTAATGGGGCCTGATTTCAATGTGACCACTCACCGTGGCAGCATTGCTTTTGCCTTCTTTCTGCTTGCTTGTTGCTCACTCCTTTGTACAGCTGCTCCTGTTTGTACAGCTGAAACGGCAGGGTGAGCAAGGCACGGAACCAGTCCAGCTGAAAATTAGCCCAATGATGTCTTTTCTTTCATGGGAAAAATAAGCCCCAAAAGCTTTGTTTGTGATCTTATGAGTATGTGTGTGTCTTTTTAGTTTTATTTTCTTTTTTTTCTGATACCGCATGGGCAGGAGCTATTTACTTGAAGAATTTCTGGAAAGAATCCTGCTTTGATACTTTCTTCTGGGATTATTTTTTTGCTTGCTCTAAGTATAAATGAATTTTGCTTTTGTGTTCAATGTTTCTTTTGTCCTCTTCAAAGGTTAATGCCACAGAGCTGTCACAGGTGGTTCTTATTTTTCTGGTCATGCTGTTATAGCAGTACTGTTTCTTGAACTTGTCTTCCTAGTCCTTTTTTCCCCTCTGTATAGCTGCTGCAATATCTGTTCCATTCTCCTCCAATTATTACTGTTAACCTCTGCCCTTTTTCTTTTGTAAACTTGTAACTATTTCAACAACAAAGTGATGTTGATATAAAAAGCTAAAATAAGTTGCGTGCAATTGTGAAGGATGTGAATTTAAGGTAGCAATCCAAGGGTTTTCTCCTGAGAAGCAAATCTCTTCAGGTGAACTGTGGGATTGTTTTTTAAGTATGTTTTTTCTAATTGGAATGTTTTGGGTGCTGGGTAGAGAAAAAGGAAGGTTTATACATTTTAGTAAATGAGCTGCTTCTCAGCTCTGTTTACCTCTTGAATCCGGAAGGAGATGAGACCCTGTCTGCATGGAGCTACTTCAGAGGAAAGCTTCAGTGCCTGGTAGCAGGGCTTCACCATCTCCCCTACACTTTGTCTCCTCCATAAATGGCACCATGGAATTGAAGATCTGTTTGGGGGCTTTTAGCAATACTTTGTTTACTACCCGCTCATATTGTGCATTGTTCTTGAGAATACGTGAAGATTGCTCAGCTCCTTACAGGATTTGGGCCATAATCAAGGCTGACACTGACTGGCATATTGTCAAATTGTGCATGTATCATTTATTGTCAGATAACACTGGACATCCGTTAGTGTCTCTTGGCTAATCAAGAGTGTTGCCTCACATATTCTTACGATGAGAGGGCGAAGGATTCTTGTCGTAGCTGCCAGCTTTCATCATCCGAGCGGATTGCAGAAGATGGGACTCTAGGGAGAATTGAGAATAGGAAGTTTGAAGATTTGCTATGTTCTCCTGAAGCGTTGGAGTGACTTTCATAGACTCAGGGCATTGTCTCCAGAAGGTTGCTTTTGTCTCGTTTGTTTGCTTTCGTTGTAGTTATTGTTGCTAAATAAATGTGTAGTTATTTCTGAAACTGTCAATCTACATGTCTGTTCCAGGGCGATTTGATGAAACTGTGATTGAAGAAAGAAGGCAATGTGCTGAAGATCTCTTGCAGTTTTCTGCCAACATCCCTGCTCTTTATAACAGCAAACAGCTGGAAGAATTTTTTAAGGTTGGTTAGTATTTGCAGAAGTATTTGCTTCTTACCGACACGACTGAAGTGTAGTGCTGATTCTGCTTTACTTTATAAACTACGGAATGACAGTGAGCTGGTGTGACATGTTTTGTGAAGGGACTGAGAGTTTTCCGCTCACTCTGGAAATGTGGCTTTAAAAGTACCCCATGCCACACCTCTACAAGGCAGAAAGTTTTCCAGGAACTTCAGGTGAAGGGATTTGAATTTTTTTAAATTGAGTGATGAGCAAAACTTGTGATGATAAATTCCAGTGGGAAGTAATAAAAATATTATCATTGTTCCTGTATTTTCAATAGATGTTTATAGTTTCAAACCAAAGGAGTGAAGACTGTTTACACTTTTCTTACGCTCTTTTTTGGACTCAGGTCCACAGCAACCAATTTGGCATGTCACTAGTCCAACATGCTGCTTGTACAGTGTTGTAAGAACCAATCTCCATAACAAATTTTAGGACAGCACATTGATATGGACTTCTTTATTACAGCTGAAGCAGTTTCTTTTCCATAGTTCCTTCAAACCTCTTTATTTTCAGTAGCTAGTCTAACGTTCTGCAAACTCGTAAGCATAAATTTACATGTACCCATGATAGTAATTCTCTGGAATTAAGGAAATGTTCATCTGGCTGAGATGGGACTTAAGCATATTAATGTGTTTAGTATATTTTAATGATATGTATGTATATATATGCAAGAGCAAAATTTTATCAAAGCTTAAAATTCTTCACTTGTTTTCATGATAAAGTTATTGCAGTGTTCTTTAAAATATTGAAAATAATTTTCTTTAAACTTTGGTGTCAATAAATGAGTGGGGGACTGAGTTGGGCTACTCTACTTTTTTGGTTTATTTGCATTTGCATTTTTTCAGTTCTTTGGAAATGCTTCTGTGGTTTTGGGTACTTTTTCAGACATCTCTTTCCCTCCTTTGCTTAATAGAAGTATTAGTTTTAGTCTCCCAATGGACCTTTTCTAGCTCTGCAGGGAAATGAATTAAACTAGAAAACAATGATTTTTTACTACAAAGTGTGTCTTCAAGGGGGGTTATGCAAATGCAGTAATTTAGGCTCATTTGTTAGCTGATGTGGTGTCATGCTTTCCTGTAAGAGAGCCTTCAGTTTGGTCTGTCACCAGCTCAGCCTGTGTGCTTTTAGCTCTGCCCGTGGGAGGTTTGGTTCCTTTTCAGATTTTTGTGCAAATAGCCATGGAGAGAGAGACTTGGACAATGAATTCTTAGAAACATCTGAAGGGAGTGTTCTCTGCATCTATGTTTTACAAACTCCAGAAGAATAAGCTGGCTTGTGTGAAAATATGCTGGGCTGGTTCAAGACAGATTAGCAATGCCTGTTTGTAACATGGCCTTGAAGGAGGTGCATTTTGTGTTAAAGTGGCATGGAAAGTGTGCACCTGAGATGTGAAGCAGAAATTGAAAAAACACCAAAAACATTTAGGTGGTTTCTACTGCTATTGGTAAATCTCTTAGCTTTGATTCCGTTCAGGCCTGGGGAGGAATGTCCTCTTTGTATCTTTAAGTCTCAACTATGACTGAACTCAAGATAGTGGGTCATGGGTGGGACATTACATTAGTTTGATAGACGAAGAGTCCTGTGCTTGGGAGCACCACTGAAGAGCACAGACTATATGTGACACAAGAGATCAGGAGCATTATTGTTCTTTCCCTGTTAGACTTGTGTGTGCAGGTCTGTGTAGTTCAAAATTCTGAAGCTGCAGTAGGCTAAATATTTAGATACCTGGTCAGTTTGTGGCAACCAAACATGGCTTAACCGAAAGTTCTTGTTAAATTTTGCAGGCATATATGGTTTAATTCAATTCAATTCATTAAGATAATGGAGCACTCACTAATTAGGAAATATCATTTTGTGCACAGTGACAATTGCCATAGAGCACAGGAGCTGAGTAATTCCTTTCCCTCTTTCTTTTCAGGGTGGAGAGGTGCATGATGGCTCTGAATTGATTGGTCCTGTTGAGCCTCTGTCTGACTCTCTGACTGACAACCTGTCTGACTGCAGCTCTGAAGGTTTGCTTTCTCTTCCCACATTACCTCATAGCATGATCTGTTTTAAAGCAGCTAGTAAATGACAAGTGGCAGATTTCTTCATGGAGCATTGGCCTCCAGTTTTCTGTTTGCTTGTTATGGCAGAAATGCTGAGCTAGGATTGGCAAGAGAGAAACTGGCTCAGCAGAGCTGTCTGCACTTCTGGAAGTTTTCTTCTAAAGGTATATATGCTGGCTTGGGCACCACGTGTAGAGTAATTTTAGTGGCACTTTTAGTGGTGCTCCACTTGCACTAAATAATAGTATAGCTGAAAGGAAGGGTCAGCCAACACAAATAAATACTGTACTAGAGCTTCTTGCCTGTCTCTAGGCTGAGTCAGCTTAAGCATTTCTGTGTACAGTGCAATCTTTTAGATATTTATATATTTCTGAGTTATGCTTGATCCTTTTGATTTCTAGGAAATTCTTCTCCAGCTTTTAAATTTTCATTTGGAATTGCTTAGCACTTATGTATAAATCCACACTATTACACAAACACTTACTAAGCTTATTTAGGAATTTCCAAATTTAGGAAGGGATCTTATCTTTCTGGCATAGAATTTGCTTTGATAAAACAATCTTTGCATAACAAAAAATGGGTTTTCTCTTCTAACAGGTTAATTGTTTTTTTTCTTGAGGTTATATGACTTGTCACTGGGATCTTTCTATGTCAATAACTTTGTGCTTAGTTGTACAATATATTCTACATAGGAAGTGAGCTTTGCATTTTATTTTGTAGTACCTTCTATTATGTTAATGAACAAATGTCCCCACAATATTTTGTTCTGTGAAGGGAAAGGTGCAAAAGCTGTTGTTGTTTCTTTCTTTCTTTCTTTCTTTCTTTCTTTCTTTCTTTCTTTCTTTCTTTCTTTCTTTCTTTCTTTCTATCTATCTATCTATCTATCTATCTATCTATCTATCATGTATATTTATATGTAGTTGCTTAGTTGAAGAGGGCAGTTATGATAAATAGCACTAACTAGTTTTAAAGGGTTTTAATGATTTCTATGAAATTTAACATTTCATATTCTGACAATGCACTCACTTTACACTGTGCCCTATAAAATAAAGAGTGCTTCTAAAAGTGCTTAATATGAACGTTTCTATTCATTATTCACAAGGGCCTCGTTTTTAGCAGAAGAAAACCATTTCCTTTATGTCAGATAAAATACTGAAAAGAAAAAAATGCTGTAAAGTAGAAAAATTCTTTGATACCCTTCTGAATCGGCTGGAGGGCTTTTACCGGATACTTGGAACCTGTGAGCACAGGATTTGGAGATGCTGAATGTGAATTTTGTGGAGTTAACTTTTTCTAAAATCCTATGTGTCTTCCAGCTCATATCTTCTTATGTCTGAAAGCAGATTTTGGTGGCGGGGGGGAGGCTATGGACAGAAGGAAACATCTGTCTTTAAAACCTCTAGATGGCAGTGGCAATACTCGGCATTGAGTCCTCTCCCTGGCTCTCCTCACAGCCTCCTGCCTGCATCTGATTTTCCCAGTCTGATTATGGCAGTTAGCTGTGGCTGGTTCACTGTGTTTCTTTCTGTGGGCACTGCTCCTTCAGGCTGTTGTGCTGAGAAGTAGCAAATCCATCCCTCAACAGGTGCTGCTGTTTACTTTTAAGGGTGGGTTGTGTTTTCTCACTTTTATCTGTTCTTTACAGACAAAGTTCATTCTGCAGAAGGTGTGCACATTAATGGTGGAAGATGCAAACTGACAGTAGTAGAAATGTTTTTGTACCAAAATAAGCAACAAATATCTTGCTTGTGAAAGGAGTTTGGCAGTTCATGCTTTCATAGGAATCTGCTTTTCAAGAGGCCAGGTTACCTAGGCTTTCCACCAATTTTTGGAAAATATGTTTGTTTTCAGATACCTGGTGAAATTGCACAAGGCAGTACAGAGACAAGTACAGGGATTTGTACAATTTCAGCAAATTTGTTCAATTTCAGTATCATTATTCTCATCTTGTATTCCTGACAGGCAGTCGCTTTCTCTTCTTCTCTGAGTACATGGGATGATGTTCAGATGTCCAACTTTCTCTTCTTAAGTGTTCCTATATCAATTACCTTACCAGATTCTTTAGAGAACTTCATCAGGAAGTAATTATTTTTTTTCATTCTCTTTTTTCCCCTTTCCTTCTCTTTTTCTGTGTACACATTATCTTCCCAGAAATAAGCCTCGTGCACTTGAGATGCTTCCTATCCCATAAGCTGACTGGAAACCCCATGACTGTTGTGTGGTGCCAGCTCTGGGCTGGCACCTGACCTAAAAGAAAAGTTTATTATCTCAGGCTCTGTGCCATGCTAGCTGTGTTCATACAGCTTTTGGTCCAGTTGGCTACAAGACAAGCAAACCTGGTTTTGTTTGGCCTGTAGGGAGGGAAGCTTGAGTCTGTGTGAAATCTGCTGTGTGGATGGGCTCTGATTCATCTCATCTGGGTGGCCGGAAGGCTCTTCCAAAACCCCCATCTTTTCCATTCATGCTTTCTCTCTGCACTTTTTGTCCATAAATCAGATCTGCCATCACCACCACCAAATGGTGTTTAATAAATGCTCAGTTCTCTACCTCCAAATTTGATATTGCTGCCCCTAAATTGAGCAGGTGAATGGCCTGTTATTATTATGCTAGTTAATGAACCCTCTGTCTTCCTCCAACTTTGCTGTTGTTGAGTTTTCCTTCTTTCTTGCAGAATTGGGGGCTACACAGGCAGTTTTCTTCTCTGCATGAACACTTTATGTCCCTTCCATGAGAAGATGAGGAGCATTGTCTTCTGTGCACCCTGTCCCTTCCTCTCAAGTAGTCTAGGTCATAAGTATCACTCTCCCTTGCTTTTCAGACAGAGTGACTGGTAGTCTGTTCTCCTTCATTTCTTCTTCCTCTCACTTGTGTTAAGGTACTGCTGGCTTTTTAGAAAAGCACTGTTTCTACAGTGCCTTCTTACTCCTCTTCCATAAATTGTAAACTCCTATAACTCTACATCTGCAAAATGTAAAAGAAAGTTTGAGCTAGTTGGCCTTTGAGTCAGTTTCATGCTGCTGCCACATGCTTTTTGAAAATGAGTTACATTTTACCTGGAACATGTTACCTGGAAATGTAGTTGAACTCTTCACTCTGACAATAGTATAGGAGAAAGCAGACACTAGGTTTTAGCTCAGAATTTACTTTCTCTGTGCATGTAAACAGCTAAATGTCTTGACCTTGTTGCCCGTTTTATTACCTCAGTGGGTACATGTGCCAAGGTGATAAAACAAACTGCTACTTGATATCCAGGTGGCATTGCCAAACTTGTGGCTTGCTCCGTATGTCTCATGCAGATCACTATTCTGGAATGACGTTTTTGAGACTCATAGCTGGCTTTGTTTTTTTACCCTTGGTATGTAGGTCCCAGATTTGAAAACTTTCCTGTTTTAAGTCTCCTTAGCCAGAAATCGTCAGGGCAGAGAGAGACAGGGACTATCTCTATAGTCTTACTGCTTTTGAAATGGGGTGGATTGGAGCGTGATGTTTTGTTTTTTTTGTTTTTAAATCTTGGAAGCACTGAGAAATGGCAAACCTAATACCACTCTCCCAGTTGCAATGGTGTGTTAACAAATGGATATCTCTGATAGCCAGTCAAAGAGCAGTTTCATATTATATACTTCTACCTGTAGGAGGGCCATGCTTTTTCATTCTGCTGGCAAGGGAACTTGTAATCTGTTGTGCACATGGATGTCAGAACCATTTTTGTCCTTCTCCTTTTCAGTTCGAAAGGATTTAAGTGGGCTGGATGATGTGACACTTACGAGCCAATCGGAATGTGGAGGTGAGATCTAGAAGTTGTTTCCATTACATTTGCAGAAATTAAATCATTAGAAAATCATAACTGAGTGAAAGCCTTTTGTGGATGATAATCCTTATGGACTGAAATAGTATATATGTAAAATACCTTTGTTGCCATTTATTCTCAAATAACCATGAAAAGTTCCTGCGGTTTAGTTACTGAAGGTTAGCTTGCAGTAAGCAAGTAAGCAAGCAAGTATGGCAAATGTAAAATAGAATGTGTTAGCTCAGATTTGAGTGATGGAAGAGGTGTTAAGTAATTTATTTTACCACGTGTTAGCAATGAAGGAAGATTGTATGTGTTACATGTGAGCTGAGTGCTGCATGATACATAAGCTGACAGTAACTCTGTGATAATTCAAACTCCTAATTTACTGCTTTGAGGATGCTTCATCTTACTGATTTAAAACAGTATGTTGGGATTTCTTGCAACAGTAATTTGACTCCTGCTGGTTGACTTTTTTAATAGCACTCACACAGGTTTAGTTTTGTAATTTCCTGGAGCCCAATGGTGAGCTGCTTTGGGAGTTTAAGTAAGGTGTTAGAGGTTGGCTCTTCATTCCCAGTGCTGAAATGAAGACCAGTTGTTCTGCAGAGTTTGTAGTTAATCTTTAAAAAATATGTTTCTATAGGTTCTAAAATTTTTTAGAGACAGCATTGCGATCAGAGAGTTTCTGTGAGGAAACTGCATAAGTGAAAAGAGCTAAATCTTTGAGTGGGATAAAGAATTTTGAGGGCTTCTAAGGTATATGAGCAATCTAGAGTAATGAATGTCTTTCTGACTTTCAGGCTTCTCCAGTGACAGTGACCTGATCTCTCTGACAGTCGATGTAGATTCTCTTGCCGAGGTAGATGATGGAATGGCATCCAACCAGAGTTCTCCCAGTAGAGCTGCTGGCCTTTGTGCTACTTCTGAACCCCCAGTCCAGAGCACACTGGCATCTGAGCAGGAGTGGAGCAAACCTGAAGGAGAAAAGGAAAGCCATGGCTTGTTTACTGGAAGCTTAAAATCCAAGCCAGGCAAACAAGATTACTTGGAGAAAGCAGGCGAGTTAATAAAACTGGCCTTGAAGAAGGAGGAGGAGGAAGATTATGAAACTGCCTTAAGCTTTTATAGAAAAGGGGTTGATCTGCTTCTGGAAGGTGTTCAAGGTATGGATTTTCCCATGATGTTTGTCTTCTCCTTGGTTATATGTGTTTGTTTATGGCATTTCCATGGTTGACATCAGCTTACTGCATTACAAAGAAGTTATCTGAAATGCAGAATTACATGTGCTTAGCTTTCATGTACTTGATAGCTGTGTGCATGTGAGAGAGAGAGAAACCTTTCTCTCTAAGACTGATAATTTAGTGTCTCATATCCAAGTACCCAATATCTCCTCTGTTAAAATTGCAGCACAACCTTCAACTTGCAGGTAAGTAGCAAAGTGCTCCACTTTTGCCTCTTTCCTTTTTATTGCCTAGCCATTAATTAATATGTGGCACTTGCAGCACTGTTGAAACATTATTTAATTTACATGGTTAAGTGAGGATTAATTATCCCCATTTTACGCATGGGGAGAGGCAGACTCAGGTTAACTTCCCAATCACAACAGGATTAGATCTGCTCTTGTCTCACAGCCTCTGGCTTCTTCCACTAAACTGTTCTCCTTTTCTAGCTAAAGGATGCATAAAAACTTACATGCGTGCATTGCTAGAGAAGAACAGGTATTTTTTTTCTTTTCAAAAGACCTTGGTCTATCAGTATATATCTGCAAAAGCTGTTGTTACCAGACTGGATGTAACTACATGCAAATTTCTGCCTCCTTGCACCTCTTCAGTAAGGGAGGAAATTTCTTCCTTTCTCTAGATCATTCTCTTTTCTACCTCATATAATTTGCATTTTGTCCAACAGTGGCTTAAAACTATAAAGTACAGGGGCAGATTTGTTCTTCCCCAGAGTGAATTCAAGGTCTGTGTATTGTGCTTCTGTCCCACACAGATCAAATGAGTGAGATTAGAATTGTGCCTTTGTTTGACAGTGTACAGCACAGGTGCATTCTGCTGCCCCAGATCTGGACTTAGACATGAATGTACCACACACACACAAGCAAGAAGCCTTTGCTGTGTCCCAGTGGGATGCACAGCAGTGGTCCAGAGCTTCTGAACAGTTCTAGCAATGGAAGTTGTCTGCTGAGCTGATTTAATGGGACCTGGCAAAAAATAATGGGTAGGTTACTGATGAGAACTAGAGATGTGAGCCAAGATATGTGCATAGCCTTTGCTTAAAATGTCTTACACTTTCTGGCAAAAGTAAATCCACCTCTTTTCAAGTCTCAGTGATGTCAGTAGGGTTGCTGCTTTGCTGCTTGTTGTGGTTTTTCAATAGCATCCTACCTTTCCTTGCCTGTGTTGTCAAAATGTTTTTCATTCTTAGTGTTGAATATGCTGGCAGTCTTCTGTTGGAGAGCCCAGCTATTCTTTCTTTGCAAGCACACGTTTTCATAGACCTGTGGGCCATTCAGTTGTGATCTTCTGAAGGATATCCTATTTTGTCGTAAATACTTCGGTCTGCCAGCCATGATGCAAGGCTGCCATGATGCTGTTTTGAACTGACAGTTCAAACTTCAACTTCAAAAGCTTTCTTTATTAAACAGTTTCAAACTGTTAGGGCATGAAAACAAGTCAGTCTATTGCACATCAGTTTTGCTTTGGTAATTGTCGTGTATACTTGAGTTGTGGCAGTGGTTAAACATGTTGGCTTTGAATTTATGGTAATCCTTAGGGTAATAAATTTGCTTTAAAGTTGCTTTTATTGCATGTAGGTGACCTGCTCAACTCATACATATGAACTTGTTAAACTAGAGTGGGTTGAACTTCTTACTTATATTTGCCTAAGTTTCCTCCAAGGATTTTTTCTTTTTTTGCTGTTGACTAGCCACTCTTCCAGCTGCCTCAGATAACTGTTAATCCTTTTCTCTCACCCACTTATCCCTGCTTTTCAGACTAGGAAGAAATTCAAGAAATCTTAGAAAATTGTGATATTATGCCCGATTTTCTTGATGCCACTCAGTGAAGTGGGAGTTACTAAAATTTTTTTAGTGATGGTACTTGTGTGGTGTGTGTCAGTGTTCCTGATGGATGAAGAAACATGTAGCCAGCACCTTTTTCTTTTCAGTCTCTGACATTGCAACTGTATAGCACACAAGAGGGAGTAATGGAAATGAGTTGCATTTTAGGTGGCATTTTATCCCTTGGGATAATTGTACACAGGGTGGTTCCTAGCAGTCAGCTCTTTTGTCATTTCTCTGTTTACTTACTCTTCATGGCTGTGAAGGAATATTCATTCTTTTCTGGGCATTCACACTAGATTTGGGCAGATCCAGCTCATTTTGTGTCCCACTGAAACTTCTGAAAGCTGGCGAAGAGGCACTGTTGCCCTCTTCATGATGACAGGGCTGGTCCAGATGTCTTCCTAAAAATGTGCCATCTCATGATCTATGAGGACAGTAAAAAAAAGAGAAAAAAAAAATCACAACAAATTTTCTTTAAGTGTCTGCTTTGTGAAGGTAGTGTGTTTAGTGTTAATATGTGAACATTTAATGTGTTTTGCAGTAAAAAACCACAGATCTTCTCCGTAATCACTTCAGTTGTTTAAACACCTTTAGTTATGTATTTCACATGGATAATAACATACTCCTTTCAAAGATAAGGATGGTGCAGTTACTACAAAACGCTTCTGGTCTTCTGCCACTGATTTTTTGCCACTGATTTACACCTATTCAGTGTAAATAAGACTCTGTAACAGCTGAGAGTGAAACACAGTGTTCATTCATCCTTACACACCTGTGCAGTGCCCTTGTCTCTGTGCACAGCCCCTGCAGAACGCGACGCCTCTGGAACGGGCCGCAGGTGGCTTTTTCCCTTGAAAATACAGGAAATACAGGAATGCAGACTTTGGCCACGAGGTGGCGGCAAGGAAATAGAAATTGCCACCCGAGACTTGGAATCGAGCTGTTGTACCAGCAGCGCCCGGAGATGGGGAAGGGATGCCACCCATCCTCTGGGCTTCCACCCTGGGATTTGGGACACTGCGCTTCCTCAGGTGCAGCTCCTCTGTGAGCTGCTTGGGTGGGTCAGAAGGGTGAGGATGTGTCTGGTAGTAGTGGCTCCTTTGGGCTCAGCACAAGATCTGCTGCTCAAGGCTGCCTCATCAAAACCACGGACGAGAAAGTTCAGTGCTGCAGGTTTATAGACCTGTGCTGGTTGGTTTGAAGTAGGTGGCTTCCCTAAGCGTAGTCGAGCACACTTGAGCCTGTTATATTCCTGAGGACTTCCCAGCTCTCTGAGCTGCTGGCACTAGTGTTGGGTGAGGCAGGTGTTTTTTGTTTGAGAAATGGCCATCTTGACTTTGTTTTCAGCTGTGTGCACATGCTCTCAGATGTACAGTGGTGTTAATTATTCCGGGCAAGGTGCACATGTATTTTCTTTGCTAGTCTCTTGCAGAATTTACTACTAAATCTTTTCACGTCCTGTTGGTAATCCTACCAAGAGACCAAATTTGTGTCCCTTGGGGAATGGCTGCTGCCTGTGTGCTCAGAGACTGGTGTATACCTTGGGCTCTGGGTGTTTGCTCCTTATACATGTTTGGCCTACTTCTGCTTCACACACATCTTTAATATTAACCAGTTGTCAGTGGGAAGAAGAATGAAATCTTGGACTTGCAGTGTAGCCCTTGGACTGCACCTTTTGTGTCTTCCTGTTTCATTTATACCAGAGCTGCCTTGCTTGCAGTGACAGGGAGTAGCTGCCATAATTTAATTTTTCTTCTAAATATGTACCAGTTCTGCTGCTTCTCTTGTCTTTTCTGGGCACTGCTGCATGATGGGTTTGGAAGCTTTTGGAAGACAGATCTGTAAGGGTTGTGCAGGATGGTTCAATGATTCTCTAGGAGCTGAAACCTAGAATTCAAGGTTTTCTGCCTTTTTAAGCATACTGAGTATGCTAACTAATAGAAACTTTGGCTCACAATTATAGCTGTTCCTTTGTTTTGTTAGCATGTCAGAGCACTTTGAGGTCAGTGCATTGCTTCAGGCCTAGTGATGGAAAAAAATGCACTAATCAATAGCAAGCCACCAACTTCTAGCTGGAAGTTAACTCTGTTTTATGCAAAGTAGTGCATTCTCTGACTTTGGTATAGGACATCGTTTATGTTGGGAACAAGCAGATCATGAGGCTGAAATTATGGAGAGGTTTTTTGTAATAAAGAAGGGAGTCCTGTTTGTATAAACTGCTTCTCTTTTTACAACTGCAGCCATTCTTTAGTTATATCCCTTATGGATCTGGACAGTCTGAGGTGTGTGATAAACAGAGTTAATGCTGCTGCTTATTGCTGTGTTTCAATAACTTGAGGCATGTGAAGAAGCAAGAATGCTGCACAACATGACCAGCCTAATTCATGTAGAGAAGTACAGGATCTCTTCCATGTGTTTTGGAAACCAAATGTGTTCATTGCTGGTCTGTCCATGTTGCATGTTAACATCTGAAGGGAGATGATCCGTTTACTTTGTTGGGGTTTTGGGATGTTTATTTTCACACATGTAACAGCCATGGCTGGGCAGAATGGATACTGATTTAGTTTAAGCAGCATGAACCTTGTTGCATGAAGTATGTGATGCCTCTGGAGTGTCAGCAGCCACAAACTGTTTTCCAGGTATCTCTGTTTTGTGTTAGGGGTCTACAAGTTCTGAATAAGCTGCTGGTGTCTTTGAAAGCAGGCTGTGAATGTCAGTTTTGCACTGCTCCGTGCTATTTTAATGTTTATCCAGTAAACAGAGCTAGAACAAAAATTACACAAATTACTGGAACCTTGCTAAAATGACTTTGACTTTTAACCCAGAAATGCATATACAATGAAATGCTGGGAATACTTTGGACAACTAGATGATATTTTTGGATATACTGAAAACAAACCAACTTGTGTCTAATTACTGGGATTATGATGGGCTATGATTTGAACTTGTGATGGAGCCAGGGATGCAAACAGGAGCATGCTTGACAGAATGCCAAGAAGACAGTACTTTATGAAAAGGGAAACAGCCGTGGCGTTCCACCAGCGTATTTCTGGCTTCCTTTGCTTGTTTGTTGAATGGCACTTATGAAGACAACTTCTGTTACCACACAGTAGCTATTTTAAATTCCTTTCACTCATGAAGGCCTCTGAGTAGTGTTCCTCATTGATGTTAACAGTTTCTGAGCTATCCAGCAGATGTGTCTGGTTGTGACAATGTCTTTAAGGAAACAACAGACCTGTTTACTGAGAAGGTGAATTGGGGTGTGAGCTGATTTCTGCAGGGAAACCCTCAGAGTTTTGCTGGACTGCACAGAGCTGGTGATGAAAGGTTGGTGATGGGAAGACTGATGGAACTGTAATTCTCCCCACCCTGATCTTAGGCTTCTGGTGATGTATTATCACTCAACCCGCTTGCTGTTGTATTGCTGTTGTAGAGTTATACTTCCACTAAGGCTGGAACCAGTCAGGCAAAAACTTCCTGGCCTGGTTCCTACCAAAGGAGCCAAAAACCATTTCTGTTTCCTGCTCTTGGACTGTGAGGATGCTGTAGAACTATTTGAGCTGAGCTTTCTGTACAATGATACAAAGTACTCCCTCTCTC